>NC_083357.1:98042575-98659075 GCF_030254825.1 Meriones unguiculatus | reverse complement strand
GGGAGGGTGGGATCGGGAGGGGAGAAGGGAGGGGCTTATGGGGGGATACAAAGTGAATAAAGTGTAATTAATAAAATAAAATAAAAATTAAAAAAAGAAAATCCTCACAGACATGCCAACAGGCCAATGTCAATCAGAAAATTTCTTACTGAGACTCTTTCCAGGATATTCTACATTTTGTCATTTTCAAAAAACTCACCATCACATAGGTCTTCCTCTGAAACATCAGGAGATTTGGTTTTCACATATGGTGCTTGCCAATCTGAGATTATTTACAAAAGGTCTGTTGAGAACAAAATCTGTTCTGTGTCCTAAAAGAGACCTACTCCAAAGCCTTTATTCTCTAAGGTCATCAACACTTTGATTAGAAATGAAGATTATCTTTTTTTATCTCGATAAGGTTTTGATATTTAGTTGTCTTATTTCCCATTTTGTGCTTTCTCCACCTCCACTCTCTAAAAGAGTGCCCGTTAGCTGTTCTTGGAACTACTAATGAGATATTGATCAATATAATTAATTAGCAGGCATAAAAGCTTAATTGCACTTTAACTAGTTAATCAATGACAATGTCTGTTTGATATACATGTATATATTTCTTGCTCTGGATGTGAATATTCATAACTAGATGGTTTAGATAGAGGCTCATTATCAAATAGTCACATCAAAATATTTGCATCAAAATGTCTTCAAGCTATAAATAATGTCATTTACTTTATTAAAATTACTATTAGATAACACTCTCTGGCAAATAAGAAGATTTTCATTAAGCTGTGAAATCTTGCTAGAGGCATAAGCATTGAATCCAGATTGACGTTTTCAGAAGTGATATTGCTAAATTGCTGGCTCTGGAAAGTGGGACATAATGTTTGCATACATAGTCTAGTTGTACACCATTTCCTATGTCAGCTTCAACTCTTCCTTTGCCTTTATGCTATTTGTCTTGTTTTGCAATATTTTCTGTGCTTTGGGATTGCCCTAGGTAAAAACCAAACTGAATTATTTTATCCAATATGTTTCCCTCTGTTCTGATTTTAAGATTTATCTTATTTTTATTTATGTGCACCTGGGCATGTGCTTATTGTGTGTTCAGGGGCCCACTGGTGCCTTAAGAGGGTGTGAGGTATCCCCTGGAGCTTGAGTTATAGGCAACTGTGAGCCAAGCAACATAGGTGCTAGGAAGCAAATTCTGGTCCTCTTCAAGAGCTTGTACTCTTAACCACTTAGTTATCTCTCTAGACCTGTGCTTTATTTTAAATATTAGCTCACCATTCCTTCATACTGGGATCTACTAAGGTTTCATATCCCATAACAATGTAAAATGTCCAAGACACTCACTAAGCTAATTACAGCCGTCTCTGTTCTATATTATTCTCTCAGGAATCCCAACTCCGAGCAGCCTGTGCTTCTGTAGATTTAATGACCCACTAATAGAAATCTGCTGAAAAGCATGTTCTTGAAGGAGGAACTGAACCAGATGGTGAAAAATGACAGTAGGCAAAGATCTACGTTTGTTACAAATTTACATAAACAGCTACAAATTTCTCTTGAGATGGGTTCTGATATAGCCCAGGCTGACCTGGAGCTTTCTGTGTGGTTAACAATGAACTGGAGCTTTTGATCCTCCTGTTTCCACCTCCGAAGTGCAAAGTTTACAAGTACACACCATCATGTTCAATTCATGATGTGTTGGTGATAAAAACCCAGGACTTTGAGAATACTCGCCAAGCTCTTCACCAATCAAGATACATCCCAAATGCAACAACAGCTGCAGTTTTTGAAATGTTTGTCTACCAGATGCTTTTACTTCATCCATTCAAAATCTGCTGTTCCTATTTAAACGGTTTATCGAGATATCAAATTTATTATGTAGTCTAGGTATCTATTTCAAAAAAAGTTTACTGAATCTCAGTACTTCTCAGGTATTGGACAAAAAAAAAGTAATTTAAAAACTGAGGTAAAAGACATTAGAAAAGAAACATCTCCTTAGAATTCTGCACCTTGTGGATTCTCCAGCTGTTATGCAGGAACCAACAACACAATTCTTGTTGAATTTCCACGTGTTCATGAATTTTGATGTGATATTTAGCCAGGCAAAGGAACACCAGAGTCACATCAGGACTTCTGAAAACTCCAAAGTAGGCAGTAACATGCTGTTCCCAGGCACTGTACTCATCAGCTCCAGAGCACTACAGTGAAACAACTGACACACAGAATATGTATGAAGTATAAAGAAGCTTGGTTTTGGCTTATGGTTCAAATACAAGATCAATCAAACCCATTAGTCTAGGTCTCTCTCAGATACAGTCCATGAGGACACACGTGTGTGACAAAGCAAGTGCTCACATCTAGAGTGAAAAAAAAAAGTAAGCACAGAAAATGACATAATGAACTAGCTGGATATGACCCTCCTGAAGCCAGGACCCTAGTAACCTAAGGATATCTCCAAAAGGCCCCATCTTTCAAAGGTTCACTCCCCTTCCTATAGTACCAGCCTGGAATCAATCTGCTTAAACATTCAAATCATAATAGGTATGCCCATCCTGATGCCATATTCCTGCCAATAATGTTGTCATTTGATAATCTAACCAGATGGTTGTAGTTTCTAAAAGGAGTAATATCTATCAGAACTACTTTAATTATTAAAGTATATTAATGTTTCATCCTGCAAACCATATCAGCTGAAGTTTATATAGAAATGAAATATGAAGGGCAGTTTCCATGAAATTATTATACCAAAGCCATGGTGTTTCCTGGCAGTAAAAAAAGAAATAATTGAGGATAGTAATATTTTACAGTTTGTCAATGTTCATAGCAAGATATTTTAATCACAATTTTAGACATTTTATTAGTTTTAACTTCAAAACTGGAATTAACATTTCAGATCATAGATAATATTATTTGTTTGTACAATGACTGGCTTCAAAAAGGGAAGCTATGAAAACAGAAATGCTACAGAACCAATCATCAGCATTCTTCTTCAACTCAATGGTCACATGTAACAATAACCTAAGATATAAGGAGCACAGCTTTATGGTTAAATTGGTAAGATCTGTTCTCTGAAGTATGAGGTGTTCATCTATTAACACGCTCAGGAATATCTGAAGCTTGCGACAGAAAAGCTTAGGAACTCAAAAGTTTTCAACATGATGCTCAACAAAGCAACCTTCTAAAGTCAAAATTAGATTATAACTTCAATTTGTTCATAGGAACCTACTGAATATGGCCACTGATCTAGAAAAAGACCGAGTGTCAAATATGGAACAAACAATTTAGAGAACAAAAAGTAACCTGGCGAAAGCTATAACCTACTAATACAGGACAGTTGGACATCTACAGAATAAATGATTCAGGATACACTACTGTATCACCATGAAACACCAAAAAGGCAGATAATTCTTCTTATTCTACTAATAATATTACTTTCCAAATACTTTGAAAACAGTTTTCAGCAACCAATAAAATTATGTTTAACTCATATTTATCTATTGTCTTATTATAACAGATATTACCAGCACCTTTGTAATCCTTTTCTACATTTCAGAGACAAGAATCTCTACCACTGGTATCGAATCCTATTTCCACAAGACATTTTTTAGAGTCTCATGATATGACAGAGTCTCATGAGATTTGAAAGGTGGCAGAAGAGGAGAAATACTTATTCCCCAGGAGCCACTGGCAAGAGGACACAGGTGCGGGGCACAGATGATCTTCATAGAAAGTCCCACATGGTCAAGGAAGGATCGGCTACTTGTGTGCTACAGACAGTTAACCTGGGTGACAAAAACACCACTAACCACCACTCCCTCAGGTATTCCAGTAACAGATACTTTACTTCTGCATCCAAATAAACATCAAACTTCTCAGAACACCTTTTGATTCCTTTCCTAAATTTTGATTAATACAAATATGGTATGAATGGTTTTGTTAGCTGTTTCTTTTCGCCTTTAAATATATTTTTAGTCATGTTTCATTTGCAAGTTCTTCACTATAAATTTTTTATGTGTTTTTATAATCAGTGGAGAAAATTACATTAGTCTAGGTGAAAATTGCATATGATCTGAGTTGTCATGTTTTTCTTCTAAAATACTCATATTTAGCAGTTGCTATAAAACAAAGCTGCATGTCACAGGGAAACAGATAAAAGTCTTTCGCCTATTTGTATTTTTGTTTCCTCTTTACTTGGTGACTTTCCCAAGCATTATTTGAGTCCCATCATTCATGCTGCTTAAAGACTTACAAGTTACATAAGGATACATCCAATTAAAATAATGATTAATTCCAACTTGTATTGCATTTCCAAAGGAAGTGAGAAAATTCCTTTAGATTATGCTGTTTACATATTAATGTATATGTTACAAATTACACAGAAGTTCCTAGTTTTCCAGGAGTAGTTTAACCCCTTCTCAAACAACCTGGAAATAGGATTTTTTTTTTTTATCAACTATATACTTTCTAGTTTCAAAATCATTCATTGACTTCTTTTTCCCACCAGGTTATAGGATTTATCTAGCCAGCTCATAGGATGTGTTGTTTGTTTGTTTGGCTGGTTGGTTTTCATTCTTGTTTCTTCATATGTTTACTTGTATGGGGAGAAGTTTAAAATATGAATTGTTTTAAAAGGCTGCACAATCAGACATCATTATTATTCCAGAGTAATTTGCCACATATAGAGATAGCATAGACGGGATTAATGATGATCATTTAGGATGAATGGTTGAAGTCGACAAGATCGGATGAGGATGTGGTAATCAGAGTATGCAGATGGGTAGAAATTCTATGAGCTAAAACACCCCATTAGCAGCTTTGCAATTAAAGTAATTTCTCTTAAGAGCAGATGTGCAGTGTTCTTCACTGCTCATAGAGCATGCTTGAAAGAACATGTCGGAAAAAGCCGTTAGGGATGGCCATCATTTTATGTCTATATGACAATGACATGATGGTCGAAATGGATTTTAGGTCTTTCTTCTTGTTCAGAGCAGGCCTTGACCCCTATTTTCTCCTTACAGATATCTTGTGATTGTTTCTTAGCTTTCTGGCAAGATTAAAATAACTTCTGCCATCAAAGCCTTTCCCCATCTGAACAAAGGGAGAACTTCAAGAGCTTGACCTTGCTGAGTTGTTGACCAAATTATTATGAAGGGGCTCATAGGTCAGGAAAAGTCTTGCTCATCATCAAAAAGTCTCTTCAACTTTTAGTTCCAAAATCCTTGAAAAGGCTAACTCAAAATGTTAGCCTTGCAGGACTTCCAAAATAGGTTGTCCTGAGGTGAACCAAGAATTCTCCTGGCTGTCCATCATGCCCCAAGGAAATACTTGTCATCTCTGTCACCTACCACTCCTCATGGATCTCTGTTATCACTTCTCTTCAAATGGCTACACACAGCAACATGGTTCATGACTTTTACCTCTATTTTGGCTTCTATTCCCATTGAATTTTCCTGTTGGTGGGATTTTAAACATCGCTGGTATTTCCAAAGCTGATCAGTCTATGGAGAGAAGCTGTGACTGATGTGCAAATTGTGTCCCACGTTATGCTTTGCATTATTCATGTTCATTATTCATACCATAGAGGATTTCTTGGCAGAGGGTAGAGAATTTTGAAACTGTATATTCCCAGTGGTGACAGTGCTACTGAATACATTCAATAATCTTCCAAGCTGGATTTTGTTAAGACTCCTCTAACTTCTGCCTTGCTTTAGGCCTGTTAACCAATGTGAATCTGAATAATTAATAGTAAATCAATTAGCAAAAATACGTTATCCTGAGTTCCTCTTAACAAAAAGCCTTTCCTACCGTCATAGCCCATCTGCTCTTACTATAAGATAATGTCACAAGCTTGGTAATTTGTAAACAATAGAATTTCATTTGGTTCACTGCTATAGAGGCTACGTCTGAGAGCATGGTGTGGCATCTAGTGAGGGCTCTGTCCTTCATAAAATACTGCAGAAAGACAGGCAAGGTCTCATAGGTTGGAAAATGGAAGGGTGGAGACCCAACTCATTCTTCTATCATGGCCCAACCCCAGGATAACTAACCTACTCGGGAGATAACATCCTGAATGTGTCCATGAATATGGAACAGTCATAGCAGAACCTTCTCTGTAGGTGTACGTCTTCAGTAATGCACTCTAGTCGTATTATCCTGTGAATTTTGAAAAAGAAGGAACTAATCTAGAGACTATGGTGTGCTAGAATGGCTGTGATGTCAAGTGCTTTCGCTGTTGAAAATCACGTTGTTTTTCTCCTCCTCACAGTGTCAATCCACTGTATTGATTTTGAGTTCTCACAGCACTCAGGTTTAGAAAATGGCAGGTGGAAGATCCCAGATGGAGGATGGTCCCACTGGGAGTGACTTTGTCTTCTCTGTGAGTGATGGAAGTTAAGGGTGTTCATCCATTTCCAATGTGTTTGAAATTTTTTTTCTTGTTTTCTTTTTGCATTCGTTAGCACTGCTCCTGAGCACTTCAGTTTTGTGAAAATGTTCTACCTGAACTTCTGCTCATTACAGACCTGCATCAGTCCTGCTGACTCTAATTAAAGTGCAGGAGAATCAAAGCTGTCCTGTATCAGAATTTCTGTCTCGTTTTTTTTTTTTTTTTCAAGATTGCTATGGTCTTGACTCATCTAGCTTTTTGTACTTCTCTTTGATTTTTCAGCTTCTGAACTGAAAAGATCAATTTTTCTTCTTTGAGGATTCATGTTTCTCTTGATGTTACCTTTAAACACCTTTGCCTTTCCCTTTACTCATAGAATATTTGCCTGTTACTAGACTGCTTCTTCCTCTTGTTGTAAATATTTAATATCTCTCACTATTGAGGAAATTTTCCTGGTTTGAAATATTGATTTGCCAAAAGTGTATCTGGATTCTCAATGGAAGTTACTGCCCAGAAGCTTATCATTCAGATAATTTAAAGCAATGTAACAGAGATGATTTTATCCTTTTGTGAGAAACAGACTGGTGTGCAGAAACAATCGGCATCAACTGAAAAAGCAAAGCCAATGGAAGCATTGTTTCTATCATCTAGAGATGGTGGTGAAAAAAGAAGGTCATTTGGATAGAGGAATCTGGCAGAGTAATATCTGTGCACCAACTGACCATGTGCCAAATGTTCTGAAAATAGTGGAGACTTTTCTTTCTGACATCCTTTCTGAAGAGTGGGCAAAGATAGCTTGAAACATTTTTTTTTAATTTTTATTATTAGTTACATTTTATTAACACTGTATCCCAGCTCTATCCCTCTCCCTCATTCCCTCCTAATCCCACCCTCCCTCCCTCATCTCCTCCTTGCCCCTTTCCAAGTCCACTGATTGGGGAGGACCTCCTCCCCTTCCATCTGACCCTGTTTTATCAGGTATCTTCAGGACTGGCTGCAAAGTCCTCCTCTGTGGCCTAGCAGGGCTGCTCCTCCCTTGAGGGGTGGGGAGGTCAAAGAGCCAGCCATTGAGTTCATGTCAGAAATAGTCCCTGTTCCCCTTCCTAAGGAAACCCACTTGGTTACTGAGCTACCATGGGCTACATCTGGGCAGAGGTTCTAGGTTATATCCATACATGGTCCTTGGTTGGATAAACAGTCTCATATAAGACCCCTGTGCCCAGATATATTTGGGCCTTGTGGAGCTCCTGTCCTCTCCAGGCTATACTAACTCCCCCTTCTTTCATATGATTCCATGCACCCTGTCAAAGGTTTGGTTATGAGTCTCAGTATCTGCTTTGATACACTGCTAGGTAGAGTCTTTCAGAGGCTCTCTGTGGTAGGCTCATGTCCTGTTACTTGTTTTCTCCTATGTCCAATGCCCATCCCATTTGTCTTTCTAAGTGAGGATTGATCATCTTCAACAAATGGTGCTGGTCCAACTGGATGTCTACATGCAGAAAAATGAAAATAGATCCATATTTATTACTCTGCACAAAACTAAAGTCCAAGTGGATCAAAGGCCTCAACATAAAACCAGATACTCTAAATCGGTTAGAAGAAAAAGTGGGGAACAACCTAGAACTCATTGGCAGAAGAGACAACTTCCTAAACAGAACAACAACAGCATAGGTTCTAAGAGCAACAATCAATAAATGAGACCTCATGAAACTGAAAAGCTTCTGTAAAGCAAAAGACACTGTTGTCAGAACAAAACGACAGCCTACAGACTGGGAAAGGATCTTCACCACCCCTATATTTGACAGAGGGCTGATATGCAGAATATATAAAGAATTAAAGAAGTTAAAAAGCAATAAATCAAGTAATCTAATTAAAAATGGGGTACAGAGCTAAACAGAGAATTCTCTGTAGAGGAATATAGAATGGCAGAGAAACACTTAAAAAAATGCTCAACATCCTTAGTCATCAGAGAGATGCAAATCAAAACGACCCTGAGATTTCACCTTGTACCCATCAAAATGGCTAAAATAAAAACTCAAAGGACAACACATGCTGGAGAGATTGTGGAGAAAGGGGAACCCTCCTCCACTGCTGGTGGGATTTTAAACTTGTACAACCACTTTGGAAATCAATCTGGCACTTTCTCAGACAATTAGGAATAGCGCTTCCTCAAGACCCAGCTTTACCACTCCTAGGCATATATCCAAAAGTTGCTCCAGTACACAACAAGGACATTTGTTCAACCATGTTCGTAGCAGCTTTATTCATAATAGCCAGAAGCTGCAAACAACCCAGATGTCCATCAACGGAGGAATGGATACAGAAATTGTGGTACATTTACATATTGGAATACTACTCAGCAATCAAAAACAAGGAAATCATGAAATTGGCAGGCAAATGGTGGGATCTAGAAGAGATCATTCTGAGTGAGGTATCCCAGAAGGAGAAAGACACACATGGTATATACTCACTTATATAGACCTATAAGACATAATAAACATAATGAAATCTATACACCTAAAGAAGAGAAACAAGAAAGAGGACCCTGGTTAAGATGACAGCTCGAAACTTTAATGCTACAATGAAATGAAACTTGAGTGTGCAAGGCCCTCTTGGATATAATACTTTTATTGTATCTAAGGAGCAGAGAGTTATTCTTTTACTGACTTTGGGGGATATAGGCAGATGATATTTTTATTCTTTGTATTTCACATATGTATATTCTGAAGTTTATTTCCTTACATCCCCTACAACTCTCTCTCACCCCCTTCTTCTTTCCAGAGCTCCTCCTTCTTCAGTGTCCTTTATCTGTGTATGACCCACTAATTGAAATAGAGTTGCCTGAATAGAGTTGTATGTGGAAGGTTACATCCTGGAACAAAAACAATTTCGTGGCTACACTATGGAAGAAGTTGACATCCTTCTTCCAGCCACCATGAACCGTCAATAGTTCTTCAGGGGAGGGAAGAATCCCACAAGTTCTTCCTTGATGAAGTCCATCCTTTTCAGGTCTTGTGCAGGTAACCATAACTTTAGTGAGTTCATGGGTGCATCAGTTCCAGAAGGCAGTTCCACAGTAAACCTGAATTTTAACAGTTGAGATTCATTGTATTGATTGTAGTCCAGTGCAAAACTAATTTTCTTCAATGAAGCTTGAGAGCTTCACTTATCTATGGTAAATATAAACATTTAAGTCAGCTTTATACTGTATTCATTGAACAAAACAATACGGTAGGTTCTTCCCTAGGGCCTATGACCCCTGAGCCAGGGTTCTTGGTAAGGTATACAAAGCAGGCATGACTTCTTCAGTGTTATTCTTTTGTTTGTTTAGTTTTGATATTATAATTTAATTCTATTTCTGCCTTCACTTTCCTCCCTCCAAACTTTCTCATATATCCCTCCCCCTCTCCTTCAAATTCATGACCCTTTTTATTATTATATAATAATATAATTATATATTATTTATATATATTTAATTATATTTAATTATTTAAAATTATTTAATTTATTTTAAGAACCAAGGAATGCAGATAGACTTAGGGCAACATCACGAACAAATTAAAAAACTAGAGGAACATTTGGTTGTTTTTCATATAGTGTGCTGACATATTTTTTTCTTTCTCAAAGGGGAAAAAATAAAACAAAACCAGCAGTTTCTATTAGATACAGGCATGACAGCAGGTTTGAACAGAGTGGTTGAGATTAGAAGAAGGAGACTAAACAACTCATTGTGGCTTTTCTGCTTTTTAGTTTGCCTAGAATTAATCCTGCTTCCTAAACATAGAAGAGTCAGGCCTCACACAAATGTTGAGTGAAAATGATCTCCACATATAATGTAACACCATTTAAACAAAGCTATATTAATTACATGCACTTTATAAACGTTATCTTTTGTATTCCTTACTTGATATATGAAATATATATACAACATAATAAATACATGAAGTGATGCCAAGGTGGTAATTTTGGAAAAGGCCAGTGATGATTTTGTGAATTAGGACTGAGATGAGTTTCAGTTCATTTATTACACATTTTTATTTTCTTTGCATTGAAAGCATTGCTAAAAACTGCAGTGTCATGCATCAGACAGCCTTCTACTTTATCAATACATAAAATAAAGCAGATTTGATTTTTCTTTTTCAACCTTATCATTTTGAGCAACTGAGAATAAAACAAAACAGCACAGTGACATAAAGAGATGGAACAATAGATCAATAATAATTTTTAAGCTAAAAATTTTCAATACAGTTGAGGAATACTCAAAATAGAAATAGTTAAGATGTATGCCTGTGGAAGCAGGGAGCCTGAAGAGCCAACAGCCCAGGCCAGCTCCTCTCTAAGGAGGTTTTATGTGTTTGATTATTTTAGGAATTTCTTTTATTGCTAAATGATGTTTAAGGTTTCTTTGGTATTTAGTTTTGCATTTCAGTTGAAAATGGCATATAGGTAGCCTTGATAAATAGAAGCGAACTGGAGAAAGTCTGAATGCTGGCATTTTATGAGGTGATTGGCAAGGGTGATTTAAGTTATATAAAAACACAGAGGGAAGCCTGATGTGTGCTGTTACAATAGGGCAGAGACTAGAAAGCTTGAATTAAAATATGGAATATTTGAAACATACCTAAAAGTGAATTGCACATTAGAGGTATTTCTCCAGGGTAGCTATAGAGCTCTCAGCATTAAAACTGTATGTGAGGTAGTTGCTTTATTTATAAAGCAAACATTCTGAGGAATACTTTCTAACAATATGTTTGAACTTATATCCTCAGGCAAAATGTGTGCCTCTGTGTTAGGGCATACATACGAACTAGCTCTCTAGACAGATGCCAATCACACATTTATCTATTAGCATCTTTGTAGATTGTTTAAGAGCATCTGGAACACTACTGTCATCATTCATAGAAATAATCAAAGTAATAATGTAACTTATTTAGAAATAACAATTTGATTGGAATTTAAGTCTCCTAGAGCAGTGGTTATCAACCTTCATAATGCTATGACCTTTAACACAGTTCTTCATGTTATGGTGACCCCCCAAACATAAAATTATTTTCATTGCTACTTCGTAACTGTAGCATTCCAGTGGGGAGTTGTAATTACTGCCTGTCCATTAAATTGAAGTGTCTTATTTTGAACCGCAACTTTCATTAAACCGCAAGTTTAATGACACTTGCTTCACTCATCAGAGGTAATCCATTGTCTGCAAGCAGCCGATAGTGTTTACAGTAGCATTGTCATTCCACAATGTAGTCACTGGCATTTATCAGGGCACCTAATACTGTTATAAAATGTAACGTAAATATTTGATATGCAATCCCCCCTCCAGGTCGCTCCCCATATGTTGAGAATCACTGCCCTAAAGGCTGAAGATATTATTGTTTAACCAAAACTTTAGTCCTCTGCTCCTCCATTCCTGAGTGAGGTATCCCAGAAGCAGAAAGACACACAGGGTTTATACTCACTTATAAGTGAATATTAGATATATAATATAGGATAAACATACTAATATCTGTACACCTAAAGAAACTAATCAAGAAGGAGGACTCTGGCTAAGATGCTCAATCTCCAGTCAGAAAGGCAAAGAGGATGGACATCAGAAGAGGGAGAAAACAGGGAACAGGACAGGAGCCTACCACAGAGGGCCTCTGAAAGACTCCACCCAGAAAGGTATCAAAGCAGATGCTGAGACTCAGAGCCAAACTTTGGACAGAGTGCAGGGAATCTTATGAAAGTAGGGGGAGATAGTAAAACCTGGAAAGGACAGGAGCTTCACAAGGAGAGCAACAGAACCAAAAAATCTGGGCACAGAGGTCTTTTCTGAGACTGATACTCCAACCAAGGACCATTCAGGGAGATAACCTAGAACCCCTGCACAGATGTAGCCCATGGCAGTTCAGTCTCCAAGTGGGTCCCATAGTAATGGGAATAGGGACTGTCTCTGACGTAAACTGATTGGCCTGCTCTTTGATCACCTCCCCTCTGAAAGGGGAGCAGTCTTACCAGGCCATAGGGGAAGACAATGCAGCCACTCCTGATGAGACCTAATAGACTAGGATAAGAAGGAAGGAGAGGAAGACCTCCCCTATCAGTGGACTTGGGGAGAGGCATGAGTGAAGAAGGGGGAGGGATAATGGGATTGGGAGGGGAAAAGAGAGAGAGCTACAGGGGGTATATAAAGTGAATAAACTGTAATTAATAAAAATTAAAAAAAAAGAAGTAAAAGGGATAAACAGAATAAAAAGACAGCCTTTGGGTGGCTTCAGGCTGCTCACTTCAGCAAAGGCTTCATAAGAAAAATAATCAGACTGAAATAACTATAAAATAAATGTTTTCTCAGTCTTAAAGTACAAACTTCTTCATCACTGTCTCTCTTTCTGGTCCCCATCCTCACACTGTAATGAACCACACATATGACCCTAAAACTTTTGACATCAACAAAGTTGGTGACTTCAGAACTTCAAAAGGCACCCTGGATTTTTTTTTTGACATATGCTCTTATGGAACAGATATTTTAATGATTACATATATATGATTATTAGGGAGAAGTCCCTCACCCTCACCCTTCCCAGTGAAAGTGGGCTGTGAATATACGTCTCTTATTATTCTCTCCAACACATAATTCTGACATTTCCCTTTGTTCCTCTGCTTTGAAACTCAAGTAGTTTTAATGTGCTCTAAGTGGCCACAATCAGAAAGGTACAGTTTTTGGACTGTCTTTGCTGACTGTCTGGTGAAGGTAGTGTGCAATAGGAGGTTTGTGTCAGCTGAGTTCAGAGAGTTCTGAGCATCCTATATGTATCTGTATTATTTGTATTTGTATGTATCAGACTATGGTTACATATGTATATATATACCATGTATGCACATACGTAGACATGTATGTACTTGTCTCACACACAGTCTGTGTACAAGTATAATTTATTATTATACATTACATCTTACGAGCGTCTCAGTATAATGCTCAATTGGCACTGAGGATACCAAGTACATTCTTTTTTCCCTTAAATGGGACCTCAGTCTGGCCAACAAGACAGATGCTGATAGATGCATTGATAAATGCCAATAATCACATTGTGAAGGGAGAAGGCTACTGTAAACACTGTCAACTCCCTGCAGACAAAGGATTACCTCTGATGAACAACGGATGTGTACAAGCAAGTTCCCTTAAACCAATGGTGGGTCAAGGTAAGACGCTTCACGTTGATGGACAGGTAGTAATTACAACTCCACCCTATAAATGATGGACCACTGTGAAGAACAGTGATGGATATAAATGATGGAGCTGTGAAGAACAGGCTCAGGATATAAGTGGTTTCTGTGTTATTACATGGATCCAACATTTAAATTTTTCTGCTTCTTGTATATCCTTTCCCTATTCACATCAAGTGTGCAATACACTTTGAAAGTGTCTCTCTTGCCTTATCTTCCATGAAGAAGGCCAAGTTTAAGAAGCTAGCTCAATCAAACAGCTGTATATGCTAATCAAGAATATTACTGTTCTCCAGAATACAGACAATTTTTAAGAAAACTGAATTGTAAAGGCAGTTAAGTTCAAGCTTGCAAATAAAATGTTTTGTTTCTCATCAAAATTCAGTAAAAAGGAGAGTTGAACTGAATTCCTTGTGACTGTGCAAATGAAATCCTGCAGACTCCAAGATATTTTCACTTGAGAAAAATCAGTTCAATTGTAAGGAAAAAATCTACATGCAGAAATGTTCTTTGAAACTGAGAAAACTCAGAGTCAAATCATTATTGTGAATACATAGACCAAAAGTTCTTGTTTTGTTTTAAGGAAATTTTGTTCAGTTTCTATATGCCAATGAAAGTAATTCCATTTATTTACTTCAGTATTTAAAAACACAATTTTCCATTTTATTAAAATACAGTGCTCAAAGAGATGTAGTACTTTATTTTAGCCTTAACTGTAAATGTGACTGACTCCTCAAATTGCTTTCATATGAGCATGTATTCACAGAGACTACCCCTGTTGTGTTTACATTCACCCTCCTTGAAGGACACTACACTAGAAAATACTTTTGATTGGACAGGCAGCTAGTTAGTTAGATGGCTTATCAAAACAAAACTAAAAGATCATTCAAATTCACAGAGCAACATTATTTTGATATTCTTATTTTCTTATGAGTATTGTCCTCACTGAACTAGTATAGTTGTCTAGGGACCCACTGGATAACTCATAGGATTTGTCCAGATATTTTTTGGTTGACTGCAAATTAAAACCATGGGCTGTTTATGTGCTCTGAAAGTCCGTCTTCACAGACATTCCAAGAAAACAATTTTTGAAAACTTGAAAAACGTTGAAGATAAAACCATGAAACTTGAAGGAGGTAAAGATTAGAGACCCTCAGAAAGTTGATTTTAGCCTCATGCTCTAGAGCAGCATTCTGCAAAAGATGCTTAACATTAATACACACATCCCCAAACTTGAATTAACCATGTTTAAACCCATACGCTATAAGAAAATCACTTTACATAAGATTTTCTTTTCGTTGTAAAGTACCACAGTGAATGACAGTGCTCTCTTCTCATACTTACATTTTGGGTCTTGGTGAAGATTATTTAGGCCACACACAGTAAGTTTGCTTGCCCTTATAACTACAATAGCTATCCATGTCTCCATAGGCAGCCAAGCTCGTAGTTAGGTGTAGAGTGTTGAAGGGCCATTTTTACTTACATAGATCATGTTTAATAGCCCATTATGAGGAGAGGCAGGAAAGAAGCTGAGTGTATGAGACACAGGCTTGTAGTGACTGTTGATGGAACAAAGGCTGGGTAAGCCAGCAATCAAAAACATGAGGAAGAGAATGAACAACAACAGCAGAAGCACAGAAGTGATGTTTCGAAGGTAGGTCCTGTTATAAACAGAAAACCAATGTTTGGTGTTTTTCAGAGATTTGCTTTGATCTTCCTGCCATCTGTTGGACTGTGGTCTTGATAATGTAAGTACAAAGGTTTGAAGCTATGGCATTTAGAATGTTGCTTTTAAGAACTGTTTGTTCAGTTGAGAGCTGCAAGCCAGTTGTGGTTTACAGTGTGTCTACAAAAGTCTTAAATACTCCTTTGATGGGTGGGACTGCCCTCCCTTGAATGTGAGTTGCACTTAATGACTTTCAGATAATGAATACAAGGTGGCAGAAGGGGCAGTGTGAATCTGCAGACTGCAGACGGCATAAGGTAGACTGCAGACTAGAGAAGAACGAGTGAACGTTATCTACCAGCTGATTGTTCAATCAACTGAACTCTCCTCTCCTGCTCCTATCCTTACACTGCAGAATATTAGCTGCTGTGATATTTAGGCACATAAGCAGCCTTGTCAACAGGTCCATACTGTGAACACACATCAAAAGATAAGGTCCCCCACCTAGCCCCAGGGAAGAGACATATGAGGGATAACAAGTGAGGGTTCTGGACAGTGAGAAGGACCCTTAACCCCAGCCAAGCTGTCAGATAGATGACTGTAGTCTTGGTCATCATCCTGCCTGTTTGTGAGATTCTACATAGGAAACACTAACTCCACTTTCTTTATTCCTAGAAACTGCAAGAAAGCAAATGTCTTGAAATACTCTGCTAAGTTTTAAGGTAATTCACTCCAGAAAAGCAGACAGTACTACTGCGCCATACATTTGTCATGGGAGCTTGATCACATTGAAGTAAATTTACCTCTTCCCTGTAATCTTATAATTCTCATTAAAATGAAGTCAAGCAATAAAATGACTGTGTAGATAATCTTAAATTTAATAGCACATGTTCCTTTTCTTCTTTTATCCTCAACCAATTCAACCCCATTGTATACTCATGGATTATATCCAGAGCAGTGGTAAGCCAGACCAAATGTTTTCTTCAGAGTTGTAAGCTAACAGTAAGTACCACACTGATCTGTTTCCACATTCTAAGCTTTTCCCATCCTGCAAGTTTTCTTTCTCCTTCTGAACCATGAATGATACAAACAGGAGGAAGCTGACCATCACCATCTTCCCCTCCTGAAATCACTTCCTCATGCCACACAGTGCTGTGTGGACGCTGATAGCGCCTGGGTAGCCAACTCTGAATTATTCTGGTATGGTACTCTAACCCTGTCAGCTATAGGCTAAGCCAGGCCTTTTCAAACTGAAATGTGTCTCCGCATTACCCACAACATCCTACTCCCTACCTATCTAGCCAGTGCCCAGGAGCTGCTGATACTGTTGTGTGGCTCAGATCTTTACTATTACATTTCTCCTTTTTACAAATTACTTCACCAGCCATAGAAATGAGGTTTCCACTTTCTTTATTTCTGCTTAGAAACCTACTGTTCTCTTTCCACCAAAAGCTAAGGATCTATTGTTCTCTAAAATCTTAAAAGGTGCTGCTGCTGATTGCAATGATAACAATGACCATTATAAACCATAATTTGTTTATTATACAATTATTTACTGACACATGCCAAGCCTGGGATACATTTGGCACATATTTATTTAACCCTCACAAGAGCTAAAATGTAATCCACATTATGGATATGGCAACTGAAATGTATAGGGACTAGATGCTTACTATATAAAAAGTTAGTTTGAAAGCAAACTTCAAATATCTGTTCTGTAAGTCTTCTCCCTCTCCTTCTCCTTCCTCCCTCCTCCTTCCTCTCTTCCTCTCTAGGAAAATTTTTGTATTTTATTTTTCTTGTTCAATGTGTTATCAAAGAAACACATTCTTAGCACCAAATGTGTACTTTTGGAGGTACTGGCCAGAGACATTGTACATGGAACCACGCTGAGGGAAAATGACATTAAATGCAGTTAGCGTTACTCAGAAAGTAGAGTGATGTTGCCAGAACTGATAAATGGGTTATATTTGGCTAGTGGGGAACAGCTGTTCTGGAGAAGCGATATTTGTAACAGGAACTGTTACAAATTGATTAGAAGGAAGAGAAAGGAGAGCATGGAAACCAAGGAGAAATAGATGGAAAAAGGCTGAGATGGGCAGGGAACTCAATGAACAATGGAGGTGTGGAAGAAGATAATTCGGGGAAAGAAAATATTAGTTAAGTGATGTAAGACTTGAAGGGTAAGATCAATAATATAGAAATGCTGATTTTATTGTCTTTGCTACAAAATGATGGACACCCATAGCTTCATGGGAAGAATCGTGCTACTCAATTTCTGCTATAGAGAATGATGTGTGAACAGCGAGCCTCCCGAGTGATGAGAATGCACAGTCAGAGAGCCACCAGCTCTCTGGCTGTTGTCGTCGTGCAGGACAACAGAAGCGGGAAAAGGAAAGCACGAGAAGTGTCCAAATCTGGGCATATTTTAGAGGTATTGTCCATAAATTTTTCTGGAGAATTGAATAAGGAAAAAAAAAGACAGTATAGATAATTTCTAAAGAATAGCCACAAGAACTGGGTAAATGAAGCACTTACTGAGAGGAGAGAGGGAAGAGAACGTACCGTTTTAGGTGATGGGATCCTGTCCCTCTGTAAACTAGAACTGGAAACTGTGACAAATGTTTCCTCCTGTAAATTGCTTTGGTCGTGGTGGTTAACATAGTATGAATGATACTAATTCTATGGACTAGGGACTGGGCTAGACATGAAGGAATAAAAGCTGAAGAGGTTGTCAGGAAACACTCTAGCATTGACCATTTGGCTTCATCATCTATGCAACTAATTTAAATGTAAAACAGAGTGACCTGGGGGAAACAAGCAGCCTGACTTGCAATTTGTAACTGAGCAGCAGAACAAGGATTTGAACTCTTACACCCCGAAACACAAAAAGGATACAGTCTCAGGCACTATGCCACGGTGTCATCAATGTGATTCTCAAGTATTAAATTCTAAGTCTTTTTTTAAAAAAAAATAATATCAATGAAAGAAAAAATATTTAAAAATATAACTGGAAACACAGACTAATGAACCAAACCGTTCACAAAGCATATTCCATTATATTTTATTTCATCTCTCCTAAGTCTATGCTGTGATAAGAATTATGTCATTTAGATCTTAAAAGATTTACTTTACGAATTTGGTAAATGCTAAAGCCATGATTGCAGTTATCTTAAAATAACTCACTCAATTAGCTTTGAGTATGTGCGGGGAGGGCGGGGACAGGGTGTGGGATGGGATCACGGTGTGAATGATGCATAGCTTTTGGCATTCTAACAAGAGCTATCAAGCAGGAATGGAAGATGTCGGCATGCATACACACTATGGAACAGCTGCTGCTTGCAAATTGAAAGAAAAATATTACCAGGCGAGCATCAGCAAGGATAAGCAGAATCTTAACACTGCCAAAAACCTAAAGAATAATCAGAAAAAAAAAGGAAAAAAAAAAAAAAAAGAAATGAACCAAGGATCATATTTGACTGCAAAAGACTGAAGACTTTAAACGATACATTTAGACATATGTTTAAAATATCAGAAATAAAGTGCTGTATTTAATTATATAGGCGAGTGCCTCAGACAAAATTCAGACATGTTCCGTCATGATATAGTCTCCTTTGGCCACAATGTTCATACAAAACGAAGGAAACCAAATTTCTCCTTTTTATTTGCTAGCATATTCACAAGCTCGCCTAACACAAGGCCAAAATAGAAAAAATAACTTCATTTGTGCATTAATTCTAGGCAGATGCCCTAAGTTCTAACATCTGTTATGCTTGGACTAGGTATGTAACCATGTGTAGAGGGACATGATAGTGACATACTCATGGGTTTTAGTGTTATAAAGACCAAGGGACTAATACAGATGATGTACACAAAGCAAATAATAGTTATTCCTGGATTCTGCCATGTATGATATACAGACAAGAAGAAAGGTAAAATCTACAACGAGTGTGAAGCAGAGCAATGCAAACAGTCAATTCGAGGCTGGAGAGATGACTCAGTGAGTGAAACGCTTGAATCACAAGTGTGGAGATATGAATTTCCATCCCCAGAACCCACACAAAACTGGACAGGGGAGTGTGTACATTTTGTGCCATCCTAGAAACACAACAGCAATATGGAAAGCAAACACAAGAGGACTCTTTGACCCTCACAGGCCAACTATTGTGGGGAACACACAAGCTATCAAGATGAAAGGCTAGGATTGACACCTGCGGCTGTCCTCTGAACACCCTTTGTGCACCAAGACACATGCACATACATGTCCACACTTATACACACACACACAAACACACACACGGAGAGGGGGGTGTCGATTTTTAAGTCAATGCAGATTGTGATTGAATAGTGGTGGAATTCGTGCGGGATGGAAACTTATTCCGAGTAGTTCAAAGAGAATAGGAGAGAGCAAGAAACAGGAGGGAAAGTAATAAGGTCCCCTCGCTGCCTGCTGTAGCTGCCATTGTAGCAATGGCATACCGCTGAAGCCAGTCACTGGGCCTTACGACTGTGTCGTTCATGTTTTCTCATTCAGAACCATGCAGAAATAGAACAAAGGAGGCAAGTCAGCCCTGTGGTTCAAACCCTCCTGGCACTGGGAAGTTAGCTGCATGGCATCACATGAGGGTTCCACAAAAATCACATCCCTGCTTCTTAAGAAAGGCAGCAGCGCTTCAGGAAAAAACTTTCCCTTTTAGAGTATTGACTCCCAGCTGTTGAACTGTTTCTAATTTCCAGTTAGGGAAATGACCATTGGGGAGTTCCTTTTGTGGAAATGTCTTAACGTGGTTTTGATCTCGATGTTTGATAGATATGCTTGCTATAATTTCTTTAATTGATTGGACAACATAGTTTTTTTTTATTAGAATTCATTCAAACCAAATGTTTATTATATCAGTTACTATGATATTGTTTGAGAAATTAAATATTTTACTCATAGAATGTGCTTTTCCTTTATGTTTCTATTTTTATCACATTACCTTTCAAGTCAAGCCATTATATCCCTGTATCCTGCACTTGCATGTGTACATTAATTAATGTACCTTTTATTATTACTTTCTAGTCTCCCTTTGTTGTTGTTGTTTTTGCAACTGCCCATGATAAACAATTACACCCAGAATGTATGTGTCATACATTATACTACTCAGTATTATATCATGACTTTATGACTTTATGTGACAACGGCGAAAGATCTCCTACTGTCTGCTGTGAAATCATGTGCTACACTGTATCACCAGGAACTCGAAATAGTGTCCATATTTTTCAAGCATCTTTTGATTTCCCATGCTTTATTTCTCCTCGGTTGGTTCGTTACAGACAACACCCCTAAGAATTCCTACGATGCTCTAATGCATTTGTCTCTGAGGCAGTCTTGACATATTTACGCAAGACTGCATGCCACATATTGGATTCAAAATTAAAG
The DNA here is from genome assembly GCF_030254825.1 of Meriones unguiculatus. Taxonomy (NCBI): domain Eukaryota; kingdom Metazoa; phylum Chordata; class Mammalia; order Rodentia; family Muridae; genus Meriones; species Meriones unguiculatus. Next base: position 98,638,405 of record NC_083357.1, on the reverse strand, counting down.
TTTTCAATACAAGCGAAGATATATCACCACAGTCACACTGAATTCCTTCAACAGCCAACAAATCCATTACCATATTTTAAAGCCACAGAAGGTTAAAATTAGAACAAATTGAGTAAATCTTAAAGACAAACAAGATTTCTTTTTTGTTTGACTCGAACTGATAAATGTTATGTTCTCATCTTTTAGTACAGCTGAGTGGCTCTCAGATTTATAGTATGTGAGAGTCTCTATATATTCCCAGTGGTTTAAAAGACTTTCCTGGTTAAGTTGGAGCAGGTTTTATATCTGGTTTTAGAGCAAATGCCTCCCTCTTTGTCCTTTGCTTCTCTCCTTGTCCTTTGGCATCCTTGTCCTTTGTCATCCCCGTCCCTGTCCTCCACACACAGACTTTTTTCTTATACCTTGGTGTGAGGTCCTGTGTTGGAGGCCCGTCGACATGGAGAATGCTGTTGGATCGTGCTTCCTACCTCTACCCATGTAATGGTTCCGCCCTTGCAGAGCTGGCACCATGTCGTGCCTGTGGCAGCTTTCCTATGTCTGACCTTGCTCACAAAAGGTTAGCACTAACCCCCTCCGCCCCGGGCTCCATCTGTGTGGTACTCTGGGATCCAGTGCTGCCCGCCTGCTCTTCTCTGTTAGTGCCAAAGAGAGACCACAGGGCCAGCTCCATTTGGTGAGCATTGGCAGCCCAGTCCACCCATTTGATTCAGAAGTCCCCGTTTCTGCTTTCTTCTCATGTCTGGGAGTTTTCAGAAAGGGAAAACATGTTTAAAAAGTTGTGTTGCCCAACCCATAGGCTAAGCTCCCGGTAACAAGAGCCTCTGTTAGCCGGCAGTAAAGACACTTGTTCTCTAATCCTGACTTCAGATTCTGAGATCTATTTAGATAATCAACTATGAGAAGTAACAGAGCTTCTGTTACCTCGGTGTCCTTATCTTAGGGAAGGTTGAGGCCTTGATTAACAGCAGCCCAACATGGGGACAGGGGTGTGCCAGCAGTGACCAGGGTTACACGGATTTATTTTTCAGTATAGATAAAATTAAATTCTCCCCTCATTATAGGCTATGAAAAAAAAAAAAGGTGAGGATGGAAGATAGTAGGTTTCTTCTTTTTTCTTGTTGTTGTTGTTGTTCTTCTGAATTCCCTAAAAAATTCAAACTTTTCAATGTGGAATATAATGTAAATCTTTTTAGATTCTAGTTGGAAAAACTTAAATTTCTCTTTTGACATATACAAAATTAGCCACATACTAGAGCTATTTTCTCTAATGATATAGTGAACCTTCTTGTTGTAAAACAAGAGGGTAGAATTGCATTAACAACAAAAGGACAAGGGGGAGTTTTTCCACTGATACAACTAATTTAATCAGAGAAAGACAATGGATTTGGTTGAAATAAAAGACATATACATGGGATTCGTTTTTCTAATTCTTATTTTAATACAAAAAGAAATGAAGTAATTTATAGTTAAAATTAATTTCAGCAATGGTGGTTCAACTTTCATTGACTGTGGTTTCTTTTAGAACATGCTGACATTTTATTTCTTTGTGCTTTAGCACTCAGAACCTTATGTCCTGATTCATTACAAATTAAGCATGAAATAGCCAGTGGAGTCTTATATATTAAATCATTTTCCACTGTAGAGAGAAGGGTTAACAATATTGTGTGCTATCTTTTTTTAACTGTAAATTAAATTATTAGTTTATCCTTCTTTCTGTGAAGGCTGTGACAGATGTCATGCTGAAGGTACCCAAATAGACACATAGCATTAGTTGCCATTAGTCAGGCAGAGAAGCAGAGAGTGAGATGGAATCAAATCACATTTCTTAACAAAAACCACGGAAGCAGTTGTCCATGTGGTATAATTTGATGATGAGATTTTCAAAACTTCCACTGAAATGTTATCACCTCTTTGGTTAACAAGCTAATCATGAAACCATAATGTTCTAAATGGGTATGTAACAAGGAAGCGAACAGGTTTTCTGAAAAAGCAGAAGAGAAAAAACATTGGGTCTTAAAGCTGAAGGGTTCTTTTATGTCATCTAAACCATCCCGTATCTGACTCTGGATCGGCCGTTGGCATCAGATAGGTGGCCTTTCAAGCGGAATATTCCCAACAAGTGTATGTAAGATCAACCCATTTAAGTCATCTTGTCTAGATTTATTTCTTGTTGCTGTGATAAAACACCCCAATAAAAGGAACTTACAGGAGAAAGTTTTGTTTGTTTTGTTCACAGTTCCACAGAACACAGCATCATAGCTAGGAAGACAACTTGACAGAAGTTTAAAGGCGCGCTGACCCAGGAAGGGGAACACAAACAGGAAGTCAAGCAGTGCTACAAAGCCTCCAGCCCACCTGCAAGAGCTCACTTCCTCCCAGGTTCTCCAACCTTCCCAAACATGGTACTGCCAAATGTTCAGGCACATGAACCTATTGGCAGGCATTGCACATGCAAACACAGTTTTGTTCTTGGGGAACTCTGGGGCTGCCCAGTGGGAGTGACATGGTTGTTAATCTAGATACTGCTCAATCCTGATCGTGTAAAGCTGAGCAAACTAGGATAGTATTTGAGGGATACAAATCAGTCACCTGTGAAAAGGAGATGAAATGTCCACCTTAGGGCTGATTGAAATAAAGTACACAACTGAGCAGGAGTCAACAGGCAGGTGCTGTTTCTGTCCTTGTTTATCTGGTCTGTCTCATAACTTCTAATGACTGACTTTTGTCATTCTTTAGAGCTACAAATAAAAGGTTTTGTTCCTCTTTCCTGTGCTTGTCTTCACTTTGTTCCATATATTATATAGTCAGCAATGATGACTGACGTAAGCCCCTTCCCTGGCCCACCACTGTGGTAACTATGTAGAGAAATAACCACATTATTTTAAGAAAGCATCTTTTGTTGAACTGATCCTTCCAGGGATCAGCATGTTCCTAAGACTCCCAACCCCTCTGGATCTTCCCTCACAACCTCTTTCAGAATTTTCTCTGGTATTGAAGTAAGGTGGCCTTTCACTTTTTTCTTTTCCTCTTTCATAGTACAAATACGATTTGCTCATATCCTTGCGTTTATTTAATTAATAATTTTGACACAATGACCCAATCGCAGGCCATCTTCGAAAATGTAACTGACTTACAGATATAAACTCATACGAAACTTTTAAATGGTCTCATGATTTCCTTACTCTATTTTACATAGTTTATTTTGTCAGTTTGAAGACTTTTGGGGGAGAGGAAGGGTGGTTATTTGCTCTTCCTTTATCACCTGTTAGCATTGGGCAATCTACTCAAGAGACAACATACTGCTCTTCGCATTTCTTTTGTCCCAAAGATGTTTAAATATTGAAAATTAAAGTTAAATTTTCCATTTAGAATTAACACAGTCTTGAATCTAACTTAGAATCACGTCTTTCCCAAACTGGCACCAAATCACAGCCTTAGTAATTGTAGACCTACATGGTCATTGTGTTTCTATGTGTTTCTCACAGTGGACTGTCCATGAAAACAGAATGCATAATGCATACTAACCTTAGTTTTCCAAGCACAAGACATGGAAACAGAGAAGTTATTCAGTGAGAATTCCGTGGAGACAATCATTTAATAAACACTAGGTTAGTGTTTGCTTGAGCTGAACTTTGTAGGAAGCTGGGAGCGGGCATATTGTAAACATAAGAAGGGACAGAGAGCACGAACAGACAATTGTCTTTGTTTTTTTTTTTTTTAATTGTGCTATATTTTTATTTATGATTTTTCAAAATTGCTGTTTTTTTTTTTGCCTACTCAATTCTCTTTTATTTATATTGCATGGATTCAGAGAATGATTTACATATTTTATTTCTAATATTTTTAACATTCTTCTCTCACCTTTCTCTTTGCTTCCTTTTTCCCTCCATCTTTTCATATAAATTATTTGGAGAAATTAATTTCATTGTTATGCTGATACTGCATTAACAATATATTTTCTTTTTTTTTTTTTTTTTTTTCAATGCAGTTTATTCAGGAACATTGAACAATCCTCGGACCCCGGGGAAAGCCAGCCCACAGCTTAAATAGCCTCTGGGTAGCCAACCCAGGCGTGCCACGGGGGCAATGCAGATAGGTCCACATACATGGAAGCAAGCCAGATCCTCGGCCTTAGCCAAATGTGGAGTTGTTCGTGCGAGAGAGCACTCACCATCGGGAAGGTGGAAGGCGGAAACCAGCTCCATCTTTAAGGCATAGCATTCCGCAGCTCTCTACAGTTCCCCCTTTTTGTTTTAGACGCATCAGGCAAGAGTAGAGGTCTGATCTCTGATATTAGAAATAAATTGGGACTTTGTACAGATGTTCATTTAGGTGTCATCCACCCAAAGAGCATCAGACCCGTCCAATACCTTTTTCTCAGAGGCGGGACCTGGGGCATCAACCCGCATGCAATCAGACATGCTCTTCTCTGGGTCCAAAGCGGCTGACCCTGAGTGCAGTGCTTAGCCTCGCATCCTGAGCGTATCATTTTAGCTTTTTATGGTATCCAACCATGCTTGGGGAGAATGTCCTGCTTCAATGGCTGTAAAGGCCTGAATGATCATGGCTGCATCACACTGTTGTGAGACTCTAATCTTGCATATATACCACAGGCAAACCAAGGAGACCAACACCAGAAGGCCTGCTAACACTCCCATGCCCGCCCATTCCTTCAGATGATTCATGGCTGCCGCAATCCATGTTGATAATCCTGTGGCTAGTCCTGCGTCCACTCCGGTAGAATTTACTGTGACAATGGCCACTCTCAGCTGCTCCATCGTAGTATCGAATTCTCCAGTCCAATTACCTAAAATATAGCTCGACAATTGTTTAGACAGATTTGCAGCGCAGGAAAAATTCTCATGTTGTATGCTAGTGACACAAAGTCCAGCATACTTTCATTGACAGCCAGGTTGAGCGATTTGCCATAGGGTATCAATTTGCTCCTGCAAGAGGTCAATCCTCTGATTGAACACCATCAAGCTTCCTTTTAGTTGAGCATTAATTCTTTTATGTACAACTAAGGCATGAGCTACATTGGCTAAATGATTATTCAGGGTCTGAGCAGTCTGCCCAGTATGACTCATGGCTAATGCCCTGGTGGTAGCTCCAACAGCCGTCAATGAGATGGTAGTAACAATGGTGGCTGTAGTTCCAAGATCCCTTTTCTGTCTGAAGAGAGTCATAGTGTGAGGGGCATCAATGGGCATAGGCACCCGACAATTGTCTTTGTTAATATCTAGGAAGAGTTCTTGTCTCACGGGATCCCCAGGCTGCTGCTCACGGCTTGCTCACGGCTTCTTGATGGCATCTCCTAAACATTTTTAGCTCAGTTCTTCTCTGAAGCTGCCTGTGCACAGCTTCCTAGACACTGTATTGCAGGACTCTGGGTAAAGGCCACATCTGTCTCAAGTTCTGCTGTATTATTCCTAGAGGAAAACAAATTGTTCTGCTTCTGTTTTTTATAGATTCCCAGGCATGCTCCTCCCCCAGGGGGCCATAGTGTGGTTAAAGCAGTTTTTCTTGTGGAAAAGAAGTGCTTTTGCTGCGTTTCCCCCCATAACTTCAGGAAGATATTGGCTTCTTTCATCAAAACTATGACACAGAGGTGGAATGATTAGTGAGATAGTGCTTATGAATTACTGTCCTTTGCCTGGAGGAAAAAAGAGAATATGAATAACTCACCATAATCTCTTCCTTTTAAGCAAAGCTGTTTTGTCCCAGCACCAGTATACCAGAAAGCTTATAATAAAATTTACTGGAAATGTTTCCTCTATATTCATAGATAGAGAAGTTAGTTTTATCTCTAATTTTTATTTTTATTTTTAAAGTTGGGTTTTCTAAATATATTTCTTACCAAAGTGTGAATGAACATAGCAAAAAAGAAAAAAAAAGAAAATGAAACCTGGGTACTTTGAAGGGCAAAGTTTTACCAGTCCTCTCCAGGCATTACTACCATAAAAACATAAGCAAATATTTTAGTTAGTTATTCTAACTAAATTCTGTCACACAAGAATTAATATTTATTTGTGATCTATATCTATCTATCTATCTATCTATCTATCCCATATGTATATATAGATATACATCTATATAGATATTATGTAAAGGGTCTAGAGAGATGGCTCAGAGGTTGAATTCTCAAGAGTTTCCTCTTACAGGGGACCTGGGTTGGAGTTCAAGCACCCACCTGGTTACTCACAGCCATCCATAAAACCAATTCCAATGGATTCAATGCCCTCTCTGTCCCTCATAGGGACCAGGCACATAGATACATAAAAGGAAAAAAACTCATACAAATAAAATAATGTGAGAAAATTAAGTGAAGAAATCTCTGGTAGCTTTGGATAGCTTCTTAGGAATTTCTCCTTTAGTCATGCACTGTTCTGAATTCAATGAATCTTTGCTCTTCCCTCAAATTAGATTTAGTGGGCACATCTGTTACATAATGTATTGTGATTACACACGATTACTAAAATTGTTAACAAAGATTTTCACACCCTTTGGAATGGCTTTCTTACAGAGAAATATGTGAATTAGTCACAGTTTGTAAATGCTGGTGCTATAGTAACTCATTAGTGTGATTGGATAATATTGGCTCTGGAGTTTGCACTTGACATTTTGATGGCAGGAAAAGGGCCGAGGAAGGGTAAGATGCTCAATCCTCATTCAGAAAGGCAAACAGGACAGACATTGGAAGAGGGAGAAAACAGGAGCCTACCACAGAGGGCCTTTGAAAGACTACACAGCAGGGTATCTAAGCAGATGTTGAGAAACATAGCCAAACTTTCAGTAGAGGATAAGGGAATCTTATGAAAGAAGGGGGAGATAGAAAGATCTGAAGGGGACAGAAGCTCCATAAGGAGAGCAACACAACCAAGATTCAGGGCCCAGGGGTCTTTTCTGAGACTGATACTCCAATCGAGGACCATGCATGGAGATAACCTAGAACCCCTACATAGATGTATCCCATGGCAGCTCAGTATCCAAATGGGTTTCCTAGTAAGGGGAAGAGGACCTGTTTCTGACGTGAACTCAATGACTGGCTCTTTGATCACCTCCCCCTGAGGGGGAAACAGCCTTACCAGGCCACAGAGGAAGACAATGCTACCAGTCCTGATGAGACCTGATAGGCTAGGGTCAAATGGAAGGGGAAGAAGACCTCCCCTATCAGTGGACTGGAGGAGGGGCATGGGAGGAGAAGAGGAAAAGAGAGTAGGATTGGGAGGGGATGAGAGAAGGGGCTACAGCTGAAATACAAAGTGAATAAAGTGTAATAAATAAATTTTAAAGAAAGAAAAGAAAGGGACCTAGGAGGAAGCCTGGGCCCAATAGCAATCACAAGCTTGTTTCTGTCCTAAATTACTTAATTTAAATAAGTCTTGTGCGACTTCCCAGGTAGCCTTTCTATCACATTGCCCCTTGACAATGTAAATATATGATATAATAGATGTTATTATGTAATAATTATGCCATTTTACTATATATGTCTACCTCTAGACACATGGCAAATTAGATAGATGATAGACTATAGAAATACAAAATAGATGATGGATAATCTTACTCACTATTGAATGACATTAAATAATGAAATAATTATAAGAGAGAGAAAGAGTATATCACTATGGGTAATGCAAAACAGAATATACTGCAAGATAGTTTCATAGGTTGGGAAATACTTCATGAAGTCACAGCCACTGTTGAAAAAAGAAAATTGTTACTGCAAAACTTCTCAAGACAGGAACCCTACAAATCCCACCATGTTTGTTTGTCTGTTTCTGTTTTTGTCATTGTTTTTCTCCCAGGCTTGTATTGGTTTCACTGTTGTCTGCATCAGAAAGGGTGCTTGGTGCCATTCCCTACCTCACCCATTCCCATGCTCGTATCAGTGAATGCCTGGACCCAGTGTCTCCTAAAACACACCTGGAATCCCAGCTCACAGAAATCATGGAACTGTACGCTTCAGTTACCTGTCCTGCAATCTGGAGAGGACACAGTGATACCATATCTCTTCCTTATTAAATAAAACCCACAGTTTTCACAATAGAGCTCACTTTTAATAATACCCATCAATTTCTCTGTCTCAACAACATTAATTGGGATCACTGTGTCTCAAGTATGAATTATGAAATATTCAACTTACTCCAAAGACTCAGACTTAGAAAAACATGAAACAAACTCTTATCCATCTCCATAATTTCTTTTTGTCCTTGCCACAATTTATATTAATTGTATAACTATTTTTAATTTTATGTCTAATATTACTTCTTTGAGATTTCATGTAATGTATCTTCATCTCATTCACCATCTCAACATTTAAACCACTTCATTTCTGTCTCATGACTTATGTGGTAGCATGATTGACAGATTTTTATTGGCATTTTATATTTGCTCTGGATTTTTAAGGATTCAGTTCTGCTGACAGTGTTCCCATTTCTGACCCCTCTGATTCCATATGGCTCATAGTTGGCTGTCAATGAACAAATATGTTTACCCTGCAGCTTACTTGTGAAAAATACAAAGAATGTAGGTAAAGCATGTAGCCCATAATAGATGCTCTGTAAAAAGTTGTTTATGAAATTGTCATTATTTTCCAATGAATTAAGATAAAATTTAAAGACAGAACAGAGAGCATATATAAGACCATGGTTTTATTCAATTTATGCTACTTTGAAAATTATGAACAAATTTGGTGCTTAATATTTTCTGAGCACCAAGGTAAGAGATTTCAGTATTTCTTAAGATACTCAGCTATATCAGGACATTAAGTTAGATAGCTTATGACACTATGACCTGGAACCAGCTATCTAGTTTAAAGGGTCTGGGTTCAGGCATGTGTAAATTGAAACAGCGGTGTTCGTAATCCCTTTAGCCTCTTAAATTCAATATTGTATTTCGTGACCCCAAGTGGTTGACCTCCAGCTATTTTTGGAATTGCACTCAGCCTCCTCCAAGGGGCTCTGAATGTTCCTCGACATATTTTCTGCTCCATCAGTAGATCTGCATCTGCATAACAAGAGATGTCAGCAGCCTCTAATATTAATCTAAAGACTATCGCTAAATAGAAATGCATGCCTTGCTTATCAAAATCAAGGATTAGGGATGATTTTTCTTCAGCTGTGAGCCGGCTATGTTACTGCAGCCTTTTTGCAATATGTAAAATAAGAACCCTCTCTTTGCTTAAACTCAATTCCAAAGGAGGGTTGGGAAAATAGCTGTTGGAGATATATTGGCTACTTCTTTGAATACAATACAATACAATACATACAATACAATACAATACAATACAATACAATTGCATTGTACCCAGATCATAGACCCCACTGCGATATAGTCTGGTCTAAATATGCTAAGAAGCTCATCAAAATGAGGAAAGATATTGAAACTAAAATTAGAAAATGTAGAAATTCCCTATACAGGACCCTATGAGTTATTTTATATGATTAAACAGTGTTTAGAGGTTCTGGTGTCATAATCTGGAACATTAAATTGCACACCTCATACCTGGATAGCATGGTATTAATTTTCGGAAATATGACCCAAGAAATTTTGAAACATGTAAGAACCAACACTGCAATAATTTTATCCCCCACTCCCCAAAAAATCATGTTAATAATAGAGATGACAGTGAAAGTAAAAGGATTCGATTTGAGGTACAAGTTTTGAGTCTGTAACGTTAAATAGAAATTCAGTTATGAAGTAATGTTGTGGTGGTCACTGAGAATTCCAGAAAAGTTAGTGATTGTGTTTGCGTGCCTATTCGTGCTAAGTCCATTTGTAGTGTCTGGAATTTGAGTTAGTTCAAGTAACTATTTTTTAAAGGCATCCCTGACAAAGGAACATGCTGGCAAGAATCCATTTGAAAAATTTTGACAATAGGTCTCATATTTCTTAAAGAAAACTGGTTTTGGTGTGTCTTTGTTACTGAAACATGTCCGACAACAGTGCCAGTGTGCCGGTAAGGAGAGAAGCCTCTCCGGAGCCCGTGTCAGGGAACAGGGACTGCTTTATTGCACAGAGGCAACCACTCACACAGGGGAAGCTATCGACTGTGATTGGTTAGCACATTACCCTGGATTGGACAGTGAGCGCTCAGAGCAGCAGGTTCTTCAAGCGGAAGAAGCAAGAAGCGCCTTAAAGGAGAGAGACATGGAGAGCGTAGACCCTTCCACAGGCCAGCTAAGGGCTACTCCCGCTACTTCAGATTTCAGCGTTTCTGACTTCAAGAGCATGGCTCGCCGTGCCTGGTCGCCAGGTCATGCCCTCATTTCCTTTTACATCTGTGAATTTTCATGCACAGTATGAGGACGTTTATTCACTATCACACATCAATCAGCTCAGAAGATTGATGTTCAGGGAAGCAAATAAGCCTGACAAGTGGTTTGATTCTCTTTGGGGTTTTATTTTTATTTATTAATATGAGTCTCCGGCATGTGTATGCCATATGTGCGCGGGTGCTCACAGAGGCCAGAAGAGGGTGTTGGATGCCTGGACCTATGCTTACAGGCGATGGTGAGCCGCCAGACCTGGGTGCTAGGGGCTCAACTCTGGTCCTCTGGAAGAACAGAAAGGGCTCTTAGTGTGCTGTCTGCCCCACCCCTGAATTCTATCTGTGTCTATGCAGTTACTTGCTATTGAACCTGAAATTTTAAAAAATGTTGTCTGTACGTGGTATGAGTCTTCTAGTCATGGTACTGAGGAAGAAATCACTTCATCTTCCCAAGCTACCTATTGAGGTTTTGATGGTCATGAAAGATGATTCATAGAGATAGACTTCTATGCAGCTGTAATGTAATTGTGTTTGGGAAGCAATGACATCAAGAAATACTTCAGGAAATATACATTAGTAGAAGGAGTTAGACTTTTCAGAACAACATTTGCATTCAAGGCAAGAACTTAATACAGAGGCATTAGTGATTCTTATCACTGGTTCCTTAACCAATGTTAACTTTAATTATCAGCAGTAGATTGCCTACAAAGTGGTTTATCAACAGTGAAACTTCAGTCCCTGAACGGAAGCCTTGAACACAATACACTGATTTTTTTTTTATCAGTGGGATTTTAATTAAAATTTGATGTCTAATGCTGGAGGCTAAATTGTTAAAGGTTTTCCCCCTATAATCTACTAGACTCAGGAAATAATATGTAAGACATATTTTATCTTCTGTTCTTATCTCCAATCTCAACACCATAGAGATTGTGGTAGGGGATACATCACCTAAAAAATAACTGAATAACCATAGCTTAAAAATAAAAATATCACATTTACATAACAATTATATAGTGTCTGAGATTCTTTTTCAAAAAGAATTAGCAAGCGAGAAGGACAGGAAAGCGATGTGGGGTGGAGGAGACATACACTGAAATTTGCTACACCTTGTTTACTGCAGAAATTGGAAAAGACTATTTTCCACTTCTCTAAACTTTTTAAATCCCTTGATAAATCCTCAACAGTATTTCAAAAAGTGAGAAAACACAGATGGTTTGTGTCTTATAAATGAAATGGAATAAAAGAAACCGTGAGAGTTAGTATGAAATTTGGAGGCGTTAATGGTGTTCACCTTGGAATACATGTGTCCAGGCATCACACTGTCTACCATGAAAGCACATGTTTTTCTTGTATCAGTCCCACATAATTTAAAACTTTGAACAAAGCATCTACTTTAGGAAATATAAAAGCATCGTGTAAACTGAGTGTTCAACAGGATTTTGGCACTTTTGCTTGCACTGCGAAGCCGACAGTAGCTGCTGTTCACAGAAAGCGCGCATATCTATATTGATAATAAGTGTCTCATCATTTTACCAGTATGTTATGTCATTAAATGTTAAATCTACAAACACAGGCCACCAGCTAGAAAGATAAAATTCAAAAGTTATCTCATTACTTAGTTCATTTTTAAGTATGCCATGATATGAAAAAAAAAACATGAAATTTTTTTATTTCTTTTTAAAAAAAATCTCTTTTTTAAAAAAAAATACTAGTTATTTCATAACATGTTGTTGAAGATTTGCAGGGTGAGTGACTACAGAGTGCTTGCTGCACTTGCAAAAATAAGAGAAGAGGCTAAGTTGAGTAATTGGGCTTTTCGGGTAAATTATCTAGATTGGATCTTTATGCTAACTCAATTCCCTGGATAAAGCCTGCTTTACACTCCCTTTTACCTTGTAAACACTGCCTGCCTTAATTTTGAGTGCTAGAGATAAAGTGAGCTGTTGCTAGCACAGAGCTTTAGCTTAAAATTAGCACTAATTTGCAGCAAAAGTGCCGAGTAATTTGGGAACATTTCTTTCGCTGTTTCAAATGTGCGAAGACTGATGACATAATGACAAAGCAGCCAGGCTGCTTAATTGGATGCAAGCACACTCTCTGGGGGCATGGTCACAAGTCTGATTGTGCCTATCATATGGTTTTACATGACAGTGTATCCACCCCTCCTGAAATGAGCTCCATCAATCTCCAGCAAGCTTTATGAGGCCCTGCCCTACACATTCACATTGGCTGGACCATGTGTGCAAACCTTGTTCTTGCTGCCATCAAAATTCAGGACATTTAGAAACATGTTTGGACGTGATCACTGAACTTTGCTTATGCATCTGGCTTCAATTTTTCCCAGGTGACAAGATGAAAATTCTCTCAAGATGCCTTTGCCTTTGCAGTTCTTGGTTGCATATTTGATGGTTGATGATCTGATCTTTGTTCAAGGATGCCTTGACCAAGAAGCACTTCTCAACCCTTCAATATAAAACAGACTCACCCAACTCTCCCCATTATATTATTCCTGTGGTGACATCTTCATTTCATTTTTTTACTAGTTAAAACATCCTTGTTTAATGATTTTTTTTTTCATTCACAAAAAAGTAAGTTCCATGAGGACTCAGGTCTTGTTTTCAGAATTTTGCTGTTTTGATTTATCATATATTACAGAGGACACCAATTCACAAAGTCAAGGCTGGCCTTGACCTTATTGTGTAATGAAGGCTAACTTTGAACTCCTATCCTTCCACCTCTACCACCTCCCAAGTACTGAAATTAAGAGCACGAAACACCATGTCCAACTACAGACACTGTGTTTCTGTCATTGTTCTGAATGCTGCCTGGCACATGATGGATGCTCAAAAAACAATTTTGAGTGAATAAATGACTACCATCATTACTGATAAAAATCAGCGAGTTTATTCAAGTGGGGATTGAAAGTCCCTAGTTCCTTGTAAATTCCCCATTAGAGTAAGTTATTCAGTAAGCACCTAGAAGAAAGAAAACCATGAATCAGGGCAAATATTCTGCAGAACACTGAATTATCTCCTGCCACAATTGGTCTCTTCCCATATCTCCACATTGCTACATATGTTACTTGCAGATTCCCTATTCTCTTTTTACAAAGACTTGGGTAAGACTTCAGAACCGGATCAAGTCAGTATAATCGTTTCTGCTTCAATTCCATCCACACGAAGTCTTATTCCAGAGAAGTCATAGAGGAAGTCGGAGAGAACAAGAATACTTGAAGGAGGTTGTCCAACCCATCACGCTTGCCATCCTATCTATAGGTTCATGGTTTTTCTTTCACATCACCCCCCCCCCCCCATTTTTTTGTTTGTTTGTTTTTTTCAGTTGTGTGGTGGATGTAAACCACCCCTGGAAAATATCCAGACTATTATCTATTTTACTCTGTTTTGGGAAGAGGGTTGTAGTAGGTACAGATTTGTGTGACGAAGGGTGTTGAGTAGGCATGTAAATATGAGTATCAGAGCACACCTTATTGTTCTTCCAGGCAGGTCTCTCACTGAACCTGGAACTTGCTCATTTGCTGGGCAGCAAGACCCAGAACTCCCTTTACATCCATGGCCCTGTTACTGGGATTCCAGGCACGTACCATGAGCCTGGCTTTTGACGTGGGTACTGGGGAACCTAAATGAGGGTTAAGCATGTTAGTGATACCTCTTGATGCTTATGCTGACTGATTAAGCCATCTTCTTCCTCTCTTTTTCGTTCCTTCTGAGTTGATTCCTTTCACTCATCTAATCCCAACTTCAACATCCGTCTAGCCCTAATTAATTCAACATTTATGTATAATTCTAAACTTTAAGTTACTTTATAATCTCTGCCTCACCAACTCTTACTCAACTTAGCTTTCTACTCTATGACTCACACAGTGGGTTGGAAATTACAAAATTGCCCATTTCAAAATTGGTCAAAGTTGTGTGTTTTTTTTAAATAAATTCAAGTTGTTCAGTATAATCAAACCTGTCCCCAGTTTTTGTTTCATTGTACTGTCACATGTCCCCACAGCCATCTCAACTCTGAACCGTTACTTCTCCTTTTCTCTTCTTTTGCTCTTGGTGTTCAGGATCAGCCCTCCATGAAGGCTGCTTCAGGCTCTCGGTTTCCATGAATCGTGCTACTGCTGCCTGGATCAGTTCTTAGTCATTACTTCCCTTGCTCTCCACAGTGACTATTTCAAGTCACCTCGCTCCATTCCAAGCCCTACCCTCCCACACCACCATTCACACTCCTGCTACCTGCCCTCCTACTCCACAAAAGAAAAGAAAGCCAACAGATGGAGGGTTCCTTCACTGTGCTGTCGCTGGGTTTCAAACTTTCTGCTGTGTTCCCATATGTTTCTTCCATCTTATTACAGTTCTATAAAATACACTTCTCTCCCCACTTCTTACTTAAGGACATCTCGTCTATTTGTATTTTGCATATCATCATTTCATGTTCCAGGATGTTCTTCCACTGATTATTTTCTGGTTACTACATACATAGCTTCTAATTCCAGCTTCACTCAGAATTTATATCTTTTTGGATATTTTGTGAGCACTTACAGTATTCAGATATCATGGAAAATACCATAAATTATGATAAACAGAACATTCACTGCCTTCATGAATCTTATAAACCATTTTAAGAGAAAGGATAAGTGGCCAGATAGTTATGGTCTCAATTCATCAAATATTTTATGCCATGTTGTTTTCTGTCTTACTATTCAAAACCTTTTTAATTATGTTTTATTTTTACTCTTTAATCATACATATATACAGTTAAACTTATCTAGTGTCTAGGTCACAGAGGATTTTCTACGTTTCTTTCTAGAAGTTTTGTAATTCCACTTTTCATAATTACAGTTTTTGTAATCCGTAATTTTTTTCTTTATTTTTGAGACTTTCCTACATGCACAAAATAAATTCTGATCTTATTTACCTCTATTTCCAAAGCCAGTTTCCCCCATATCCTCCTTAGCACTTCCCTCTCCCACCTTTATGTCAGAGTTCATGTTTGTTTGTCTGGTTTTGTTTTATTTTGTTAACTCACTGTGCACAGTAGGCACTGATGCACACAAGTGGGGCATTCTCTGGAGCATGAGAGGTATCATTGACATGTGAAACTAAACTTTTTGTTTGCTAAATGACAAATCAGTTGATAAACACCATTTATTTAAAGGTTTACCTTTGTGGCTGAATTTTGTTTTGTTTTTCCAAAACAGGGTTTCTCTGTGTAGCCTTGCCTGTCCTATACTTGCTTTGTAGACCAGGCTGGCCTTGAACTCACAGATATCCACCTGCCTCTCCCCAAATGCTGGTATTACAGGTATGTGGTGCCATGCTGTCTTGTGGCTGAAATTTTCAACATCATATTTAGAAAGTACATAAATTTCACTTTAGTTTAATCTATTACTGGATCTCGGTTCTGTTTCATTGGTCAATATTTATGTTCAGACATTAGTTCTATGATGTTTAGAGGTCCCCTAAACTGACTTTTGTTATGTGAAGCTATTTCTACTCTGTAATTTACTTTTTATGTTTTTATTTCTCCCTGTATGGCACTACTTTGAAATCAACTTGTATAAGTTAGAAATAAAGAAGAAAGAAAGCCAGTGAATACTGGAGATGCAGTTCAGTGGTTGGATACATACCTATGGGTTTAAACTCCAACACCATAAAAAGAAAAAAATACAATGATTTCACGTTGAATTTATAAATTAACATAAGAAGAGCGCATGTCTTTAGAATGTTGAGTAATTTTATTTGGGATCGAAGGGTATATGTATAGCTTTCATTATATCTTCTACCTCATTTTGGTTGGAACCTGTATACTGGTAATTCTCTATTTCTCTAACTTTCCCTTTTAAGCTAATTGCTGCTTCTGTGGGTTTCTTAGTGTGTCATCACACATGCTGGCACATGTATGATGTCAACCTGACTCACGCTAGATTAATTTTAGAGGAGGGAACATTAGTTCCTAAAAATGCCCATTCCAAATTGGCTTGTATGCAAACCTGTGGTTCATTTTCTTAATTGATGACTGATGTAGGAGGGCCTAGCTCACTGCAGATCATGTCACCCCTGGGCAGGTGGTCCTGAGCACCATAAGAAAGCAGCCTGAGCAAGCCAGGAGGAGCAAGCAATGAGCAGCACTCTTTCATGGCTTCTGCACCAGCTCCTGCCTTCAGGTTCTTGCACGGCGGGAATTCCTGCCCTGACTTCTGTCAGTGATGGACTGTTACATAGAACTGTAAGGTGAAATAAGCCCTTTCCCCAAAAAGTTGATTTTGGTCATGGTGCTTATCAAGTAATAGAAGCCACGTGACATCATAGTCTCTGTAGACAGAGGTTTACAATTACCTTTTCATTTCCCATTTGTCTAATCATTTTATTCTTCGATTTACTTGGCTGATAATCTCATAAAGCACTATACAGTAGTAGATGCAAAAGCCACTCCTGCTGTTCTGACTACAGTCAGAAAGGCTTTTTAAGTAAGACACTGGCTTGAACATTTTACGTATTTATAGCATCAGTGAAGCAACATCAAGCCATACATTTCTGGGTACTTTTTTGATAAATAGAAAGATTTTTTTTGTTGTTTTCACCAATGATGAAAGTAAAAATATTTTTCTCTTTAATTTCATTATATTTTCTAATTTGAGACATAGATGTGGTAAAATTCACTCAGTGACTAACAAAATATTAATAGAAGGTGACTTACACAACTCTAAGGAATGAAAGTACAAGATCAAGGTGGCTAAAAGGTATATTTCATCCTAAATTTTCTCTCTTGGCACACATGCAGGCAGCTCATATCTGAAGTGCACACGACCCCTCTTTGTAAACTTGCAGAGAGAAAGAGAGAGAGAGAGAGAGAGCCTTCTAATTTTTTGCAAGGTTTCTAATCTCAGTCAATCAAGGACCTGCCTTAGCACACTGCTTAAGCTTAATTATTTAAACCAATACTCTACCACAAAACACCATCCTGTTGAGGATTAGCACTTCAGTACATACGTTTGAGGGATGCACCATGCAGAGTTCTTAAGATTCTGCTCCTGGAACTTCATAGTTAACATCCTCATTACATGTGAAACTTTTATTCTTCACTCAATCCAACAACCATTCTCAGATTCAGAGCACAAGGTCTCCACCCAATATTACTTAAATCAGTCAAGAGTTATTTCAAGGTAAAATTACACAGGCTATGTGCTTCATAATTAGAATGCTTGTATGGGAAGAGAACAGACATAACAGAAACAAAAAAGAAAGAAAAGGTAATGGGAACCAAGGAAGTCTCTCTCTTACTGGGCAAGTAAGCTCTTTGATCACCTCCTCCTGAGTGGAGAGCAGCTTTACCAGGCTACAGAGGAGGACATTGCAGCCAGTCCTGATGAGACCTGATAGGCTAGGGTCAGATGGAAGGGGAGGAGGACCTCCCCTATCAGTGGACCAGGGGAGGGTCATGGGAGAAGATGAGAAGGAAGGGTGGGATTTGGGAGGGAATGAGAGAGGGGACTACAGCTGGGATACAAAATGAATAAATTGCAATTAATAAAAATATTAATTAATTACAAAAAATAGATGAGCATACAATTGTAGCTACATAGCTCCGTGGTCTCAGCCTGTAGAATCCAAGAAGTATGACACCTCCCTTCACTCACTCCTGATTTTTCAGTCTCCTATAATTCAAACTGGCAGGACTTCTGCTAATGTAACCCTCACTGTGTTCCTCACATCTACAGAGATGCTGTCCATGAGCTGATCACATGATCTTCATAACAGATGACTGCCCAGTAAGCAGCTCTAGTGTTCTACTGAGAACAAACATCCTTGCTTTTCACTGCAAAGATGCTTATATCACTTGTATTTATGAATGCCTTCTTCAACTCACCTCTCATATTTTATTGTAAGCAGCCAGGGGCAAATGGATGTTTTCTTGCGGTTTTCAGTAACCTGTTTCTTTTTTCTGTCAGATATCTCATCCAACAGTCTTTCATTTCTATATCCTACAGACAGCCTACCCAATATTCCAGCCTTTCATCTCTCTTTGCTTTCAGACTCTTTACCAAAATCTCCTTTAACATTTAACACTCCTATCTGTGAACAATCTTTTCAGAGAAGTCCAAGCTTTTTCTAGCATTTACCTCAAAGACTCCTACAGCCTCAATCTGTTACCCATTCCAAAACTCATTTCCACATTTTTAGGTAATTTGTTTTAGCAGAACCTCACTTCCTGGTACCAAGACCTGGATTAGTGTACTTGGCTACAGTAACACTACACGTTGAATGGCTCAAACTGTGGAGCATAGGCTGCCAAGACCAAGCTACCAGCTGGCTTACTCTCCAAGCCCAGGGAGGACTCAGTAGTGGAAAACACTTGCTATTCTTGCAGAGGACCCATACTGGCTTCCTACCTCCACATGGTGATTCACAACCATACATAACTCCAGTTCCAGGGTATCAGCTATCCTATTCTGACCTCCGCAGGCATCAGGCACACATGTGGAACACATCCAAACGTGCACACACACGAACCGGAATACATCTAAATTACATTAAATCTATCATAGATGTGGTAAATTATTGGTGGTTTTGGAGTCTACTCTCTGATATTTTATTCTAAAATAATGAATACTTGGATGAAATATTTGTTGGTAATGTCCTCTGTTTGTTACATCTATCAGGGTATGTATTAATGTTGTTCTTGCCTCATAAATTAATTTGAATATATCTGTTACTTTCTATGTTTTAACTTTTCCTGAATACTTGACAGAATCATTCTGTGGACTCATTTGTAACTGGCACTGTGTTTCTTAAACAGTTCCTACTCAAACCTTTCTGTCTTACTAGAATTACTTTTGAAAACATGAATTTTCTTACCATATCACAATTGATATAAAAACTTATCTGAATGTTCCCAATGACTAGGGAGGGAACAAACTGGATTTATCTTTATTTTAAAAACAAGAACTAAATTCTGATTAAATTTATGAGTAAATTTAATGCTCGAGTATGAAGGAGTATGTACTTTATACTATGATTTTCACTGTGCTGAACATTATTTGTGGGTTTTGCACTTACTGTCATTTTTTACTTTTTACAACACTGTCAGCCAGTTGGAAAGTGATGAGCTTGTCTGCTCTATATCCACACTCGGCTGTACTGTGTAATGCAATACAATACTCACAGTGGGTATTCAGCCAATGTAAATTATTATGAAAAGCAATATTGACTCTAGTGGATGCTTAATATTTCATAAAAATCTTCTATCAGCATGTTATCATGCTGTATCCCCATGCTAAGAACAAAAATCGACTTAAGGAAACATGACTTTGAGTAAAACTTTTATTAGAACGGTAGCAGTACAATTTATTTATAAGCTACAAGTAACTAATAGTTTTGGTGAGTAGCCATTGTTAAGAAGAACAAACAATAAATGATAATTTGACATTAAAAATGAGTGAAAGTTTTATGCTTTAACTGCAAACAGAGAAATAGGAGAGAATCAGAAAGAATTCCAATGGGAATGCCAATGGGAATTTTTATTAACCATTGGGAATTCAATGACCAATGTATGTTTGTTTAAAAGGAATTGCATGGAATGTTTTGTTTTGTTTTGTTGTGTAAGACCTTACCAAAGATTGACATTTAACTCATTGCCTTAATAAACAGTGGCACTGTGGCTGTTTACAAAACAGAATCCCATGGATCTATTTAGTCTCCAAATCTCATAAATGGCATGATCATACATTTTAATGGTTTCTTCAGTAAATATTGTTAGGCAGCTCCAGAACTGTGTTGCCTTCATCAGTGAGCACGAATACAAGGTAGGAGTATGAGTCATGTCAGTGAACATTAGAGCAGTGCTTCCTGAGTCCCTGATCTGCTTTCAGCAGTGAGGACTCATTGGGTGGGAGAAGACTTTGAGAAACACATCCCTCAATCTATAGTTTTCGTGTGTTACAAGCTCCTTAAATTGGAAGATTCAAAATATAGATTTTTTTCACCAAAAATCATCAAAAGTAATTCTACAGTATCATCTCATGGCAAAATGTTCATCTGGAAATACTGAAACATTTGTCTTAATAAAGGATAGAATTAATCAGACTATTAATCTAGGTCCTTTTTTCTCATGATGTATTTAAACGGTAACCAGAGTGTTGAAACTAATATGCCATTACATTTTTAATTTTAGATGCATTTTAATGCCTAAAAAGATGACATTCCTAAGCTGATTCAGATTAAGTAAACCTGATTTGTGAGAAATTATATTGAGCATAATTTAAAAAATACTCATATCTTCTGGTTCTGTTGCTCTCCTTGTGGGGTTCCTGTCCTCTCCAGATCTTACTATTTCCCACTTCTTACTTTAGATTCCATGCACTTTGCCCATCAGTTGGCCTTAAGTCTTAGTGTCTGCTTTGATAGTCTGTAGGGCAGAGCCTTTCAGAGGTCTTCTGTGGCAGGTTCCTAGATTGTTTCCTGTTTTCTTGTTCTTCTGATGTCTATCCTCTTTGCCTTTTGGGATGGGCATTGAGCATTTTAGTCAGGATCTGCTCTCTTGATTAGTTTCTTTAAATGTTCAGGGTTTTAGTAGGTTTATCCTATGTTATATGTCTATATAAGTGAGTATATGCCATGTGTGTCTTTCTGCTTCTGGGACAGCTCACTCAGGATGATCCTTTCCAAATCCCACCATTTACCTGCAAATTGCATGATTTCCTTATTTTTCATTGGGGTCTCCCCAGGGACTCATATTTCAACCAAGGAACATGCATGGAGATAACCTAGAACCCCTGCACAGATGTAGTCCATGACAGCATAGTATCCAAGTGGGTTCCATAGTAATGGGAAGAGGGACTGCCTCTGACATAATCTGATTGGCCTGCTCTTTGATCACCTCCCCCTGAGGGGAGAGCAGCCTTACCAGGCCACAGAAGATGACAAAGCAGCCACTCTGGATGTGATCTGATAGACTAAGATCAGAAGGAAGGAGAGGAGGACCCCCCCAATAATGGACTTGGGAGGGGCAAAAAGAAGAAGGGGGAGGGAGGGTGGGGCTTGGAGGGGAGAAGGGAGGGGCTTATGGGGGGATACAAAGTGAATAAACTGTAAAAATAAATAAATAAATAAATAAACACCTCATATCAATGTCTTAAGTCCCTTACACTGAATTATTAGGCTGTTTGGACGAAGAAAAGGAAAGGTCTTTTTTTTTTTTTTTGGTAGAATTTAGCTATCATCTGCAGCTATGGAATCACAGACATGACATATATGTATATCAAAAGAAGTGCCACATGCATATATGCTACAGGTTGCACACAACAAGAAAATACTTTAGTGGGCAACATTTCAAACAAGCAAAATAAATATGAGAACAGTCAATTTTCTAGACTGCTTATGAATAAATGTAATGAGTGTTTAAATGGCATCATATATTTACGGATGGATTATATGGGAGAGATTCAAAAAGAAAATAATCATATCTTCTTTTGTCCAAAACAGCTTATGATTTAGGAAGGTATCTTATCATTTCCCCTTGAGTTAAAACAAACAAACAAACAAACAAACAATACTAGGCCTTTCTTTGCATTCATGGCCTTAGCCTGGGACAAATAATAGTGCTAAAAACAACAACTCTAATTACTCACTGTGTAGCTGAAGATTTAGAGATACAAATACATTTGCATACTACTGAAACTTTGAATTTGGGGGAATGGAATATTCTTCAGATACTCAGGGACCCACATCAGAAACCTAAAACTCACTTTAACCTGCTTCTTCTGTTTTCTCTTTAGAGACATTCACTCACTCTACTGGACTGTATTTTCTACCATTTTTTTTTCTAATTCTTCTCTGACACCTTTTATAGCCAATCCATCTCCCTTCCCACCTACCTATCTGTATGTATATAAACAACCTCATTGATTCTGTCTCCAAACTAATTCATCTTAACTGTGTCTCTCCATATAATATGTATCAACTTTATGCACTAGGGAAGGAGACCTGGAAAATACACTAAAGCCTTTGTAGCTCCAGCTTAAACTAGAACACTTTGCCATAATGTTCCTTGTGATCTTGTTTTTCTTGGTTCATCCTGTCAGCATATAATTAGTGGGAACTCACTTCGTGTCGGGATGGACTGGATCTATAATGATGATTACACAGATATGTACTTTCTACCTCGAAGTCCTAGTTGATGGTTTAAAATAAGTAGACTAGTAAATGCCTTATAACATATGAATGTTATGAAGGAGACATATTTCCTTCAAAACTGTCACGAAATGAGGTGACATCACCATGAGACAAAGTGGACGGAAAAACTGATGAGGCGTCACTTAAGATTAAGTGGGACCCAACCAACGAAAGGATGGTGTCTTATTTAGGATCTCTATTGCTGTGACAAAAATACCATGACTAAAACCCTCTTTGGGGAGGAAGGCTTTATTTCAGTTTATATCCTGTAGTTGTCATGCATGAAAGTCAGGTCAGGAATCAAGGAAGGAAGCTGGAAGCAGAAACAGATGGGGAAGCTGTGGAGCAGCACAGCGTACGTCATGCATGGTCTCCTCAGCCTGTTGTCTTACCCCACACAGGGCCACCAGCCAAGGGGCGACACCATCCACAGTGGCTGGGCCCTCCCATATCAATCAACAAAATGTAACATGAGCTTGCCCAGGAGCCAGTCTTGGAGGAGAGGATGTTTACTTAATTGAGAGTCCTCTTCCAAGACAGCTCTAGCTTATTTCAAGTTGACAGAAAACAAAACTCTGGGCAGCATGGATGGACACAGGACCCAACAGTCCAGCTAAAAAAATCTGCATATTCAAAGGCACGCGGTGAAGAAGAACACGAGCCTGAGTGGGCTGTTTGAAGTCATATATGACTGTTTCCTTTCTGTGTCTGGTTACTAACCACTTAGTGGCTTAAGACAGCTTCCATGCCTTAGCTGACTGATCACTTCCGTGGGTCGGGAATTCAGACATAAATTAGGTGTGTAAGAAGCTCAGGACCTTAGGCTCACAAGGCCACAACCTTAACATGAGCAAGTACATTCTTTCTTAAGTTCCACTCACATGACTGTCCTTGCACTTGCTGGAAAGAGATCTCCATTTTCATGCTCGTCTCAGACAGGCATGGTCTACTTTCAGCTTTTGGAGGTCATCCAAAGGCCTTTCCTGAATGAAATTTTCTACACCCCTTCATAACATGCTACCTGCCTCTTCAAAGCCAGCAGTCGGCTACGCTGGAATATTATGTAATTATCGAGTAGCCATTTTTCATTTTTGCCAGATTCTATTGCTTAGGAGGTCACAGCTTCCACTGCACTCAAAGGATAATGGGTTGTATGAGGGCATGACTCACTGGGGACTACTGCAGTGGCATTAGCTTCTGGGAATGAATTTGGACTTTTTAAGTGAAATTGAATTTTGTGGAAGGAAGAAAAATTGTGAAGGAGAATAAAGATGCTTAAAACATGTCACATGAAACTATGAAGAACAGGGATATTAATCCTGTTTTAGTGGCTTGGCTATTTCCTGGTGGAGATGGGCTTTAGGGTAACAGGACCAATGAACAAATAGAGAAGATGATATCAGAGGGAAATGGCACCTGTGCAAAAGCTGCAGGTATACAACTGTGCAGGTGTACAGTGTGAGATGTGATGTGATGGGGAGAGCAAACAGCACATGCGTGGACTGTCTGGGGCATACAGGTTCAAACGTAGGTGCCAGCTAGATTTGAATGCAGCAGACTGGTCAAGAACTCACAAATTAGACATGTGTGGAAGAGATCTGCGTTACCAAATATAACAGCATCCACATCCCCAACCGTGACAAGGTAGTGGGTTGGTTGGCAACAGACTGAAGAAAACACTTGCAAGTGAGAATCTTATTAAATATGCTGATATGGGAGCTAACAAGGTAGATGCTATAACCACTAACAAGGAAGGCCCACTAGGAGATAATAAGGGTCCAACAGCATGATTCACATTGCAATAAATAACTGAGTTAGCATATGTTCAGGAAATAATGCAGTTAGTTCTGTGCATGAAAACACTTATAGGGAGGTAAACTTATCTGAATATTCCTATCTTGGCCTCTTGGACCACTTTCATTTCTCTATTTTTTTCATGACGATCTACATTTTGTTTGAAAGACAAACCTGGGAAAAAGGGGGAGAAAACATCAAATCAACTTCTAGAGGAAAACCAAAATAATCTTTTTTCTTGCTTCCTTCTCCCTTTCTCTGCCCCTTCCCTCCCTCTCTCCCTTCCTTCCTTCCTTCCTTCCTTCCTTCCTTCCTTCCTTCCTTCCTTCCTGTCTTTTTTGTTTGTTTTTTTTCCTTTCTCTCTTGACAGATTCTACAGATTCTATGTAACCCAGATGACTTTTCCCTTGTGATGGTCTTACTTCTGTATCCTGGATAATTTTTTAACATATAATTAATTTGGAAATGTTTGGACTGCATAACAAGTATTAAAATAATTTTTATTCTGAGGAAGTTGCATACTAGTTAGTAAGTAGAACAAATTACTATTTTCATTTCCTTGCAAGAACTCTGACAGTTGACAGTTTTAAAGGCATTTCAAAACACCTATCCTACCTTTAATTAGAAAGTTCTAGTCTCAGATAAAAGGGATTATGGGTAAGGAAAGATGTAGTCTATTATGTCTCTGCTAACTAGAAGCTTACTAACTCCACTGGGTCTGGAAGCCTAGTAGCTGCTTATCTTTGAATCTCTAGTCTCTAACAAGTACTCAATCCTTCAAATCTTAAGTGATTGGTACTCTAAATAAATGCCACTCCTATCCCCACCTCAATATTAGTATTTTTAACCTGTTCTTTTTCTTACTTCTCTTTCCCTTCATTCTGGCTAAATTATCCTTTCAGATTCAAGATACATCTAATATCAAAATATGAGTGCATTTATTTTACCTAATTTTGTGAAAGGATGAAGCTAAGTAGAATTCCATAATCATAAACTGTGCAATGCAGATCATTCACAATATGAATTATTTGAGTACTACTGGTGATTACACTGGAATTTTTCACTGTTACCATTTTTTTTAAAGCTGAGTTTGCAAGACTGTTTATCTAAAAACTTCTGTTTAATACTAAACTGATTCATTAAATTATGCATTGGTAATGAATATCTCCTAGGAAACTAGTTTCAAGCAGCTAGATGGTGATCATGAGAGAAAGAAGAACAGCCAATGTCTGTTAGTCTATGATTAAAGGTATGCTGAGATGTTCCTGAACACAAACATTAAAAGTCTTTTCTCAGAACCTCTTCAGTAAAAAACATCACAGCTATGTTTATAATTGTTTAGAATACCTGTGTGTATACATTCACCTGTTCTTATTAAAGTGAATATTTAATAAATGTTTTTAAACATGAATATGAAGCATTAAATATCTACTTGAATCAATTATTTTTCTTTGTTAGAAAAACTGGCTAAGGCTTTATGCAGCAAAGGGAGGGGAATCCCTGCAGGTATCAGTCAGGAAAACAAACTGTGAAGAGGTGAGAATAAAAACTCACTTCGATTGACTTCATCAACCTGGATCAGACTTCAGGGAGTCTGATTCCATGTGGTTTATTGACAGCATATTTAAGCCCAGTATAATTCTGAAAAAAAAAAAAAAAAAACTTTTCTGGTTTAATACAATCTTGTGGTGCTCAAGAAAGGATAATTACATTGGAACTCAACTCCATGTATATGTCATTTCTTCCAAGAAGTGGGTACTAGAGACAGTCTACCCGTATTAAGTGCCTTAGGCAGTATCTGGCCTGGTCTGAGACAAACAGACAGCAAGCATTGAGGTCATTTACTTTATTAGCTACCTCTGGTCCTGGTTGTGGGATCTAGAGCTGAGGAAGGCCCAACAGGCATTGTAAGGGTCATTTAGACTACCATCAACCTCTGGTCCTACTTGTAGAAACTTGATATGGCCCACTCCAACAAATAATGCAGATCACCAGGCTATATATTAATCACCTTCATTTTCCAGCCTTCTGGAAAAACATGTTGTATGTCCATCCCTTTAAAACAACAATCCTGTGTGCTTAACATTCCTGGTCTGGTTTCCCTGGAGATCCGTGGGCGCAAGTACATTCATCCTCCCAACAGCAAAGCATATATAAACAGGCTTCAGTTAAATACGATGTATGAGATTCATAAACCCTTGAGATTTTTCAGTGTGGCTTGGTGGAGTAAGAGATCTGACATAAATTATATTTGCAGCCTAAGTCAACCACGGAGAAGTTGAAGCAAGCCAAAAGAATGCCCATGAAACAGAGAGGGTATCAGCAGGTTCTGAATATCTGCATGTATGTCATCTAATTCTATTTCATTGAGAATTACCTATTTTTCATAGAATTAATTAAAAAATTAAGATATATTCATTGGTAGAACATCCAGGAATAAACTCTCAACATTTTTATCTCCCATTTGAATAGTTACACATATTTTTTCTCACCGATGCTTATATATTACATGTATAACTTTATAGTAATTTGGAGATTAAGATATTGAATTTGAAAAACACAAGCAAGAAAAAATATATAGAAATCCATGTAGAGACAAATCTCTCAACATTGTAATACATTTCCTACTTTTAAATTTGTCTCTCCCTATATGCTGACACCATCTTTTATATTCATTGAGAAGGATATTTGATATAGTGCTATGTTTGACAAATGAAGATATATATTATTAAGCCATATATGACTACTATATAGAGACTATTATTTATACATATATATGTGTGACTTAATAAGATACTTCTGTGCCTAGAGGACTTGTTATTTTCTCAAGGGATGAATCAATGAAATGAATTTTCAAAATAATATCTTAAAATATAACAAGTTCTCAAGTTCTTGCAGAAAAGAAAATTAACATTATTTTATTTACACAGTTCTAAATTTGTAAAGGGGAAAAAAATCTCCTAGTGTTTCAATCATTTTACTGAAATACATAGAAGTTAATACCAAATCCAGGTGCTGCCACTAGGAGTCAAATGACTTTCACAAGTTGTTGGATCTCCAGTATTTTAGGTTGCCAGTACAAAATAGAAATGCTAATATGTGTGACCTGCTTAGAAATATCTATCACCTATTATGTGCCATATGCTTATTAACTATCACCAGTAAGTTATAGAAATAGTAGTCTCAGATTTGCTGGTCAAAGACATGGCTATCTCAACAGACACTACATGAATTATGCAATGAAGGAAAACATTTTGTTCACAAAGTTGTCAACAATAAACAAACAAATAAAATAAAATAAAATAAACAAACACTTGTACCAGGATTTGACAACAATTTACAATTAGTACATCTAAATTTACTGTGTTCTAAAGCTAGTAAGGAAAACAATTAGGATAATTATGAAACTACAAGTTTAAATTCCATCAAGACATTTATTAGCTATAAAATCTTGAAGAAGATATTGAAATACAATTATGTACATGTATGAAAATGTCATAGTGAATCATTATTATATATAATTAGTGTATAATGATAAATGACATTAAAATTAAAAAAAAACCTTTTAGAAAATGTTTAATACCTTCAAGTCTCAGCGTATTCAGTGTAATGAAGAGAGGTGAGTTAAGATAATTCCCATCAAACACTGGGAGAAAATGATTACCTAATAAAGCTTAACTGCTATTAATATTAATGAGTTTTAATAAATCTAAGACCTTCATTGTCCTTGTATTCTTAGACTTGTGTCACTTCTCAGTACTCTGGCCTAGGTATTAAACAAAAGAAAGGATGGTGAGGATATTGTTAGTGAGTATTTGTGAAACTGAATTCATTTCTGTTGTTCCCTTAAATGGAAGATGACTTGAACAAGCAGGTATGTTTTCCAGTGCAGCTCATTTTCTCCAAGGCTTACAGCTATGTCTGTAAAGCTATTCTGCCTTTTGTAATAGAAAAATCTGATTTCTCAGACTGTTTTAACGGGCTCTTTTTATTCTAAAAGTTAATGGGTCTCATCTTCCTTCACCCTTCCCAGAAGTATAGTTTTTTTATTTTCAGGTTTCTTTTTTCCTATTCTTTCAGTATTATTACAGCTTTACAAGTTTTTCTCTGATTTCTGTTTAATTTTTCTAGAGTGGTTGCAAATGTAAATTGGTTTCCTGTTTGATTCTTCCTTAACACATTCTTCTCCTTTTCAATAGTCTATTTTCATTTCAACTTGTTAACTTCATACAACTCTTTATTCATATCTCATTGAAGTATGCCTTTCTGTTTTTCAATGTAGATGACAAATTTCTGTAGCCCCTTTGCCTCCTAAGTAATGTAGTAATGCTGATTTTGATTCAACCACAGAAGTTGTAGGGTTTTTATTTTTTCCTTTTTGAACTACAGAAAAAAAATCTTTCACAGATCTAATTTCATTTCTCCATTATTTTCTCTCTCTCCATTTATAGAAAAATACATTGATGCAGACACTGGTATTTTCTTAAATAAATATATTTCTAGCCAGATTTAGCACTATCAATGTGCAGGAGTCTCTGTGATCACAGAGGAATGATCTTTAGGAGATAAGAATGTAGTTGGGTTCAACACAACTCAGTAGCAAATGTTGGTTCAGACTTCAAGAGTCTGACCCTGAGTAGTTTATATTGTGCATATTAAGCATAGCACAATTTGGTGAAAATATTCTCTGGTGCTAATTAACTCAATCCCATGTGTACAATAAAGCTTAAGATGTAAATATATTGAGACTACTTGTGTTTTTTTTTATTTTTTTTATCAGTTACATTTTATTAACTCTGTATCCCAGCCGTGTCCCCATCCCTCATTCCCTCCCAGTCCCTCCCTCCCTCCCTCCCTCATCTCCACCGTGCCCCTTTCCAAGTCCACTGATAGGGGGGACCTCCTCCCCATTCATCTGATCCTGTTTTATCAGGTATCTTCAGGACTGGCTACAAAGCCCTCCTCTGTGGCCTAACAGGACTGCTCCTCCCTTCGGGGGAGGGGAGACCAAAGAGCCAGTCATTGAGTTCCTGTTAGAAATAGTCCCTGTTCCCCTCACTTTGGGAAACCAATTGGTTACTGAGCTACCACAGGCTACATCTGAGTGGAGGTTCTAGGTTATATCCATACATGGTCCTTGGTTGAATGTCAGTCTCAGAAAAGACCCTGTGCCCAGATATATTTGGTCCTTGTGGAGCTCCTATCCTTTCCCCATCAGACTAACTCCCCTTCTTTCTTATGATTCCCTGTACTCTGCCAAAGGTTTGGTCATGAGTCTTTGCTTTGAAAACACTGCTAGTTAGAGTCTTGCAGATGTGCTCAGTAGACTCCTGTCATACGTTCAATGCACATCCCATCTGTCTTTCTAAATGAGGATTGATCATCTTACCCCATGTCCGCTCAATTGATTTTCTTTTTTAGGTGTATAGATTTCATTATGTTTATCATATCTTATAGGTCTATATAAGTGAGTATATCCCATGTTTGTCTTTCTCCTTCTGGGATATTTCACTCAGAATGATCTTTTCTAGATCCCACCATTTGCCTGCAAATTTCATGATTTCCTCCTTTTTGATTGCTGAGTAGTATTCCATTGTATAAAAATACCACAATTTCTGTACCCATTCTACCGTTGATGGACATCTGGGTTGTTTCCAGGTTCTGGCTATTACAAATAGAGCTGCTATAAACATGGTTGAGCAAGTGTCCTTTTTGTGTACTTGAACAAACTTTGGGTATATACCTAGCAGTGGTATAGCTGGGTCTGGAGGAAGCACTATTCCTATTTGTCTTAGAAAGCGCCAGATAGCTTTCCAGAGTGGTTGTACCAGTTTACATTCCCACCAGCAGTGGAGGAGGGTTCCCCTTTCTCCACAACCTCTCCAGCATGTGTTATCGCTTGAGTTTTTCATCTTGGCCATTCTGATGGGTGTAAGGTGATATCTCAGGGTCGTTTTGATTTGCATTTCCCTGATGGCTAATGAGGATGAGCATTTCTTTAAGTGTTTTTCTGCCATTCGATATTCCTCTGTCGAGAATTCTCTGTTTAGCTCTGTTCCCCATTTTTTAATTGGATTACTTGGATTGCTGCTTTTCAGCTTCTTTAGTTCTTTGTATATACTGGATATTAGTCCTCTGTCAGATAAAGGGTTAGTGAAGATTCTTTCCCAATCTGTAGGCAGTCGTTTTGTTTTGATGACAGTATCCTTTGCTTTACAGAAACTTTTCAGTTTCATGAGGTCCCATTTATTGATTGTTGCTCTTAGAGCCTGTGCTGTTGGTGTTCTGTTCAGGAAATTGTCTCCTGTGCCAATGAGTTCTAGGCTGTTCCCCACTTTTTTTTCCAATTGGTTTATGGTATCTGGTTTTATGTTGAGGTCCTTGATCCACTTTGACTTTAGTTTTGTGCAGGGTGATAAATATGGATCTATTTTCATTTTTCTGCATGTAGACATCCAGTTGGTCCAGCACCATTTGTTGAAGATGCCGTCTTTTTTCCATTGAATGGAATTGGCTTCTTTGTCGAATATCGAGTATTCATAGGTGTGTGGATTTATTTCTGGGTCTTCTATGCGGTTCCATTGATCCTCCTTTCTGTTTCTATGCCAATACCATGCAGTTTTTATTACTGTTGCCCTGTAGTACAGCTTGAGATCAGGAATGGAGATACCCTCCAGATGATCTGTTGTTGTACAGGATCGTTTTGGAGATTCTGGGGTTTTTGTTTCTCCATATGAAGCTGAGAATCTTTTTTTCAAGGTCTGTAAAGAATTGAGTTGGTATTTTTTGATGGGAATTGCATTGAATCTGTAGATTGCTTTTGGCAGTATGGCCATTTTCACAATGTTAATCCTACCAATCCATGAGCACGGGAGATCTTTCCATCTTCTGATATCTTCTTCGATTTCTTTCTTCAGAGACTTGAAGTTTTTCTCAAACAGGTCTTTCACTTGCTTGGTTAGAGTCACACCAAGGTACTTTATGTTATTAGTGGCTATTGTGAAGGGTGTTGTTTCCCTAATTTCTTTCTCAGCCTTTTTGTCTTTGGTATATAGGAGGGCTTTTGAGACTACTTGTAAAGAGCATGTAATGTCTTCCACAGGATGGATTCTATTGATTGGGTGAAGAAAAAAAAAGTTCATGATAAATGTCGTGGGCAGGATAGGATGTCTTCTCTGCCACATAGATAGTGCAAAGGTCCCTGGGCTAACTGCTAGGTATATACCCAAAATTTGCTCAAGTACACAACAAGGACATTTGCTCAACCATGTTTGTAGCAGCTTTATTTGTAATAGCCAGAACCTGGAAACAACCCAGATGTCCATCAATGGAGGAATGGATACAGAAATTGTGGTATTTTTACACAATGGAATACTACTCAGCAATCAAAAAGGAGGAAATCATGAAATTTGCAGGCAAATGGTGGGATCTAGAAAAGATCATTCTGAGTGAAGTATCCCAGAAGGAGAAAGACAAACATGGTATATGCTCACTTATATAGACCTACAAGATATGATAAACATAATGAAATCTATACACCTAAAGAAGATAATCAAGAAAGTGGACACGGGGTAAGATGATCAATCCTCATTTAGAAAGACAAATGGGATGTGCATTGAACATATGACAAGAGTCTACTGCAGAAGGCATCTGAAAGACTCTACCTAGCAGTGTTTCAAAGCAGATACTAAGACTCATAACCAAACCTTCGGCAGAGTACAGGGAATCATAAGAAAGAAGGGGAGTTAGTATGATGTGGAAAGGATAGGAGCTCCACAAGGACCAAATATATCTGGGCACAGGGTCTTTTCTGAGACTGACACTCAACCAAAGACCATGAATGGATATAAGCTAGAACCTCTGCTTAGATGTGGCAAGTGGTAGTTCAGTAATCAATTGATTTCCCATAGTAAGGGGAACAAGGACTATTTCGAACACGAACTCAATGGCAGGCTCTTTGACCTCCCCACCCCCCAAGGGAGAAGCAGTACTGTTAGGCCACAAAGGAGGACTTTCAGCCAGTCCTGAAGATACCTGATAAATGGTATCTTGAAAATAATGGGCAGAATGAAAGGGGAGGAGGTCCTCCCCTGTCAGTGGACTTGGAAAGGGGCAGGGAGGAGATGAGGGAGGGAGGGTGGGGTTTGGGAGGAAATTAGGGAGTGGGATACAGCTGGGATACAGAGTTAACAAAATGTAACTAATAAGAAAAATAAAATAAATTAAATTTAAAAAACAGTCCCTGGGCTATAAATCACCACCGGCTCCACCTCAGCATTCTGGGTGGAAACAGATTACACATCTCTCCCTTTGAAAACACAACCCCTAAGGAGATTATCATGTAGTTTTTTTTCTTTCAGTTTGTTAATATGGTGGATCACATTGATGGATTTCCGTATATTGGACCACCCCTGCATACCTGGATGAAGCCTACTTGATCATAGTGAATGATATCTTTGATGTGTTCTTGTATTCAGTTTGTAAGTATTTTGTTGAGTATTTTTGCATCCATGTTCATAATGGAGATTGGCCCGAAATTGTCTTTCTTTGTTGGGTCTTCGTGAGGTTAAGGTACCAAGGTGACTGTGGCTTCATAGAATGAGTTTGGTAATGTTGCTTCTGTTTCTATTTTGTGGAATAGTTTGAAGAGAATTGGAGTTAGTTCTTCCTTGAAGGTCTGATAGAATTCTGTGCTGAAGCCATCTGGTCCTGGGCTTTTTTTGGAATGGGAGACTTTCGATGACTGCTTCTATTTCCTTAGGAGATATAGGACTATTTAATTGATTTACCTGGTCTTGATTCAGCTTTGGTAAGTGGAATTGATCAAGAAAATTGTCGATTTAATTTAGATTTTCAAATTTTGTGGCATATAGGTTTTGAACTAAGTCCTAATGATTGGATTTCCTCAGTGTCTGTTGTTATGTCCCCCTTTTCATTTCTGATTTTGTTGATTTGGATAGTGCCTCTTTGCCATTTATTTAGTTTGGCTAAGGGTTTGTCTATCTTGTTGATTTTCTCAAAGAACCAGCTCTTGGTTTCATTGATTCTTTGAATTATTTTATTTGTTTCTAATTGATTGATTTCAGCCCTGAGTTTGATTATTTCCAGCCATCTACTCCTCTTTGGTGTGTCTGCTTCTTTTTTTTTTCCTAGGGCTTTTAGGTGAGCCATTAAGTTGCTGGCATGAGATGTTTCGAATTTCTTCTTGTAGGCACTTAGTGCTATGAACTTTCCTCTTAGCACTGCTTTCATTGTGTCCCATAAGTTTGAATATGTTGTGCCTTCATTTTCACTGAATTCTAAGAATACTTTTATTTCATTTCTTTCTTTATTTCTTCACTGACCCAACTGTCATTGAGTAGCAAGTTGTTCAGTTTCCATGTGTGTGTTATTTCTGTTGTCACTGAGATCCAGCTTTAGTCCATGGTGGTCAGAAAGCATACATGGGATTATTTCAATCTTTTTGTATGTGCTGAGACTTGTTTTGTGACCAACTATATGGTCTATTTTGGAGAAGGTTCCATGAGGTGCTGAGAAGAAGGTAACTTCTTTTGTGTTTTGGTGAAAGGTTCTGTAGACATCGGTTAGGTCCATTTGATTCATGACTTCTGTTAGAGTCATTGTTTTTTTTTGTTGTTGTTGTTGTTTACTTTCTGGTTTGTTGACCTGTCTTTTGTTGAGAGTGGGGTGTTGAAGTCTCCCACTATTAATGTGTGGGGAATCTATGTGTGGTTTCAGTTTTATTAATGTTCCTTTTACAAATGTGGGTGCTCTTGTGTTTGGGGCATAGATGTTCAGAATTGTGATGTCTTCTTGGTGGAGTTTTCCTTTGATGAGTATGAAATGACCTTCCCCATCTCTTTTGAATAATTTTGGTTGAAAGTCTATCAGATATTTTATCAGATATTTTATCAGATATTAGAATGGCTATTCCTGCTTGCTTATTGTGTCCATTTGCTTGGAAAACTGTCTTCCAGCCCTTTACTCTCAGATAATCTCTATCTTTGTGACTTAAGTGTGTTTCTTGTAAGCAACAGATTTTTTGGTCTTGTTTATGTATCCATTTTGTTAGTCTGTGTCTTTTTATTGGAGAGTTGAATCCATTGAAGTGAAAGGAGACTAATGACCAGTGGCCATTAGATGCTTTGATTTTGCTGTTGGCTATGGTAGTGTGTTTTTGTTGTGGCTACTTTTGGTTTTGCTGTAGTGAGGTTATTTGTTTCCTGTGTTTTCCTGAATGTAGTTAGTTTCTCTGGGTTCTATTTTTCCTTCTAGTATCTTTTGTAATGCTGGATTTGTGGGTAGGTATGGTTTGAATTTGTTTTTGTCATTGAATATCTTGTTTTCTCTATGAGGACTGAGAGTTTTGCAGGGTATAGTAGCCTGGGCTGACATCTGTGTTCTCTTAGGGTCTGCATTACATCAGTCAAAGTCCTTCTTGCTTTCATAGCCTCTGTTGAAAAGTCAGGTGTGATTCTGATGGGTTTGCCATTATATGTTACTTGGCCTTTTTCCCTTGTAGCTTTCAGTATTTTTTCTTTGTTCTGTATACTTACTGTTTTGATTATTATGTGGCAGGAGGATTTTTCTTTTCGGGGCTAATTTATTAGGTGTTCGGTAGGCCTCTTCTAATCTTATAAGCCTCTCCTTTAAGTTGGGGAAATTTTCTTCTGTGATTTTGTTGAAGATATTTTCTCCTTAGATGCTGAAAAAGCATGTGACAAAATGCAACATCCATTCATGTTTAAAGTATTATAGCGATCAGGGATAAAAGGCACATATCTAAACATAGTGAAGGCAGTATATAGCAAGCCTATAGCCAACATCAAACTAAACTGAGAGAAACTTAAAGCAATCCCACTGAAATCAGGGGCAAGACAAGGCTGCCCACTCTCTCCATATCTCTTCAACATAGTTCTGGAAGTCCTTGCTAGAGCAGTAAGACAGTTGAAGGAGATCAAGGGGATACAAATTGGAAAGAAAGGAGTCAAATTATCACTATTTGCAGATAATATGATAGCATACGTTAGTGACCCCAAAAACTCTACCAGGGAACTCCTACAACTGATAAACACCTTCAGCAAAGTGGCCGGATACAAAATTAACTCAAAAAAACCAGTAGCCCTCCTGTATACAAAAGACAAAAGGGCTGAGAAAGAAATTAGGGAAACAACACCCTTCACAATAGCCACAAATGACATAAGGTACCTTGGAGTAACCCTAACCAAGGAAGTCAAAGACTTGTCTGAAAAAAATTTCAAGTCTCTGAACAAAGAATTGGAAGAAGATACCAGAAGATGGAAAGATCTCCAATGTTCATGGCCTGGCAGAATTAACATAGTAAAAATGGCCATCTTTTTTTTTTTTTTCAGTCCACACTGATCTATTCTTTTTTTTATTTTATTATTATTATTTTTTTATCAGTTACATTTTATTAACTCTGTATCCCAGCTGTGTCCCAATCCCTCATTCCCTCCCAGTCCCTCCCTCCCTCCCTCATCTCCACCGTGCCCCTTTCTAAGTCCACTGATAGGGGGGACCTCCTCCCCATTCATCTGATCCTGTTTTATCAGGTATCTTCAGGACTGGCTGCAAAGCCCTCCTCTGTGGCCTAACAGGACTGCTCCTCCCTTCGGGGGTGGGGAGACCAAAGAGCCAGTCATTAAGTTCCTGTTAGAAATAGTCCTTGTTCCCCTCACTTTGGGAAACCAATTGGTTACTGAGCTACCACAGGCTACATCTGAGTAGAGGTTCTAGGTTATATCCATACATGGTCCTTGGTTGAATGTCAGTCTCAGAAAAGACCCTGTGCCCAGATATATTTGGTCCTTGTGGAGCTCCTATCCTTTCCCCAACAGACTAACTCCCCTTCTTTCTTATGATTCCCTGTACTCTGCCAAAGGTTTGGTCATGAGTCTTTGCTTTGAAAACACTGCTAGAAAGACAAACACGGGATATACTCACTTATATAGACCTATAAGATAAGATAAACATAATGAAATCTATACACCTAAAAAAGATAATCAATTGAGCAGACATGGGGTAAGATGATCAATCTTCGTTTAGAAAGACAGATGGGATGTGCATTGAATGTATGACAGGAGTCTACTGAGCGCATCTGAAAGACTCTAACTAGCAGTGTTTTCAAAAATGGCCATCTTACCAAAAGCAATCTACAGATTCAATGCAATTCCCACCAAATTACCAACATAATTCTTTACCAACCTGGAAAGAAAAATCCTCAACTTCATATGGAATAACGAGAAACCCAGAATTGCTAAAACAATCTTCTACAATAAAAGATCTTCAGGACGTATCTCCATCCCTGATCTCAAGCTGTACTATAGAGCAACAGTAAGAAAAACTGCATGGTACTGGCATAGAAACAGAATGGTGGATCAATGGAACCGAATAGAAAACCCAGAAATAAACCCACACACTTATGGATACCTGATCTTTGACAAAGATGCCAAAACCATACAATGGAAAAAAGATAGCATCTTCAACAAATGGTGCTGGTCTAACTGGATGTCTACATGTAAAAAAATGAAAATAGATCCATACGTATCACCCTGCACAAAACTGAAGTCCAAGTGGATCAAAGACCTCAACATAAAACCAGACACATTAAATCAGTTAGAAGAAAAAGTGGGAAAAAGACTTGAACTCCTTGGTACAGGGGACAACTTCTTGAACAGAACACCAACAGCACAGGCTCTAAGAGCAACAATCAATAAATGGGACCTCATGAAACTGAAAAGCTTCTGTAAAGCAAAGGACACCGTCATCAAAGCAAAACAAATGTCTACGGATTGGGAAAGAATCTTCACCAACCCTTTATCTGACAGAGGACTAATATCCAGTATATATAAAGAACTAAAGAAGCTGAAAAGCAGCAAACCAAGTAATCAAATTAAAAAATGGGGAACAGAGCTAAACAGAGAATTCTCTGTAGAGGAATATCGAACAGCAAAGAAATACTTAAAGAAATGCTTGAAGCCATTAGCCATCAGGGAAATGCAAATCAAAACGACCCTGAGATTTCACCTTACACCCATCAGAATAGCCAAGATGAAAAACTCCACTGACAATACATGCTGGAGAGGCTGTGGAGAAAGGGGAACCCTCCTCCACTGCTGGTGGGAATGTAAACTTGTACAACCACTCTGGAACTCAATCGGGCCCTTTCTCAGACAACTAGGAATAGCGCTTCCTCAAGATCCAGCTATACCACTCCTAGGCATATACCCAAAAGAGGCTCAAGTACACAATAAAGACATTTGCTCAACCATTTTTGTAGCAGCTTTATTTGTAATAGCCAGAACCTGGAAATAATCCAGATGCTCCTCAACTGAAGAATGGGTGCAGAAATTGTACATCTACACAATGGAATATTACTCAGCAATGAAAAACAAGGAAATCATGAAATTTGCAGGTAAATGGTGGGAACTGGAAAGGATCATCCTGAGTGAGCTATCCCAGAAGCAGAAAGACACACAGGGTATATACTCACTCATATAGATATGTAATATAGAATAAACCTACTAAAATCTGTACACCTAAAGAAACTAATCTAGAGGGAAGACTCTTGCTAAAATGCTCAATCCCCATCCTGAAAGGCAAAGAGGATGGACATCATATGAAGAAGAAAACAGGAAACAAGTTAGGAGCCTCCCACAGAGGGCCTCTGAAAGGCTCTGTCCTGCAGACTTTAATCAAAGCAGATGCTGAGACTTATGGCCTAACTGTGGGCAGAATGCAGGGAATCTTATGAAAGAAGTGGGAAATAGTAAGATCTGGAGAGGACAGGAGCTCCACAAGGACAGCAACAGAACCAAAAAATTTGAACACAGGAGTCTTTCCTGAGACTCATACTCATGGAAATGACCTAGAACCCCAGCACAGATGTAGCCCATAGCAGTTCAGTGTCCAAGTGGGTTCCATAATAATGGGAACAGAGATTGCTTCTGACATGAACTGATTGGCCTGCTCTTTGATCACCTCCCCCTGAGGGGGGAGCAGCCTTACCAGGCCACAGAGGAAGACAATGCAGCCACTCCTGATGGAGTCTGATCCTAACAGACTAGGATCAGAAGGAAGAAAAAGAAACCCTCCCCTACCAGTGGACATGGGGAGGGGCATGCGTAGAGAAAGGGGACGAAGAGAGGGGTTGGGAGGGGAGGAGGGAGGGAACTAAAGGGGAGATACAAAACAAAGTAAATAAAGTGTAATTAAAAATAAAATAATAATTAAAAAAATAAAAAGAAAACACAACCCTATGTGCTTAACATCTCTGGTTCCCTTAGTGCTTGTCTGAGCCCAAGGACCTCTTTGTCCACCATAACAACAGTAGAAAACAGGCAGTGGTTTTGATACCACTTGTTATTTATTTAAGAACAGGTCACATCAAACTATAAACTATGCAAAGGTGAATGACTCCAAGCCAGTTCCTAATGGGGAATATATGTGTGTACATGGGTGATCGGCCACTCGTGTGCATTGCGTGAGCGTGTGTGTTCTCATTATTTCCTCTGGTGGATATGTGCTAATAGGAGATCTTTTGTCTCCATGGTCCAGTTATCACCTCGAACAGATAGTGAACATGGAAATATTTACTCATGCAGTTTGCTTCTGCCTACACATAGAATACTCAACTCCATAAATGTATATACAGTGATGGGGCTCAGGGGGTAAGGTCACATGTTGTCCAGAGTTTAATCCTGAGGATATACATGGTGGAAGGAGAGAGCTGAACCTACCCCAAGCTGTCTAACTTCCACATGTGTGGGATGGCACCTCCCCCCCCCCACACAGACACATACTAAGTAAGTAAATATAATTTTAAAAGGTATATGCTCCAGGATCCAGTAGCAGTTTTCCCAAGGCCAGTTCTCACAGACTAAAACCTCCAGATCTTTCCCAAAACCACGTGGGAACTAGACCGCATTGGGCCTGGCTCCTAGTTAGGCCTGCATCACTGTCAGGTGTCATAGGACCTGAAGGCACCGTTTCGATTTAACAGCATAGCACAGCTCAGAGCCTGGCTGTATTTTCAGGAAGTAGGACACCCTGCATTCCTACTGAGCCCATCCCTGGGACAATGCCAGTAGACAGAACCTGTGGAACAGCCCAGTGGCATTAGGAGACGCGAGGTTCCAGTCTATTAAATCTCAGCGGGCGTCACCTGTGGCTGACTCTAAGGCTCCTAAGCTTGAGAACGTGAGCGATAAGCAGCTCATAGTTCTGTGGGCCTTGGGCTTACCCCAATGCTCTGCTAATCTCATCAGGCTAGGGATGTGACATAGTTGCATCACTGGTGGTCACGGGACTCCCACCTCATTCCTTCCCCACCCCCCAGGTAGCAAGACAAAGAGGTAGTAAAGGTCTATCTTGGCAGAAGAAGATGGAGGTGGGCATGTCATATGATGAAAACCTGGGGCTTTTGCATCCGTTCCTGGTCTCAAGCAGAATTGCCCAGGGATAGCTGATCCTAGGACAGCGATAGAGGGAGCTTTGTGGCCTGCTTGACAAA
Organism: Meriones unguiculatus; assembly: GCF_030254825.1. Lineage (NCBI taxonomy): Eukaryota > Metazoa > Chordata > Mammalia > Rodentia > Muridae > Meriones > Meriones unguiculatus. The sequence continues at coordinate 98,598,624 of NC_083357.1, read as the reverse complement.
TGAGAGTCTTGTAGAGATGGGCAACCTTTCTCAATATATACCTGTTCCATGCTGAACAACAAATGAACTGCGAACTTGTGACAAATTTGAGCTTGGATGGCAACTAGTGTTGAAACAGCAATAGCACACTAACCGCTCCCTAAGAAAGAGCCTTGATTTAGTGTGCCATCTAGTGTTCAAATGGAAAAAGAGCCTGTGGATTTAGAGAAAAGAAAAAAAAAATCAGAGCCTATTGCCAATTTCTGGAAAGACTGACAAAGAAAGCCAGAAAACTGAAAGTGTACCCGATATGCCCAGAAGTTATTACATTAATTAGCATCAAGACCAAACACAATGTCACCTGACATTCAAAGTAACATACCACAAGCGAATGTTACAATAACCACTGTAGGTAAACTCACAGATGAAAAGTGTAAAACAGCTGTTTCAGAGAATACCTACTTGTTCTCTCTCTGTGTTTGTACTTTTTGTTTTCTCTTAATTTAAAATGTTGTTTGTGTGTTTTTATCATATTCTTTCTCCTCTCCTCCATGACACTCCCTATCTCCCTACCCACAAATTTCTATGTTGATGTTTGTTCTTCCCCTCCATTCTTCTTTTCTCTAGAACAACAAAAACAGGAAAAAAAAATGAAAACCAAAGTAAACAAGCAGTAACAACAAAACCCAACAAGACTAAAGAATACCAAAGCAATGCCAACCAAAAGCATGCGTGCACACACACAAATGTGGAGTCTGTATAAAATATTTAAGTAGAGATAAAATATTTAAGTAGCAGAGAAACTACGGAGAGATGGGAACAATTTTAAAAATTCAAACATAAATCATTAAACTGATAAATACACTACAAAACACAGAAATGTGATAATGACATAAAAAATAGAACTGATCAAATAGAAGAATTAACATAGCTTTTAAAAGCTATTTAAGAAAACAAAAATAAAGTATGAATATTTATATTTCCATGTCTATTGTAGCATAATATATGTATATATACATATATGTATGTATATAAAAATCCTTCAGTTTGCATTTCACATATTTATGGCAATGGCCTAAGTGTCCACCATCTGTTAAATAGATGAAGAAAACATTTTTATTCAACCATGAGAAATTATCAAATCCTGTCATTTAAAACACTATGTAGAGAGTTGTGAATTATTACATGAAGTAAGAAAGCACAGGAATACCAAATATCGTATATGATTTCCATGTAGAAGCTGGTAATGTTGATTTTATGCAAGTTGAGGGTAGAATTGTGGTTACCAGAGCCAAGGAGATGGTAAAGGAAGGAGGGAGGGATGAGAAACAGTGAATCGAATCGATGGATACTAAGTTATAGTTACTGTCCTAGTAAGTAGTAGGAGTATAAAGTTCCACTGTGCTATGGTAGAGTGTGGTGACCATAATGCTAATGTGTTTACTGCCAAAAATAAAGACTTAGCCATCTACTTATGAAACAAATGTTAATGCACTCCACTAAATGAAAGAGGTCAGCCTGGAAATGTTGGCGATTGGTCTGGGGCTATTATACAAATGCTAAATTCTGGGTCCTAAGATCTGGTAGCAGTCCAGACAAGTGCATTCTCACATACACCAAATGATGTTGTATAAATTTTGCTCCCCAATATTCTATGATTGGTTAATAAAATAGCCTGGACAGCTTGTAACTGGGCAGAAGAGAAGTAAGCGGAGCTTTGGTTCCTGGTCTGGGTGTCTCATTTAGGGACCATAAGACCAAAAGAAAGAGAGAGGAAAAGAAGAATATAGAGAGAAAAAAGGTGGCCTTATGGAGGTGATTCAACCCATACTGGATGTCATATTGACAAGTAACTTTGGTAGTGCATCTGGGAGGTAGCCCTACTAGCTTAGAAAATTAGTTTAAATCATACCGGCCTAGGTATTGTTCTTAAGGCTTGTTTAAATAAATCAATAGGTCTTTGTCTCAATTATTTGGGAACTACCTGGTTGATAGTAGAGTCTTTTAGAATTAATAAATATTCAACTACATGGAAAAGTTGCTGTATAATTCTCATTATACGGCATGATGCAAAAACATAGATGTGGTAAGGACACAAATGCCACAGACTAAGGACAAAAGCGAAGCACCAAATCCACGGCACTGCAGTATGAATATATGATATTATACGTTTGTCAAAACCCACAAGACATACAACCCAAGACCATAGCTGATAGACTTTAGGTGATTATGCGGTGCTTAGGTAAGTTTAACAACTGTAAGAATAAAATCCACTATGATATGAGAAGACAATAGTACAAGTTTGGGAGAGAAAAGATAATTGCATGGAAACCCTCTGTACTTTCTTCTTAGTTTTATTGTGAACCTAAAACTACATTTTTAAAAAATGAAGTTGGCTATGTAAAGAAAATAATAAAGGAAATACTGGGAAACATCATCATGGAAGGAAACCCTGAACTCCCATGGTCTGGATTTCCCTAGTTTCTCAGTTTTCCTAAAACATTCTTCTTTTGGTTTGCATTTCACATCTACCTCCTTTGGAGGCAGGTGGGGCTGTGATCATAAAAACCCACTGTAAAAACCACTGAAATCAGAAACAGACAAAGGAAAGTAAAATCCTGAGTAAACAGCCTTGTCTGGGCAATGCATTCTTGATTGTGTGTGAGGGAAAATCACGTGTCTGCCTAGGCTTTTGTGAGGGGCCTAAGGGTTCTCATGCCTCAGGTCCCCTTTTCCATACAGAACCCTAAGTATTATTCTTCTTGACAAGATCACACCACAAGCCTCTCCAGCCTACCGTTTGTAATCATACTATATTCAAACCAAATCTGATTGAACTTGATGTCTGGCGATCTCCCCAATTGTCTTTGACTTTCTGTGGCTGACAGCTATTTAATATCTGACAGCAATTCAGTTTCCGTGCCTGTCTTCCTTTGTGGTTCATTTTATAAATGCAGTCATGATTCACAGCCAGACTTTCTTTATTGTTTGAGAATTTAATACATGCATATAATATTTTCCATCAAATCCACGTTCCCATTCCCTCCCCTCCCATTCCCCTCACCACCACTTTTCCTGCTCAAGTTTATGTATTTTTTAAATAAAAATTTATTGGATCTACTTAGTTCTGCCTGTATGTGCATGGCTTTAGAACCATCTACTGGAGTGTGGGTAGCAGTAATAAAAGAAACCGACTCTCCTTTCCCCAGCAGCTATCAAATGGCAAGGGTTCCTCTCCTCGGGTGGAGAAGAGGAAGGGGAAGGACTTCCATGAGCTCGTTTCTCATCCATTCTGAGATCTGGCTGACTCAGTTACACATCACAGTGGCGGATTCCAGCCACTGTGGGTTCATGTGTGGGGTGGCCATGCCTTAGCCAGTGAAGACACAGTCAGACTTTCCTGAACACTCGTGGGCAACTCAGAATCATTTGTTGCATCTCTGCCCATCCTGCTGGTGCTTTATGAGCTTTAAAACAGATTCTCAGTCTTGCTTCTAATGATACATGGGGCCAAATAACTGTGTGCTATGGTGAGCTGCCTTACCTTAAATTGGGATCACAAAGATTTCAATACTCTTGTGTATCCTCCTATAGATCATTAAACAAAATGATGGGAAATGAAAGTCTGTATGAAATTCCTTCGCACATCTCAAGTTCTTTCCGACAAGTTGTTTTACTAACCGTTAGTCAGGCTTTGTCATGCTTTGTCAAGAGTCTTCTTTTAATTCCTGACAGTGCGTAGCTGTGTTTTAGGACAACAGAGAGGTGTCTCTCTTCAAATATAGGGCCTCTTCTTACCTCATAGAAGTTTGGAATCAGATTCGTTGGCATTAATATGACTATGTCCATCCTGGACTCATATTACAGCAGCCCATGTTTTGACACAGTGAATATGGAGATTACACCATTTCTTTGTTTCTGATCTCTTTTGCTTAGAAGTGTTTGTCAGAAGTACTAGCAAAGAGCCCAAGAATTCAGAAACATTCAGAAACTTAAAAGATCGGTGCATTTGTGCTTTGTGTACAAAGCTATATGTTCCAGTTAGAATAATTTTCCAAACCATGCTTCTTATGAAATTTTATATATTAAAGATTTTAGAGATGAGGGAGGGCAGGTGGGCTTGGAAGGGAAGGAATGAGGGGGCTACAGCTGGGATACAAAGTGAATAAACAGTATTAATATAAAAAAATCAAAAAAAGATTTTAGTATTGCAATCTGTATTGATTTTAGAAAGCTTACATTTTATTAAAAATAACAATGACTTAGGATAACTTAAACTTGAATATCACTGATTCAAGTGTAAATAAAGTTTCTTTTTAATTTTCCTTCATAACAAATATTCTTAAGTTTCTATTGAAATGTTGCTACTTAAGTAGACTAACAAACCAGCTCAAATTTGCATTGCTAGGCAAATTCAACATGAATTATGATGAGGCTATGTTTTAAATCTATTTCTACTTGGTTGAACTCACTCGGTAAGAATCTTGTTAGTGCAACATAGTGTGTTAGTTTTTCTTAGGTGCTTAGGTGAAAAACATTTACAAAATCATGCTACTAAGTAAATTTCTTGTTAGTTTGGGATCAGGCAGTAGTCACTGCTTGATTTGCAGTTCTACATCTGACATCAAGCCAACATACCACATGGCCAAGGAGATGTGGAGCATATGCTTCAAAACCCGAGTAAGGTTTTACCCAATCCTGGGGGCATCCCAGTGAGGTTCTGTGCTTACAGACTAGAGTAGAAGAATAGATGTGGGAAGAACAGTTTCACAAAGTCTGGGCTGAGAGGCCACCTGTCACTCAGTCTTACCCTGCTGTGTCTGCACTTCCGGGACAGCATTGCACAGTCAAGTGTTGCCTGGCTACCTCACTCCGCTGAAAAACATCACAGCATTATTCTCATGAGATTATTCTAGAAGGTACAAAGTATTCCTCCACATCCTGATTTACATTCTGCTTTCAATTTCATTTGCTTAACTTCAGGCTTCTTTCCACTTAAAAAAATAAAATAAAATGTTAGAAGCCAGCCTGAATTTACGAGCTGTACGGGAGCACATTTTGATACAGTAGAGAGAAAATGTGTGTGAGTGCCTAGAAAAGGTATGGTTATGCCACTAAGGAGTGAAAACTAAGAGCGACTGAGAAAACCAGAGACCTCGGAATGAAACTGCCTACTTCACAGTCCTATTGGCGGTCATCCAGGTGTGTCCAATTTAAGTATTGAGGACAAGACTCATTTATTGCCAGACTTTTTTATGGGTCCATTGACTGCAAATAATTTTATGTAGCAGTTAAATTAACAAACAACTTTCAAAGCACATTTACTTGCTGGCATTTACAATAAATGGTAAGGGCATTGTTGAACATCCTGTCTGCAAGTTTAATGTTGAGAACCTGACTGATGTGGCCTTCCAAGTAAATACATAGCAAAATTCAAAATTCCAAAGAGTGTGTTGAAATCACCAGCAAAATGACTCGTATTTATCTATCTTAGCTTAATAGTTTCACACTTGTATAGGAACTGAAGGTTTGGCAGATATCTATTACATTTTTATGATTTTTTTGAAAAAATTTAACATGCGGTCTACAAGTTCAGTAGAGCAATTATACCGCATGGTGACTGTCATTAACATTATATTGTATTCTTGCAAATTGTGAGCGGATGTTAAGTGATCTCACTGAGGGGGAAAAGTGATACCTGTGGTAATGCACATGGGAAACTGATAGAGTTCGCCAGTTGTTGTACATTCCAATATATTGAACAAGAGAAGTTCATACAGTTTTATCTGTTGATTTAAATATAAAGAAGCCATGGTTTTTATTTCATGCATTTAATCACAGCTTTCATATCAGCATCCTTTGAAATGAATTGCAGACTTTGAAAATTGACTATAGACGGTCTGCTTTTGGTATGGGCTTCTTGGGCTTAGAATAACATTTCAGACAATAAAGAGGCCAAGCCTATACTCCCTGAAGGATAACAACATTCCCCTGATCTTGAAACCTAGAAAAAGCTACAGTAAATGTCTACTGTTTTGACGATTCCCTAACACAGGGCCGGCTCATTCTGATTATGTCAACATAACTGTTTCTCCATCTCAAGTGATTTGATTTTACAAATTAGAATGGGGTTATGCATTCTGTTCCCATGATCAGCTATGGCTCCTAAGTGAATTCACTGTGGAAAATATCTGCAAAAGTCAAACATTCTGAGACTCTGGGTTTCAATTTCAGCAATCTAAAAATCTGCAGACTGGAGAAAATGCTTTAGCCAGGCCCAGTTAGTAATGAACCAATCTTCTGGAAAAACATTATAATCTACTTACCTGATCCTAATGTCAAGGTGATGCTTCTTCTCCCTGCAGCAGTTACATTTCCGTCCCTCCCTAAACCCCACGCTAAACGGAATGTCATATAAATGATTAGAAACAGACCCTGCCATCACATCACAGCAAAAAGTAAAATCTCTATGGCTTGTTTAAAGAGTGAAAAACATTCAAAGAAAAGTGTGAGTATCACAGGGTATTTTGAATCAGAATCTTAAATGTGTTCTCAAAAATCACTCAGGAACTAAAAGCAGAGCAGGAGCAAGCAAACAAATGCTTGATAACTTCTTACTTTCTTCTTTCATGCAAATTACCCTTTATTTCACATTAGTCTACCTTTTAGTTCAGTAATGTTTAAAGAAAAAATATGTTAACCTTTTGAAAAAAAAATACAGTTTTCTCTAAGAGTTAAATCATGATTCCAAGATCATCTACATGCAGTTCCACTTCTCATCCTGGTCTGTTCACAGGCTGTAATAATAACTCTCTGAGATCTGTTCTTCATGTAGATTATAGTAATAGAGAGGTAGATGTATACTTTATTTTTTATTATTTAGTTAAATTTACATCTCAGTCATAGGCCCCTTTCTCCTCTCCTCCCAGTCCCATCCTTGCTCCTACCTTCCTTTTCTTTTAGCTATTCTCCCCTATTCTTTAGAATAGGGGAGCCCTTTTACCCATACACCCCAGCTCATCTATTCACTTGAGGACTGAGTTCTTCTTCCACCCCTGTGACTTTGTAGGAAAGTATCATCAGGGGGAAAGTGATCAGAAAGCAGGCAACATAATCTGTGTCAGAGATATCTCCCACTCCCGTAACATGAAGCCTAACATGCCCATTGAACCTATCTGCTTGGGGTCTGTGCATTGTAGTACATCTATCCTGTACTACATGACTAAAATCCACTTATAAGTGAATATATGCTGTGTGTGACATCCTGGGTCCCTATTTTAAAGAATAGGGGAGAGAGGATGTGGGAGAGAGGTTAGGACTGGGAGCAGATGAGGGACAGACCTATGACCAAGATGTAAACTGAATTAATTAATTAATAATAAATAAATAAATGGCTGGATAGATAGATAGATAGTAGATAGATAGATAGATAGATAGGACCTCTTGAAACTGAGAAGCTTCTATAAAGCAAAGGACACTGTCAACAGAACCAAATGGCAGTCTATGGACTAGGAAAAGATTTTTATGACTCCTACATCTGACAAAGGGTTAATATCCAGAATATATAAAGAACTCAAGAAATTAGACAACAAACCAAATAGTCCAATTAAAAAATGGAATACAGAGCTAAACAGAGAATTCTTAACAGAGCAATATCAAATGGCAGAGAAACACTTAAAGAAATGCTCAACATCCTTATTCATCAGGGAAATGCAAATTAAAATGACTCTGAGATTCCATCTTAAACCTGTCAGAATGGATAAGATCAAAAACTCAAGTGATAATACATGCTGGAGATGATGTGGAGAAAGGGGAACCCTCCTCCATTGCTAATTGGTGTGAAGACTTGTACAACCACTTTGAAAATCAATCTTTCTCAGAAAACTGTGAGTAGCCATTCCTCAAGATCTAGCTATACCATTCCTGGGTATATACCCAAAAGATGCTCCACCATACAAGAACATTTGCTGAACCATGTTGATAGCACCTTTATTTATAATAGCCAAAATTATAAGCAAAGTAGATATCCCTCTACCGAAGAATGGATTAAAAAAAAAAATCTGTGGTACATTTACACAATGGATTAAAAACAGCCATTAAAAACAAGGAAATCGTGAAATTTGCAGGCAAATGATGGAACTAGATGCATACTTTGAAATGAGAGGTAATGGCTGGAAAATTGACTGGGTGGGTAAAGTGCTAGCCATACAAGCCTGAGGACCTAACTTTGGATTTCCAGAATCCAAGTAAAGCTGGATAAGGTGGTGCACATCTAAATCTTTGCACTCCTACAGCAAGATGGAGGTGAAGATTAGAATATCTCTGGAAGTTTTGTACACAACAGGGAACAAGGGAGTCTGTCAAGAAGGCAGAAGACCAGTACAACCACTAAGGCTTGTCTCTGACTTCCTCCAGCTCATCATGGCAATGCATACTAACATGCACCCAAACAAACAGACATGTACCTGCCTGCACACACACACACACACACACACACACACACACACACACACAGAGGGAGAGAGCGAGGAAGTAAAATACTTATAGTAGACCAGCCTCGGAATGAAAAATGGTGATATTTAGTCCACCATTTTTCCTTAACAATTCTTTATTCTACTCGAAACTGGCTGCAAACAACTTATTAAATACAAATTTGTTCGGAAAGTAGAAAAACTTAAAAGCTAAGAGGATCAGACATTGTAGGTTTACTATGATGGATTATGTCATTCTGTTTGTACATAAAGATTATGAATAAATTTGATGTCTCTCTTTAAAAAGCAGCAGTGGAAACTTAGGAAAATAAATAGAAGAGCAGTGCCAAGCAGACTTCACTGTGAAGAAATATTAAAGAATGGGTCATTTGAAGAATGGTCATTAGCATATAAAATGTGTTCTCAAATAGATATTTAGCTATTTGTTTTTATTTCCTGAACATGAAGAAATAAGTGAGTTTCAAATGAAGGGGAACCTCTATCTCAGGCAAAATAATAACATTGTGACTGTTGAAATGTTATTTGGTAATAACAAATTTACTGGCCCCAAGGAAGAAACTAAACACACCAGAAGAAATTTCAAACACAAATTCTTCAGTACAATGCTTCCCAGTTTTCCCCACCTGCCATTCCTTGGTTAGTGACCTCATGCCATACTTTGCCATATAGGCCTTAAATATGCAAGGAGTATCTCTCTCATAATATTCAACGCTGTACTTGGCACACACTGGGTGCTTAATAAGTAGCTGTTGTATGAATTCAGTGCAGAAGGAACTGATTGGATCACCTGTTTTAGAGATTCATAAGAGAAAGCAAAAGTTCAATCTTCTATTTATAAAGCCTTCTAAAATGTGAAACACACAATAAATCTTTCCTCAAATTTCCCTCATCAGGTCATCTGGTTACCATGATGTAAACCTAACAACCCCCCTTATCAAGGCTGATAATGTTTACTTGCAAACTTGGACCACATGTGGTTTTCCCCACCCATTAGCTACTACGAATAATGCCATAATAATCCCAGTGTGCAAACGTCTCTTTAACGTCCTGGTTAAACTTCTTGTAGACATATACCAGATGTACAATGTGGTATCATGGTAATTCTATTTTTTGCTTTTCTGGGGAAGCTCCATTTCCCACAGTGACTGCATTATTGCCATTCCGCAGTTACAGTTATACTGCTTTGGTTTCTATTTCCTTGTGTCTTTACCAATATTTGTTATTTTCTGTAGACATTGTAATGAATGTAATATAAGATTAGCTTTCAAATAGATAGGGCTAAGAAAGAAAGTACTTGCCTTTCTGACACCTCAGCTAACACTTGCTGACTGCAAACTGAACGCATGTCAGTAGCATAATGACTCCAAAAACGCTGTTTCACTTTTAGATGCATGTATAGAGTAGTAGTTTTCAAATATGGAAGGTAGTGCTCATGTCATATTAAAACATTTTTCTTTTTTTTTTTAATTTTATTTTTTTCCTTATCAGTTACATTTTATTAACTCTGTATCCCAGCCGTGTCCCCATCCCTCATTCCCTCCCAGTCCCTCCCTCCCTCCCTCCCTCCCTCATCTCCACCGTGCCCCTTTCCAAGTCCACTGATGGGGGGACCTCCTCCCCATTCATCTGATCCTGTTTTATCAGGTATCTTCAGGACTGGCTGCAAAGCCCTCCTCTGTGGCCTAACAGGACTGCTCCTCCCTTGGGGGGTGGGGAGGCCAAAGAGCCAGTCATTGAGTTCCTTTTAGAAATAGTCCTTGTTCCCCTCACTTTGGGAAACCAATTGGTTACTGAGCTACCACAGGCTACATCTGAGTGGAGGTTCTAGGTTATATCCATACATGGTCCTTGGTTGAATGTCATTTTTCAATTCTAATTGCCACTTATAAGACACACAGTGGAATGCATGTTAAGAGCATGTGTCCTGCTTCAAGTGACACTGTGTTTTCTAAATTTTTCAGAGTATACCCTGACCTGAAAAATTCCATTTCACAAGCAACTTTGACTTCGTTATAAAGAGTGAAGATGACTGTGCACATGGTCAGCCACCTGACCGTCACCATCCATGCATCACGGACTAACTGGAAATTTCTTTCTGGGAATGAAAAGGGCACCCACTGCCTTACAATTTTATCAGTGAATCAGGATTTCAGGGGCTCGTGAACACGTTAAAACAGTATCAGGACAACTAGGTCCAAGAATTTACAGAACAATCTCAGTCTGAGGAAGAACAAAAGCCACTCACCTGGACCCCATAAGGAGGTGAAACCTCCCACTGAAATGCAAACACCTATACCAACCTTTCATATGATCAGTGTATTCAGGAAGGACAGACAGCCAGGGAACTCTCAACTGTCCCAGAGGCTTCAACTTTCCAACTTGGGTCATTGCCTACTGCTCATGCAAGTCATGGTTGCCTTTTCATTTCTGTGGTAAAACACACCGAGAAAAGCAACAGAAAGGAAAAAAGGTTGTATTTGGGATTACAGTTCTGGAAGACAAGGCAGAAGCCAGAGAAGGAATGGCAGCAGGATCAGGAGGCCAGGCTGACCAGCCACATTTCATCCACATGAAGGAGGCAGTGTGAACATGCAGTGGGGCTAAGCTTCAAATTCTCCAAGGTCCACCTCCATGGACCCGATTTCTCCAGTAAGGCTCCACCTCTTAAAGACTGAAAATCTTCCAAAACCTCACAAACAGCTGGGACCAACTGGAGATCCAGTGTTCAAACACACGAGGCTGTCGGAGACACTTCACACTCAAACCACACTCCACCCCTGGCCCCCATATGGCCCCCTTATATGAAAAATGCATTCAGTACAAGTGCAAAAGCTTCCATGGCCTGTGACAGCTCCAACATTGTTTGGATGTCCAGCGTCCTTCTGTGATTCAAGATAGGCTGACAACTTTGAGCCCCCTCTCAGTACTACAAGCCAAATTAGTCAGGCCTCCCTAAAGGAACTGAGCTGACAGAATGGCTATCTATTACAGCATGGCTCTTTAAATGGCTCACATGATACAATCTAAGTTGTCCAGCATTGGCTCTCCTCACACTGGAGATGCTGAGGCTTGGGAGTCCATAAGACTGGAGACCCGCTAGTCTGTGCGCTACCCGTGAGGGAAAGTGCCATCAGTGGGAGAGCAGCAGGACAGTTGAACTCCCCAGCATTATGTGAAGGCAATGAGGTAGAAAAAAAAAAAAAAGCTTTTCTGTCAACCCTCCTATTATCTGACTGCCATCTGGACAGGCCACCCACATTTAGGCTAGTTCTTCCCAATTCAAATAACCTTTGCAAGAAAACCTCTCATGGGGGTGCTCATGGCTCATCTCTTAGTTGATTCCAGATTTGGTTATGTTGACAACCAAAATTACGTATCACCAGGCTCATAGTATCTGCTGCCTACTCATTTCCCGTTTATATGTTAGGACCCTTATCCATGTGTCCACCTGTTCTTTCTCTGGACTCTGGTCCTGCAGATCAGCCTCTGAAGCTGGGCTAAGCTCTGCAGCTTCACTTTCAAAATTGGGACCTGACCTACTGTGCCCTAAAACCAGGTTTTCAGTCCAGGTCAGTTTGGGTTTACTATCCTTTTTTTACTTTAAATTTATTTTTTAGAATTTATTTACTTTACATCCCAATTGTAGCCCATCCTTCATCTCCTCCTTGTCCCTCCCTCCCTTCCTTCTCCCTGCCACTTCCCTCCCCTATTCCTCAGAAATGGGGAGTCCTTCTTCCTACCATCAGACCCCAGACTATCAAGAGTCTCATTAGGACTGCTTGCATCCTCTTCCTCTGTGGCCTGGCAATGCCCCACACACCCACCAGGGGGAAGTGATCAAAGAGCAGGTAACAGTTTATGTCAGAGACTGCTCCTGCTCCCCTTACTAGGGAAACCACATGGAGACTGAGCTGCCTATGGGCTACATCTGAGCAGGGCTCTAGGTCCTCTCCGTGCATGGTCCTTGTTAGTTCATTTTTCTCTGCAGGGTCCCCTGGGCCCAGATTTGTTGGTCTTGTTGGTCTTCTTATGGAGCTACTGTCTTCTCTGAGTCTTTCTACTTTTACTCTTTCCTACAACTCCCTGCACTCTGCCCAAAGTTTGGCTGTGAGTCTTAGCATCTGCTTTGATCCCCTGCTGGGTGGAGTCTTTCAGAGGACATTTATGGTAGGCTCCTATCCTGTTCTCTCTCTTCAACTGCTTCCTGTGTCTATTCTATTTGCCCCTCTGAATGAGAATTAAACATCCTCTCTGGGGTCCTCCTTGTTATTTAGCTTCTGTAGGCCTGTGGATTGTATTATGGTTTTTCTGTATTATAAGGTTAATATCTGCTTCTAAGTGAGTCTATACCATGAGTGCCTTTCTGGTTCTGGGTTACCTCACTCAGGAGAGTCTTTTCTAGTTCTATCCATTTGCCTGCAAATTTCATGATTTCCTTGTTTTTAATCGCTGAGTAGTATTCCATCGTGTAAATGTACCACAATTTCAGTATACATTCTTTTGTTGAGACACATCTGTGTTGTTTCCAGATGCTGGCTATTAGTATGCTCCAACAAGCTAAATAATCCAATTAAAAAACAGGGTACAGAACTAAATAGAGGAGTCTGAACAGAGGGATATCAAATAGAGGAGAAACATTTAAAGAAATTCTCAACATCCTTAGTCATCCAGGAAATGCAAATCAAAACGACTCTGAGATTCCATCTTACAGTCATCAGAATGGCTAAGATCAAAAACTCCAGTGACAGCACATGCTGGAGAGGATGTGAAGAAAGGGGAACCCTCCTCCACTTCTGGTATAAGTCCAAACTTGTACAACCACTTTGGAAATCAATCTGGTGTTTACTCAGAAAATTGGGAATAGTGCTCCCTCAAGACCCAGCTATACCACTCCTGGGCATATATCCAAAAGATGCTCACCACACAACAAGGACATTTGTTCAACCATGTTCACAGCAGCTTTATTCCTAATATACAGAATCTGGGTTTACTATCTTATTTATACCGAAATTTGGCTCCCTGTAGTTTCCTTCACTTCTCAGGCCTCTTTGAAATTCCTTGCACCTTTAACACTTTGTCGTAACTCTGTAATGCACAATTTCCATACAGACCTGTGTACATATGTGCTGTGTATGACATATGATCTGAGATTTAAGATCAGCACTTACGAGGAATAAAAGAACCTGTCTTCATCTCAGCTAGGTGTTCAAATAAACAGAGACTCTCCTACAAGATGCTAAGCCTTGGGAATTTGCTATTATTCAGTGAATTCTGACATTGTGGAAAGATGTGAAAGTGGCCACAATACAGTTGGGTGGATTCTTTGAGAACGATGGGGGTTCTGGGACTCTCTGCTGGAAAGAAGCAACTGTATAAACTTGAAGATCTACTAACTTGAAGATCTTCTCTTCTACTAAGAGAAGTTTATGGGAAAATTCAATAGGAATTTCAAATCTCTATAGGATTGTGAAGTGAAGGACTCCCTGTTCCTGCTACTTCAAAAGTCAAGTGTACACCTGAAGATGGAAAAACTCTGTCACTTAGCTGTAAGAGGGAATGGATACATTTGGCATGCAGATTTCCCCCTTTTCAGATGATGGTCCAATGAGTCAGGGACAGTTTCCATGAATATTATAAAAAGGAAATGAGCCTAGAGTACTTCTGAGTTGATATGCCAGGATTTCATTTTTAAATGATGGAACAAAATCAGTTCTAAATTTTATGCAACCTATTTTCCAGTTCTATCCAGAAATACATGTATTCAACATCCACACTGAGCTTATTCTTTAAATATTCTAGGAACCCATTTCAATTTCCTCCCCTCAATGTCCTACTCCTACTCTTGTAATGATTATCTAAAATCACTGAAGTATTGTGAGAGAAACACATAAACAATCAGCACTATTACCCACTAATATTTCTTACATTCTCAGCTTTTGAAATTTGATTGATTGTTTTTGTCATTTTCTAGATGCCTTTGTGCATGTTATCTTTGATAGGACGCATTTGCCACATGCTGCTGGCATGAAGCCAGATTCAATCAAAGTCAGCTGGAGAAAGAGCTGCTGTTTATCAGCTATTCATGATGTGTACAGGTTCGGACTCTGACAAAACAAAAGCCCTGCTTTCAATTTTTCTGCGCCTGAAGAAGCAATAGGTAGCATTTCTGTAATATTTGCAGCATTGAGAATGTTTGCCACCAAGTCTCTTCCCTGTGTTTAGCAAAGTTGAATCAGCAGAAACTAATCTCTTGGGAAAAAATTTGGAATGCATCATATTTTAAGTGCTTTTATTTTATAATTATCAAGCTAAATGGGCAAGTGAGCCAGTGATTTAAAAGGAGAGTGTTATTTTATTCTTGGAGGATGAAACTGGACACAAACTTGTCAGCACCTCTACTTCCTTACTAATCATTTACACCCCATCAAGAAGCCAAAAAGCCCTTGACACCGTCCACCTGCTCTACGAAAGGGCATGCCATTTTGTTAGCCACATAAGTGCATGTGATCTCTTTCTCTGCGGTGTGCTAGAATTCAATGTCATAGACAGTATATCTCAATAAAATTAAGTGACTTTTCTTAAATGGCTATTTATCAAAGAACTCTTGGGATTTTGCTCTGATTTCATTTTAGTCATATGACTGCAGATACATATGGAACACAATATAGAATACAGACAGTTTATTGCAGAACAATATACAGTGTTCTTGTATGTAAGATAATGGTTTTGAGGCCATTGTGAGGAAAACACTCATGGAGAAAAAGTGGCCAGTGGCCAGAAAGAATACTGTCTGACATATGTGTATAAGGAGGCTTCCCAGAATTTCCCAAGAGTTTCTGTGACATCTTTTCTGAAGGGTGTTTTACTGTCCAGGTGTTTACAGCAAAAGGCTAATTCTTATGGAAGGGGACAATAGTTCTTTCTATCTATCTATCTATCTATCTATCTATCTATCTATCTATCTATCTATCTATCTATCTGTTTTAATTCTTTACCGGAAAAATATCCTGGTGGATACTACTTATACAGTCTTCCTGGAATTTCAAAAGAGTTCAAGCCCAGCCTCAGCTGTAGCCAGCTGGCACAAGACCAGCCTGGGACACATGAGTCTGTCTCCAAACTAAACAAATAAGGTCCTACTCATTTGTACAGGTGTGCAGTTTGAGCTATTAAATGGTTTTCTTTGTTCTAGAAAGAAAGCTTTTCTTTGTCTATCACCCTTGGACATGTGCTGTGTCTTTATAAACAGTCTCTGCTATGCTACGTCCATTATCAATCCCTTATGTGGACACATATGAACATAGGACCCCATTGTAAGCACCCTCTGAACCTCAATATCAGGACCGTGTGAACATCCAAAGGATGAATGGAGTTTTTACTCAGTCATGAAAGGAATGAACTATTGACACATACTATAACATAGATGAAACTCAAATAAAATATGTCAAATGAGAGAACACACAAAATGCCACATACTGTAGGATTGTGCTTATATAAGACCTTAAGAACACAGATAAGACAGTAGTTGTCAAAGGTTGAGGGACAGAAGTTATCAAGATTGAAGTCCTATTAATTTGGATAAAACATGCTTTGAAACTAGATAAAATTATACATCATCATGAATGTACTATGTTACTGAATCTAAAACAATTTTATATTGGGTAATTGACATGTGTTTCCTTCTCTTTCACAGATTCCATTTTTTTTTCAATGCAGTTTATTCAGGAACCTTAAACAATCCTCTGACCCTGGGGAAAGCCAGCCCACAGCTTAAATAGCCTCTGGGTAGCCAACCCCAGCGTGCCATGTGGGCAATGCAGATAGGTCCACATACATGGAAGCAAGCCAGATCTTTGGCCTTAGCCAAATGTGGAATTGTTCGTGACAGAGAGCACTCACCATCGGGAAGGTGGAAGGCAGAAACCAGCTCCATCTTTAAGGCGCAGCATTCCGCAGCTCTCTACAGTTCCCCCTTTTTGTTTTAGACGCATCAGGCAAGAGTAGAAGTCTGATCTCTGATATTAGAAATAAATTGGGACTTTGTACTGATGTTCATTTAGGTGTCATCCACCCAAAGAGCATCAGACCCGTCTGATACCTTTTTCTCAGAGGCGGGACCTGGGGCATAAACCCGCATGCAATCAGACATACTCTTCTCTGGGTCCAAAGCAGCTGACCCTGAGTGCAGTGCTTAGCCTCTCATCCTGAGTGTAACATTTTAGCTTTTTATGGTAGCCAACCATGCTTGGGGAGACTGTCCTGCTTCAATGGCTGTAAAGGCCTGAATGGACATGGCTGCATTACTCTGTTGTGAGACTCTAATCTTGCATTTTTACCACAGGCAAACCAAGGAGACCAACACCAGAAGGCCTGTTAACGCTCCCATGCCCGCCCATTCCTTCAGATGATTCATGGCTGCAGTAATCCATGGTGATAATCCTGTGGCTAGTCCTGTGTCCACTCTGGTAGAATTTACCATGACAATGGCCACTCACAGCTGCTCCATCGTAGTATCGAATTCTCCAGTCCAATTACCTAAAATATAGCTAGACAATTGTTTAGACAGATTTTCAGCACGGGAAAAATTCTCATATTGTATGCTAGTGACACAAAGTCCAGCATACTTCCATTGACAGCCAAGTTGAGCGATTTGCCATAGGGTATCAATTTGCTCCTGCAAGAGGTCAATCCTCTGATTGAACACCATCAAGCCTCCTTTTAGTTGAGCATTAATTCTTTTTTGTACATCTAAGGCATGAGCTACATTGGCTAAAAGATTATTCAGGGTCTGAGCAGTCTGCACAGTATGACTCATGGCAAATGCCACGGTGGTAGCTCCAACAGCCGCCAATGAGATGGCAGTAACAATGGTGGCTGTAGTTCCAAGATCCCTTTTCTGTCTGAAGAGAGTCATAGCATGAGGGGCATCAATGGGCACAGGCACCCAGCGAGGCATGCAAGTAACTAGGGCATACCTAAATTCACTAGCATTCCAGCATTGGGCAAAAAAGCAAGTATCATTACCACAATTACTTGGTTCTATCTGGCTAATAATGAATAAAAATGGGGGATATAAACAAACAGGTGTGGGCTTATAGGAAATATTATGAGAAGCCTTAACCCCCTCGTTGGAACATCCTGCATGAGTTCTAGAACTAGCAATGGTGGAGTCCGAGGTCTGAGTAGGTTCAGGAGACCATTGCCCCCAGGGGCAAGACGTGCTCCATGTAAATTGACTAACTCCATATTTTCTTCCACTTTTGAAAGTCCTTTCAGGTTCTTAAATTATTTTTCCCCCGTTTTTTTTTAAATTTTTCATCAATTACACTTTATTCATTCTGCATCCCCCCATAAGCCCCTCCCTCCTCCCCTCCCAATCCCACTCTCCCTCCTTCCTCTGCTTGCATGCCACTCCCCAAGTCCACTGATAGGGGAGGTTCTCCTCTCCTTTCTGATCTTAGTCTATCAGTTCACATCAAAAGTGGCTGCATTGTCCTCTACTATGGCCTGGTAAGGCTGCTCCCCTCCAGGGGGAGGTGATCAAAGAGCAGGCCAATCAGATTATGTCAGAGGCAATCCCTCTTCACATTACTATGTAACACAATTGGACTCTGAACTGCCCTGGGCTACATCTGTGCAGGGGTTCTGGGTTATCTCTATGAATAGACCTTGGTTGGAGTATGAGTCTCTGGGAAGTTCCCTGTGTTCAAATTTTCTTGTTCTGTTGCTCTCCTTGTGGAGACCCTGTCCTCTCCAGCTCTTACTATTTCCCAGTTCTTACCTAAAATTCCATTCATTTTGCCCAACAGTTGCCCATCAGGCTCAGCATCTGCTTTGATAGTCTGTAGGGCAGAGGCTTTCAGAGGCCCTCTGTGGTAGGTTCTTAGGTTGTTTCCTGTTTTCTTCTTCTTCTGATGTCCATCCGCTTTGCCTTTCCAGATGGGGATTGGACATTTTAGTTAGGGTCCTCTCTCTTGCTTAGCTTCTTTAGATGCACAGGTTAGAGTGGGTTTGTTCTATGTTGTATGTCTATATGAGTGAGTATATACCATGTGTGTCTTTTTGCTTCTGGGACAACTCACTCAGGATGATCCTTTCCAGATCCCACCATTTACCTGCAAATTTCATGATTTCCTTATTTTTCATTGCTGAGTAATATTCCATTTGTGTAGATGTACCACAATTTCTGCATCCATTCTTCAGTTGAGGGGCATCTGGGTTGTTTCCAGCTTCTGGCTATTACAAATAAAGCTGCTACAAACATGGTTGAGAAAATGTCCTTTTTTTGTACTTGAGCCTCTTTTGAATATATGCCCAGGAGTGGTATAGCTGGATCTTGAGGAAGCGCTATTCCTAGTTGTCTGAGAAAGCGCCAGATTAATTTCCAGAGTGTTGTACAAGTTTACATTTCCACCAGCAGTGGAGAAGGGTTCCCCTTTCTCTACAACCTCTCCAGCATGTGTTGTCACTTGAGTTTTTGATCTTGGCCATTCTCATGGGTGTAAGGTGAAATCTCAGGGTTGTTTTGATTTGCATTTCCCTAATGGCTAGTGAGGTTGAGCATTTCTTTAAGTGCTTCTCTGCCATTCGGTATTCCTCTACAGAGAATTCTCTGTTTAGCTCTGTTCCCCATTTTTTAAGTGGATTACTTGGTTTGCTGCTTTTCAGCTTCTTTAGTTCTTTATATATACTGGATATGAGTCCTCTGTCAGATAAAGGGTTGGTGAAGATTCTTTCCCAATCTGTAGACATTTGTTTTGCTTTGATGACGGTGTCCTTTGCTTTACAGAAGCTTTTCTGTTTCATGAGGTCCCATTTATTGATTGTTGCTTTTAGAGCCTGTGCTGTTGGTGTTCTGTTCAGGAAGTTTTCTCCTGTACCATTGAGTTCTAGGGTATTACCCACTTTTTTTTAAGCCGATTTAATGTGTCTGGTTTTATGTTGAGGTCTTTGATCCACTTAGACTTCAGTTTTGTGCAGGGTGATACGTATGGATCTATTTTCATTTTTCTACATGTAGACATCCAGTTGGACCAGCACCATTTGTTGAAGATGCTATCTTTTTTCCATTGAATGGTTGTGGCGTCTTTGTCAAAGATCAGGTGTCCGTAAGTGTGTGGGTTTCGTTCTGGGTCCTCTGTTCAGTTCCATTGATCCACCATTCTGTTTCTATGCCAGTACCATGCAGTTTTTAAAACTGTTGCTCTATAATACAACTTAAGATCAGGAATGGAGATACCTCCAGAAGATCTTTTATTGTACAGGATTGTTTTAGCAATTCTGGGTTTCTTGTTATTCCATATGAAGTTGAGAATTTTTCTTTCCAGGTCTGTAAAGAATTGTTTTGGTAATTTGATGGGCATTGCATTGAATCAGTAGATTGCTTTTGGTAAGATGGCCATTTTTACTATGTTAATCTTGCCAAGCCATGAGCATGGGAGATCTTTCCATCTTCTCATATCTTCTTCTAATTCTTTCTTCAGAGATTTGAAATCTTTTTCATACAAGTCTTTGACTTCCTTGGTTAGGGTTACTCCGAGGTACCTTATGTCATTTGTGGCTATTGTGAAGGGTGTTGTTTCCCTAATTTCTTTCTCAGCCCTCTTGTCTTTTGTATGCAGGAGGGCTACTGATTTTTTTGAGTTAATTTTGTATCTGGCCACTTTGCTGAAGGTGTTTATCAGCTGTAGGAGTTCCCTGGTAGAGTTTTTGGGGTCACTAACGTATACTATCATATCATCTGCAAATAGTGATAATTTGACTTCTTCCTTTCCAATTTGTATCCCCTTGATCTCCTTCAACTGTCTTATTGCTCTAGCAAGGACTTCCAGAACTATGCTGAAGAGATATGGAGAGAGTGGACAGCCTTGTCTTGTCCCTGATTTCAGTGGGATTGCTTTAAGTTTCTTTCTGTTTAGTTTGATGCTGGCTATAGGTTTGCTGTATATAGCCTTTACTATGTTTAGATATGTGCCTTGTATCCCTGATCTCTCCAATACTTTGAACATGAATGGATGTTGGATTTTGTCAAATGCTTTTTCAGCATCCAGGGAGATTATCATGTGGTTTTTTTCTTTCAATTTGTTAATATGGTGGATCACATTGATGGATTTCCGTATATTGAACCACCCCTGCATACCTGGGATGAAGCCTACTTGGTCATAGTGGATAATATCTTTGATGTGTTCTTGGATTAGGTTTGCAAGTATTTTATGAAGTATTTTTGAATCAATGTTCATAAGGGAGATTGGCCAGAAATTCTCTTTCTTTGTTGAATCTTTGTGAGGTTTAGGTACCAAGGTGACTGTGGCTTCATAGAATGAGTTTGGTAATGTTCCTTCTGTTTCTATTTTGTGGAATAGTTTGAAGAGAATTGGTGTTAGCTCTTCTTTGAAGGTCTGGTAGAATTCTGCGCTGAAGCCATCTGGTCCTGGGCTTTTTTTGGATGGGAGACTTTTGATGACCGCTTCTATTTCTTTGGGTGATATAGGTCTATTTAGTTGATTTACCTGGTCCTGGTTCAGCTTTGGTAAGTCAAATCGATCAAGAAAATTGTCCATTTCATTTAGATTTTCAAATTTTGTGGCATATAGACTTTTGAAGTAAGTCCTAATGATTGTTTGGATTTCCTCAGTGTCTGTAGTTATATCCCCCTTTTCATTTCTGATTTTGTTGATTTGGGTGGTCTCTCTCTACCTTTTAGTTAGCTTGGCTAAGGGTTTGTCTATCTTGTTGATTTTCTCAAAGAACCAGCTCTTGGTTTCATTGATTCTTTGAATTGTTTTGTTTCCAATTGATTGATTTCAGCCCTGAGTTTGATTATTTCCAGCTGTCTACTCCTTCTTGGTGTGTCTGCTTCTTCTTTTTCTAGGGTTTTTAAGTGAGCCATTAGGGTGCTTGAATGAGCTGTCTCGAATTTCTTCTTGAAGGCACTTAGCGCTATGAACTTTCCTCTTAGCACTGCTTTCATTGTGTCCCACAAGTTTGGGTATGTTGTGTCTTCATTTTCATTGATTTCTAGAAAGACTTTAATTTCTTTCTTTATTTCTTCCCTGACCCAGCTGTCATTTAGTAACAAGTTGTTCAGTTTCCATGTGTGTGTAGGCTTTCTGTTATTTCTGTTATTGTTGAGGTCCAGCTTTATTCCGTGGTGATCAGACAAGATACAAGGGATTATTTCAATCTTCTTGTATTTGTTGAGGCTTGCTTTGTGATCCACTATATGGTCTATTTTGGAGAAGGTTCCATGAGGTGCTGAGAAGAAGGTAAATTCTTTTGTGTTTGGGTGTATGGTTCTGTAAATGTCTGTTAGGTCCATTTGATTCATGACCTCTGTCAGAGACATTGTTTCTTTGTTTAATTTCTGTTTTGTTGACCTGTCCTTTGTTGAGAGTGGGGTGTTGAAGTCTCCCACTATTAATGTGTGGGGATCTATATGTGCTTTAAATTTTATCAATGTTTCTTTCACAAATGTGGGTACCCTTGTATTTGGGGCACAGATGTTCAGGATTGTGATGTCTTCCTGGTGGAATTTTCCCTTGATGAGTATGAAGTGTCCTTCCCCATCTCTTTTGATTAATTTTGGTTGAAAGTCTATTTTATCAGATATTAGAATGGCTACTCCTGCTTGCTTCTTGGGTCCGTTTGCTTGGAAAGTCGTCTTCCAACCCTTTACCCTCAGGTAATGTCTATCTTTGTGTCTTAGGTGTGTTTCTTGTATGCAACAGATTGCTGGGTTTTGTTTATGTATCCATTCTGTTAATCTGTGTCTTTTTATTGGAGAGTTGAGTCCATTGATGTTGAGAGAGATTAATGACCATTGGCTGTTAGATCCCTTGATTTTGATGTTGGCTGTGTTCATCAGGTTGTGTGCTTGGTTGCTTTTTGTTTTACTGAAGTGAGATAATTTATTTCCTGTGTTTTCTTGGATGTAGCTAGTTTTCCTGGGTTGTATTTTCCCTTCTAGTGTCTTCTGTAATGCTGGATTTGTTTGTAGGTATTGTTGAAATTTGTTTTTGTCATTGAATATCTTGTTTTCTCCATCTATGAGGACTGAGAGTTTTGCGGGGTATAGTAGCCTGGGCTGACATCTGTGTTCTCTTAGGATCTGCATGATATCCGTCCAGGCCCTTCTGGCTTTCATAGTCTCTGTTGAAAAGTCAGGTGTAATTCTAATGGGTTTGCCATTATGTTATTTGGCCTTTTTCCCTTGCAGCTTTTAGTATTTTTTCTTTATTCTGTATGCTTACTGTTTTGATTATTATGTGGCGGGATGATTTTCTTTTCTGGTCAAATTTGTTGGGTGTTCTGTAGGCCTCATGTATTCTAATTGGCCTCTCCTTTAGCTTGGGGAAATTTCCTTCAATGATTTTGTTGAAAATATTTTCTGGGCCTTGGAGAAGAGAGTCTT
The DNA here is from genome assembly GCF_030254825.1 of Meriones unguiculatus. Taxonomy (NCBI): domain Eukaryota; kingdom Metazoa; phylum Chordata; class Mammalia; order Rodentia; family Muridae; genus Meriones; species Meriones unguiculatus. The sequence goes on along the minus strand of NC_083357.1, from coordinate 98,575,743 downwards.
CTTTTTCCTCTATACCTATTATTCTTAGGTTTTGTCTTTTCATATTGTCTTGCATTTCTTGGACGGTCTGTGACAGGAATTTTTCAGATTTAACATTTTCTTTGACAGATACATCGATTTCTTCCATTGTATCTTCTACACCTGAGATTCTTTCTTCCATCTCTTGTAGTCTGTTGGTTATGCTTACCTCTATAGTTCCTGTTTTCTTCCCTAGATTCTTCCTTTCCATTATTTCTTCCATTTGTGTTTCCTCTGTTATCATCTTCATGAGCAAAGTTGTTAGGTCATCTTCTTGGATTTCAGTTATGCTGGGGTGTCCAGGTCTACTTGCCCCTGGGTAACTGGGTTCTGGAGATGCCATATTGCTCTGTCTTTTGTTGCTTGAGCTTTTACACTGGCCTCTACCCATTGTGCTATCTTAGGTGTTTGGGGTTATTTTCTGGTGGTTCCTGGGGATCCTGTGGTGGAGAGAATCCCCTTTGCAGAAAGCTGGTTTTTCCTGAAGGATGTCTTCTCAGCTTTTTGTGTATAGTCCCTGGATGGCTGGTGTTTTTTCAGGAGTTGCTCACCTCAGGGATATAGACCTGAGTGGTAACTGTGGTCTTTGTTAGTCGAGAGGGTTCTCCTCTCACTCAGGGAAGTCCTAAGGGCAGCTGCCCTGTTTCTGGGTTTCTTGTTGTATATTTAATGATCAGCTGCTGTGACCCAGTTGGACATCAGGCGCGCAACAACTGTTTGTGCCTGTGTCGGGAGCACAGCTGAGTGATGGCGCCTTGGCCCCACTAGTCTGCTAGACTTTTTCTAGGGAAGGATTGGGTGATTTATGTCAGTACAGTTTCCTTCCTTCCCTGTGGATTCTCTGGAGACACGGACTCCCAGTGTCTTTTTTTGCCCTGGTGCACACTGCTCAGTGTCCGCCAGCTGGCTGGCCGCAGAAACTGCCTGTGCCTGGAGCACAGCTGAGTGCTGGCAGCTCAGTCTCTGCAAGCTGTCTGGTGGGCAGAAACTACCTGTGTCTGCCTTTGCAGCCTTTGGGAGCCTGGGTGCCTCCCTAAGCTGGGTAATTTTCCGGGGGCCTTTTCAGACTGGGGGTGTCGGCTGAGTGCTCTGAGATCAGACCAGCCGTTTCCCTCCCTGTGTGTTTGCACCAGACAGTGAAACTCATTCGCTGGTGCCCTGGTGCCCATAGTTCTATCTCAGGCGGCGAGTCAGGCGCGCAGGCAGGCAGGGCTCAGTGCCAGAACCTGGGTCCCCGGCTCTGGCTCCGGGCTGGCTCCTGGGGTGCCCGTGGAACCCGAATCTTTTCCAGGGGATGTCTGGGTGACCTAAGGCCGGTCCCAGTCGTTTCCTGTACCCTGGGGTTATCTCTCGACTGAAAATTCCAGTCTCTGATAGTGTGGTGCGCACGGTTCAGTCTGGGACCGTGACCAGAGACACTGGCTTGTGGCTCTGGGCTGGGGCTGGGGCTGGTGGCCGGCAGCCGGCAGCCAAGCATCTGGCAGAACCGGGATCTCTTCCGCGGTTTAGCCGGGTGAGTTAAAATGTGCTTTTCCACATAGAAAGGGGGTTTCTAAAGTAAAATGCCAGAGAATAGCTGGGTGGTGGTGGAGCACATCTTTAAGAGTCAGAGGCGGGTGTGTCTCTGAATTGAGGCCAGCCTGGTTTACAGAGTGAGCTCCAGGACAGCCAAGACTATACAGAGAAACCCTGTCTTAATTTCCCTGGTCCAGAAAAAAAAGACACAAAGAATAGTTCACTGACCTGTAGAATAAAAGGGGTAAATAAAATACTAGTTTAACATAAAAGAATTTGGTTTTCTGGCTCATTTGTCAGGTTTAATAAATTGAAATAAATGAATGATAACGTTGGAAAAAAAAAAGCTGATTGAATCCCCCACCGTGGGGTATCCTCTCACCTGGGAAACACAATGACTGTGTTTTATGGCCGCGAGTTCTGATTACTGGTCACTGTGCTGATCCTGCTGCTGCTGCTCAGAATGAGAGTCCTCCCGGCCCTGCCATCTTGCCCCTCCCACAGATTCCATTTTTGTATTTTCACAATGTTACAAAAATTTGTTACCCTAAAATCAATTCTCATGATGTTTCTTAAGTTGTTCATAGACATGCATGGAGTGGAAAAAACTTTTGAATTGCCTTAACACACATCCCTAGCTATAGAAAAGCAAGCTGACTCTCTGTAGCTCCATCCAAGCTTCCACTGGAAGCACATGCCCTTGCCTTGAACTATGTGCCATGGCTTTTGAATTACTGAGCTTTATAGTGATCTCATTTTTTTAAAAATCTTCTCCAACCGGGGGCTTGGCTCAGAAGGTAAAGGTACTTGCTGCCAGGCAGAACAACCTGAGTTCACCACCCCCCAAACTCACACAGGGAAAGAGAGAGCCCACGCAGGAAAGTTGTTCTCCAGCTCCACTTGAGCACCATGGCACATGAACACAGAAGCACACACACACACACACACACACACACACACACACATAGACAAGTTTGAAAATATAAAACTTCTCAAGAACAGTTTAGCACAGTGCTAAGGTCTGAGTCATACTCCTATTGGCAGTGAGGTCAATGTGAAGGATCCACTACATATCAAGCAACATACATTTAATGAGAAAAACACATAGAAGAAAGCTATCAATCAGTTGATGAGGATATTGCCACAAAAGAACCTGGGACACCCAACTCTGCATTTTCCCCAGGAAGTATGATCTATTACTTACCAATTCAGTATTCCAGCTGACATTACAGAATATAACATCGTGACTGATGAGAAACAATTGTACGCAGAAACAAATATATCAATGTCTGTAAATATTGGCACAAAATAAAAATAAAAATGTTTTCATGTAAATAAAAAATCCTATAAAAACAGTTGTTGTATTTTAGTGAGAAGCCACAAAGTGAATTAATCTCTATGTAGAGAGCCATGGAAGATGCATATAAACAAAGGCCTCACTGAAAAGTGATACTAAGCACATAAAAAGATAACGTCGAAGAATTTCTGGTTTGTAAAATAAAAGCAAGTGTTTTATATTTCTGCTGTGCCAAACAAAAATTAATTTAATATGCATTGCCATCTCAGTAAAATATCACTATAAAATAGGAATGGAAAGTATAAAAATGCATCTATCGTAAAGAGTTTATGGCAGTCTTGAACCTTACAACTTCATATTCCAGCACTTCTGAGAGATCCTGGCTGGTTCTCCTCATTGCCCACATCTACTGTATTAAAAGACCCAAAGCGTCACTATTTGAACAATACATCCCATTCCCTACCACAAAGGTATTATTTTGTGTCTTATTTTTACAGTATGTCATAAGATTTTATCTTATTCACAGAGATGTGACTTCCTCCCTGTTGCTGATGCCATGTAAAACTTTTGAAGCCTTCTTATCACCAGTTTTATGACTTCATCTAAATTTTTCAAATGGCTTAGTAGAGAAGTGATTCTAATAGGTTCTAGAATCAAATTCCCTGTACTGATCTGAGGTTCTGATTAAGAAATTCAGTTACATAAGCCTCACATAGGTTTACAATAAAGACTGGTAACCAGTAGATATGTTTGTTCTTTCTAACATGTTAGATTAGATTTGCATAGGATATATATATGTATATATATATAGATATATATATATACATACATATATATATATATGCATAGGCATATATACTTGTGATATAAAGAACCACTTGTTGAAAAGTAGCAAAGGATGGAAGCTGATTCTCATGCCAGGAGCTGTGTTTTGCTCACAGCCTAAACTTGCTACTGGAAATGGCCAGGTTCTTTACTAACCACCATGAGAAGTTTTTCATTAGTCTTATTCCACCTTGACACAAGATAGGGTTATCTAAAAGGAGGACGCATCAATTGAGAAAATGTCTTCATGAGAAATGCCTGTAAGGCATTTTCTTAATTAGTGATTGATGGGGGAGGGTCCAGTGCACTGTGAGTGGTGTCACCTCTGGGCTTGTGGTCCTGAGTGCTAGAAGAAAGCAGGCTAAGCAAGCCATGAGGAGCAAGCAAGTAAGCAACACCCCTCCATGGCCTCTGCATCAGCTCCTGCCTCCAGGTTCCAGCCCTGTTTGAATTCCTGTCCTAAAGTGGAAGTTTCTGGTTTCTTTGGAAACTCAGTTGTGTCATATATGTTTTTTTGTTTTGGTCCCAAGTATGGGATGTGGGAATGTTTTTCTCCTGTGGAAAACACACCCTTTGGAAAACAGCCCTTTGAGACTGTGCATTATGTTGGTCAGCATGAAAGTTACCTCATGGAAGGGAGGCATGATTTTTGTGAGTGGCAAAACATCCTCATGTGGACTTTGAGAAGGGTTAAATGGAAACACACAGACAGTGAGAAAACACTTTCTGCATCTCTATGCTTTTGCATTGCTATAATTTATATGATTTGCTGTTTTTTACAGAAACTCTCCAGAGAACTTCTCAGGCTGCTTTGACAGAGTTTTGCTGCCTTGGTGGACTTGTGTTATTTGGGTGGAATTTAGCAGTTTCTGCTAAATCGTTCCACTGCTGCTGATGCTTGTTGCTGTTGCTGCTTTGCTGTTTGACCAGATTGCTGGTGTCCTGATGACAGAGTTTGGTAAATCCCAAAAAAACCCATCGACCCTTATCAGCAAGAAGTAAATAAAAGAGGTCTATAGCCCTTCTCCCTACTAATCTTCTACTTAAGGTCAGGAGTTTGGAAGGGAGGTAAAGGCATTTAAAAACATTAAATAAAGTAGGTGTTAGAAAAATCTAAGCCTACACTGTCCTGACTTCCTTTGATGGTGAAGTGTGATGTGGAAGCATAAGCTGTATAAACCCTTTGCTCTCCAAGTTACGTTTGGTCATAACAATAGTAATCCTAACTAAGACATGGCCACTTCACAGTTCCTACAGGATGATCACAAATGACAATACCAGAATCTTTTAGCTCTTATTTTCCTTCATGTCTTTCATATTTTTCGGTGTTTCAGACATATTAAATAGTACTTTCATGTAGTCTTACTATTGAGCCTATTTGAACTCAAAGTTTCGGTTATGTTTCTGTGGTTTTCGTGCAGTAGACAATGATATTATAACAAGAGTGGAGAAATTACGGTGTTTATATATACCTATCACACTTTCAAACTAACATTCCTGATTTTTTCATAGTGACCCAAAAGATACAATAGATTGGTACTGCGTTTTCTTTAAACCGTTTTATTGGGCAGTTGAGATGGCTAAGTTTGTAAAAACTCCTGCTAACCAGACTGACAACCAGAATTAAATCTTAAAATTCAGATGGTAGAAGGAGAGAACCAATTCCCACAAGTCGTCCTCTGAGTTCCAGAAGTCTACATGGCACATGGGCACACGCTAGGAAGTGACATTACTACTATGCAGGAATATTCTTGATCCTCTCAATTGAACTTTATATTCATGAAAATAATTCAAAAGAATGTTTTGTTGTTTCAAAAGCATGAAGTTCATGGCAATGCACCAACATGATTAAAATTAGGGCACAAGCTACTTATTAGGACTGTAGTAGAAAAAAGTATTATAGTAGTCTTTTAAATGGTTTTTAATTGATACATGCTGTACAAGTGAAAAGTAATTCTACAGCATTATGATCTAGTTTTTATTTTAATCTTGTGTTAGCCAGTATTATCTCCAAGAAAAGTAGAAAAAAAATCCATTGTTGTTCTTAAGACAATTTAATCAAAATTGCTGTGTTTGGACCCAAATGCTGGTATTTATTTGTAAATTCTCTAAATGATTAGACAAAGTAATGAGAACTTAAAAATGGAAACTCAACTTTTTAATATATTATTTCACCTTGGGTACTGTTTATGTGAGGTTAAATTAATCTTTGGGCTTGACTCTACCAACTTATGTTTCCTTCATTTCTTTTCCTAACTTCAATTTTATGCTGCCCTGTTTTGGACAGATAACTTAACCTTTGTTAGATGAGATCACTTATCTGTAAAATGGGAGTGATAATGCCATGAATTTTGAAGTTGCTATGAGATTAAATAAGTTTACTTATGGAAGTTTGTAAATCTTACACCCCTCACTAAGGGATGCGATGATGGTGCCGTGTGAACACACAAGCTGGCCTAAAAACTTCCCCATGTAATTCTCAGAACCTGTGCTTCTCACTAAGCTTCATGCTCCAGAATAGCATGCTAGGTTGACCGTTGGGGAGCTAGGGGTGTCTCTGTCCATTGAGCAGCAAGCTAGTCCTTCATCAATGATAAACAAATAAAAAAAAATCCGAGAGAGCAGCAGCCATATCTTAGATCTCATGTTTGTCTGCTATAAATTTTTCTGTCAATCAATTTCCAAAGGCCCATTAAGCCAGAGGCAAATCTCCTGTAGCTTGTGACTAATGGGATAGAGATATGAAGTAGACTGATAATGTCACCATGACAACCAGCGAAACTACATCATTCTCATCTAACTTTTTCAAAGTGTATGTTTGTTAAAATACTACCTTAAAAATGTTTGTGAAATGAAATTTTTGACATGTGAATTCTCCATGATTTGTATGATTTGTGTGTGCATGTACATGGTACAGAGGGCAATGGGGCATGCATACCACAGGATGAGTTGGAGGTCAGAGGACAACTTTGTGGGAAATGTTCTGCCCTTCTACCTTTCTGTGGTTTTCAGAGGGTAAACCTAACTCCTCAGGTTTGTGCCACAAACCATCTTGCTAGCCTGAATTCTGCTCTACTCTTTTTTTTTTTTTTTTTTAAATAGGCAGCAGTCTTTATTTTTTAATCTCCTTTTTATTTTTTTACTTTAAAAATGTATTTATGTTATGCATATGAGTGCTCTATCTGTATGTGCATCTGCAGACAGAAGAGAACATCAGATCCCAGTGTAGATGGTTGTGAGCCACCATGTGGTTGTTGGGAATTGAACTCTGAACCTCTGGAAAAGCAGATAGTGCTCCTAACCCCTGAGCCATCTCTCTAGCCCTCTGTTCTAGTCTTGAAACCCATTTTATTTTGTTGCCTGTCAGTTTTTTTTCTCATAGTTCAAAATGGTGTCAAAAAATTACAAAATTTCTATAACTTGAAATAAAAAATTTTGAAACTATACAATCAAATAAGATTAGAAACATTTTAATATAGTTAAGCAGCATGAAATGCTGTCTTCTTGCCCACACCAGGCCATTGCTTTTTCACTAATTAGTAGTTCCATGTGGATTCTTCCATAGTTTGATTTTCAGTAAAGTAATGGTATACCCACCTTTGTTTTAAAATATCCATTATTTCTGTATAATGTGTATATATATTCTTTAATTATTCCTCCATTTATTTCTATTAAAAAGCTTAATAAAAGCAAGATTTCTAAGGATAAATGTTATGTACCTATTTTTAAGTAACAAATTTACAGATGATCTTCCAAAATATGAAACAATAATGCAAGTAAATATTTATGATAGGGAAATGGTTGAAGAAAAGAGAGAGCATTAGACAGAACTGGTCATGTCAATGTGGAGGTCTCTTGAAAGTTCCCTGGAGACTAGGCTCACTTAGTCATTCTTCATTCTAGTGAATCCACAATGTTTCTACTTTTCTTTGAACTAATCTAAACATAGGTGTGGCACTGTCATAACCAAGAATAGCCAATGAGGTAATGAAGCCAAGGATACTGCAAATGACCCACTATTTTCCCTCATTTTTGTTTCTACCATTTTCTGGGTATTACCCTGAAAGTTAGGTGAAAAACTATATTCACCTTCTATCATGTCCCATGGATAAACTACTTTGGTGTGTTGGCACTGTATATCCTGGCCCTGAAATTACTACTGGTTTTAGAATGCTTTCAGGAACTTTCCTCCAGTAACAGCATGTGAGCCTTCACAGTGGCCCACAAAATACCCCCTGCAGATTCACAAGGATTATATACAACAACCACCCCTCTAGTGCCTACTCACAGTCCCTGCATCTCTCGGGCTTAGACCCAGATGAAACATAGATGGTGCTGGAGTATCCATCACTGACTGACACAAAACATAGATGGTGCTGGAGTATCCATCACTGACTGACACAAAATTCTGCCCTCCAAAGCTCCCTCTGATGCTGTCTCAGAATGTCCTTCTTTTCTATATCTTCCTTTTTGTGTTTTCAGTGATTCACCCATCCTCAAGCCAGTCAAGGGCAGATCAGTTTGTACACCACTCCAAGATTTTCACTACCACAATAAATACCACTCAATATATATTTCTTCAAAAGTGACCTTCAATGGAATAAACCCCATAAATTCGTTATGTGTCATCTTCTAAAGGGAGACAGTGACATTTACCTAACAACACAAACTTTGGAGACAGATATTCTGTCACCACAATACAAATATACCTTAAGTATCTAACTGACTTCAACTGGCAGTGACATAGCCATGAGTAAGCAACATAAGGTTACCAAACAATCAGGGCAGTAGATAGGTGTAAAGCCTAGTTCTATTTTAAAAGGTGACTCTCATTTTTTTTTATTTTTAAATATATTTAATGATTACTCACTTTGCATCTTTGGCATGTTTTCAGAATAATGAATGTACATCTCCAGCAGATGACACACACAGCTCAAAGCTTACCTCACCGTTATGTTCATTTTTCCAATTTAATTTTATCCAATGTAAACAGCAAAACAGAAGATTTTCTCTGAACCTATACTAGCCCTGATCATATACAATTCCTTCACTCTAAAACGTAGGCCAGACTATTGTTGACCATATTTCTTTTTTTTTTTATTAAAATACTGAGTTTATTTCACATGTGTATTTGTCTCCCTACCATTTCCACATCTGACCACCACTATTACTATGTCCTATCATAACATTCCATACATACTTAAAACCAAAGTAAAGGGTGGAGTTCCATCCTTGAAAACTAAACAGGCATTTTAGACAACACATTCTTGGCAATTGAACCTGGACAACATTTATCAAACACAGTAGGGAAAGTTCTCACTTTGCATTATAAAAAGGACAGCCAGATAGATATCAACTGTTACAGAAATGAAGTAAGACGGAATAGTTCAAACTGTTTAAACCACTTTCTTAAAGAGACTTCCTCTACTGCCAGAGATCTTGAATAGCCTCCTGGTCAGTCATTCGGAAGCAATTCTTCATGTAATTAATGAACTTGGCTTCCACTTTGGGAAGAGAAACACCTTTTTCTATACTTGCTTGCATTTTTGCCTTAATGTCTTCTACAGAACTAGGTCCTTTTGGTGTTTTAGGAGTTTTTTCCTGTTTTTTGAAGGACTCTTGACCCTTTGATCTTGGTGTTGATGGTTTTAAGTCTTTTCCATTTTGGTTTGATTTTTGTGCATTTTTTGCTGGTGTATCTCGCGCAGATTTCTTCACTGGAACTTTTTCTTCAGCTTCCTCCTCATCAAAATCATCATCATCATCATCTTCATCATCCTCATCATCTTCATCATCATCCTCATCGTCTTCATCAAGTTTTACTTTTTTCTGTGGAACCTTGTTACCACCTCCAGGCGCAGATCGCTTTCCAGACATACTTAAGAGTTTTACATCTTCCTCATCTTCATCTTCTGACTCTGCATCTTCCTCTACAGCTACTAGGTGTTACCCACTAATGTGCACAGGTCCTGATCCACACTTCAACCTTAAGACCACGGGTGGTGTAATTTCAAAGCCCCCAAGGGAAACTGTTGGTTGTACAGACATTTTCAAAGTTGCCAGTGTTACTTTAATTGGACTGCCTTCGTAGTTCATTGCTTCTGCCTCTACGATGTGTAATTCGTCTTTTGCCCCTGCCCCTAAACTGACCGTTCTTAATGATAGCTGGTGTTCATTTTCATCATTATCTACTTTAAAGTGATAATCTTTGTCAGCCTTTAGTTCACAACCGAAAAGGTAGTTCTGAGGCCTAAGAGGGCTCATGTCCATGTCCATCGAGTCTTCCATGAGGCAGAGGTGCGCACTTCGGTGTAAGAGAAGTCGGACGGAGAAAACCACGTACTGCTCCACGGAACAGACACGCAGGACGAAATCACGCCAAGGGACCATATTTCTTAACATCAAAATTTTTCAGGCAAAAATGAAGTCTTAAAGAATGTACAATTAGTTGCAGTGGTGGTGAGGAATGTGGTATATTCCTGAACATAGTCTGTATCTATCTTCTATCTTGTACATTTTTTTCCTTTGGTCAAATTGCCAATAATCACAAATGAAATAGAATATCAAATATTTGGTAAACCTCATAATATAGTAGCGGTATAAGAAGATAAATCTGAGAAGGTACAAAATAATTAGCCTAGCATACTTTTTAAACCTTCTTTGGGTAAGAAATTTATAACAATACAGACAAGCCACTGTTCATGGCAAGCCAGCTACCAGAACGAAGTGGGCAAGTTGTCTAACCTTTATGTAGTCCTATAAAATAGGGTAAATATACTAAAATCTGTGCACCTAAAGAAGATAAACAAGAAAGAGGACCCAGGGTAAGATGATCAATCCTCACATAGAAAGACAAATGGGATGGACATGGGAAGTAGGAAAAAACAAGTAACAGGACATGAGCCTACCACAGAGGGCCTCTGAAAGACTCTACCTAGCAGCTTATCAAAGCAGATGCTGAGACTCATAACCAAACCTTCGGCACAGTGCAGGAAATCATATGAAAGAAGGGGGAGTTAGTATGACCAGGAGAGGACAGGAGCTCCACAAGGACAAAATATATCAGGGGACAGGGGTCCTCTATGAGACTGTTTCTCCAACCAAGGGTCATGTATGGATATAACCTAGAACCCCCTGCTCAAATGTAGCCCATGGTAGCTCAGTATCCAAATGGGTTTCCCTAGTAAAGAGAACAGGAACTATATTTGAAATAAACTCAATGACTTTACCCCCCTCCCTCGAGGGAGGAACAGCCTTGCTAGGCCACAGAGGAGGACATTGTAGCCAGTCCTGAAGATACCTGATAAGCTACAGTCAGATGGAAGGGGAGGAGGTCCTCCCCTAGCAGTAGAGTTGGAAAGGGACAGGGAGGAGATGAGAGAGGGAGGGTGGGATTGGGAGGGAATGAGGGAGGGGGCTATGGCTGGGATATAAAGTAAATACCTGTGATTAATATTAAAAAATTAAAAGTTAAAAAATTAAAAATTATAAAACAAATCGGGTTTTTAAAGAAAAAATACTTGAAGTAGTAACTAGAGCAAATTAAAGTAACTTATTTAGTGGAAAATGTGGGACCATTAACTGTTCCTTATGTCTTGAAGCCCTTTGCCAAAAGAAACAGTTCCTGTTCCCCTTACTAGGGAACCCACTTGGATACTGAGCTGCCTTGGGCTACATCTATGCAAGGGTTCAAGGTTATATCCATGTATGGTCCTTGGTTGAAGTATCAGTCTCAGAAAAAAACCCTGTGCTCAGAAGCTCTTTGACCGCCTCCCTCTGATGGGGGAGCAGCCTTGCCAGGTCGCAGAAGAAGACAATGCAGCCAGTCCTGATGAGACTGGATAAGCTAGGGTCAGATGGAACAGGAGAAGGACCATCCCAAGTGTGGACTTGGAGAGAGGCATGGGAGGAGATGACGGAGGGCAGGTGGGATTGGGAGGGGAGAAGAGAGGAGGCTACAGCTGGGATACAAAAGGAATAAACTATAATTAATATAAAAAATAAAAAAGTCCTAAGAAACAAGTGCTAAAGGGACAAATGTTTCAGCTGTGAATGGCCTTCAAATGTACCTAGAATGATGCATATGTAAAAATTTAAAGAAAGGTGACTCATTTTAACATTAGGATAGAAAATATATACATGTACGCAAATGATACATGTATTCATACATTCACATACTTACATATAACATAATAAATGTTTTCACAATAATGTTCATAGAGCAAAACCCAAGAATGAGAGTCTAAGAGCAGAATTCTATCTATGCTATACTCTAACAGAAGAAGACCAATTTATAGTAAACAAATCCTTATAACAAGGAACTAGGGAGTGGGACAAAACATTAAAGTCATCTGTGTGAAGGCACTGGAAGCCATGATTGTGGCAGCCAGCCCTGAAATGACCCAGATGGCAACAGAAAGTCATTGAGTGAAAACAATATACCATAGTATTTCTCTTCTTACCTCAAGGGAAGCAGTCGAGAAGATGAAACTAAAAGGAGTGTCACAGATTGGCATCTCAGGTCTAACAAAGTAGAATAACCTAAGTTAATACTCTAGCCATGAGCTGAAACTCATGGAGAAAAGTGGGTTATAATGTTTGCAACACATAAAGGTCTCACAGATACCAGTCATGATCCAAACAGTTCAATCCAGGAAAGATCACAGTAATCTACTGATTTCCTATCTATCGAAGAAAAGGAAATCATCTGTAGGAACAGCATAAAAATCCCGTTTTATGTAGTGAATTGATGTTCTGAGAATAGAGCTGCAGTTGGGCATCCCTTGCTTCCGTCTGGGATGAGCTCACCTCCAAGCACACCAGACGCAAAGTGGTATTGCAAAGGAATTTCAGAGAGAATCTAATGTAAACCGGTGTAAAGTCCCCAGCAGAAACCACAGGGCCAAGTCTAATATCATAGGAAAAACTCAGAGAGCTGAATCCATGCTAAAACCACTACCTACAGGAAATATGCTATGAAGCAACCCAGTAGTTTCCTAGTAAAACACAATACATGAACATCCAACCACTCCCCATCTCTCCTCTCTTTCTTTTTCCCTCACTCTCTTTTTTCCATCTCTCCCTCCTTCCAATACTACTCAAAATGATCTACAGGTTCAATATAATACCGTGCCTATGAAGGTTTCAATGACACATTTCATCAAAATAGAAAATAATACTGAAACTCATATGGAAATACAAAAACGTGAACAGCTGAAACAATCTTGAGCAAACAAAGAAGGAGGTACCATATTTCCTGCTTTCAAATTCAAAACACTGTGGTATTGACATAAAAAACTGTCCATAGATGGACAAAACAGAAAATAGAGCCTAGATATAAAGCCATGTATACACAATTGATTTTCATCTCAGATGATGGATTAGTTACTTTACTGTGGCTGTGATGAAATACCATTGCCAAGGTAACATAGAAGGAGTTTATTTTGCTCACAGTCCCAGAGGGATGAGAGTCCATCATAACAAGGAGGCATGCCAGCAAGCAGCAGGTGCAGCAGCATAAGCGGGAAGCTGAGAGATTGTATCTCAAACACAAGCACAAAACAAAGAGACAAAACTGAAAGTGGGGCCAGGCGTTTAATTCTCAAAGTTTGCCCCACGTGACATATGTCTTCCAGCAAGGCTGGACCTCACTATAGTTTCTCCAAACTGCACCACTGACTGGGACCTAGTATTCAGCTGACTGAGCCAATGGAAGGCATCTGTGATTCTAACCACCACAGATGCAAAACTATATAACAGAGAAAGAATCAGTATATTCAGTGACTACTATTGGGAAAAATTAGACGCCCACAGTAAGAGATTGTAATTTGATTTGTCGTGTTTGTTTGATAGCACTGGGAGGACTCCTCTTTTCTGAAGAGAATCAGAAGAGGAGTAGATCTGAAGGAGAAGGGAGGTTGTGAGGAAGGAACTGGGAGGAGAAGGAGAGAGAAATGCATTTGGGATGTAATGCATGAGAGAAGAATAAAGGAAAAAGAAGAAAGGAGAATGAAATCAGACTTTTATCTTACACAGTGACCAAAAGCAAACTCAAATGGATTTAAAAGCTTTAAAAAATATCTGAAACTACATATAAAAATAATAACTTCCTCATAGAAGAGAAAAAAACGATCATGCATTTTGGCATTGGATTTAGAAGTAGTTTTTCTCATATGACGCCAAATGAACCAGAGATAAGACAAAAATAAGTGAGATTTGTGTCATTTAAATGTTGTTTCATAGCAAGGGAAACAAAAAGATTAATAGACAGCTCATAAAACAAGGAAAATGGTTTCAAACCATTAATCTAATGAGGGAGTGTTATAGTGAGGTTTTCCATTGTGTGATAGAACACCATGACTTAAACCAACTGCATGGTACTTGCATAGAAAGAGTGGTGGATCAATGAAATCAAATCAAAACCCCAGAAATAAACCCACACACCTACAGACACCTAATTTTTGACAAAGTTGCCAAAACAATACAATGGAAAAAAGATAGCATCTTCAACAAATGGTGCTGGTCTAACTGGATATCCACATATAGAAAAATGCAAATAGACCCATATCTATCACCCTTCACGAATTAAAGTCAAAGTGGATGTATCAAGGACCTGAACATAAAACCAGAAACACTAAATCTGTTGGAAGAAAACGTGGGTAAGAGCCTTGAACTTATTGGAACAGGAGATAATTTCCTGAACAGAACATCAACAGCTCAGGCTCTAAGATCAACAATTAATTAATAGGAACCTCAGAAAACTGAAAAGCTTCTGTAAAGCAAAGGACACTGTCAACAGAACAAAACGACAACCTACAGACTGGGAAAAGATCTTCCCCAACACTACATCCAACACAGGGATAATATCCAGATTATATAAAGAACTCAAGAAATTAGACAATAACAAATCAAATAATCCAATTAAAAAATGGGGTACAGAGCTAAAAAGAGAATTCTCAACAGAGGAATATCAAATGGCAGAGAAACACTTAAACAAATGCTCAACAACTTTAGTCATCATGGAAATGCAAATCAAAACGACTCTGAAATTCTATCTAACACCTGTCTGAATGGCTAAGATAAAAAACACAAGTGACAACACATGCTGGAGAGGCTGTGGAGAAAGGGGAACCCTCCTCCATTGCTGGTGGAGTGCAAACTTGTACAACCACTTTAGAAAACAATATGGAGCTTTCTCAGACAATTGGGAATGGTGCTACTTCAAGATCCAGCTACACCACTCCTGGGCATATACCAAAAAGATCCTCTACCATTAAAGAAGCATATTTGCTCAACTATGTTCATAGCAGCTTTATTTGTAATAGCCAGAATCTGGAAACAATCTAGATGTCCCTCAGTGGAGAAATGGATACAGAAATTGTGGCACATCTACACAATGGAATACTACTCAGCAATTAACAAGGAAATCATGAAATATGCAGGCAAATGGTGGGATCTAGAAAAGATCATCCTGAGTGAGGTAACCCAGAAGCAGAAAGACACACATGGTATATACTCATTTATAAGTGGATATTAGAAATATAATATAGGACAACCCTACTAAAATCTACAGACCTAAAGAAGCTATACATCAAGGATGATCCTAGGGAAGATGCTTAAATCTCATTCAGAATGGCAAACAAGATAGACATTAGAAGCCGTGGAAGAGAGGAAACCAGATGGGAACCTACTAGAGAGTCCTCTGAAAGACTCTACCCAACAGGGGATCAAAGCAGATGCTGGACTCAGAGCCAACTTTGAGCAGAGAGCATTGATTCTTATGGAAGAAGGGGGCTAGAAGGACACAAATGGGACAGGAGCCCCAGAAGGAATCCAACAAAGCTAAAAAATCTGACCCCAAGGATTCCTGCACAAACTGATGCACCAACCAAGGACCATGCATGGAGAGGATCTAAATCCCCTACTCAGATGTAGCCTGGGGCAGCTCAGTCTCCAGGCAGGTTCCCAAGTTATGGGAACAGGGGCTGCCTCTGTCATGAACTCTGCTCTTTTCCTGTTCTTTGATCACTTGCACCTGGTGATGCAGCCTTGCCAGGCCACAGAGGAAAAGGATCCAGGAAGTCCTGATGAGACTTGATAAGCTAGGGTCAAATGGCAGGGGAGGAGAACTCCCTATTTCAGTGGACTAGGATAAAGGGATAGAGGTTAAAAGGCAGGGAGGGTGGGATAGGAAGGAGTTGAGGGAGGGGGCTACAATTGGGATATATAATTAATAAATTATAAGAAAATTTTTAAATGCTTATTTTTTTCAGCTGTTTTCTATCTCAGTTTATCACTGAGTGCAATCCGGGCAGGAAATCAAGGCAGGAACTTGAGGGAGATATGGCCCCTGCTCTCTATGTCTTGATCAGTTTGCTTTCTCATACAACCTCTCCAGGACTTACACTGCCCTAGAGAGCTGAGCCCACCCACATGGATCATCAATAAAGAAACTGTACTGCCAATCTGACAATTGAAAAATACCATAGAGGCCTTTTCTCAACTGGAAAGTGCTTTTCCCAAATTACTCTGACTTGGTGTTAAGCTGAGGGAGAAAAACAAAACAAAACAAAACAAAAAAACAACAACAAAAACCTAGCCATGACAGAGATTAATGTCTAAAATACACATAAACTTTATACAATTAAATATTAAAACATCAAACAACTCAAATAAGAAATAAAGGACTCTAAAGCATCTACACACAGATGTCAATCTTTTAGTATCTGAGGAAGTGGTGGTTTGAACAAGAATGGCCCTCATAGGCTCACATATTTGAATACTTGGTCCCCAGTTGGTGAAACTGTTTGGGAAGGATTAGGAGGTGTGGCCTCATTGAAGGAGGTGTGTCTCTTTAGGGGAGGGTTTGAAGTCTCAGAATTCCCAGGTAGCTCTCTCTTCCTAGTGCCTGTAGAATAGGTGTAAGCTCTCAGACCTTGCTCCAGCAAGTTCCTCTGTTGCCATGCTCCCTGCCCCGACTGTCACAGACTTTAAAGCTCTAAAACTCTAAGCTCCAAAATAAATGCTTTCTTTCATAAGTTGCTTTGGTCTTGGGTCATTGTCATAGAAATAGCCAAGTAAGATGAAGACTTTTTAATGTATTATTAATTTCTTTATAAGGAAATTATAATAAATAATTAAAAATAAGTACAAATATAAAAATACTATATAATCATTTGTTTATTTTTTTTTTCCAAGAAGGGTGCCTTACTACCAAATAAGCTGATGTTTTCCCTTTGTTTACGTGTATGTCTGGGTACCACGTGAGAGCCTGGAGCCTGCAGAAGCGAGAAGGTGGCATCCCCTGGATCTTCTGAGACTGGAGTTACAGATAGCTGGGAACTGCCACTCGGGGGCTAGGAATCAAACTCAGGCCCTCTGCAAGGGCGGACACTGTTCTAAAGCACTAATCAGTGTTGGCAGCCCTTAATAATTATGTGTTTTCTAAATTATGGATTTGAAAATGTAAGTAGAAAATATTGGTGGTTATATAACTATAGGGTACTTCTAAAATGACCCAAGAACTTTTTCCTTAGAGAATATGTTTAGGGACTGGAGAGATGGCTCAGTGGTAAAGAGTGCATACTGTTCTGACAGAAGATACCAATTCAATTCTTACCATGCACGTCAGATAGGTCCCGACTTCCTTTAACTGCAGCTTCTAGGAGCCTGATACCTCTTGTCTAAGAGAGTACTTGTACTCAGATGCACATACCCACACACACATACATATACATAATTTAAAATGAATATTTTAAAATTTATAACATTTTATAGTCCAACAATTATTGCTGGTTATACACTCTGACAGATATGACTGAAGAATTATGGCTGAGAATCAAATATTCAAAATCTCTTAGGGTAAGAAGTCATGTGACTCCTGTGCAAGATGATTTCTGCTTCCCTTTATGTGTTAAAGTACAGTTTTGTAGATTTTCATAGCTAATGGCAAAATTTCAAGTAAAAAGGTCTCAAAATATCTCATAATTTAAGGTTGTTTAGTGTCTTAAAACTTATAAGCCAACCAATCAGATTATGTTAGAGACAGTCCCTCTTCCCATTACTATGTAACCCACTTGGATACTAAACTGCCATGGGCTACATCTGTGCAGGGGTTCTAGGTTATCTCCATGCATGGTACTTAATCTGATTGGCCTGCTCTTTGATCACCTCCCCCTGAGGGGGGGAGCAACCTTACCAGGCCACAGAAGATGACAATGCAGCCACTCCTGATGAGATCTGATAGACTAAGATCAGAAGGAAGGAGAGGAGGACCTCCCCAATCAGTGGACTTGGGGAGGGGCATGCATGAAGAAGGGGGAAGGAGGGTAGAACGGGGGGGGGAGAAGGGAGGGGCTTATGGGGGGATACAAAGTGAATAAAGTGTAATTAACAAAATTAAATTTAAAAAAATCTTATAAGCCACTAACAGAATTATGTGAAAATTTTAGATTCTACTAACACATCTCTAAATATATTATAAGGAAAAGAGAGTTACAGAAAAAATGAAGGGAAATTATTTCAAAGGAAAGTGTTTAAACAAAGTAAGAAGGTTACAGCCCTACTACCACAGAGATGAAAAGGGTTGTGAGTTAACCACCCATTAAAAATCAAATGATGTTACATCGCCGAAGGCCAGTGGGTTTTAAGGCTCCACTGCCCAGCATCTGCACAGTACGATGTTCTGTTTCAAACCACAGCACAAATGAAGAGGCGGAATCTCCAGCAAGAAGTTCAAAAGTAAATGTGTTCTCCAAGGTCATGTAGCCATGACTAAGCGGTAAAATTTAAAATAAACCATCACAGAGAAAAGTGAAATGTTAAAGTACACAAAAAGATCCTTAATAGTATTTTTAATTCTAGAATTTTCAACAGCAAGTCAAAACTACCAAAAATATAGTTGAAAAGCATTTTTATTTCCAAATCTTTTACGTAGTAATTAATTATGCATCTATCTGTAGTGAGTTTATAGAGTAATAATTTTATGGGCTACTTATAAGCATAATACTTGGAGCAGTACATGAGTAAAAAAAAAAACAAACAAACTACTAAATTTTTCACCAAATTATTCTTACTAATAGAAATCATGTATACAATAACTTTATTTATGGGTGCAATAAAATTTATAACTGGCAAGTAATAATTATTATAATTATTCCACAATAGAGATCATCTCATGTTTTTACCCATGTGTGTGGTATATTTTTTAATTTATCCACATTTCCCTAAGTATTCGCTTATATGTATATCTCTGGCACTAGCGAGTGAATACAGTAAACTCTCGGGTTATGAT
This sequence comes from Meriones unguiculatus, assembly GCF_030254825.1. Taxonomy (NCBI): domain Eukaryota; kingdom Metazoa; phylum Chordata; class Mammalia; order Rodentia; family Muridae; genus Meriones; species Meriones unguiculatus. The sequence continues at coordinate 98,556,796 of NC_083357.1, read as the reverse complement.
TCTTTCTTTACATGCTCTCCAAAATCTGTGCTTTGACTAAAATGAAATTGAACATGTGGTTAGTCAGAGCCTTGCTTTCTTTCTTAATATTCTGGTAATCACTAAAGTTAATTTAAAATTTCAGGTAAATGTCAATGATTAATATGAGCATAAATGAATAGGTCACTGGCTTTTAAACTTAGAAAGAAAGAAAGAAAGAAAGAAAGAAAGAAAGAAAGAAAGAAAGAAAGAAAGAAAGAAAGAAAGAAAACAGTTGGCTCATTCAGCAAAAAATTCATTTTCTGTGTCCACACTGTGGCTGATGCTAAGCAATATGAGCTAGCAGAGACTTCAACTTGGAATTTTCCAACTGAGAAAGCTATTAGCTTAATGTCAAGCATTCTATCTACAAGTGTGCTAGAGAGGTACTGGGGGATATTGCTTGCCCTCACCGGCCATTTTCATCCCAAGCTAATCACAGATCACTTATTATTGCTCACCTTTGAAATTATACCAACAGCTCTGCCAAATTTAAATTCATCTGAAACCCACGTCTTGTCATGATCATTATTATAGTTTTCACAATAATACCCTTGGAAGGTGTAATTTTTATAGCCCAAGCTTGATTTGTGTGGCTATCTACATACAGCTCAAGCTGTCTTGCCCATTAAAATTAAATTAATTTGAAATAAATGTAGATATTCACTGTTTATAACTATTTAAATAGCTTGATTACCCCATATTTCCAATTCTAAGTGTCTGTTTCTAGTGAATTATTAATTGGGTCTTACCCCCTTCCTATGACTGTTATTTATCTAGGCACCTAAAACCCAGCAGCCCAACTTCCTTCTTTTCCATAATAGGAAAAAAGCCCTGGGCTAGAGAGAGAGAGCCAGGACCGCTTGATGCTCCTACATAGGATCAAGAGCCCATACACAAATCCCAGATGGCAGTGGACACCCTCACCACAACTCCTGTTCCAGAGGACGTGACATACTCGCCTGACCTCTGCAGGCGCTAAGCATTCATTCAGTCTACCCTCGTGGAGGTAGAAAACAACAACCACAACTCTTAAACATAAATAAATGTGTTTAAAAACAAAGAAAAGAAATACTTAGAGGAGCTAGCACGTAATTGGCTTTCATGAAGACGAAAGAGAAAAGGACATGAAGAGGAAATGTTTTCCGATGCAGTCACTAATAATTACTTGTGTGCGGTGCGCTTGTGTGTATGCTTTTATGTGTGTTGTCAGGTGGAGGCTACAGACAGGGTCTCAGGCTGAGCCTGACCCTCCTAGATTGTGTGTGTGTGTGTGTGTGTGTGTGTGTGTGTGTGTGTGTGTGTGTGTGTGTAAGTATATGGGGGCTCATGTAGCATGGCAAACAGATGGAGGTCAGCTGGTAGCTCTGTGGAGTCAGTTCTCACCTTCAACCTTTATGTTGGTTCAGCAGATTGAACTCAGATTGCGCGGCATGGACCTTTATGTACTGAGCCATTTTGTCTTCCCTGAACTCCTTCCTGGATAAGATCTTCTCCTCATTACCCCTCCAATACCCACTCAGGAAGCCCTTAGTCAGTCCTGTTGCTTGCTAAATTCTACGACTTTACCAGATACCACGGACAAACCTTGCTTGGTTAAGAGTTTCTCTCTAGTGAGCTTTTAAGTTCACCACCAGTCCCTGCTAATGGCCTCTGTATTTTCTGAGCTTGGGGATGCATTTAAAAAGACACAGACCTGTCTGTCCAATGTTTCTATGAATTTTCAGGGCTGCTTAGCGAATTTAATCTGCCTGACACTGCTCGAACTGCAACCACTGTTGTTTTCCTATTCTTCATTGTAAAGTGTCCTGCGTCTAAAAGAATCTTTGAGAATATCTGATTTTGTATCTGTTATCATTAGTGCAGGGTGTTTCTGCAGAGAAATTCTACAAATACCTTCACAGGCAAAGGAATCAAACAGAATCATAGGAGAGCAGACAAAAACAAACAAACAAACAAAAACTTGCTTTGTTTTAATTTGTAATTCCTCCCTCACTACCCCTCCAGTGTTACAATAAAACATCCACCGGTTTACATTCCCTCCTGTTAGCAAACCCAAGGCCCCTGGACTCTGAGTGGCTGTCTGGAGCCGGCCTCTTGCTCTCCTGGGACCACTTCTCTACAGACGCATCTTGGAGGGTTTTCTTTGGCTACTTCGCTTCGCCGCTGTCTTGCTTCTTGTTCCTACCTCTGATCTCCCACTTAGCAACTGGCAAAGCATTCAGGGCAGTCACACTAATCAGAGAGATCTCTTCGGTTTTGACAGTAGTAATCCGACGGCAGATTGTGCCGTGAGCACTGCAGCAGCCTGACGCGACCTGGTCACCATTTCCCCCGCACCAGCTGGGACGCACAGCGCCCACGTACAGCCAATGTCCAGTTGTAGTTTGTTCATTGATTTATGAGGCATCAGTTCTCAAAAACTCCGCACGTGTCAGTGCCTTCAGCTAACTTAAGTGTTATTTATACTTTAGAAAAAAATAAATAAAGTCAAGTGTCCCCGAAATTATGTATTATGAACCACAATTTGGCATTTTAGTTTTCTCCGGAGAATTTTCTGTATCTTGCAGCCCTTTGAATTTTGTGGCTTTAAAAATTCTATAACCTTCTCATCTTTGTGCTTGAATTATTGATCGTTCCATTTGGGGAAATGATCATGTGTACTCCGACTTTTAAAATGTAATAAGCATGCTTTACATTTAGAAGTTGTCAAACCAAAACAAAAAAGTAATAAAGAAATTTTTGTACAAATCTTCCTTTACTCTGAAAATGAAAGTGATTATTGAGGACACCGTCAGTGTCTATGGCATTTTGAAATATTTTCCTTTGCTACTGACTTTATAAAAATTCAATGCATGAATATTGTTAGAGGCTTCTATTGCCATCTAGAAATAGACAGCAGTGTTCTCTATGATTAAAATGAAAACTCAGCGGCCCCTTCATTCAGCCAGTGAATATCACCTGTGTGCCTGAATATCCGGAATAAGGTAGTCAGAAGTACTGATTGGCAATCATAGACGTTACCAGTTTCTGTGAGACCGGCAGAATAGAGAAAAGGTGAGGGAGAGTGTGAGGAAAGGGCAGAGATAATTAAGGCCAAGGATTGACATTAGTAATCAGGAAAATAATAGAAAAATAAAGTAGTGAATGCTGGATTCCAAGATGGTGGCGCCAATCGCCACTGTGTCTCATCAGCAGGACAGCGGTGACTGTACGGTGACCGACAGACTTATCTGTGAGCCCCAAAACACCAGTGTTTGTGTTTCCCAGGTGAGAGGAGACCCCAGAGAGAGGAAACAATCAGGTCCAGCCTAGGGTCACCTGGCTAAACCTTGGAAAAGTTCCAGGGTTCACACCAGCTTGTGGTCTCAATGTATAGCCACACACCTGCTCTCTGCTCTCACCATCTCAGACCCAACTGTGGTTTCCAAAATACCAGTGTCTGGGTCTCCCAGTTAAAAGGAGACCCCACATTGAGGAAAATAAGCAGTTCTGACCTCAGGTCATCAGCTAATCCCTGGAAATTTCTCCAGGTTCCTGACTACAGACCTTCTCGAACATAGCCACATGCCTTCATGTTGCTCTCCCTAGCCAATGAATACCTTTTGAGTACAGGGGCACACAGCTCCACCCTCTTGGCCTCCTGGTGCCCAGGAGCCACAGGAACAGCCCCAGATGCTACTCCAAAGCTCTACCTATCTCTCTAGGGAAACCCACCATACCTCTGGGTTCCAAGGTTCTCCAAGTGGGCTGCGCCCAGGAAGCACAGTGTCTGAGCACAGTGCCAAGGCAGCTGCATTTCATTAACCTAAAACCAAGAGAGTCAGTGGCAGGCCAGCTGTCACCAGGACTTCCCCTGGTGGGAGGAGAGCCCCTGGGTTCCTGAGGATTCCAGTTACTCCACAGGATCATGCATCTGAGGAAGGCCACAAGCAATCCCCTGAGAACCACCCTCCCATTGGAGACCATACCCACCAATCTGAGAAGGGCTCCTGAGGGAACATCCTGCTTCCTGCCCAGGGCTCTTTCTGCACACTCCACCCCCTCAGAACTCCAGTGGGCAACAGAAACTACCAGCCAATGCCAAAGACAACCAGATGGCTAAAGGAAGCATAAAAAAAACACAAATCAACAAAAGCCAAAGCAGCATGACAACTCCAGAACCCAGTTATCCCAAGGCCTGGACCCTATTCAACTGAAACACAAGAAAATGACCTTAAATTTATGGTAATGAAGATGATAATGGAGGAAACAAGATCTGCAAAGAAATACAGGAAAATGCAGTCAAGATGGAGGAAAGAATCTGAGGTGTACAAGACACAATGGAAGAAATTGATGCAGCCATCAAAGAAAATGTGAAATCTAAAAAATTTCTGACACAAAACATTCAAGAAATCCAGGACACCATGGAAAGACAAAACCTAAGACTAATAGGAACAGGGGAAAAAAGAAGATTCCCAGCTCTAAGGCCTAGAAAAAAATAATATATATATATATATATTACAATTTTTTAATTGTATAGCCCATTATATAGCCCACTCCCAGGCCTACCCTTCATCCCTCTTTTCCCCTGTCCCCTCTTCTAGTCCACTGAAAGGGGGAGTTTTACTACCCTGCCATCTGCCCCTAGCTTATCAAGTCTCATTGGTACTGCCTGGCCACATCACCAGGGGGAAGTGATCAAAGAGCAGGCAACTGAGTTCATGCAGAGGCACCCCTGCTTCCCTTTCCCAGGGGCTCACATGGAAGACTGAGCTGCATATGGACCACATCTGAGCTATAGCTTGCTGTGTGCTTTCTTTATTATTTTTAGCTGTGTGCCTTGTATTCCTAATCTCTCCAAGACTTTGAAGAAGAAGGGGTGTTGTATTTTGTCAAAGGCTTTTTCAGCATGTAATGAGATGGATGTGTTGCTTTTTAGATTTTTTTTTCTTTTGGTTTGTTTATATGGTGGATTCCATTGATGTATTTTTGTATATTGAACCACCCCTGCATCCCTGGGTTGAAGACTACTTGATCAGATTGGATGGTGTTTTTGATGTGTTCTCTAATTCAGTTTGTGGGTACTTTATTTTGATTTTTGCATCAATGTTCATTAGAGAAATTTTTCTGAAGTTCTCTTTCTTTGTTGGATCTTCGTGTATGTTAGGTATCACCATGACTATGGCCTCATACAATGAGGTTGGCAGTGTTCCTTCTGTTTATTTTTTATGGAATAATTTGAAAAGTATTATTTCTTCTTTGTAAGTCTGATAGAATTCTGCACTAAACCAATTGGCCTTGGAGTATTTTGGGCGAGTGGGAAGGGTTGGGAGAATTTTAATGACAGCTTCTATTTCTTTAGGAGTTATAGGTATATTTAAATTGTTTACTTGATCTTTGTTTAACTTTGGTAAGTGCAGTCTATCAAGAAAATTGCCCATTTCATTTAGATTTTCCAATTTTGTGGAGTACAGGCTTTTGAAGTAAGACCTAATGATTCTTCGGATTTCCTCAGTGTCTGTTGTAATGTCCCCCTTTTCATTTCTGATTTTATTAATTTGTATACTCTCAATCTCTGCCTTTTAGTTAGTTTGGCTAAGGGTTTGTCTATCTTGTTGATTTTCTCAAAGAACCAGCTCTTGGTTTCATTGATTCTTAGTATTGTTCTTTTTGTTTCTAATTTATTCTTTTCAGCCGACTTTATTTCCTGCCATCTACTCTTCTTAGGTGTATCTGCTTCTTTTTTTCTAGAACTTGCAAGTGTTCTGTTAAGTTGCTAGTATGAGAACTATTCAATTTCTTTATGAAGGCCCTCAGTGCTATGACCTTCCCTCTTAGCACTACTTTCATTATGTCCCATAAGTATGTTGTGCCTTTATTTTCATTGAATTTAGGAAATCTTTAATTTCTTTCTTTATGTCTTCCCTGACCCAGTGATCATTGAGTAGAGAGTTGCTCAGTTTCCATGAGGTTATAGGCTTTTTGTTGTTTCTGATGTTGTTGAAGCCCATGGCAATCAGATAATATACAAGGAGTTACTAAAATTTTCTTGTATCTCTTGAGCTTGCTTTATGACTGAGTATATGATCAAATGGAGAAGGTTCTGTGAGGTGCTGAGAAGAAGGTATATTCTTTTGTGTTCAGGTGATATGTTCTACAAATATCTATTAGGCCCATTTGATTCATGACATCGTTACTTTCATTATTTCTCTGTTTAGTTTATGCATTGATGACCTCTTCATTGGTGAGAGTGGGGTGTTGAAGTCTCCCACTATTGATGCATGGGGTTTGATATGTGATTTAAGCTATAGTAATTTTTTTCTTTTTTTACATTTTTTATTATTATCATTTTATTACAGTCTATTCACTTTGTATCCCGGCTATGTCCCCCTCCCTCGTCTCCTCTCAATCCTGCCCTCCCTCCCTTTTCTCCTCCTATGCCCCTCCTCTAGTCCACTAACAGAGGAGGTCTCCTTCCCTTCTATCTGACTCTAGCCTATCAGGACTTGTTGCATTGTCTTCCTCTGTGGCCTGGTAAGGCTGTATCCCCAGGGGGAGGTAATCAGAGTATCTACCACTGAGTTCATGCCAGAGAAAGTCCCTGCTCTCCTTACTAGGGACTGCACTTGGAGACTGAGTCTATGGAGTAATGTTTCTTTTACAAGTGTGGTTGCCCTTATATTTGGTTGCCCTTGTATTTGGCGCATAGATATTCAGAATTGAGAGGTCATATTGGTACAATTTTGCTTTGGTGAGTATCGAGTGTCCTTCCTCATCTCTTTTGATTAATTTTGCTTGAAAGTATATTTCATTAGATATTAGGATGGCTACTCCACCTTGCTTCTTGGATCTGTTTGCTTGGAAAACCTTTTTCCAGCCCAAGACTCTGAGACTCTGAGGTAATGTCTATCATTGTCACTAAGGTGTTCTTTCTTTCTCTTTTTCCTTCTTTCTTTTGAGGAGGGGGGCTTTTTGAGACAGGGATTTATGCCTAGCCTTGGCTGTCCCGGACTCTCTTTCCAGATCAGGCTGGCCTCAAATTCACAAAGATCTGCCTGCCTCTGCCTTCCAAGTGCTGGGATCAAAGACTTTTGCCACCACCCAGCTTAAAGTGTTTCTTGCATGCAGCAGAATGATGGGTCTTGTTTTCATAACCATTCTGTTAGCCTGTGTCTTTTTATTAGTGAATTGAGCTCATTGATGTTGAGAGATATTAAAGACCATGATTGTTAATTCCTGTTATTTTGAAGTTGGTGATGGTAGTTTCTCTCTCTCTCTCTCTCTGTGTGTGTGTGTGTGTGTGTGTGTGTGTACTTCTTTTGGTTTTGTTGCAGTAGATTTGTTTATTTTCTGTGTTTTATTGGGTGTAGTTAACCTTCTTGGGTTGGCGTTTTCCTTCTAGTACGTTCTATAGGACTGGATTTGTGGACAGAAAATGTTTAAACTTAGTTTTGTCACGGAATATCTTGTTTTCGCTTCCTATGATAATTGAAAGTTTTGCTGAGTATAAAAATGTGGGCTGACATCTCCGGCCTGTTAGGGTCTGTTTGACATTTGCCCATGGAACCAAAATATTTTCTTTCTTCTATTTCAATAGTAATAATAATAATAATAATAATTCTTAAGTTTAGTCCTTTCATAGTGTCTCTGATTTTCTTGAATGTTTTGTGTCAGGAACATTTTAGCTTTAATAGTTTCTTTAACTGATATATCAGTTTCTTCAATTGTCTCTTCAATGACAGAAATTTTTCTCTTCCATCTCTTGTATTCTTTGGTGATGCTTATTTCTGTAGTTCCTGTTCTCTTCCCTAAGTTTTTCATCTATAGGATTGCCTCAGATTGTGTTTTCTTTATCATTTTTATTTTTATTTCTATGTCTTGAGAAATTTTATTCATTTCCTTCTCCTTTTTGTTTGTATTTTTCTGTATTTCTTTAAGGGATTTATTTATTCATTTCCTCATTAAAGTCCTCTATGTGTTTGATTGTGTTTTCCTGTATTTCTTTAAAGGATTTATTTGTTTCCTTTTTAAAGGCCTCTATCATCTTTGTAAGAATAGATTTAATGTCATTTTCTTTTGTTTTAGCTGTGTTAGGATTTCCAGGCTTTGTTGTAGTAGGGTAGCTGGGTCTGGTGATACCGTAATGCCCTGGCTCTTGTTGGTTGTGATCTTATACTGGGCTTTAACCATCTGATTGTCCCTGGTGTTGGTTGTGTGTTTCTAGTGCCCATAGGGCTCTTTGGGAAGGCAGGGAGAGCCTTAGGTTGGGCGTTCGATGTCCCTGGGGTCCAGCAGCCCTCCTTGGTAAGGAGGGTTTGGCCATGGGTGAGAGGCTGAAACTGTGTGTCTCCAGTGTTCCTCTGAGAGGCAAGTAGGACCTTAAATCAGAGGCAGGAACTCAGGGAATATTCTGCAGCTCTCCTCCTCTGTCTGTAGTAGGATAGCTGTGTTCTGGTGGTGCCAGTTTGACCCCCATGCAAGGGATTGGGGTGGGGGTCTAACCTGGATGATCCTGGGGTCCAGTAGCCCTCTCTATAATTAATATTTCTTATGCAGCATCATTTTTACATTTATTTACTTAGTTGGTGTGTGTGTGTGTGTGTGTGTGTGTGTGTATACAAACCAGTAAACTTGTGAAGGTCATGGAAGAGCATTGGACACAGCTCATCAGGCTCACTGGCAAATGCTTTTTCACATTAAGCCATCTCAGCAGCTTCAGCTTCACCTCTTTCAAGCATTGCATAAGAACTGCTGTATAGTGGGGTTAAAATAAGCTAACATATCAGTGCTTCGAGAACGTATGTACAATAATCCCCATTGTATATAATTTTTAAAAACATAAAATCCTCTTAACTCAAAGCAATTCATTGCCTGATAAAGAACTGTAGGAAGCTGAAAGGATATTTCCTGAGCTCTGTTTTCATTCCGAATTATTCCTCCAGGGAGAGACAAGGAAAACAACTCTAAGACTGTGCTCACAATGATTATATGTAATTTCCTAAGCATCATACATAGTGAACAGCAGTATGGTAAGTCCAAGGCTACACATAGCTGTGTTAGGGTTACATCACACTGGTTAGAGTTACATCACTCTGGCACACATTAAATAAGGATTTTCTTTGGCCTTCTTCTTCATTTTGTAGAATTTCTATTTGTTTTCATATGTGAATGACTCAGGACCCACTGAACATAAATGACAGAAATATCGCTCAAACCTGACACCACTCTTCTACAAAAACAGAAATTTAAACGACAAAACACTTAGCTTGTTTAATATCCTTATCTATTGGGAAAACGCATGCTAAAACTACTTGATGATTGCATCTCAGCCCAGTCAGAATGACCATGATCAGCAATACAAGTGACAAGGTGCTGTCATAGTTGTGGAGCTAGGAGAATGATTCTACACTTCTGGTGAGAATAAAAACTAGTGCAACCATTAGGAAATCAGTTTGGAGGCTTCTCAAACCCACCCCTTCCCCGCAAAAAAAAAAAAAAAAAAAAAAAAAAAAAACCTACCAGGAAGTACATCTACCATATTACTGAGATACACAACTCTTGGAAAATGATAATCCCAGAGAAATGAAAATCCTACTGCAGAGACACTTGCACACATGTTCATTGCTGCTCTAATCACAACAGATAGAAGATGGAATTAACATAGACATTCTTCAAGTAATGATAAAGAAATTGTGGTACATATACACAATTGACTATTACTCTACTGTAAGAAAACTGAGGCCATTACATTTTTACGTAGATGCATGGAAATGGAAAATATTATACAGAGTGAGATCTTGTAAGCTACAAAGAACACATATTGTGCATTCCCTCTTAAATATGGGTCCTGGATCCCAAAAAAAAATTGTGTATATTTAATCTTGGGTTCACAAGGAAGTCAGAAATCTAGGAATAGACCATTGTAGAGAGGCATGAAATAATGGCCCATGATAGTAGAATACAGGGTGAATAAAAATGAAGAGGAGCACACAGTGGAAGAGGATAGAAAAAAATAGAGAAGGAAAATAGAAGAGGCAGAAAGGTTCAAGCAGGTAATGGAGTAATGGGTATGGGAAAATCAGAGAGCAAGGGACTGGTAAAGTGAAGTATGCATGAAAATGCCATATGTGAACTTATAATCTTGCAGACCAAATAAGCAATATAATAAAATAAGATAGAACAGATGGAATGAAAGAATGGAGGGATAATACTGGGACCTAAAGACTGAAGAGAGGATGGGGTAAGTAAAAGTAAGGATAGGAGGAGGGTTAATCAAAGCTAAGGATATGGGAAGAAATCTAATGAAACATCATTAGTTTTCAATGAACTTTAAAAGGATTTGAACAATCAAATACTCTGTATAGATGAAAAATGCTGTCCTTAGAAGATATGAGTTGTTAAATGACCTACAGCAAAACATTACAGGACAAAACTGAATCTTCAAGGAAACCAGAAATTTCTACTTCAGCCATTGTTCTTGGTTGCAGGTCATACCTAGATGGTAACACTCAATTGATCAAGATACCACACTTATTTTTATCATAAGACAAAATAAATCCATCTTGAACCGACTTAGAAATCTTGCTGGCTAGTTTTCAAAGTGCTGGAATGTGCTATAAAGAAAGATATTATGGAAGGAGAAAAGTATTAGTATCAATTATTCTATATGACACATTAACCTAGCAAGAAAGATGTGCCGACTGATATAATAGTGGCAAAATTGTTTCTGGACTAACCAAAAACTCTCTTGATTAGATTTGAAGCCTGGTCCAAAGGAAGCAGTTAATGTTTCGAACAGTAAAGATGGTAAAAATCTCAGGCTAGAGAAGTTACAGGCCCAAGAAGAGAACCTATTATTTTGTTAAATGGCAATGTCATTAAACTGTGTTTTGTTTGTTTTTAATGTATAGGTTTTTTAGTCATAGATTTGTGTGGCTCTCAGCCTTGCTCTGGAAATCTTCTTATTTCAGTGGGTAATTATTACAGAGACTCATAACTGTTCAGTGTGCTGAGACTAAATGATGATGAATGCTCAACTGTCAATGGGATACCTATATCAGCCGTTAACAACCTCAAAGTTCAGGGAATATGATTGAGTAGAAGCAGGAAAAAACATCTAAGAGGCAAAGAGGTGGAGGAGTGCTGAGAAATGCCTTCATCTGGATAAAACATGGCTGCCGTTCACATAAACTCACAGTATCTGGGGTTACCTACAAGTATCTTCCCAAGATCAACCACTTAGAAATTTCAACACAGACAGGATAGGAGATCCGGAGGCCTCAGCCCTACCTGAGGAGCTTTTGATAGTTAATGGCTGCTGGGGAAGGAAAATCACTTTTCCTTTGGGCATGGTGGTACTTACACTTGTAGGGTGCCCATCCCCCCTGTGAATAGTCTCACAGTCACAAATATATGGGCATCACTACTTAGAATCAGTGAGTTATAAAAACAAAAATAAGAGGACATAGATTAAGAAAGAAACGTGTTGGAGAGATTGAGTAGGAAGTTTAATGAAATACATGGTATACAAGTGTGAAATTTTCAAAGAATTAAAACAACTGACAGCACTTAGAATCAGAACTAGAGCCTGAGGTCAAATGACCAAATGGGCTGACTCAATTTAGTGAATTACTTTTCCAGACTTTTCAATGTGCCTGATAATTTTTTCCTCTCGTGGTAATTTTATTGAACAACATAATTTTGTTTGAGGGACCAGACAGCTAATTTAAATCTCTGGATGAACTCCCTGACAGGCAGTTACCAAATCAGTAGTGGTGCTGAACTACTCCTAAATAAGACTTTCAGCTTTGTGAACCACTCTTTGTCAAACTTCAGGGCTATGGTCTGAATCTTTGTGTCTTCACCAAATCTCTACACTTCAGGGCTATGGTCTGAATCTTTGTGTCTTCACCAAATCTCTACACTGAAACTCAACTCCCAAAATGACAGTATCATAAGATGGGATTTGGGGCAGGTGATTAAGTCATGAGCTGTCATGAATGGGATTCTTTCATTTATAAAAGAGGATTCAAAGTGATCCCTACCTCTTCTGCCATAAGAAGACATAATGAAAAAGAGCTTTCTGTGAACCAGGATGAGAACCTTGAATAGACACAGAATGTATATGTGCCTTGATCTGGGACTTCCCAACCTCCAGAACTATAGAAGTAAATGTCAGTTATTTATCAGCTTCTTGGGTTATGGTAATATAAATAGATGGTCTGAATGGATTGTGTCATTTCAGCTCTAAAGATAGAAAACTGGGGGGACAAGATGGCAGTGCCAGTAGAACACTGCATCTGAGGAGCAGAACAATATTTTCTGTACAGCGACCAAGAGACTGAACTCTGGGCCCTAAAACAACAGTGATCGTGTTTCCCAGGTGAGAGGAAACCCCCATGGCATGGGAATCAGTCGGGTCCACTCTCAGGTCACCCAGCCAGAACCCAGGTCATGCAGGCACTAGATCACTGGACCAGAGCCACACACCTGCATGTCCCGATCACCTTCCCAGGCTGAACAGTGGGCACAAAAACACCAGAGACGGGGAGTCCCAGTCACGAGAAAAACCCATGGGGAAGGAAGGCAGCGGGACTGGCCACGGGTCACCCAGTCTTTACCTGGAAAACGACTTGCAGGCCGCAGGTACAAGCCCCCATCACTGAACTGGCCTCCCGCCGCCTGCACGGAGTGACTGCGCCCAGCTCTCTAGCACAGACGGAGCTGCGCACCCTTGTGCAAAAGAGACAGGGAGTTCCTGTCAGGAGAGGCCCCACAGGGAAGGAAGGAAACAGTGCTGACTTGGGCCACCCAGGCTTTGCCTGGGGAAGGTCTCGCAGACCTGTGGGTACGAGCTGCCATCACTGAACTGGGCCCGAGCCGGGAGCACAGAGAGTTGGGCGCCCAGCTCTCTGGCACAGGCAGAGCTGTGTACCCCAGGGCAACAGAGACTGGGAGTCCCTGTCGGAAGTAAACCCCACAGGGAAGGAGGGAAACGGGGACCCAAATTAGGTCATCCAGTATATCCCTGGGAAAGGTCCCACAGACTAGAGGGCGGGCACATGTACCGCCAACCCAGAGACCTGCTTTGTACCTCACAGACAGAACTGTGTGCCCCAGAACACCAGAGACTTGGAGTCACTGTTTGGAGAAATCCTCACAGGGAATGAAGCAAAGGGGACGGACTTAGACCACCCAGCATATCCCCGGAAAAGGTCCTGCAGACTGGCCCAACCCAGGGACCTGCTGTGCACCAGACAATCTGCTGTTAACAGGAGAGCAGTACTCACCCGCCACAGATTACTGCTTCCATACTGAGGCACAGAGCCCCAACCTCAGACCTACAAAAGCCTGGGATCCCTGAGATCAACCTCCAGATACTGCTCCAAGTGGCAACCAGTTATCCCTAACAAAACTGACCAAACCAAGGGACACACAGGTTACAGCAGCTGATCAATAAATTTACAGCAAGAAACCCAGAAGCAGGGCAGCTGTCTCCAGGACTTCTCTGGGTGAGAGGAGAGCCCTCTCAACTAACAAGGACCACAGTTACCACTCAGGTCTCTATGCCTGAGGTGAGCTGTGGCAACTCCTGAAAACACCAGCCATACAGTGACTGTATCAAAAGAGCTGAGGAGGCTTCCTTCAGGAAAAACCATCTTCCTGCGAAGGGGATTCTCTCCACTACAGGATTCCAGGAATAACCAGAAACTAACTCCAAACACCTACAATAGCCAAATGAGTAGAGGCCAGCATAAAAGCTTACCCAACAAAGGACAGAGCAATATGGCATCTCCAGAACCCAGTTATCCAGGGGCAAGTAGCCCTGGACACCCCAGCATAAATGAAATTTAAGATGACCTAACATCTATGCTCATGAAGAGGATAACAGAGGAAATAAATAAAATGTGTAAAGACCTAGAGGAAGATAAACACAAACAGATTATGGCCATCCATAAAAAAATAGAAGAAGATAAAGAAAAACAGATTATGGCAATCTGTGAAGAAATACAGGAAGTTGCAGCCAAAGAGTTTGTGGCCTTTAGAGAATAAATACCTAAATAACTGAAAGAAATAAAAGAAACAGAGGATTGTTCAAACAGCTGAAGGAATTGAAGGAAAAACAGGAAAATACAGTCAGACAGGTAAAGGAAATCAACAAAATGGCTCAGGACCTGAAGATAGAATTGGAAAAATTAAAAAAAAACACAAATGGAAGAAATTGTGGAGAGAAAGAACTTAGGGAAGGAAACAGGAACTACAGAGGTAAGAATAACCAATAGACTACAAGAGATGGAAAAAAGAATCTCGGGTGTGGAAGATACAATGGAAGAAATCGATGTATCTATCAAAGAAAATGTTAAATCTAAAAAAATTTCTGTCCAAGAAATCCAAGACAACATAAAAAGACAAAACCTGAGAATAATAGGAATAGAGGAAAAAGAAGATTCCCTCCTCCAAGGCCCAGAAAATATTTTCAACAAAATCATTGAAGAAAATTTCCCCAACTTAAAGAAGAGGCCAATAAGAATACAAGAGGTCTACAGAACACCCAATAAATTAGACCAGGAAAGAAAATCCTCCCACCACATAATAATCAAAACAGTAAGTATACAGAACAAAGAAAAAACACTAAAAGCTGCAAGGGAAAAATGGCAAGTAACATATAATGGCAAACCCATTAGACTCATACCTGACTTTTCAACAGAGACTATGAAAGCCAGAAGGGCCTGGAATGATATCATGCAGACCCTAAGAGAACACAGATGTCAGCCCAGGCTACTATACCCCGCAAAACGCTCAATCCTCATAGAAGGAGAAAACAAGATATTCAATAACAAAAATAAATTTCAACAATACCTACACACAAATCCAGCATTACAGAAGACACTAGAAGAGAAAATACAACCCAAGAAAACTAGCTACTTTCAAGGAAACACAGGAAATAAATAACCCCACTAGAGTAAAACAAAAAGCAACCAAGCACACAACCTTATGACCACAGCCAACATCAAAATCAAAGGATCTAACAGCCACTGGTCATTAATCTCTCTCAATATCAATGGACTCGATTCTCCAAAGACACAGACTAACAGAATGGATACATAAACAAGACCCAGCAATCTGTTGTATACAAGAAACACACCTAAGTCACAAAGATAGACATTACCTGAGGATAAAGGGTTGGAAGACAGCTTTCCAAGCAAATGGACCCAAGAAGCAAGCAGGAGTAGCCATTCTAATATCTGATAAAATAGACTTTCAACCAAAATTATTCAAAAGAGATGGGGAAGGATACTTCATATTCATCAAGGAAAAATTCCACCAGGAAGACATCACAATCCTGAACATCTATGCCCCAAATAAAAGGGCACCCACATTTGTAAAAGAAACATTGATAAAACTTAAACCACACATAGATCCCCACACATTAATAGTGGAAGACTTCAACACCCCACTCTCAACAAAAGACAGGTCAACAAAACAGAAATTAAACAAAGAAACAATGTCTCTAACAGCAGTCATGGATCAAATGGACCTAGCAGACATTTACAGAACCATACACCCAAACACAAAAGAATTTACCTTCTTCTCAGCACCTCATGGAACCTTCTCCAAAATAGACCATATAGTGGGTCACAAAGCCAGCCTCAACAGATACAAGAAGATTGAAATAATCCTTTGTATCCTATCTGATCACCATGGAATAAAGCTGGACCTCAACAACAACAGAAATAGCAAGAAGCCTATACCCACATGGAAATTGAATAACTTGCTACTAAATGACAGCTGGGTCAGGGAAGAAATAAAGAAAAAAATTAAAGTCTTCCTAGAATTCAATGAAAATGAAGACACAACATACACAAACTTGTGGGACACAATGAAAGCAGTGCTAAGAGGAAAGTTCATAGCACTAAGTGCCTTCAAGAAGAAATTCGACACAGCTCATTCAAGTAACTTAATGGCTCATCTGAAAACCCTAAAAAAATAAGAAGCAGACACGCCAAAAAGCAGTAGACAGCTGGAAATAATCAAACTCAGAGCTGAAATCAATCAATTAGAAACAAATAAAACAATTCAAAGAATCAATGAAACCAAGAGCTGGTTCTTTGAGAAAATCAACAAGATAGACAAACCCTTAGCCAAGCTAACTAAAAGGCAGACATACACCATCCATATCAACAAAATCAGAAATGAAAAGGGGGACATAACAACAGACACTGAGGAAATCCAAACAATCATTAGGATTTACTTCAAAAGTCTATATGCCACAAAATTTGAAAATCTAAATGAAATGGACAATTTTCTTGATCAATTCCACTTACCAAAACTGAATCAAGACCAGGTAAATCAATTAAATATTTCTATATCCCCCAAGGAAATAGAAGCAGTCATCAAAAGTCTCCCATCCAAAAAAAAAAAAGAAAAAGAAAAAAAAATAAGCGAGGACCAGATGGTTTCAGCATAGAATTCTACCAGAGCTTCAAAGAAGAGCTAACTCCAGTTCTCTTTAAACTATTCCACAAAATAGAAACAAAAGGAACACTAGCAAACTCATTCTATAAAGCCACAGTCACATTGGTACCTAAACCTCATAAAGACCCAGCAAAGAAAGAGAATTTCAGGCCAATCTCCCTTATGAACATTGATGCAAAAGTACTCAACAAAATACTTGCAAACCAAATACAAGATCACATCAAAGATATCATCCACTATGACCAAGTATGCTTCATCCCAGGTATGCAGAATTTGTTCAATATATGGAAATCCATCAATGTGATCCACCATATTAACAAACTGAAAGAAAAAAAAAACACATGATACTCTCCCTAGATGCTGAAAAAGCATTTGAAAAAAATCCAACATCCATTCATGTTTAATGTCTTGGAGAATTCAGGGATAAAAGGCACATATCTAAACATAGTAAAGGCAATATACAGCAAGCCTATAGCCAACATCAAACTAAATGGAGAGAAACTTAATGCAATCCCACTGAAACCAGGGACAAGGCAAGGCTGCCCACTCTTCCCATATCTCTTCAACATAGTTCTGGAAGTCCTTGCTAGAGCAATAAGACAGTTGAAGGAGATCAAGGAGATACAAATTGGAAAGAAAAGAAGTCAAATTATCACTATTTGAAGATGATATGATAGCATACCTTAGTGACCCTACCAGGGAACTCCTACAGCTGATAAACACCTTCAGCAAAGTGGCCAGATACAAAATTAACTCAAAAAAATCAGTAGCCCTCCTGTATACAAAAGACAAAAGGGCTGAGAAAGAAATTAGGGAAACAACACCTTTCAAAGTAACCACAAATGACATAAAGTACCTTGGAGTAACCCTAACCAAGGAAGTCAAAGACTTGTATGAAAAAAATTTCAAGTCTCTGAAGAAAGAATTAGAAGAAGATATTAGAAGATGGAAAGATCTCCCATGCTCATGGCTTGGCAGGATTAACATAGTAAAAATGGCCATCTTACCTAAAGCAATCTATAGATTCAATGCAATTCCCATCAAATTACCAACACAATTCTTTACAGACCTGGAAAGAGAAATTCTCAACTTCATATAGAATAACAAGAAACCCAGAATTGCTAAAACAATCCTCTACAATAAAAGAGCTTCTAGAAGTATCTCCATCCCTGATCTTAAGCTATACTATAGAGAAACAGTAATAAAAACTGCATGATACTGGCACAGAAACAGAGTGGTGGATCAATGGAACCGAATAGAAGACCCAGAAATAAACCCATACACTTATGGACACCTGATTTTTGACAAAGATGCCAAAACCATACAATGGAGAAAAGATAGCATCTTCAACAAATGGTGCTGGGCTACCTCTATGTCTACATGTAGAAAAATGGAAATAGATACATACTTATCACCCTGCACAAAACTAAAGTCCAAGTGGATCAAAGACCTCAACATAAAACCAGACACATTAAATCAGTTAGAAGAAAAAGTGGGAAAGATCCTTGAACTCATTGGTACAGGAGAAAACTTCCTGAACAGAATACCAACAGCACAGGCTCTAAGAGCAACAATCAATAAATGGGACCTCATGAAAATGAAAAGCTTCTGAAAAGCAAAGGACACCATCCTCAAAACAAAACGACAGCCTCCAGATTGGGAAAGAATCTTCACCAACCCTCTATCTAGAGGGCTAATGTCCAGTATATATAAAAAACTAAAGAAGTTGAAAAGCAACAAACCAAGTAATCCAATTAAAAAAATGAGGAACAGAGCCAAACAGAGATTTCTCGATCGAGGAATATCAAATGGCAGAGAATACCTTAAAGAAATGCTCAATGTCATTAGCCATCAGCGAAATGCAAATCAAAACGACCCTGAGATTTCACTTTACACCCATCAGAATGGTGAAGATGAAAAACTTGAGTGACAACACATGCTTGAGAGGCTGTGGAGAAAGGGGAACCCTCCTCCACTGCTGGTGAGAATGTAAACTTGTACAACCACTCTGGAACTCAATCTGGCCCTTTCTCAGACAACTAGGAATAGCGCTTCCTCAAGATCCAGCTACACCACTCCTAGGCATATATCCAAAAGAGGCTCAAGTACACAATAAGGACATTTGCTCAACCATGTTTGTAGCAGCTTTATTTGTAATATCCAGAAGCTGGAAACAGCCCAGATGCCCCTCAACTGAAGAACAGATGCAGAAATTGTGGTTCATCTACACAATGGAGTATTACTCTGCAATGAAAAACAAGGAAATCATCAAATTTGCAGGTAAATAGTGGGACCTGGAAAGGATCATCCTGAGTGAGCTGTCCCAGAAGCAGAAATACACACACAGTATATACTCAGTCATATAGACATGTAATATAGGATAAACCTACAAAAATCTGTACATCTAAAGAAACTAATCAAGAGAGAGGACTCTGACTAAAATGCTCAATCCCCGTCCCAAAAGGCAAAGAGGAAGGACATCAGAAAAAGAAGAAAACAGGAAACAAGCTAGAAACCCACCAGGGAGGGCCTCTGAAAGGCTCTGCCCTGCAGACTATCAAAGCAGATGCTGAGACTTATGGCCAACTGTTGGGCAATGTGCATGGAATCTTATGTAAGAAGTGGGAAATAAGATCTGGAGAGGACAGGAACCCCACAAGGAGAGCAACAGAACCAGAAATTTGAACACAGGGGTCTTCCCAGAGACTCATACTGCAACCAAGTACCATGCATGGAGATAACCTAGAACCCCTGCACAGATGTAGCCCATGGCAGTTTAGTGTCCAAGTGGGTTACATAGTAATTGTAAGAAGGACTGCCTCTGACATAATCTGATTGGCCTGCTCTTTGATCACCTCC
The DNA here is from genome assembly GCF_030254825.1 of Meriones unguiculatus. Classification (NCBI taxonomy): domain Eukaryota; kingdom Metazoa; phylum Chordata; class Mammalia; order Rodentia; family Muridae; genus Meriones; species Meriones unguiculatus. Next base: position 98,537,461 of record NC_083357.1, on the reverse strand, counting down.
TCCTGAGGGGGAGCAGCCTTACCAGGCCACAGAAGATGACAATGCAGCCACTCCTGATGAGCTCTGATAGACTATGATCAGAAGGAAGGAGAGGAGGACCTCCCCTATCAGTGGACTTGGGGAGGGGCATGCGTGAAGAAGGGAGAGGGGAGGGTGGAATCAGGAGGGGAGGAAGAAGGGACTTATGGGGGGATACAAAGTGAATAAAGTATAATTAATAAAAATTTTAAAAAGATAGAAATCTTCAAAGAACACCAGGAACCATGTCCTTTCTTCTTGATGGTCTCTGAATTCTAGTTTCTGACTATTCTCAGCTATGCCATCTCTGCCATTGAGAAAGACAGGTGCTTTGAGGGAAGGGACACAAATGGCCAGTTTCATTTGACTCTTTCTTCTCCTTGGAGGCCCTCTATGTCAAGTCTTAGTGGCTTCCTAATCCTTGGGGGGAGGGAGGGCACATCAGGTTTTTCTCAACCAAATGTAGATTTTCTAGGCAGTTTTCTGCAGAGAATTGGTCTATAAAAAGCTGGTCTTGCTGTAATTTCAATGTCCTAAAATAAGCATCTTTGATCCTGAGCCATTCGTATTTTTATACCCCTGTATTTTTATTGAATCTTCACAGACACTAACACCTAAAATTTGGGACATGGAGATGGCTCAGTAGCTTGATGGCTCGAATTTGATGTTGGGAACCAGCATGATGGAAGAGAGAAACGACTTCTGCATTTTGCCCTTTGTCTTCAACACATTCCAGAGCACCAGAGCATTTATGTATGAGTAGCATAAACTCATGCCCAAATATATCCACACATCAAACAAATGTGTGTATACATATCATATATTTATATATATATGATATATATAAATCAGCTATGTATATGTAGATATGTATTACCTAAACAAGCCTTTGTCTGCTTTTAAATGTAAATTGTTTATCTTCTCTATATAGATGATAATAAATTTGAAAGTAAGATTTAAAAATCACAAACTCCCTATCCATCTTATACATTTCCTGAAATACTAAATGCCACCACACCAATATTGCTGGCACAATGTACAGAGGTAGAAAAATAACCAGTGGGAATATTTGTTTCTATTTTCAGACCAGCAAAACCCTCCACACTTTGTTGTATCCTCAGTCTTGGAAATCTATGTCATCAAAACATTTCCATAAAGATATACGTGTTATCTAACCTCCTGCTATGGCCCCACAATACTAGTTTTTCTTATCTTACTTATCACTGAAGTAATGTTTTGAATTGATAATATGTAAATGTGTCTATATGAGTGTGTCCTCATCCTTTACAGTTAAAAAAAAAAACTATGTTAATGAACATGGATTTGATTTGCACCAGACTTACCTTGAGTTCTCAGCCAATGAGGACTGACTGGAATCCCAACCAAAATTATAAATGCCTCAGAGAACATTGCTATCTCCCTCCGTGTTGTTTACTCTGCTGTTGCTTCTTTTTCTGCCATTTGCTTTGTGTCTGGAGAACTATGCTGACAATATTAAACATAAAAAATATTCATGTGGTAATGCTGGACCTCTTTGAAAGAAAATAGAAAAATGCATTAAGCTGCATGTTAGGAGACAAGGTTTGTCATGGCTTGGATTTCTTCTGGGAAAGGATAAGAACCTTTACAAGTGAACAGCAACCGATGATCTGAGGCCCATGGGAGTCTTCTCACAAATGAGAAACATCATAAAAATCACTGTAGCTTGGATGATTGGCCAAGTCTGTTACAGACTCTGCCAGAAGAAACAAGGGAGGAAGACAAGTAATGGTCTTAGCAATGTGAATAAAAAGGGACTGCCAAAAACTGAAGCAGAAATATATCTTCACAGAGATGGCTTAGCCACTTCTTTAGTTGTCTGGGACACCAGGTTCATTTGTGATTCCATTTTAAGTGATGCTTCCACAAATCGCAAATCCTCAGAAGAACTGTGAAAGATTCTATTTCAGAAAGAGAAGGCTTAATCTCTAAAGATGAAAACTATCAGGTAGATGTGTACTAGCAACTACCATCAATGTATGTTTTAAGTAATATAATTTTAGAAAAACTGCCGTATAATCTCATGCATTTTAAAACATACAATACAGTGATAAATGTGTGTATATATATACATATATGTATATATTCTTGTCACATATATATTATATGACACACACATATATATATGTATATATATATGTATATATATATATGTATATATATATATGTGTGTGTGTCTGTGTGTGTGTGACAAGAAGACCCTTTATAAGAACATAGTCTTCTTTACTGTGGTGTTATTTTTGTGTTACCCTGCCCTGTCTTAATAAGATGAAGGAGGCAACTGTGACCTGAGGATGAAGCCTCCATGAACAGAGGTATACCTTTAGAGATTCCAACGAGCTCTCTCATTCTCCATCTTCTATGGGAGACTAGAATAAGAAAACAGTGTTCTGTGTCCTGGAAAGTGCAAACATGTCAGCACCCCATTGTCAGACTCTGAACCTTCAGAAGACAGTGTAAGTAAGAAGGAAACGGCTGTTGATTACGCTGTCTTCCTAAGTCATGGTACGTTGGTGTATAGCAGCCCAAAGCGGTGAAGACAGGTCACTCTGTACTTGTGATTATGTCAGAGAAGACAGTAGACAAAGAAAAATCAGAGTACATTTTAAGTCTGTGTAGATAGTTTATTCGGTATGCTTGTGTTTAAATATTAAATTGTACAGAATTAAAAGTTATAGTATTTTGATTGATGTGTGTCTTATGAAGCATCTAGTATTGATTCGGGTTTGACTTCAGTAATCATCTGTCATAATCTTCAGATTCAAAAATAATAAGTAGTAATTACTGAACTGTTTTATTTGCTGCCACAGAGTTAAGCACACAGCACGGGTCCGATTTATGCTGACTATCAAGAATGTAATGTTGCAACCTGATGATATGGACTTAGCATCTGCTAACTGAAATTTACTCTCCTGGATCAGCTTTTGAAGAGAAAGAGAAATTTCTCTAGAAGAAAAAGAGTGAGATGGGGAGGGAAAAAGGGAGAAAATGAATGGCCAGGAAAACAAGGCTCCATTAAAGGGAATGCATGATTATTTTTTAAATGTACATTTTTAATAGAAAACTACTTAAAACAGCATTATTAATACACTATCAGGTATTTTGTATAAATACTTGGTATTAGCTAATGGAGAACATTAGTATGCTCATTTTATTCTTATTTTATTGTAGTAACTCTAATAAAATTACTTCCTACTCCTCCAAACATGACACGAAATAATAAATATTCTCCTTCTTTTCTGATGTAAGAAAATGTCATTTTTTTATTTAACATAAAAAGGCAAAGAATATGTTGTTTCTAAAATGCAGCATAGGAACAGTGGTAATCATCAAACATCCAACAGCCAGTAAACTGTCACACAGGTCATTATTTAAGGCTGGGCAGCAGCTGGGCATGCCTTTGATCCCAAGTCTTGGGAGATAGGAGCAGGCAGAGCTCTGTGATTTTGAGGCCAGCCTGGTCTACAAAGTGAATTCCAGGACAGACAGAACTTTACAGAGAAACCCTGTCTCCAAAACAAAAACAAAAAACAAAACAAAGAAAAGTTTCATTTTTAAAAGATATTTTGGAGCCAGATGTGGTGGCACATGCTTTTAATCTCAGCACTTAGTGAGGTAGAGGCAGGCAGTTCACTGTGAGTTTGAGGCCAGCCTGATCTACAAAGCAACTCCAGGACAGCCAAAGGTACACAGAGAAACCCTGTCTCAAAAACACCAAAAGAAAAAGTTGAAGTGCAGAATTCTTTCCAATCTATAAAATCATCTCTACAGCAATTCTTCAGATGGTTGGTTGGAGCAAATGGATACATATGAAGTGAAGGCTACTGTAAATGGCATTGATAAAGCATGTAACTTACTAAAATAAAAGGTGAAGGGTGAGAGATACCCTCCTTCCCATTCAACCCTCACCACCTGCTGCAGGCAGGAGACCTGTCCCTGGGGTCATGAGAGCAAGAGAGCAGTCTCTGCCCCTCACCAGCTGTAGCACTTGGGGGAATGGGCCCTGAATCTCCACCTGGGCAGCACAGTAGAGCTGACCCTAGTGGTGATGGGGAGAGTGAGCCACCCTAAGAGCAAGAGCGTGGGAGACCTGGCCCTGCCTCTTGTTTACCATGGAGTGACATGACTCCCAACCCCTTGGCACCCTCTGCAGGCAGGAAAACTGCCCTTGAGATCAAAGATGGCAAGAGAGCAGGCCTTGACCCTCAACGGCTGCATCACTTGGGAATGCAGGTCCTGCACCTCACTTGGGCAGCAGAGCAGAGCTGGTCATGGAGTTAAGAGTTTCAGGTGAGCCAGGTCCCAGGGAGTGAGTGTGAGAGAGCCACCCTATATCTTGTCTGCTGTGCAGTGACATGGGTGAGAGAGAGATCCTTTTTGTCCGCATCTCTGGCACCTGGTGGGAGAGTTGGCTCAGAAACAATGATGAGAACAGGAGAACTGCCCCCACCCCTCAGCTGAGCAGCACAGCAAAGCTGGCCCTGGATGTAGGTATTGTGGTAAGTTGTCCCCATGGGCATGAGTATAGGAGAGCTGGGCTTGCCTCTTGTCTGCTGGGCAGTGGCATAAACAAGAGAGGGAGACAGCCTCCCCTCCTTTGTCCCTCACCATCTATGTCAGGCAGGGGAGCTGACCCTGGGGTCATGAGAGTGTCAGAACCATCCTTGTCCCTTACTATCTGCAACAATTAGGAGAGTGGGCCCTGTACATCACCTAAGCAGCACAGTGGAGCTGGCCCTGTTTGCAGGGGTTGCTGGTGAGCTGGCTCCTAGGATGAACTGATGAGCTTAGATACCTCTCAGGCCCAGATCCAGGATTTTGAATTGGCCCACTCCAACATCTACCCCATCAATGAACTCCTGGAGAGCATGAAGGGGCCTGTCCTACAGATCCCAGAGTGCAGTATCTTCATGACACAGCCCGACAGCAGGATATCTGAGAGGAGTCCTATCTAGTTCCCAAACTGATGGAGTAGCAGAGACCAGAGGATTTGAACCAGACCAAAGAACCACTCCAATGAACAAGAAAAGAAGTGTGGACAAAAGAGTACAACAAGGGACACACTGTGACACACTGCAGTTTTCAAAACAATTGTTTTTTTCTGTTGGAAAGGAGTTTGCAAAGGTGGAGGACAGGTACAAGGAAAGGAAGAAATGAGTGGGGTTGGAGTACATGATGTAAAATTCACAAAGAACCAATAAAAAGTAACTTAGTGAGTGTACCAGATATGTATCTGTTAAGGTTTGGAGGATAAAAGAAAAAATTATCAAAGGCTTTAAAATTCTGATTCTAAACTCCCCCCCCCATTTTAAGTTTTTTATAAATACTCATCCACAAGATATTAAAGAAAAGTATCAATTAATTACTAAGGAAAAGGATGTACTTCATAGCTATTTAGAAAAATAAGAGAAATGTGAGCAAGTTTTGTTTGCTGCTAAACATGGATAAACTTTACATGATGGAAGGACTACGGCTTGATGTTTTCATGTGTTTTAGTAAGAAAATAAAGAAAGGCTGCATGTTTCCATTGTGTTTGGGTAGCTTCAGTTGAGGTCCTTTATGGTACAGTAAGAAAAGGGAAAAGGAAACAATGAAAGAAAAAGATAAGAACATCCCGGCGAATAACAAGTCCCCAGAAGAAGCAATCTAAAAGACATGACAGAACAAATAATCCTCAGACTGGACCCAGGGCTCTTTCGTTCTCAACCAGGAACTTGTGTTTTAGTTCAACTGACTTGTTGTGTTGGATGAAAAATTGGATCTGAGAGCAATTTTTGTGTTCCTTTCCCATTCCCTGTGAACTGCAAGAAAGGCACAGCGTGTAACTGAGACTTAGCCTGGAGCAGGCAGAACCAAATCTTAGGGAACACGGCCTTGCTACTTTGCAGATTCATGGGAACTCCTGAGTTCCTTAAGAATTTATTAGGGGCTGCAGAGCTGACATCGTAACGCATCAGCTGTGTTAAAGTATCAGTATTAAAAACCCTCCCGATGGGCTGGAATGATAGAAGCCAATACATATTTCATGGTAGGTGCTGTGTGTTGCTTTTGTATTAATATTACTTTAATGAGAACTTCTGTTTGTTACAGATTGGCTAATCCATTTTTTATTTCTTATAGTCCAGGTCAGGCCTGTTAGTAATTGGCTTCAAGGCAATTTCACATAAAATGCAGTTTTTTATGGAGGTCTAGCTGATACTTGTTATTAAACAGTCTGCTTGAGAGGGAAATTTTCTCATCTGATATCTGAGTCAGATACACACACCCTGGAGGGTTGCCATCTGGTTCATGTATTTTTAACAATTTCAAGATTACATTAGTGTAGTTCAAATCTGCAATGTTCTTTGTCTTATTTAGTCCATAGTAAAAATGAGTCACCGTAAAACCAGAATTAGTAACTATGTGATTCAAAAGGTATGAAGTCATTAAAAACATTTCTGGGCAAGGTTTATATTGTAGGGGCAGAGAGCTTACATAGATTCATTTTATCCCCTGCTCCGTATAGAATACTATATCTCAGATGCAAGTAATCAGCACAAATGCCAAACGTTTTGTTTTCAAAGTAAAGAAATAAGGAGGGATAAAGGACTAATTGACTAAAATTTATTACACAGATATGTGAAACTGTCAAACAATAAAAAAAAAAAAAACGGGATTTGGTAGCTTAGACATAAAAGAGTAAATTTTTTTTATTTAATCAGTAAGAAAATATTGCTCAAGGCAATATTTTGTGTGCTCCCAAAGGAACCATATGAGAGAACACTGAACTCCCCCAGTGAGTGTGCCGAACATCTTTTGCTGCTCCGGTGATTTGAGGCCATCCCAAATGACTCGAGAATTTATGCTACTAATGAGGTTAGTTCCCGTACTGTAGAAAGTACAAACGGGTTATTTAAAATAATGTTTCCATTTGTTTTCTGAACAGAAATGTCAATTTTTATTTACATTTTCAGTTCATTTCTCATGCTACCTTTCCTTAACTGTGGTAATTCCTAGCAATGAATTTTTGTGTCAGTTCACTTTGAAATGGGAAAAAAAATCATCTGACAAAATATTGAAGAATCTGTCTTCTCTATAGATGGGCCACATGATAGGTTATCCCAAGCAGTCAGCATTAAATATGTGTACATGAAAGCAATAGACTCAGTAGGAGTATATGTGATATAACATGCAAACACGTGTGAGTGTGTGCACGTGCGTGCCTGTGTGATGCCCATGTGTGGGTACTCAGGAAGTCCAGAAGAGGGTGTAAGATCCTGTGGAGATGGGGTTACATGTGGTCGTGAGCCTCAGGACATGAGTGCTGAGAACCAAATTCAGCAAGCACACTTAAGCACCGAGCCTCCTCTCCAGCCGCTTGCACAATAATTGTGCTTATACTTGGACTGGCTCTATAAACCCCATCCCTGCCTTCTCAGCAATACCAGTGCTTGGAAAATGCCACAGATTATTCATTGCTAATGCACCGACTGCCAGTCAGTTTCAGCCCATTCCCCCAAGAACGCTCATATGTATTTCTTCTTCTGTAAAAATTTTAACATACCTATTTCTCAGGTTCTGGAAAAGTCTGAAATTCATGTGTGTCTGTCCTCTCTGTGAGGATATTCAGCTCTCTCCACACTGCTTAAATGTGAGGAGAGTAAACATGTTGTCAATGCATTACACACGATGGAAGAAGAGAGAGCTGCTAAATATTACTTTCTGCTTACAGGCTGGAGCATTCTGTGTTCTCACAACACAAAGATCTCCTTGATAATCTTATAAATAATGTGTGTTGTGTTAAAGAGAAATGATAACCAAAAGTGATACAGGAGACATCAGTAACATAGTGAGTAATTAAGTCACAAAACATCAATACTGTATATTATTTTAATTTTATCACTGAGAGGTAAGTTTTCATATCAGTACAATCTCAGTACTCTCACTTGCCTCATATATAAGTTCATATTATAAATATAATATATAATTTTTGGTGAATTCAATGCTGAAATATAGTATATATTACATATTATATACAATATTTCATATCTTTGATAGTCATGCAGATGGTAGACTATTAATACAAACATTTCTTAAATTTTGAAGAAGTAGTAAATGATGGATTTCAGGGATTCATGTCTAAGCTTTTTTGAATAAAAAATATAAATAAAAATATTCATTTGATACTTGGTTTATGCCCATATTCTGGTGCATCTCTGAGTCTTAATCAGAGAACGACCTACGAGCATTCAGTGAGGGTCAGAGCATAGATCCCAAAAAGTACTGAGAAGACTGCTGGATGCTCAGCCCCAAATGGGATATTAATATCACCTCCTCTGAAGCCAAAGGAGTATCTCGGGAGAGGGAATAAGAAGACTGTAAGAGCCAGAAGATGAGGGGGTGTGCAGTAACACTAAAACACGCTGTCATCTGGTTATAACATGACCAATACAACCAGGAACAAGGAGTAGAAAGTAGTTGAGAGGATATGATGTGGGTGGGAATATGATCACAATACATTGTGCACAAATAAGAATCTGATAATTTCTTTATGAAGCAATAAGCGGAAGAGTAAGAATAAGCCAGTAAGAGCATAGAATTAGAATTGGACAGTTTTCTTTTATAAATGAAGAAATGGAGGTGCTAAGTGCTAAGACAAATTCAAAAATTGAAAGCAATCCTGTTAGAGGCAACACTGATTCATACCTCGAAAGACAGAATGTTCTAGATCTTTGGAGTATTATGCCTCTGGCTCATGCCAAAGGAGTACCTGGTAGGTTTGTGAAAAGGAACAAGGAATGTTGGGATGTTCAAGCTGAAGACAGAATCAGTTGATCTTTATTTCTCCCTTCACTGGTGTGCAAAACATAATTAATGTGCTGTAATTGGTTTTGTCCTGGCCTAAGATCTGGCCTTACTCAGGGCCAACTCACTAAGCCAGAAAGCAGCTTGACAAAAACTAATTTGAACAGGACCCTGCCAAAAGAAATAATGATACAAAGTTAATAAAGTTGATTAACAAGATATGAGCAAAATCTGTATGAACTTTCAATTCTAACATGCTGGCATTTAAAGAGGAGTACCTAAGCATAAAGACAAAGTTATAATTGCATCTCACAGCATAATCAGTAAATGTTTATACTAGGAATCCACCTGGTGTTTGAACATAGCTGGCCGTTTCTACTCTGTATTGCAAGACCAGTTATTCAGATCAATGATTGCAGAAGGGTGCTAGGTTGATCACTTGACTATGTCTTTTGTATGTGCAGGAGAAGAAAGCAATTACCAAAAATATATAGCATCTCTATGCCAGCTCTACTAAAAGCAAAAACAAAGGAAATGGTGCTTATGGGCACAAAGAAACTAAGGAAGGAATAGTTTCCCTCCTTTGTGGTCCAATAGGCTTAATGATATGCAAGCCTTGTCCTTGAAGCATTTCAAAGGGACTTTAAGAAAAAAATAAAGCCAATGAGAATTCTTTGCCATGAATATAAGATTTAATATTAAATATCTTTTAAAACTAGTGAAATTTGTATAAAATTTAACTTTTCCCTTTGCAAATTGATGTCAAAGTTGTCCTAAAACACATGATTCACAAACGATTATTCTTGAACCTCCACAGTTCGCGCTGAGCTCAGCTGACATAAGCAATCATCACAGATATAATTACAGCCCTTGATCCATTTTCCTTAGCAGAAACATTAATGGTTGCAGTAAGAAAGTGTTCAATGAAATGAAAATATAACCCCAGAATAACAGTTACATCTCTCAAGAAAAATGAATGTAATACAAATATAACCTTGAAATAACTTTCACATTTCTCAAGCTAAAGTAATTCATATTTATTAAAACATGCAATTTACCTACAGCTCCTATAATCCCAGCAATTCTCGCATTAGCATAGGGCACATGGCCCTAACTTTGTAGTCTGACAGCTCATTAAACCAACATTTTTCTTGCTGTTGCTGTTTCAATCTTGATTTTATCATTTAAAAATTCTAAAAGAGCATGAGAAAATAAATTGAGGTTGATTCCTTTGGAAAAAAAAACTTCATTTTCAACTCACCTATCCCTTCTGAAGTGGACTTAAAATATTGGTATTTATAGAATTTCAAGATTCGTATCAGACCCATGGAAGAAAATAATTCACTATGATGCCTGTGAATAAACTGCTGAATCCATTCACCCAGCTCTTTGCGTCAAATTTTAACATGTACATTTTCAACCTTCAGGTAGACATCTGCTTTGGTATCTAACATTCCTGATCTTATTACAGTATCAGCCACCATTTTAACCAGAAAACTCTTCTGGTTTTCATTTTCCCTTTCTCATCATTCTGTAAACAACAAATATTGAAGGATTTTCCATAGCATTATTCATCCCCATTATTTCTCTAATTTCTGGGATCCTAACTTAGCTATATTATCAAAAATCAAATCGAGAAATTGAATCCAATTACAAGCCTTACTCTATCTATGTTTTATAGGTACAAGAAACACACAGCAGATGTAAGGAACATAAAACCTCTTGCGCTCACTTAGCTCTTCAATTTAAAGACCCATGCCAGTGTTATCTCATGAAGCAGACAGCTGTGATTACAAAACTCTTACCCTTCTACCTGGCTCCTTTATAAACATCTATGAAAATGTTTTCTACAGCAAAGCACTTATTCTTGATGAAATATCTTGAGAAGAGAAACTCTTTAAAACATACCAATTACAGAAATTCATCCCATCATAAACCTCAGCTCTGAACAAAGGTGTTAGAAGACAATGCTCAACTGAAGACCTTTGAAAAGGGGTCATCCTTCTTAGGCTCACAGATGAGAGATGGCATTTGTGACACACTGAATTCAGATCTTGTGAGGTGCAACCATTCTCTGATAAAAGAAATCAGTGTTCCACAGAGAAACAACTTCTTCCAAGAGACATCTAGTGATGTCAGAGAAATTCCTTGGGAGGAGGGTGTAATAATGGAGATGTGTCATTGAGAAACAAGAGACTCTCAAACTCACAGATATAAGTTGTGATATCAGATTGTCGAGCCAAAAGACAAGGTCAAGAGCACACACAGACCCATGTCTACACTTGTTAGGGTATGAAATTATCGATGTCCATCAAGAGCTCACAAGTTTACCCAGTGGCCACTTGTCAAATGTGATCAGAACACTTTCCTTAGGTTTAGCAACTACCCTAAAAATGTGTCAGATCATCACCAGACTCAAACCTCTCTGGAGGTGAAGAAGTTTGTGGGTTCTTACTTATCTCGAGTTGATCAGAATTTTCAACTTGGAGTGATGGCGGAGGCAAACTGGGTTTCCTGATTTGTAGGACAAATTTGTATACAAAAGCCACAGGAACAGCTATCTAAGAGTGTAGGTGGGGTGGATATGCTGATCATCCATCCCCTTACCTTTAATCCTGCCCTTTCTGCAAACATCCACATGTGCTTCTAACCTGAGCAGTAACTATCTTCACATCATTCACGAGCCACTGAGAAATAGGAAGCAAATATTAGTACCTATGTGCATATTCTGTCTTGAATAAACAACAGATCTTGCAGTAATACAAATAATCACATTAAATTTCTAAATTTCACCAGGAAAGGAATTGCTGGTTACTAACTAGTTTGTCTCATATAATTCTTGCATCATTTTACAAGGGTTTGATGTTTTAGATTTGCAAATATAGGGCTCAGTTTTGATGTTGGACATGAGAAGAGTATACTCTGAAAGGATAGATGTTCAATTCCATTTCATTAAGCCAAGGTAAAACTTCAGAACAACAAAGAAACATAACAAAATACTGTTATGCTTAAATTTTCTGTTTACCTAGAAGTTGAGAGAAACAATTGTTCAAATATAATTTCATCATTGCTTTAGCAATGGTGTTAGTGAAACAAGAGACTTATCAGTAGCATGCTTTACTCATGGGAATGGGCCTGGCAAACCCCTCACCTTCTGCCCAATTTTCTAAAGCTTTATTGAAATGCAGTCCAATTATTTACATATTAAGACTTTCCCTATACCAATGCAGGATGGAGCAGTTAAGAGAAATGATTTGGCCCTAAACCTAGGACATTAATCAAATGGGTCTTTATTGAAAAAGTTTACCAGTGCTTGAGAGATGGCTCTGTGCTTAAGAGCCCACACTGATTTTGCAGAGAACTGGCATTTAGTCGCCAGCACCTACTTTGGGTGGTTAACAACCGTAATTCCAGCTCCAGGGAAACCAACACTTTCTTCCATAGAAAACTGCACTCACATGTACATACCTAACACACACACACACACACACACACACACACACACACACATACAGACAGAGGGAGAAATTAAAAATTAAATATGGGTATTTTTATTTTGGAAGAAAGTTTGCCACCCCTAACGTAAACAGCAAGATTCATGTTATCTAGAAGATTCATTGTGCTCTTTGTGGTTGTTTTTCTGTTTATTCTCAATACTTTTGAAAAGCCAATACAGAAAAAGATCCAAGATCTCAGGTAAGCTATAGCAAAGCAAGTCAAAAGTTCCTTCCTGTATCTCTATTAACTCTAAGTCAAAGAGTTAAAGAACAAGTTTTCCTCTAGGAGCTAGAAGGGGCCATCAAATAGTGGATCATGACTTATTTGTATTTATAAAATACACATTCTTCCATGAGATTCTTTGGTCCCAACCTCAGCGGGGGCATGCTTTTTACGTGCCTGTGACTTTGTTTTATTATTCAGAATGTTTCTCATCTACTTATGAAAGAAAAGACTTACTAATAAAACACACACAAAAAAATTTTTAATATGCAAGAGATCTAAAGCCATGGAGTAGCTTTTCAGTAGGAATCATAGTCTCAGCCGGCCAAACGGATAGAGCAGGTTCTTCAAACCACTGCTACTACATCTAAATTAGCATACACAGGGTTTGCCCTGTCAGGCACTAATGGTGTTTACAGTCCTAGATTCTGTTATAAAATATGAATGACCATCATGTGTGCTCATCAGGGATGGCTCTTGTTGTCTCGTTGTTTATTCATTCAACAAACACTCATTGAACACCTACTTTAAACAAGTTCACTGATCTGAAACTTACATTCTGTAAAAAAGGCATCTCCATGTACAAGCCAACCCTTCTGAGACTTTTTTCCTCATAGGTTCCTCTGGCAGGCAGGAAGTTGTTTTGCTTTGTAGTTCACTTAACTGAAGAAATGCAAATTGTCAAATGTATATAAGATTGACAATCTGCAGGCACGTACATTTTGTTGACATTGTAAAAGGCAAATAAAGTCTTTCTTATATTCTCTGCACTTTAAAATCAGTTTAGGAGCAGAGTAAGCACAGGGGGCCAAAATTTAAAGAAAAGAAAAACTGCAGCCATGCTTGATCTAGGAATGTTCTAGTTTTGATAAAGGTGATGCAAAGAAAAGAATGATTGCGGTAAAAAGCAGAAGAAGGGTGGTAGAGGATGCAAATACTAGCTGGGTTAGCGGTAAATGGGAAGGTGTAGACTCACCTCACCCAGCAAGCAGCACAGAGTACTCCACAGGGCTTCCAAGCAAAGAGGGGGAAATGAAGTCAGCGAGTGAGGACTTCTGCCTCCAAGACATTACTATTCCTTCACCAAGGATTAGGAAGATCATTACCAGTGGCTTCTGCAGTGAATTGACCCCCAAATCTCCGTCTTCCATAGTCTTGCTTATTCAGCTTTGGAGTATGATGGCCTCAGTGACCTGGTAAGGAGGAGCAGTACACACTTCAGGTTAGTCTGAAATGCAGCTGCAAACCTGGAAGTATTATTCCTCAAGCGGTGTATTAACATTTAAACACCTCTAAAAACATTCAGATTTTATTTTAAAAACTCCGATGCAAATCCCCTTGCTGTGAAAGCAAAAGCCATTCGGATCTCTGTGTTAGGCCTGTCAAATGCATTCTGCTTTGCTGAGGAAAAAGCTAGAAAGAGTTTTTGAAAGAGCTGGGTTAGCATGAATCTCCAAATCAATCCAGGAAGAAAGGAAGTGAAGTGCAGGCATCTAAGAGAAATCTCTAAAGTAAAAGAAAGATGGTGCATGTTATATCAGTGAAAATTATGCAGCCTGATCATTTGCTCAGAAAAGGGAGAAAGCTCCAATAGATTTTTTTTTGTCCCCATATGGCTATAACTCACACTTAACTTTTTATTCAGAGTCTATCTCTGCTCTGCAGAACCAAATACATTTAAGTTTAAATGGGTAAACTTAATATAAAATTAGTTACTATGTACTTGCCCAAAAGACATGCTGATAATTGTAACCAAAACTACGAAGTTCCTTACCACTCCCTCCATACTGAAAAAGAGAGTTTACTTCTATTAAGCAAGCCATCGTTATTTTCAAACTGCTTTGAGGCTTTTAGGCATTTGCGAGAATTTTCACAAGCAAAGCTACATTGAAAATGGGTTCGTAAAATATGGTATTGCTATGGGATGTATTTCCGACCAGTTCCTTATTACTTTCCTGCCTCCATATTACTTTTGCATACACACTGTGCCAACACACAGTTCTCTCAAGGCAAGTGATGAGTGAACCACTTGTTTACTAAATATTTATTGGTAGCTTGTGGTGAGCATGCTGCCTGGCAAATAGCGCTCCATAACAAGCCATTGAATCTACATTAAGAATGTGTCCCCTCTGGGGGCACCTAATACCCCTGCAGGATACAAAGCATGTAAATACAGATTCTGCCTCTAAATAGGATCAAGAAAACAGTAACAAACATGTATGTAAGAGTCATGGTGGAGACTGGCAAGGTAGCTTTGTCAGTAAAGCACTTTGTCTCACAATCATGAGGACACAAGATGGAGTCCTAGAACCCATGTAGTGATTGCACTTATAAGACCAGTACCATGGAGGTAGAGACAAATTCCTGGAATTTACTTGCCAGTCAGTCTTACCTAATTGTTGCACTCCGAGTCAATGAAAGACCCAACTCAGAAGGAGTATATGGTGTTCCTGAGAACGATACTCAGGGTTGTCTTCTGATCTCCCCAGACACACAAATAGTTATGTAGCCACACGCCCAAACATGCACACACATACACAGACACATCCCTGACATTCAGAACAGGAGGTGTACCATTGGTTGGGAGTTTCCGAGAAGTATTTTTGATGAAGGGCCTTCCTGTTTATATTTAGTTTTGCGGAGATGCAGAACCAGGACATTGTGGGCTGAATGAAGCAGCAAATGTGTAAGAACAGAGTTGTGAACTACATGTGGGTTCATTTCAATCTCCTGCTCTAGAGAGACAATTTGCTACTGAGACCACAAGAAAGAACAGCAAAAAAGGCAAAAAACCATCAACACGGTAGTCAGTTTACTATGCTTCTTTTCTTCCACTGGACTATTTTAAATACCCATAAGAGCTAAGAACTAGTTATGTAAAGACCAGTGAATCAGAAAAAAAAATTCTTTTGAGTTTCCCACAAAGTAGCAATAGCAATTAGCACTTAAATGCATATTCTCACCAACAACACTATGGTAAAGACTGAGGAAACAAAGGGGAATCTGATTGCATCTAGGAAAGAATGTCAAGAAAAGCTTCATAAGAAGATAAAGGAAACTTAACCTTGAAAAAGAACAGGTGTCTGTCCAGTTAGTAAATGCAGATCAAACAGCCCTTTAGACCTGGGCAAGGAGTTGCTTGTGTAGGCAGAGAAGTGAGATATATTATATTTATATTGCTAAACACTTCAACATGAGTTATTTCTTTGTCTATTTAAAATTAGCTTTTGCATTATAAAAAATTTATTCACTCAAAAATGTCTACATAGACAGTTTACTATCCTAGAGTTGATGAGACCTGGGAGAATGGAGGCAATAAATGAAACAGACTAAAGTCTCATGTAATGGCCAACTTTATTCAGAGCGTCAGACAACTTACACCCTGAAAGTTAAGAAGACTCACACAAGTACAGTGTACAGTCACAAGGGCAAGCCACATCAGGCAAAAACATGTTTTTTCTATAGAGGCATATAAACAACTAACAGCAGCCAGCTGTAATGAATAATATGAAATAAACTCACTCTTATCCACTATACTTAGTAGGAACACAACAGCATATTCCAAGAACAATTCTGTATATTTTGAGAAACTGGGGTCACAAGACTCTTGTCTTGGTTTCCTGGAGTTTTTTTTCAAAGCAGTCAGAAATCTCCTCACAGGACTCCATTCTTGGATTGTGCTCTGACATCTCCCTGCCCTCCCCCTTTTTTTTTTACTTTTAAACACAAAATACCAAGAGTGGTTTTGATTTGAGATGTTGTAAATAAGTCTAATTGTCACTTGATGCATGAGTATCCTATAAGCAAACAAATGATAAACATAATGAACATAATGAAAATTAAAACATGAAAGCATTGTGTGTAATACTATGCCACCCAAGAACAGGGATTTAAACTATGTCAAATATTATTGGTTACATTATTATATTGATAAAAAAAATCTAAAGAACAGCTTGAAAAGAGATCCATATGATTAGTAGTTTTGGTGTCTTGAACTTGAAGAATGCAAGCTCATATTTGACCTTGAACTAGGAACACAAATGTTATAATTCTATGTTATATATAAATGTTATAAACTTATAAATGTTATAGGTTTATAATGCAAAAAAAATGTTATGCTGTCTTATGCAAACAGAAGTGATTCAAATTGAAAGGAAAAACTAAATGCAGTCCCGTCTTCACATGAATGAATGAATTTGTTACAGTCCCAAGGTCCAGTCATAAACAAAGAGTCATTAGTACAGATAACAGGATCTGGAGCTATCCATTCTACAAGCAGAAGCAAAGGAGGATGAAGAACAAAAGACCAACACATGGGCTCAAATATACACTAAACTCATCGCCAATGCACAGGTCAAAGCAGCCAACTGCACCAGAAAAGGATTCTCAGATGGCATAGGGCAGATCCTAGGCTGGCTTTGCCCTTGGTGCATATGGTCTTAACTTGACTCCAGGTGGGCAGACTTGACTTCGGTATCTCCTTTTGCTATCTATCTGGTTACTTCTACTTTCTCTTCCCTGCTTGGCCGTTGTCCTAATGGACCAGAATCCATAATGTTTCAGCGGATCCATCTACAATGACAAATGCATCCCTCTTCTCACTGATAAACATTTTTTTTTGCTGAACTTGCTCTGGAAATACCAAGTGACGTTCATCAGGACAGAAACTGGGAAACAAATTCTGTTCCCTCCCATGCCCTAGCTTGCCTCGGTTGTAAAGTGAGCATTTTCATAGTTTCTTCTAAATCCTCATCAGTAAATGTAGGGAACTTAAGATTAGATCAATTATCATATTCCTCGTCCCATATTTCAGGATCATCTTCAAGTAAAAGGAGGTTCCAGCGATCGGCCGCCACTGTTCCCCGGAAGGTATCCACAGATAGTGGGTTCGGGCAGGTGGTCTAAGACTGAAGGGTAGGAGCCCTCTGCCTCTTCCCTCCCCCACTCCTCTTCTCCTCCCCTTCCCCTGCTGCTGCTGGTCCTAGGAGTCTATGCACAGATGGTGAGTTTGGGAGAGTGGCCTAGGGCGGCAGGCTCAGAGCCCAGAGAACTGCCACAGGTCCCAGGAAGGTATCTGCAGATGATGGGATTGGGTGGGTAGCCTAGGGCGGCGGCACTGCTCAGCAGGAGCTTGGGAATTTTTCCCAGTATTAGCCGGGTGTCCTGAAGAGTGGACCTTCAAGTACTCCCATGGATTCTCCTTTCACCTGAGAAACAGATGTCGGGGCTTGGGGGTCCACAGTACAGCCTAATGGTTACCCCGTTCTCTCTGCTGAGCTTCTATTCAGATACCCTGTGTGGTTGGTGAGACTCATAGCCAAACTTTGGTCAGAATGCCAGAATCCTTATGGAAGAAGAGGGAGATAGAAATACCTGGAAGGGACAGGAGCTCCACAAGGAGAACAACAGAGCCAAAGTACCTGGGCCCAGGAGCCCTGCAGAGACCAATACTACAACCAAGGACCATGCCTGGGGAGTGCCTAGAACCCCTGCAACAGCCTTAGCCCGTGGCAGCTCAGCCTCCAGTTGGGTTCCCTAGTAAGGAGTACGGGGGCTGTCTCTGACAGGAACTCAGTGGCAATTCTTTGATCACCTCCCCCTATGGGGTGTAGCCTACCAGGTCACAGAGGAAGATGATGCAACCAGCCTTGATGAGACCTGATAAGCTAGGGTCAGATGGATGGGGAAGAGGTCCTCTCCTATCAGGGGACTAGGGAAAGGGCATAGGGGGAAAAAAGGGAGGGAGCGCAGCGGGGATACAAAGTGAATAAATTGTAATAAATAAATATATGAATAAAATTAAATTTTAAAAATAAAAGTTTAAAAGGAGGTTCCAGTAAATAATCTGAGGTATGCCTTTATAATATTCTTTTGGACTCTGTCTCATATTTCTTCATCTAAGTTTCTTCTTCTGGAAACCGGGCGTTAAAATCGCCAACAACTTGCAAGCAATCTAATAGTTACGATTTTGATTCGTGTGTTTCTCCTTTCTTTAAAAACGGATGCACACACCCAGCATAAGGGTAAGCCTTCCGTAGTTCCTGCCCCATTATGCTCACTCACCTCCCTCTGTGAAGGTTCTCGACCTCCTCTAGCCTATGTCACGTTCCTTATCTGTTTACCGCACCCCTTTGTTTACCACTCTGGTCTCTGGTGGGACCGGAGAGAATGGCGTCGATAAATGAGGCAGACTCATGCAACGGCCAACTTTACTCGGAGCATCAGACAATTTATACACTGTGGGTGAAGGAGCATCACATGGGTAAAGAGTAACCTGTACAATCACTAGGACAAGCCACACGTGACAGACAAGCTAAACGTGATGGGCAAAAACGTGGCAAAATCAAAACAAAACAAACAAAAAAAAACACCCATGTTTTTCTATAGAGGCATATTAACAAAGAGCAATAGCCAGCTGTAATCAATAGTCTAAACTAAGCATACCCCTGTTGGCTACACCTGGGAGGGACACGGAAGCATAACCCAAGAACCATTTCATCTTCTTGAAGAAACTGAGGTTACAAGACTCTTGTGTTTGTTTCTTGGAGTTTTCTCAGGAGCTCTCAGAAAGCCTCTCACAAGCTTCCATTCTTGGACCGTGTTCCAATAGCTACGTTTGTCTACGTTGAGTTATCTGATTTCTATTTCTTCTGAATTTTCTCATCTACTTTTCTCTGACTGTAAGTAAGATGGTAAATCCCTTTTCCGGCTTCACTCACAGAACCCAATCCTTCATAGCCCATCTGCTGCAAAACCACCAATGATAATACAACCTTTGACGGACCGGAAACACATTCCAACCTGGTCTTTTGAGAAACGAGTACATTTTACAACTCGTATTATTTCTTAGTGTTGTCTTGTTTTGACAATGGTATGTATCAAACTCAGTGCCTTGCACATGCTAGGAAAATGCCCTACCTCTGAGATACAGCCCAGCCCAAATGCTGTTTTGTTACTCTTTTTATCATATGCAAGAATATAACAATGTTTTGTGTTGCTAACATTGGCTGAAATGAGCTGATAAGATTCTTCTGAGGATAAACCAAATGCACATATGAGTCAATATTGTCTCAGTTTACATTTTGTACGTGTGTATATAATTACTAAAAAGACATTTTTACTACACAAATAAAACAAAAGGTAGTAATGTACAGTCCTAGATATGTTGACTAATTTTATTGTGATAATTATATCACAACATATTTCTGTATCAAATAATCACCTTTTCTACATATTAAGTGCATGTGATTTCTATTTGTTAAGTGTACTTCAATGAAGCTCAGGATTAAAACAATATCACATCCAGCTACAGTGATACCTACTTATATTTCTAAGAAGAAGAGATAGGAAAGATTTTTTGAGACCAAGAGTTTATAGCCAGCCTGGAAAACATGACCAGATACAATATTTTAAAAATAAAAAAACAATTCCACATTTGGCTAAGGCTGAGGATCTGGCTCACTTCCGGGTATGTGGACCTATCTGCATTGCCCCCGTGGCACGCTGGGGTTGGCTACCCAAAGGCTATTTAAGCTGTGGGCTGGCTTTCCCCAGGGTCAGATGATTGTTCAAGGTTCCTGAATAAACTGCATTGAAAAAACAATAAAATAAAATAAAATTAAATTAAATTAAATTAAATTAAATTAAATTAAATTAAATTAAAATAAAAAAACAAACAAAAAAATAGGTTGCCAAGCATGGCTTAGCTGACAAAATTATAGTTGTCAAGCCTAATGGCCCTGCTCCATCCCTGTGAACTGAATAGCAGAATAACTTGACTGCCACTATTTCTCCTCTGACTTTCATGTTTATCATCATGCACACACACACACACACACACACACACACACACTCATGCACACACAAATACACAGACAAACTTCAGTAAAAACATAGGAAGATTTAAAAACATTGTCACTAATTCGACCTAATTGATACCTATAGATTACTTTAACACACACAAGAAGATAGCACAAGACATTAGTAATTAAGAATGAAAGAAGTTACCATAACAGACCTCTGAACATCAGAAGAATAACGAGGGGCTATTACGAACCAACTATATCACAAAAGGCCTACTTAACTTCTTTTTATTATTTATTTTTTTGTTAATTACAGTTTATTCACTTTGTATCCTACTTGTAGCTCCCTCCCTCCATCCCCTCCCTCTCCCACCCTCCCTCCCTCTTCTCCACCCATGCCCCTCCCCCAGTTTACTGATAGGGGAGGTCCTCCTCCCCTTCCATCTGATCCTAGTTTATCAGGTCTCATCATCAGGACTGGCTGCATTGTCTTCCTCTGTGGCCTAGTAAGGCTGCACACCCCTGATGGGGAGGTGATCAAAGAGCAGGCCAATCAGTTCATGTCAGAAACAATCCCTGTTCCCATGACTATGGAACCCACTTGGACACTGGGCTACATCTGTGTAGGGGTTTTAGGTTATATCCATGAATGGTCCTTGGTTGGAGTATCAGTCTCAGAAAAGACCCCTGCGCCCAGATTTCTTGGTTCCCTTGCTCTCCTTGTAGCACTCCTGTCCTCTCCAGGTCTTATTATTTCCCATTTCTTTCATAAGAGTCCCTGCACTCTGCCCAAAGTTTTGCTATAAATCTCAGCATCTGCTTTGACACCCTGCAGGGTAGAGTCTTTCAGAGGCCCTCCTGTCCTGTTCCCTGTTTTCTCCCTCTTCTGATGTCCATCCTCTGATCACTGGCCTACTTTACTTCTTTAGAAGCCACAACTTGCCTGAGAAATAAGAAAGAGAGAGAGAGAGAGAGAGAGATTGACTGATTCAGCAATCCAGGAAATAAAGCAGTGGTTAAGAAAAAGGTGATTGCCCTTTACAGTAATACTTTTATGTTGAAAAACAAATGGTGACAATTCTCTATAAAGATGCCTCAAAACAGAGCAATACAGCCCAATTCCTTTTGTAGCGCCAGTAATAACTTGACATAAAACACAAATACCAAGGAAAATGAAACAAAGGGTCAGAAATCCTTAGGAAATATTGTAAATACAATATTTTAAAAATTATTTTAAAATCCAGTCAATATATATGTGAATATACCATGTGTTTTAGTCAAATGGAGGTTTTGCTCATAATGCAAGGTGAATTATATATAGGAAAATCAATTCATTTAATATAATTTATTAAAAGAATAAAGTTAAAACAAATATGATCATTTCAGTAACATATTTTACCAAATTTTGCTAACCTGGAGATTTTATTTGTGAGATTTTTTTTTTTGTTTTTTGTCTTTATTTTCTTTGGCTTTTGTTTGTTATTTTGAAACAGAACTGCATGTACTTTAGGCTAGCTTCAAAGTTCCTGTTTTGCTTAAGGTGACTGTGAATGGTTGACTCCCTGCTTCCGCCTCCAATGTGCTGGGATTACAGGCCTGCAAGACCATGTCCTGTTCATTCACCAACAGAGACTGTTAGGGATAAAACAGCCCAGGAGAAAAATCATTACAAAACAGACATTTGATAGAAAGACTTGGGTCCAGTATAAAAACAGACAATAAAAATCTGCAAATGATTTGATCAAATATTCAATACAGGCGCCCGTGAGTGCGTGTGCGCGTGCACACACATACACACATACACACAAACACACACACACAGAGAGAGAGAGAGAGAGAGAGAAAGAGAAAAAGAGAGAGAGCCATGAATGTTTAAAAGGCACATGAGGAGATATCAATATCACTGATGATTAGAGAAATGCAATTTAAAACCCACAATGAGCTTCCACTATGAATTCATTAGAAGGATTCATAACAAAAACTAGTAATGTCAATTGCTGATAAAATGTATGGTAACAGAAACTCTCATTAACTGGTGGTGTAAATGCGAACTGCATACTCATTTTGAAATATTTAAGTTTCTTCAAATGTTAAACACAGAACCACCATATGCTCCAGTAGTTCCACTAATAGATATCCACACAAGAAAAAGTAAACTCTTTTACAACACAAAGGATTTTACACAGATGTTTATAGCATTAATATTGCTAATTAAAAAATGTAAACAGCCTATCTGTTAAACAAATGAAGTGTGAAATAATAAATAATGAAAAGAAAGATACTTTTACACATATGTTCAAATGTCAATAGCACTATTCTAAAAGAAAGAAAGAAAGCACAAGTCTTACATGATTCTTTACAGGATGTTGAAGAAAAGGCAAAGTTAGAGTAAAAATTAAGTCCCCCAGAATGCTGCACAGTTTGGGAGGGGCATACTATTTGGCTATATGAAATATGGGTCTAGTTTAAATAGGTGGTACCTATGTTCTGAAACGCCACTGGTAGGTGAATGGTTTATATAATTACCAAAACCCAATGGCTTTTTAATTATAATAGATGTATTTTGCAGTTTACAACTCAAATGTCAGTAAAGTTGCAAAATACAGATTAACTATAATTTTAAATTTCACTTGGTACCCCTTGGGAGCCTCCCCTTCTCTGAGAAGGAGAGAGGAGGATGGGGAGAGGCATGAGATGGCAGGACTGGGCAGAGAGGTGGGAGGAGGATGGGATCAGGCTGTAAAATGATTAAATAAAAAAGGGAAAACAAATAAATAAATGTCTTCAAAAGCAATTATTTTTAAAAATCCCTTAACTGTAAATTTTAATAACTGTTATTATATATTTCTCTTGGCAAAACAATAGTGAATTATATTTTAACAAGAATGCCAACTCATGTAGAAACAAGTCCACCATAAAAATTAAATTTTAATAAGTTAGAAGTTGCATAGTACTTGTCAATTTTGTTAAATAACTCATAATAATGACAAAAAAAAATTTCAAGCATCTTTTTGAAGGAGAAACGAGGAAAAGGCTGGTGGCCAGGCAAGAATATTGATCACTAGGATTTAAATTTCCCTCATATTGATTTTGATTCTAGCTTCCTACATGACAGTAAAAGAACACATATCTAAAGAAGTTTATGGGCAGAATTAACTGTGGGACCGGAATTCGGGGTATTAGAATTAGCAATGTGTAGGGGAGGGAAGCCCTAGGCCCCTGCCACTAAGGTCAGATATTATACATGGCTCATTCATCTCCAGCTGAAATCCTATTTCAAATCTCATTATGAAAGATCTCTATAGTGCATCCAGTCTCTGATATTCAGAAATGTTGTGGTGAATATTTTATTTCCGGTTAGAGCCTAGAAAGCAAAGTCCTGTCTACTTTCTTTGGAACCTGATGCGAATTAAGAAGTAAACTAAGCCTTCAGAATCAGTTATCCACGTTTACAGAGCTATTGAGTTTATGTCATTCTTTCCTTAGCACAAGTTTTCATATGAATCTCTCTCTCTCTCTCTCTCTCTCTCTCTATATATATATATATATATATATATATATATACACATATATATCTCCAGCTATTTATCTGTGTGTGGAGGTGTGTCAAAAGATTGGGTTGAGAATTAAATAGCAGCTCACTAGGATAGAAGAGGCTGTTCATTGTGGCGTTTCTCCTTTACTATATGCCATTTGTGATGGTTTATGAGTTTATGATGGTGAAGGTCATGAAAGCATATTTTCAGAGTGAATGTGTAAAAGCCACTGTGAAGCCTCACACCTCCTAAGCGTATAAAAATTGCTTGAGTTGTGTAGGCTTTGGGTCTGGCGAATTTAGGTGCATGATGCTTATTTGGCTTGCACGTTTCTTTTATAATGTTAATTCTTTTTAAAATCAGTTTTTGGCTGGTATTTCTCCTAAGGAGATCCTGTCCTCCTATGATTGCTCACCCACCCATCCCTATTCCAGTCTGTGGCCTCCTCAGAAAGGCTCAAATAACAAAATGTTATGACCTAGCTCTTCTCTTCACTTGACATTTAATTTATCATATTATATTGATTTTTGGTTAACTGGCTTCAATCAGCTATAAGAAAAAAAATCGTAGATGAAGGAGATGAGAGCCTTGGACTTGAAATCACGGTCTTGGTTTCTGATTGTTGCTAGAAAGCATAACCCAAATATTTCTCAGGTCTCTTGCTCATGCATTAAGCATAGTTTCAAATTACTGTAATAATCATGTGTTTAACCTCTTCTTTCTGCCCCCTGAAATCTAAGGTCCTTAAAGGCAATGGCTGTGTTATCACTGATTCCAGGAGAGGTTTGGCATGGCTAGTGCAATAAATGAGAGTAAACAAGCCATGACATTTTTCCTATCTGGAGACTTTAAGAGGTAGCAAATACATTTCCAGGCTATTGTAAACTCTAAATGATATGTGCAAATATAATGAAACATCCATCACTAGGTGGGACATTGCACAGCTCATTATTTCTCATATTCATCTGACAATTTAAAAGACTTGCTCCATAGCACAAAGATTCATGTCAGAGCAAGCACTGCGAACATAACTGCGTACGTCCAGAAAGTGAACTTCAAAAGCCCTGGATGACCGTTTATTCGTCAGAGCAATGGGTTAAATATATTAGTTAGAAACAAAATAAGCTTTGGAAAATCTTTTCAAACTTGCGATAACGGAAATTTCCAGGGACCTAGAAACAAAACAGGAAGTTGAAGTTTATTTTAAGATCCCTGCTTCAGCAACCTGGGGACCTAAGCGCCAGTTATGAAGACCATATCCCCAAAAGAAACTGCCGTGTGTTTTTCCTCACATTAGTTATCTTACAGTGGATTGCATATAAAAGCAGGCATTAATGTAGTCAGCCTTTCTTCTTTGCATTCCTTTTTTTTTTCACAGCATTGAATATACAGTCAAGAAATAAAGCATCCTAGGAGCATGTTCTCAGTTTCTAGTAGGTACCAAGATGCTAGTGAAGAGATGACAAATGAGGCACAGGGTGAGCCTTAACAGAGCTCACAAATATCATGGGAGAAATACTTTGTAAATTTTCATGTGCTCAAGAGCAGTGCTTTTTATATCAGTGGATTCTGACATATACATACATGTATACAATGAAGTAAAGATTTTTAATTGCTTATTTTTAAATGCTTATTTTTGTGTCTTATATGCAAGTAAATAATTTTGTGCTAACATCATGAGGATTCTTAGCACAAGTGTTTAATATTGTCTGATAAACTGCTTTTTAAAACTATATTTCCTTTGAAAAGCACATGCTTTAAGGTTTTTATCCATTCACTAAGCCATTAGTTAAACACAGATAAAATATTAATAAGCATATTTTGGAGTGCACAAATGTGTGTGCGAGTTTGTGTGTGCATGTGTGTGTATGTCAGTGCGTATGTTTGTCTGTGTGTAAGAGTTTGTGTGTTTGTGTGTGAGAGTATATGTGTGTTCATCTATGTGTGGTGTGTGAGTGTGTGAATTTGCCTGTGTGTGATAATGTGTGTATGTGTGAGACTGTGTGTACATGGGTGCATGAGTGTATATGTATGCATATGTTAGAGAGTGTGACTGTGTATGTACATATGAGTGTGTGTGTGTGCATGTGTGCATGAAATACACTATTTCTCTTTTGTTAGTTTATTCAGTCGAAGGTGATTAGCTCCATCATGTTAGAGTAAATGACCACATCTTATGTGACAATTAAGTAAGCCTTCACGCTGAGCAGGAATTTGGTATTGAAGAAGTGATTGGTACCATGACAGAACTGTGGGTGGAATGATGGAGACATGATTCTGAGCAGAATGAGATAGACAGGAAACGAGGAAGTTTGAAGTGTTGGAGCTACACAGGTATTTTGTGAAATTTTTCCATAAAGAACAGAAAAATGAAACATTAGATTAAAAGGGAGAGTGGGAGTCATGCCGTTTTGATAATAGGGAAGTAGAGCATTTTCAAATTAATAGAATATATTATTAGTGAAAAAGAAATTGGTACAAGACAGATGAATAAAAAGTATAGAATATGAGACTCTTTACCTATAGGAACACAGTGGCCAGGCTGGCCTGAGGCTCAGATAGGTGATCTTCACTCTGCTTCTTGTCCCCCATTGCAAATTTCTCAGGCTCATAACCAGCCCTGTCGCAGGAAATTGCAGAGCTCTTTCCTGCTGTTCTACCTCCAATCCCTGGGGACTGCCAAACCTTGAGGTGGAACTAACTTTTCTCTTTCCTGAGGACCTCTCAGTCCTCTCTTCTATTCATTCCCGTTCCTTCTGAACCACCACCCCCATTCCTCTGTATGGATCTCTGATGCTTGAACTCCCAGAAGCCACACCCATCTGGCTTCAAATCGGTAATTCCCACTCTCCTTCTTCCAGCAGTCTCCTGTCACATTTCACAGCTTCATGGAATTCTGCTTGAGAAGGCCTGTCCTCCCACCCTACCTCAAACTCCCAGGACTCTGTCAAACTTTAGGGCAGACCTAGATTTTCCCTTCCTTCCTAAGAACCCTCTCAGTCTCTCCATTCATGGACCCCTGTTCCTTCTTCTCATCCCCCAATACCTAGAAACACTTTCTACCTTGGCCCACCAGTGACTGCATCTGGCTGGTACTCAGAAGCACTCCCATCCAACCAACCATGACCACCACACATACCTCAGATACAGAGTACGCAACAGAAAGCAAGCTGTGGAACACCCATCCAACAAAGATAAAACCAGGCTTCAACACCAAAAATCATCCCAAATACAGATGTCTAGACACCGAACAAAAACACAATCGTTAACATACAAGAGCTTATATCTCCATCAGAACTCAGCAAGCCTACAGTAGCCCCTGAAAAAATGCAATCTGGCTGAGACACAAGACAGAGACTACAAAATAGGTATTATTAATATGTTCAAATACCTTAAGGAGGAAATGAACAAGTACATTAATGAAATCTATAAAAACACAGGGGAATGAAATGAAGAAAGCTGTTCAAGACATTAAAAAAGAAATGGAAACAGTAGGTAAAAACCCAAACGAAGGTAAAACTGGGAATGAAAAATTTAAGAAGTCAAACAGAAACCTCAGAAACAAATCTCACCAACTGAGTACAATACATGGAAGAGAAAAATCTAAGTATTGAGGACAAGAAGGAATAAATGCATACCTCAATCAAAGAAAATGTTAAATCTAAAAATCCAGGTATAAAGCACTCAGGAAATCTAGAACAGCATGAAAATTTCAAATCTACAAATAATTGGGATAGAGGAAGAAGAAACTCAGGTCAAAGTCACAAAATATATTTTCAATAAAATCAAATAAGAAAATTTTCCTAGCCTTAAGAAAGAGCTAGCTATCAATGTAGAAGAAGCATACAGAACACACAAAAAAAGACTGGACAGAAAAGAAATTCCCTCAGCAAATAATAATCAAATCACTAGCCTCACAGAACAAAGAGAGAATATTAAAAGATATAAAGGAAAAAAAAACAAGTAACATATAAAGGCAAACCCATTAGAATATCAACTGACTTATAAACATGGATACAAAACATTCTCAATAAAATACTTGCAAACTGAATATAAGAACACATCAAGAAAATCATCCACTGTGGTCAAGTAGGCTTTATTTCAGAGATGCAGAGAGAGTCAAACATATTTAAATTAATAAATACAATCCACCACATAAACAAGCTTGAAGAAAAAAAACACATTATCATCTCATTAGATGAAGAAAAGACCTTTGAAAATAATCAAACACCAATTCATGATAAAAGTCCTAGAGAGATTATGGATATAAGGGACATACCTCACATAATAAAGGCAACTTAGCAAACCGACATCAACCTAAAATGAAAGAAGACTCAAAACATTTCACTGAAATTTGAAAAAAAGAGGATGTCCATTTTCTCCAAACCTACTCAGTCTAGTACTTGAAGTCTTAGCAAGAACAATTAGACAAATGTAAAAGATCAAAGAGGATACAACTAGGAAAAGAATTCAAACTCTCTTTATTTTTAGATGCTATATAAGTTACCCTAAAATTCCACCAGGAAACTTCTACAGCTGATAAACACTTCCAGCAAACTAGCAGAAAACAAAATAAATGTACAAAAATCAGTAGCCTTCCTATATACAAATGACAGACTGAGAAAGCAATCAAGGAAACAATACCTTTAACAGTGTGTGTCTGTGTGTGTGTGTGTGTGTCAGGATAACCCTAACCAAGCAAACAAAAAACTTGTATGATTAAAAACTTTAATATGTTGAGGCAAGATATTGAAGAAGATATGAAATATGGAAAGATCTTCCATGCTTATGAAATTGTAGGATTAACAGAGAAAAAATGGCTATCTTACCAAATGCAAACTGCCAATTCAGTGTACTCTTCATTAAAATTCCAATACAATTCTTCACAGAACTAAGAAGGACAATTTTCAGCTTCATAGGGAAACTGGTCAGTAGGAGTCATTTTGTGTAAGTATGGAATGTGTGTGTATGTGTGTGTGTGTGTGTGTGTGTGTGTGTGTGTTTGATGGCTTTTCTTTGGCATTTTTTTTCCTTTTTGTATACTTTGTCCTATTCTGGTTTGTTTGGTTTTCGGTTGCCTGTTTGTTTTCAATTGAGTGAGACAAAGAAACGGTGTGGATTTGGTGGGAGGGGAGGGTGGGAGGGAAACTGTAATCAAATGTATTCTGTGAAAATCTGCTTTCTACAAAGATTAAGATTATTTTTAAAAATGTAGTATTCAAATATGCAAAGAAATAATAGAATTAAGTTTACCCGAGGACCACGTGGTTTGACACAGGTCACACAAGCCCAGCACGCATGCTTTGAACCACACGCCCACTTTGTACAATGAGCTGTTTATTTCCTCAACGCTGGGGTAAATTTTCCTTGTGGTAGTTGCCTAGCTGAGCCTTATGTGCATATAAATAAGGCATCCTACATGTTTGGAAATTACAAACCTAAAGTCAGTGGCTGGCTCATCTTCCCAAAACTTAGAGAGATCCCTGGAGAATCACCTGTCAAAATACAGTCTTTCCAATCAATTGCACCCGAAAGCATGTATGTGAAAATAAAAAAATTAAAATTAAAAAAGAGTCACACAAGGAGTCACACACCACTCTTACCTCCCTGTGCAGAGTTATCTGCAGTCAATTGAAAGTTGACATGATATCTGGAACTTAAACAGGTATTTTAGTTTGTAAAATTAGAAGTGTCATTGAGCACATAAAACCCAGTTAAGGTCAACTTGAAAAACAGAGTTTAATTTTTATCTTGAAAATTCTTAATATTTTCACATACAGATGCTGTATCAAGTTCTACAGTAAGTTGAGTTGAAATGTATTTCTCACTTTTCCAATTTCTCCTATTCCTCCTTTTCATTCCTTGAGTGGGTTATACATATGCAAATTAGACTGCTACAGTTTTGCATAAGTAACACAGGTTATTTCTAGAATGCATCCTCCTTTTATGCAGAAATAGTCTAACAGGTTTTTTTTAATGGTCTGTTTAGAAGTAAATTGGAAAATTACTAAATGCTATGAAACACCTTATACAAAACTGTAAAGAAAAATTTAAATTTGAAAGTTAATTTATGTTTCATTGCTTTGAAATTTTAGACCATTTGAGATTTTATTTTAAAGTCAACAGCTTAAGGTTTAACTAGTACCAATTATTTTCCTAGGAATTGTTAAATTTTCATTTAAAGGGCTTCAAAGATTCTTTCTTTATACACCATACTCTAGCCAAGCCAGGAAGTAACAAAAGTCATGTAATTTTAAATATTTTTGTTACAAATATGGCATACATTGTACTCCTGAGCCCGGGCAACCGTAATAGATATACAGACTGAGTGGCTTATGCAAGAATTTCTTCTATTTCTGGAGGTCAGAAGTATAAGATCAAAGTAGAAGCAATGTTGGTTCAGGCTCATGGCAACTCTCCTGACTGGTGGGCACCTTCTTAGTGGTTGGAGAGAGAAAGCCCTGACGTTTCCTCTTTCTCAGAAAGGCACCAATCTCACCAGTGGAGCCCCACCCATGCCAATGGTAGTTCCCACCCAAACACAGGACTTCCAAATGCCATCACATTAAGATTTACAGCTTCAACACTGACAATT
The DNA here is from genome assembly GCF_030254825.1 of Meriones unguiculatus. Classification (NCBI taxonomy): domain Eukaryota; kingdom Metazoa; phylum Chordata; class Mammalia; order Rodentia; family Muridae; genus Meriones; species Meriones unguiculatus. The sequence goes on along the minus strand of NC_083357.1, from coordinate 98,506,967 downwards.
TAGAGGAACAAAAACCCTTTTAGACATTGGATGTAGGAGAAAACAAGTAACAGACAGGAGCCTACCCCTGAGGGCCTCTGAAAGACTCTACCTAGCAGTGTATCAAAGTAGATACTAAGACTCATAACCAAACCTTTGGCAGAGTGCAGGGAATCATAAGAAAAAAGGGGGAGTTAATATGATCTGGAGAGGCCAGGAGCTCCAAAAGGACCAAATATATCTGAGCACAGGGGTCTTTTATGAGACTGATTCTCCAACCAAGGACCATGTATGGATATAACCTAGAACCTCTGCTTGGATGTAGCCCATAGAAATTCAGTATCCAAAGTGGGTACCCTATTAAGGGGAACAGGGACTATTTCTGACATGAACTCAATGGCTGGCTCTTTGACCTCCCCCTCCACTCCCCAAGGGAGGAGCAGTCCTGCTAGGCCACAGAGAAGGACTTTGCAGCCAGTCCTGAATATACCTGATAAACCAGGGTCAGATGAAAGGGAAGGAGGTCCTCTCCTATCAATGGACTTGGAAAGGGGCAGGGAGGAGATAAGGGAGGGATTGGGAGGGAATGGGGGAATGGGATACAGCAGGGCTACAAAGTTAATAAACTGTAACTAGTATTAAAAAATAAAAATGGAAAAGAAAAGAAAAGAAAAACCCTTCAATCCTGGATATCCATTGTCTCATTGCAAAACTAAGTAATTTATCATTGATAACACATATGAGGTGCCAAACACCCCTTTGCCACCATTCTTTACATTATACAGATGTCTCTACTCCTCTGTCCAAAAGCCAAACCAAGCACTCCATACAGGGGTTCATTCCCAAGCAAGATAGAAACTTCCTTGCAACAATCATTGCAGTGACCTCACTTCTAGTCCAAGCCTTTAAATTAAGGCCTGAACATGCTTAAGGAAATGTTTCATATGTGAGTATTGTCCTCAGTGCTTCAGAGGTCTCCAACCCAGCAATGAGTTGTGGGGTTCCCTTCCCCCACCCTGTTTAAGCATTCAGATTGGAAGTAAAGGAACCAAGAGATTAAACATTGTTTAGCAGGTTGAAGTGTTCTCTCTCTCTCTTGCTCTCTCTCTCTCTTTCTTTCTCTCTTGCTCTCTCTCTCTCTCTCTCTCTCTCTCTCTCTCTACAGGGAGGAAAATATTTTTTCCACGAACAAACGTAAGATTTGATTTAAGTAGAAACAGATTTTTACCTATCATGGCTGGCTTTTCTTGTCATTCTTTAAAGATGCTTCGTTACCTTGGGGATGTAAGGCACAGTTTTCCTTTTCACCTCATTTTCCTCTGGTCCAATGTCTCCAGATTACACAGAAGTGAAGGCAAGGAGACTTTAAATATTAATCACTCTGTGCAATACCCAAGCAGAACAAATAACTGACATGCAATTTCCAGCCTTCATGCATCGTTCTTGCAGAGGCTCGCTCAGCAGGGACCACCTCTCCGTGACATGCATTGTTATTTTCTCTCTAGTTACATTGAGATTGAACAATTTAGGAATCCCACTCATGCTTTTACTTTGACCATAAAAAAAAATCATAAACTTTGTATGCAAGAGTACCCACATCCATATAGGCAGATAGCAGTTCTTTCTCTCCCTGAGAAAGAGGATGGAAGGTGCGGAAAGGAACAGGGACAAAGAACAGAATGAGCGTGGGAGATTAGATTAAATTGTAACTGGTGCATCAACTGAACCTAAAGTTATTGCCACATACAGTCACACCAAATCGCATCTCTATTCGTCTACCTGTCACTCTCTCCCAGTTGACAGATCAGCCCTGGCTGACATTATTAACCCTGGAATAACTAAGCATTATTGAACTAGGTGCTGAGAAGAAAAGAATCTGAAACTAGGCAGGACCAATGTGTGTAACTGAAAATTAAAAGAACTTAGCCTTCTATGGACTACTCCCAGGAATAGGAATGTGATGTTCACCAGATACATGCACAGTGAAATGCAAAATCACGTAAGATGTAGGAATTCAAACAAGTTAGTGTAGATACTCTCAACAGACAAGCAAAGTAGCCAGAATGGAGCCTTGTATATACGGAAGAAGACAAGAAAGCACCCTATGACCCCTCTTTGAATGTCTTAATATTTTCTGACTTCCTTTAAATTGAGTTTCAAGAATATAAAGGAATTTGCTTTAAGACAATTCATCCAACACTCAGGACTTTGGTCCTGAATAGTACTAAGGAGAGCATGAAAAAATGTTCCTGGGAAGACCAGGTCGTGCACAGAGCTACAGAGAAGTTTAGACAGGGCTAATGAAGTTGATCATCGGGGAAAAGCTGGTGCCACCTCAGAGAGGAGCGAGCAGGCTGACTACCAGAATGTTCTCAGTTGTTCAGAACAGCAGTTTGCCGTCTTTCCTGTCTGAGCTAGGCACTCAAAATGGAGTTTCCACGGCTACCTGTGGAAGTTTCTGAACATCAGGGTGATAATCCAGAAAAGGAGCTGGGAACAGACTGTATAACTCCTCTAGAAAATTCTAAAAGGAAAGAATGCTCTGACCAGAAAGCATTTGCTTCTGCTGTGTAACGGCAGGGGCTTGGACCACACTTTTGCCCAAGGTCTTTCTCCTACAGTTTCTAACGCACGGCTTTTAATCCATGTGAAGATCAGCGTCTGGGTCAGCTGGATGAAGGCTGTTCCTTCTCTGCTATCTCCCATTGAATGGAGTCATAATCGCAACGGGAACAGATATTTAGGAACGAAATGAACAAACAGACAAAATACAAAAAGTGGATCTGGAAGGAACTCAAGCGGTGAAAATGACAATGATGAAATGAGATTGGTGATGAAGAAAGTAAAAAGATTAAAATGAGTGAGAATGTCGCAGTGAAATCTATTGTTTTTATAATTTTAAAGAGGGATTGAAAACACCACTAAACCTGTGGTAAGCTTGTCTCATTTTCATTTTCTCCTTTGGTCTTCAAAAGACTTCCTGAATTAGATGAATAAGGTAGAGGAACAATTTTGTTTCTGCCTTATTTTCTTCTTCCTCCTCATGTTCTTTTTCTCCCCCCCCCCTCCTTTCTTTCATCTCTTCTTCTCCTTTCGTTTTCTGTTCTCTTGGTTTTGTTGTTGTTGTTGTTGTTGTTTTTTGTTTGTTTGTTTGTTTGTTTTGTTTTTCTCTATAGTTCTGTAAAGGTAATATTGTACCACTTCAGTTTTCTTTATTCCTTGGCTGTACAGACCAGAAAGCCCAAAAGTTGCCCAGAAGTTGCCCAGTTGACGCAGGAAATGAGCTTGCCATGTATTTATCAGTGAGCTGAGCTCTGACTTTGGGAATCAGACAAATTACATTTCAAATGATAGCCAAACAGGAAGTTAAATGGGACAACGGTTAACCTCTCTGAGCTACTGTTTGCACTGACCCTGTGAGAAGGCAACGTTGCAATACAGGTTTGCATACCACACGTCTGCACAGACCAAAGGTGCATCCCAGGAAAATTCAGAGTTCCTGAGTTTTCATGCAAAATGGAAAGTGACTTCTTTTATAACTTCCTAATTTAATCTAACAGTTATGCCAGTTTTTCAGTCAAATTTCACAGGCTAAAAGTATCAGAAAAATGTACAGATTTAACTTGTACTCATGTTATTCTAAGCTTAATCCTCTTGTTTCCCTTCCCTTAAGAAAATACCAGAGAAATCGCTGCTTGAAATTGGCATTCAGACTGTCCTAGACATTTTAGTATTTTTCAAAACTGTTATATGAAATCAGCTAAAATCCTAGAGAACTTGTTATTTTCCCTTTCATTAAATATACTAAAATTTTTCTTTATAGTGTCTAAGTAGAATTACTAACCACTATTAGCACATTGAAAAATAAACTAAAATAATTTTAATGTCCTTTCATGCTCTGACATTCTGTAGTTCTGTGAACTGTAAGGTTTTCAGAATAAAGAAATACTGAGGTTCATTTTTCTCCAGAAAACTCTAAGTAGATAACTAAATCTTGCTTAAAGGACAGTTCAAGAGCATGTGGGCACAGGGATGAGACAAACTTTATCAACATCAGATCTTCAACTTTCTGAGAACAAAGAGCATGTCTCCCATTCCTTTTCTGCCAACCTGTTTTAAGTTCCAACTCCCAGATGACAAAGACGGACATGCTACAGGTGACAGGGTCTGAACATTTTATAGATGACATGGCATGGACATGCTACGGACCATGGGAAATACGGAAAAAACTCAAATGATAGATCTGTGGCTCTCAGAACTGTTTACATGATATTAGACATTATAGACATATATAAATGCTTACTTCTTAATCCATATGAAACTTAATATATTGTTTCCTAAGTATACACACACATACTGAGAATGTATATGTATATGATGTATATATACTATGTATGAATAATACATACAATGTGTATATATCATACATTTGATGTATAATCATTTCTATATATAATGTGCTTATGATTTCATATAAAAACATCTATATGACAGAGTTTACCTGGAGTTACACAATGGTGAATTATGTTTGTTCCAGAATCCATAAGTTGCCAAATAAATAACCCGGTGAGAGGTATGAGAGGCTTCTTTGTGTTGTTCAGTGTCTTGGAAACTGCTTAAACATATGTATGTGTACTTTTGATCTCAGTTGCCCACCAGAATTTGGCACTAAGTCCTCATTGCTAAGGACACCACACATTTCGATCACAGGGCATGGGGAAATATAGTTGGAACTGACCAGAAGGCTTTCTCAATTCCACCACGCTTTCACAGTATCAGAAGGTACTTACCAGGAGGGAGTGGCAGGAATTCATCACTATAAGCCAGCTATAAACATTGTGAGATACGGCAATACCTGACAGACAAAATATGTCCATGTGTATAATAGTAGCATGGACACGTGCACACACACAGAGAGAAAGTAACTGACGTTGATGTCATCTTCATATAAATGATCTGAGTTTTTCCAATCCTACTATCCTCATCATTTAATTGAATACAAATGGCTAAGAGAATAGATTATCAGAGTACTCTTCATGTTTAAAGTCTTGGAGAGACTGGGGATACAAGGTACATACCTAACATAGTAAAGGCAATGTACAGCAAACTTATAGCCATCGTCAAACTAAACAGAAAGAAATTTATATCAATTCCACTGAAATTGGGAACAAGAGAAGGCTGCTCGCTCTCTCCATATTACTTCAACATAGTACTTGAAGTCCTAGCTAGAGCAATTAGACAACTAAAGGAGATCAAGGGGATACAAATTGGAAAAGTCAAAGTATCACTATTTGCAGATAAGATAGTATACAAAAAAAATCACCCCAAAAATTCTACCAGGGAACTCGTACAGCTGATAACCACTTTCAGCAAAGTGACTAGATACAAAATTAACTTATAAAAATCAGTAACCCTCCATATATAAAAGACAAACGGACTGAGAAAGAAATTAGTAAAACAACACCCTTCACAATAGCCACAAAGAACATAAAGAATCTTGGTGTTATACAAACCAAGAAAGTGAAAGACTGCATGAAAAAAACTTCAAGTCCATGAAAAACAAAACCGAAAAAGATGTTAAAAGACAGAAAGATCTCCCATGCTCATGGATCCATAGCATCAACATAGTAAAAATGGCCATCTTACCAAAAGCAATCTACAGATTCAATGCAATCCCGTCAAAATGCCAATACAATTCTTACAGACCTTAAAAGAACAATTAATTCACAACTTCATATGGAAAAAGAAAAAACACTAGAATTGCTAAAAACAATCCTGTATGATAAAAGATCTTCGGGAGGTATCTCTATACCTGATCTCAAGCAGTACTATAGGGCAACAGTAGTAAAAACTGCATGGCACTAACATAGAAACAGACTGGTGGATCAATGGAATCAAGTTGAAGACCCAGAAATGCCCACACACCTAAGGACACTTGATTTTTAAAAAAGGAGACAAAACCATACAATGGGAAAAAGATAGCATCTTCAACAAATGGTGCTGGTCTACTGGATGTCTACATGTAGAAAAATGCAAATAGATCCATACTTATCACCCTGCACTAAGCTAAAGTCCAAGTGGATCAAAGACATAAAACCAGTCACACTAAATCTGTTAGAAAACCTCAACACAAAACCAGTCACACTAAATCTGTTAGAAGAAAAAGTGAGGAAGAGAATTGAACTCATTGGCACAGAAGACAACTTCCTGCACAGAACACCAACAGTTCAGGCTTTAAGATCAATATTAATAAATGGGACCTCATGAAACGGAAAAGCTTCTATAAGGCAAAGGACACTATCACCAGAACAAAACAACAGTCTACAGACTGCGAAAAGATCTTCACCAACCTTATATTCAACAGTGTTAATAACCAAAATACATAAAGAACTCAAGAAATTAAAACTCCAACAAATAATCCAATTTAAAAAATGGGGTACAGAACTAAACAGAGAATTCTCAACAGACGAATATCAAATGGAGGAGAAACTTTAAAGAAATGTTCAACATCCTTAGTCATCAGGGAAATGCAAATCAAAATGATTCTGAGATGACATCTTACACCTAGCAGAATGGCTAAGATCAAAAACTGAAGTGACAGAACATGCTGTTGAGGATGTGGAGAAAGGTGAACCCTTCTCCATTGCTGGTGGGAATGTAAACTTGTACAACCATATCAATCTGGTGCTTTTTCAGACAACTGGGAATAATGTTACCTCAAGACCTACTATACCACTCCTGGTGGGCATATACCCAAAAGTTGATTCACCATACAAGAACATTTGTTCATCTGTTCATAGCAGCTGTATTCATAATAGCCAGGATCTGGAAACAACCTAGATGTCTTTCAATTGAGAAATGTATACAGAAATTGTGATACATTTACATAATGGAATAACTACTCAGCTATTAAAAACAAAGAAATAATTAAATTTACAGGCAAGGGGATGGAACTAGAAAAGAGATCATCCTGAATGAGGTAACCTGGAAGCAGAAAGACATACATAGTGTATACTCACTTATAAGTGGATATTAAACATACAATATAGGATAAACATACTAAAATCTATACTCCTAAAGAAGCTAAGCAAGAAGGAGGACCCTAGGGAAGATGCTTACTCCTTATTCAGAAGGGCAAACAGGATTGACACGGGAGGCAGGAAGAAAACAGGGAACAGGGCAGGAGGCTACCACAGAAGGCCTCTGAAAGACTCTACCCACCAGGGTATCAAAGCAGATGCTGAGACTCATAGTCAAACTTTGATCAGAGAGCAGGGAATCTTATTAAAGAAGGTGGAGACAGAAAGATCTGAAGGGGACAAGAGCTCCACAAGACCAACAGAGCTAAAAAAAAAAAAAAATCTAGGCCCAGGGGTCCTGCAGAGACATATACTCCAATCAAGGATCATGCATAGAGAGGACCTAGAACCTCTATTCAGATGTAGCTTATAGGCAGCTCAGTCTCTAAGTGGGTTTCCTAGTAAGGGGAGCAGGAGTTATCTCTGGCATGTACTCAGTGGCTGGCTCTTTGATCATCTCCCATTGGGGGGTGGGGGTGCAGCCTTGTCAGGCCACAGAGGAAGACAATGCACCCAGTTCTGGTGAGACCTGATAGGCTAGGGTCAGATGGATGGGGAAGAGGACTACCCCTATCAATGGATTGGGGGAGGGACATGGGAGTAGAGAGGGAGGAAGAGTGGGATTGGGAAGGGACTAGCCGGGATACAAAGTGAATAAATTGTAATAAATAATTTTTAAAAGATTAAAAAAAGAAGAGAAAAAAACAAAACAAAACAAACAAACAAAAACAAAAAAGCCTCACATATGCCGATCTATTTGGGTTTTAGTTAATTCCAGATGCAGTCAAGGTGACAACCAAGAACAGCCATCACAGGTAACTTTTAATATTTTTAACTCTGTGTGCCATTCTCTTAACCGAGGTTTCTCAAGTACTCTCAAAGACTTCCAAACACATCAAGAAACTTAAAGGGTGTTTTAGAAAATCATAGGGTCTACGATAATGGTGGAGACTCAGCTTTAGGCTTCCACTTGTTCTATTGTTGTGATGCTTTAATATGAGAAACATTTCTCACAGGCTCTGGCATGGGAATACTTGGTCCCCAGTTAGTGGTGCTATTTTCAGAGGTTTAGGAGGTGTGTGATGAAATTTGGGAGTTTAAAATCTTGCCCTAATTCAAGTTTGCTCTCTCTGGCTTTCATTTGCGGTAAAGGATATAAGCTCTCAAGCATGCTGTGGCTGCCACCATTCCTGGCAATCGCCTCCAAGCTTCCCCCTCCAGGTGAACTTTTAACCATCTGGAGCCAGAGGCCTAAATAAACTCTTACTTCCGTAAGTTGCCATGGTCATGGTGCTTTATTGTAGCAACAGAAAAGTAATTAATACAATTTTAGGTATACAGCTGAGAGCAGTTGGAAATAATTTGGGATATGCTGACAGGTTAAATTATAATGTTCCCCAAGAACATAAGGGAAACGTCAAAATTCAAAGCCACCTAACACCTGACAGCTCTACGCACTGAGACAAAGGAAAACAGTTTTATGACATATTTCAGCAAATATTTCCCCTTCTTAGAAGGGGAATATTTCCTTCCCTTAGAAGGAGGCTATTATTCTGGGAACAGCAAAACCTAGTACTTGTAGTTACGGTTTAAACTTTTAATGTCTTTCATGTTTATCATTTTTTATTAAATATGGATTATAGAGTAAATGAAAGAGGTCATCTCTTCTACCTACCCAACTCCTAAGGCATCCTGTAGGTTAAGTTCTTGCATCTATCCAAAGAGCTACAAATTCATATGTAAGATTAGAATTCAGAGCAGGAAAGCCCAGCTCCATTAAGGCCCTTCCCATTGCTTCACCAATGAGGAGTAAGGCTGCAAGAAAGACTACATATACTACAAACAGTAAAGGGACAGTAGGGATACTAATGTCAAAAGAAAACATGAGCAATGGTGAGGAACTGAGAAACAAGGAGGCTTCACCTTCAGGGGCCCTCCATCTAGTCAGCACTAACTCAGCTACGTTTCCTCCAAAGTATGTCCCCGCTTCCGCAACGACATCTGCACGGCTCAAGCAATCCCTCAGCTTTGTGTTTGTTTGTGTCTGCCTTTCACAGGCTCCCATGATTGTGGGGCACCTTTGCATCAAACTCAGAGTCAGCAAGACCACACGCTTGACTGAAGGAGAAAATGAAACTTCTCCGGGCATGCCGGGACTGTAGCTCTTTCTCTTGCTCCTCGTTTCTCTGTACAAACCCCACATAACTCAAGAGAACAAACGTGTTTTGTTTTGTTTTGTTTTGTTTTCAATGCAGTTTATTCAGGAACCTTGAACAATCATCTGACCCCGGGGAAAGCCAGCCCACAGCTTAAATAGCCTCTGGGTAGCCAACCCCAGCGTGCCTCGTGGGCAATGCAGATAGGTCCACATACATGGAAGCAAGCCAGATCCTCAGCCTTAGCCAAATGTGGAATTGTTCGTGACAGAGAGCACTCACCATCGGGAAGGTGGAAAGCGGAAACCAGCTCCATCTTTAAGGCGCGGCATTACCCAGCTCTCTACAGTTCCCCCTTTTTGTTTTAGATGCATCAGGCAAGAGTAGAGGTCTGATCTCTGATATTACAAATAAATTGGGATTTTGTACCGATGTTCATTTAGGTGTCATCCACCCAAAGAGCATCAGACCCATCTGATACCTTTTTCTCAGAGGCGGGACCTGGGGCATCAACCCGCATGCAATCAGACATGCTCTTCTCTGGGAGAACAAACGTTTAGTGGGAACATTTGTGCACTTAGTGCTACGGTACCCAAGCAACACAGACATGGCCCAGTTTGACAGTCTGAAAATAAGCTACTTGTAATCACATTGAGTTAAAAGCATAACCTACTTAGACAGCTATGTGAAAAGTCACATGAAGGAAAGCCAAAGTGTAGTTGGGACACATGTGTGCATGCACACACATGTGTCTGTGTGTAGCTGCTCCTCAGTGTGTGCTCGGGACTCCAAGGAAGTCCAAGTGATTTGTACTAAATGGTGTAGAATTTTTACATGCTTGCATAGTATACATGGTGTGTGTGTGCACACGGTATAAACACACATGTATGTCCTCCCACATCCTCACTATGGCACTTTTGTATTACTCACAACACAGAATGCACAAGGTGAGCTATGCGAATATATCTTATACCGTGTTGCTTAGGGAAATGATGGTAAACATAATTCCATACAGATACAACTTTTTGCATTCTCTACTTAGTTGAATCCACACCAGTGCAATCTGGATACAAAACAATTATTGTATGGACTATCAAATAGCTAAATTATGGCCGATGGAAAGTCTCTCTAAGGAAGTTTGGAAGAGATCCATTATACTGAATAAAAACAGACACAAAAGCAAGAATATTACAGGAGAAAAACTATTTCAGATAATACCATGAGAGAAAGACCAACGTACCTAGAGCTCAGAATTTGGAGTATAATTGTTGAGTGAGGATGGACTTGAGCCAGAGGCAGAGCAGCTCACTCTACTGATCACATTAAATTTTCCTGATGCCTGATCACATTAAATTTTCCTGATGGCCTAAGAACCGACAAGAATGTAAAACATCTTGTCTATTGTACAATAGACTGGTGGGCTCTGTGGGTGCAATGTGGAGAATGGACAGTAGAGGGCACAAGAGTAGAAAAAAGGAAGCCAGTTAAGTGCTATGAGACCCTGCTTTAGTAGCACATACCTGGATGCCAGGGACACATAGATCAAAATTAATTAATTAATTATAATAAATAGATAGGTAGGTAGGTAAATAAATAAATAAAAGATAAGTAGATAAATAGATAAATATAAATGAATAAATAAATGAATGGATAGAGAGGTAGATAGGTAGATAAATAAATAAACAATTTTTGCTGGTTCAAGAGAGATGATCACAGCCTAGACTGCGACAACCATGTAGAGGGCAGAAATAGTGATAGGGAGAGACAATCAAGCTGATGCTGAGTCCCTAGATTAAGCATTGCATCACATGCAATAGATAACACATTGCAATATAGACAGTACATCTCACAGATTCATTGCTGCATTTTACAAATACCTATGCAGCTGCCATCACTGTGACTCAGAATATCAGGACTAAAGTTTGAATATGAGTCTTGAGCAGGACTCTGAATCATAAGGCTCTCAGACACTCTGTAGGACTCCTTCTAAGATTTCTCAGGTTATCTAGAATTTCTGAGATGAAGGTGGACTTCACATCTCTGGGCAAAAAAAAATCTTGCTCTCTAGATCTAATCTTACAATGACTGATACCCAGAGTGAATTCAAATCATATTTTTGAAAAATTAATTTTCAACAAATAGGGTCACCAAATTATACTGACACATGAAGTTTAGTAAAACAGCATTTCAGAAATATCTTCTTGGGTGAGTAACTACTTCTTGAAGAGAGAAAGCATAATTCTAGTAGAATTTGCTCACTTGGGTATTTGTGAACTAATAGGCAGATTGGAGTGGATAAAGAAGAGGAATTTAAATATCTCAGTGCCACTGCCATACCTCAGGCAGCTACTTAGCTGCAGAGCCAACCTCAAAGTGTAGCAGAAGCCCTACGATCAGTTAGAAAGAATCAGGTCAGCTGATGCTCACTGCCAGCCCTACGACCTGTCTATCCATTTTCGGTTTGTTTTTAAATCTAGCAATCATGTGCTGAAAGGTTGGATCAAATTTTAAATTAAAGTTATATGTGGACTGCAAGTAGCTCATATGCAGGCCACATGGGCCTTGTGGCCTCCAGTGTGAAAGCGCTGATTTACACTAACACACTGGTCTGGAGGGATGGAGCACATAACAGGCTCTGAATTATCAGGAGAGAAAATAGACGACACACAAAAGCTCTGTCTTCGTAGAGAAAGAGCGATGCTACAATCACACAAACTGTCAAAGAACGGAAACGAAGGAAAAGGAATGGACCTGTGAAACTAAGAGACAGTCCAAGCATATTTTTACACATTTACGAGGGGGAAGCCGATGTTCTGATTCAAGCACACACTGAATAATGATCAAATCGTAGTAATTGCCTCATCCATCACCTTGCATGTTCATCATTCCTTTATGGTGTATATAGTCAAATTCCTCTCTCCTATTTTATCATTAATTATATCTGCTGTTCTCCTTTGTGTCTAGGTCACCAGGCCCTACTCCTCCTATCTAGATATACAACATTGCACCCATTAATCAAGCACATTCCTTTATAATGAATCACAATTTTCTAAGAGGAAAATGTATGTCTCCTGTGAACATGCTGAACATATCTATGTGTGTGTGGAGGACGGAAAATCAATTAATTTCGTTCCTTTGATCTGAAGAATGGAACTCTTTTTAGGAAATGAAACCAATTTTCTCACATAGTAAAAAAAAATACACTCTCAACAATGGTTCTTCTATTCAGTTTAGAAAAGGAACAAGTTCATCTGGATAAAATAACTATGGATACTTATATCACTGTCTAAAGATTTTAGAATGGAGCTGGCAACTTGTCTTTATCCAGATTGCCTCACCATTTAATAAAAAAAAAATGTTTATCTTGTATGTTTGTGGTATAAAAAGAAAACCCATAGGATAATATCATCATAAGCGATACTGAGAAGGGAACTGTTTGAACTCTGTGTTGGGCTCGAGATTAAGAAAATACAATATATAGTTCTCAGTTAAATCATATTCTTGTTTCCTGGTACTGGAGGTCTTTCAAACAGAAGATGTAAAAGAGACATTAGAAAAGAAGCATGTACCCATGTGTCCGCACGAATATAAGAAGAGAAAGTGAATAAATTGTAATAAATAAATAAAAGTAAAATAAAATAAGACTATAAGAGACTTAAAGTTTCCAGAAGATATGTAGAAGGGTGCAGAAGAAGGGTTTTGAATTGTAAGAAGGAACCAACCTGAAGCCATTTTGAATAACGGTCAAATAAAGTTTAAGTTTCTAAGACTTCCCTGAGTAACTGACATCCTGCTTGGCAGAGAGACATGTACGAAGGTAACTGACATGGTAAACTGAGACATGAATGGCAGGCAAGTAGCTTCACCACAGTTGGGTAAACTCACCAACGGCAACAGGATAACTGTATCACTAAGACATGTTCCTAAGGAAATCCCCTATCCCTAAATCCTGATTAGCAGAAAATGTAACTGTAACTCGGCACAGATATTTATGGTGTTCAAGCTGAAAAAAAAAATCTCTGTATCATTCTGGCTCAGAGTTCAGTTTTTGAATCTCTTCTACCATCTTGATCTATCAGTAGCAGCTTGATTACAATAAATTTTTGTCATCTGCATCGACCAGGTGTGTAGGCTTAGATTTTTCATCAAACCCACTTTATTTAGGGTTCTTTTTTTTTTTTTTTTTTTCAAAAAAAAGTTTATTTATTACATATACAGTGTTCTGCCTGCAGGCCAGAAGAGGGCACCAGACCTCATTATAGATGGTTGTGAGCCACCGTGTGGTTGCTGGGAATTGATATTTAGGGTTCTTAAGCACTTCTTCCTCCCTTCCGCCCACTGACCAGAGGAAGGGGAGAAAGAAGGTTATTAGGTAAAGGGAACCGTAGATCACTTTTTTAGAAGTAGTTTCTTGGAACTACTTAGTGTCCACTCTTTGTTGTCCGGATACCAGCAGTCCAGTCTGAAGGCCAACACCAAACAGCACGATTCAGCAGATCAGGACAAGTCACTGAAAGCCACAAGACTCAGTTGGATTGCCCTGAGAAGTTCTCTCAAGTGTCAAAGCATGAAGACCAGCACAGTGATGTCAGTCCAAAAAGTGATGTATCACTGCCCGTGGGCTTCTATATACCTCCTCTCCTCAGAGTCAACCTGTGGATATTTTCAACTGACCCAAGTCATACCCCTCACACAAGACAGCTCACAGCAAAACATCATATGCCCTCTCCCAAGACAGCGTTTAGCAAAACATCACGTGACACATGAGTCTTCAAAGAAACGAGAAACTTCCTCTTCACCAATACTTGAGTTGCTTTGGATCTGAGTCGATAACCACTGAGGAGGAATTTCTCACATAGAGAGTCTTTGGATTGCAGAGATGAAATAGAATGTTGGTGTCCACAACACAGATTAGACACAGCATGTACACATAATCTGCCCTATAACACTTCTATCTTAGACCCTACAGATGTGACAGGCAGGCCCCAAGACCAAAACACCTACCAAAATGGTGACATCCTGAGCGCTTCTATCCTATCTCAAAACAAGACACTAAGGACTCAACTAGGGGCTTTAACTTCTAGGTTGTGACGCCAGTTTCACTGTGTACACATGGACCATTGTTTCAAATGATCCAGCTAGATGTTCCTGCTTTTCCTATCAAGTCCTAAAATCATTTAACAGAATACAGACTGTCAAAGGTTCTATGTATTTTGTTTTCACTGCTAGCGATTAAACATAGGGCCTTGTATACACTATATAAGTCCTCTTCCACTGAGCTACACAAAACAGTAAATGAAAACCTATATTTTTTTAGCACCTGAAACAACATTGGAAAACAACACCATTCCAACAAAACACCTGTCTGCTGTTGATATCTTAAGACACTCAGTAATGCTATGGCAGAGTACCGTGGAGCTGACAATTATCAAGCACAAAAAGTTATTTCCATATAACTCCAGAGGCCAGGACATCTGAAAATAAGACTCTAGCTTCTGGGTGTGGACTTCTCGCTGTGTCTTCACACGGTAGAGGGGAAAGGGCAGGAGAGAGAATCCACTCCCGGAGACATTTCTATAGTACCAGTAACCTGTCCAGAACAGCAGAGTCTAAAGGATCTACCTTCCAAAATTACATAAAAGCAATAGTTTCTGGAACCCAGGAGCTATTAATTACAAATAAAAGAATATCAAATAAGGATAAACAAAAATTACAAAAAGAGAACTATATCAGCACACTCGTTTATACTAACTTAAAAACGATAAATTGGCGGGGTAGGTGTAAGGGCACCTGTGCGCACCTTTAAAGAGGTGAGGGAGCTTCCCTTACAGGGAGACTGCTGTGTTTTAAAGCAATCATGCCATGGAGATAAGTTCGAGATATTTTCTCATGCTCTGACTTCCTCTGCTTTATAGTTTTGCACAGGAGCACCCCTGCTTGCCCTGCACAGGAGCGACGCACAGATGTTCCCTCCTGTGGTCCTTTATATCGCATGAGCCTGCACACAGGTGCAGCAGAGAGAGAGAGCCAAACAAGCACGGACACCTCATTTTCAGATACAGTTGGCATATCACCTATTAGAGAACCCTCAAAATTGCTTCGGGAAGTCTCACTTCTAAAGAAGTAAAAGGAGAATGTTTATTTATTTTATTTTGTCTTACAGGTGTCGAAAATGAAACCCAGTATGCAGGGACTTCTTGTGTGTGGGGTGGGTGTCTGTTTCAATCCTCTCCACACAAAACCAAGAAGGGCATTGATTTTTAGCTTGGCTTCTATTTTTAGATATTATTCTACCTTCCTGACAAATCCATGAAACTATCTTTTCTCAACCCATAGCCATAATGGCTGTTTCCATCCCCACCTGCCCTGGCCTAGTTTGAGTCGAAGAGCTATGGCGGTGTTAGTTAGCAAAGCCTGGGATACCTGCAAGTTGCCATTCTGGTTCACACACATTTTTTTTTTCCCAATGCTTCATTTATCCGAATTACCTTTTCTGGTCCGGAGCTGTGGAGGCAATCTTTAGCAACCAGTATTTCTCATAGCGTGTTCCAGCAAGTCACAGTGCTTTCCTTATGCCTTTCCTCACAAAGGACAGAAACACAAGGAACACACCAAACCAAGTGCCATGAAGCTCTGTGAACTCCACTACCCATGCTAAGATTGAGAGAAATGTGCCACCCTGTAAGGCTTATCTGACTTCTAAGCATCTCGCCGCTTCTTCAGATAAAGGTTAAACTACTTATTGAGGTTAAATATCACACATGTTCAGCTTGGGGTAAAGTTTTATCTGGGAAACACAAGTTAATGGTGTTAAAAATACCTCTGAGTTCTTCCTACAATCCACGAGAAGGCTGAGTGAGGTTTGGCTTAAGTGGCAATACACGAAACAAAGGAACAGAAAGCTGACCATTGGATTGTAACCTGATGTTATAGGCAGGAGTCTTGGTTTGCGAGTATCTGGTTAGCATTGTTCCTAGGGACATGTCCCTGTTTGCTTTGAGTCTTGTCTTGGTAAGTAAACAAACAGATATTAAGCCCTGATTTTACCGTTAATAGTGTAAAGTAACATATTCATAAACCACTTTATAGAAAATACAAACTTTACACTATTTTATGGAAATTTTACCAGTGGAATAAATAACATATAACTACATAAGTATTAAAGTTAAAAATCCAAACTACCTTGTTTACATGTATAAACGTCTTTAAGACTAAGTAATATGATTTTTCATTATACAATGATATTAAGCTATAGAAGAATTTGAGTAGGCCCACACTTTATGGAAATCTGGATTGCATGATGTATGCTCCCTCCATCTCTGAAATGTCATGAATTCAGGGTAAATTGCTAAATAATTTAAAGAGGCACAAAAAACATGTTTGGTCAAGATTCTTTATGTAAGCACAGCACTTGGGGAATAAAATTGGCCAGACACATTCTTTGGAAATACGCTCTTCTGGAACTTCACAAATTTTATTCAAACTAGAGCATGAAAATTATGGAAGATATAGTTCTAACTACCACTGAAACAACACATTAAGACAACTTTTTAAAAATTCTTCAGCGAACAAGGATGGCCCTGCTTCCCTGGTGCTAGAGTGACAATTAAGGCAGTGATCACATGCCTAACAACCGGTGTGTCTCCAGAAGCAAGGCCACCTCCAACCTTGTCCAGTGTGGGGAAGTTCTGCCCAATCAGGAGAATCTAGGAAACCATAAGGTCCTAAAACCACATAAAGGACGACCGTGGTCAGGGCTTTGTTAGCAGATTATGCCCCCGAGTCTGTATCTGAAGATAAGAAACAAAACCTCGGAAGACTGGCAGAAACTGGGTCAATTTTCTTCCCACTAGAAAATCTCAAAGACTTTTGCAATGCCATAGAAACCAGAAAATAATGAGACTGTGGAGACCCCGGGACTTTAAAAACTGCTTCCAGGGTACCTAATAATTATGCAAACAAGTCTTGATTTCTAAGCTGCCATTGAGGTCCACAGCTAAAACTTCATTCAGATCTCAATCATCTCTCCACAGGCCAAAACTTTTTAATAAGCTAGCTAAAATTTATGCTAAGAATGAATAACAAGATTTTGCCAAGCTTCTTTTTTTTCTATTTTTGTTTACTGAGCTATTTATTCATATAACCCTCATTGAACTTTAAATGGTTTTCAGTCTCTCTGAGAACATTTCTATTTACTCAACACAGTTAGAGGTTCATAGTTTATATTCATGATCAGGGCTATAGCGACTGAAGAAAGGAAAGAGAATTATAAGGATAGGCACCTTGACAGTTTAGGGGAAATCGATCTTAATGCAAATAAGTTCCCTCATTTTTAATCATTAGCTGTACTTTCCCAGGAAGTTCATATAATTAGATATGCCTTTGCTTTTTTTTAATAAAAAAAAATATGTAACTACTGTCCAGTAAGCAGTGTGATCAAGGCAAGACAACCTGCAGGGGATATGAAGATGAGTAAAACATGGATCACACTGTCAGAGACTCTTTCTGAAAAGCAAGCCTGTGTTTTTCCATCCTGCCTGATGGCAAACTCCTGGGCACAAATGATAGGAGCAGTGACTTCAGGGACCACACCACTGCAGTTAGCTAGAGGAATTCTTTAGTTACAGACACAGACACATTAATGTTCACATTAATCTTAAGAATACAGGAGGGAGAACAGAGCACGAGCACAGAGATAGAGTGTTTGCCTAACATGTGGGAAGCACTGTGATCAATCCCTAGAACCCAGAGAAGAGCTGGGAGGGAGAGGGGAAGGGCACAGGGAAGAGGGATGGATGAAAAGAAGCATAAAGAAAAGTAGAAAGGAAGGTAGATAGAAAGGAGGGAGGGAGGAAGGGAGGGAGGGAGGGAGGGAGGGAGGGAGGGAGGGAAAGAAGAGAGGGAGAAACGAGGGAAAGAGGGAAGGAAGAAGAGAGGGAGAAAGGGAGAAAAAGAAGGAAGGAAGGCTGGCCACCAGGTCCTCCCAGCAGCTATCAGTCCCTCCCTGTTACAGGGTTCTCCTGGCTGGCATACACTGCCTCCTACCCTAATTTCCAGGCCAGGTACTAAGCTGGGTTGCCCTCCCCCAAGCTGCTCTTCCCTATATAACAGTCATTTTTTAAAAATTAATTCAATTCACATCTCAGTCATAGGCCCCTCTCTCCTCTCCTCCTAGTCCTGCCCTTCCTCCTGCATCTTCTCTCCCCTAGTCCTCAGAATAGCGGAGCCCCTCTACCCAGACACCCCATGAGGACTGAATTCATCTTCCTCCCCTGTGGCCTTGTAATAAAGTCCCATAGGGGAAGTGATCAAAAAGCAGGCAACATAGTCTATGTCAGAGATACCCCAAATCTCCTAATTAGTGGGTCCACATGAAGCCTAAGATGTCCATCGGACTTATCTTCTTATGGTCTGTGCATTATACTATGTCTATCCTGTACTATCTGACTAAAATACATTTATAAATGAATATATATCATGTGTGTCTTTCTGGGTCTGAGTTACCTCACTCAGGATAATCTTTTCTAGTTCCATCCATTTGCCTGCAAATTTCATGATTTCCTTGATTTTAATGGTTGAGTAGTATTCCATTGTGGAAATGTACCACAGTTTAAGTATCCATTCCTCAGCTGAGGGACATCTAGGTTGTTTCCAGTTTCTGGATATTACGAATAAAGTTGCTATGAACATGGTTGAGCAGATGTCCTTGTTGTATGATGGATCAGCTATACGACTCCTGGGCATGCATCCAAAACATGCTACACAAGAACAGCCATTATGATTACACCTTTTTTTGCCTTTTTGCTTCTTGGCTATTCCAGGTTCCCTTCTCTTCATTTTCCCTCCCTCCTCTTTTCACATGGTCTGGCTCTGTCTGGCCATATTCACTCTGGACTCTCCCATCAGATGCCACCGACCTTTTTCTAGCTGTTCTCTCCCCCATATCTACAATAAACCTTCTCCAACTATACCTAGGAGCAGCCATGGCCTCCTTTTTCTTTCTTTTTTCCATTCAGGAAGGACAAAAGGAAGGAAGATACAAATGGTGCTTAAATACAATATAAAGGAGAAAGCACACTGCACATTTTGTTCAGTGCCTGTAAAGAGATCACTGAGAAACATTTTCAAATATCAAACCTGAAGACTCATTCCTCATACTGTACTGTTTGCAGAAAATGAGAGTCAGAACAATCATTCCTAATGAAATTCTTTTCTGAGAATTTCATTTGCCATGAATAAAACACTTTTGTGTTCCCAATAAATACAGAGCATTGTAGAGAGAGAAAAGAGAGCACACCGTCTCCTGCAAAGAAGCAAAATTTGCACTGGAGAACAAACAAGTATTCTGTAAAAGCAAAGCAAAAAATTAGGAATCAATCTAAGACATTAACATTGAAATAAAAATTACAATACAAACGAGTTAACCTGACAATACCTGCACATCGTGAGCCAAGTGAGTTTATACTAGCATGTGAACATTTGATTAATTACCTGAAAGTATTTTGATGTAATTTGCAAAATTGCTAAAGGGTTATCGCAACGGTTGCACTGATGCTGTTTCACTTTGTGTGTGTGCTTGACAACTATTTTATATAACTCACTTCGAATTTTGATGGCGATCCTAAGAGGTATTTATTTTACTTCCATATATATATTAAATCTTCTGAACATTAAATAATACATATGTGCTCATATAGATGATAAATTATAGGGTCAAAACTTATTATGGATTTGGACTCCAGATCCTGTGTGCTTTGTACCATGCTGTCCCTCATGTGTACACGTAGATCTCACAGTAAACACAAAAGTTCTGAGCACAGCTAAATAACACAGAAATCGCCATCAGCAATAAACAGAAAAATAGTAGTTTCAGGCTGATGCTATGTATCTTGGGAGCACCACTGCTTGCTTTTCCTGTTGTGCCCTCTCCAAGGTCTGCTCATTTATTTGTTACTCTTAAAGACTTATCTTTGACTGTACTCAGACTTAGAAGTAGACACTCTCAGCAAGGAGAGCCAATGTTTCTCAGCAATCTGCTCCTGGCATTTTTTTCTTTGGCTTTCTTCATCCTCTTGGTCAAAAGTTTAACCTGTGCTGATGCCTCCTCCTTGTTTTTCTTAATGCATTGTTTCTTTACAGCAATACATCAGCATGTGTTGCAAGGTGTGTGGTGTAGTAAGATGCTGAATCCTGAATAGTGGGTGCCTTGGTCCTAGGCTTCTTTTATTCAGTGTTGAAGGGCTTTCTGAGAACATATTGCTAAGCACAAGCTTCTTTCTTTTTTATTTTATTTGATTAATTTATTCATTTTACATCCCTATCGTAATCCCCTCCTCTCTTTCCCCTTTCCCTCCCCTCCCCTATTCCTCAGATAAGGGAAGTACCCACCAACCTACCCACTCCAGCTCATCAAGTAGAATCAGGACTGAGGGCATCCTCTTCCTCTGTGGCCTGGCAAGGCAGGCCCACCAGGTGGGGAGTGATCAAAAAGCAGGCAAGAGGGTCCATGTCAGAGATAGTCCCTGCTCCAATTACTAGGGAACCCACCTGAAGCATGAGCTGTCCATCTGCTACATCTGTGTAGGGGGCCTAGGTCCAGTCTATATATGGTCCTTGGTTGGTGCTTCAGTTTCAACAAGCCCCTCTGGGCCCTTGTTAGTTGGCTCTGTTGGTCTTCTTGCGGAGCTCCTAGAACCTCCTGGTCTGTCTATCCATCCTCCCACTTTACCACAAGACTGCCTGTGCTTCACCCAATATTGGGCCTCAGCATCTCTTTCAATCTGCTGCTGGATGGAGCCTCTCAGTAGACAGCTATGCTAGGCTCCTGTCTTGTTCCCTCTCTTCAGCCACTTCCATTGTCTATTTCCCATTCTGAATGAGATTTAAGCATCTTCCCTAGGGTCCTCCTTGTTACTTAGCTTCTTTGGGTCTGTGAGTTATAGTATGTCTATCCTGTAGTATATGGCTAAAATCCACTTATATGTGAGTACATACCATGTGTGTCTTTCTGGGTCTGTGTTACCTCATTCAAGAAGATCTTTTCTAGTTCCACCCATTTGCCTGCAAATTTAATGATTTCTTGGTTTTAATAGCTGAATAGTATTCCTTTGTTTAAGTGTAGCATATTTTCTTTATCCATTCTTTGATTGAGGAACATCTAGGTTGTTTGCAGATCCTGACTATTACGAATAAAGTTGCTATGAACATAACTGAGCAAGTGTCCTAGTTGTACAGCCGAGCATCTTTTGGGTAGATGCCCAGGAGTGGTATAGCTGGGTTTTGAGGTAGAGTGATTCCCAATTTTCTGAGAAAACATCAGATTGATTTCCAAAGTGGTTGTATAAATTTGCAATGTCCAGCAATGGGGAAGTATTTCCCTTTCTCCACAACCTTTCCAGCATGCACTGTCACTTGAGTTATAGCCATTCTGACACATGTAAGATGGAATCTTGGAGTCATTCTGATTTGCATTTCCCTGATGATTAAGGATGTTGAGCATTTCTTTAGGTGCTTCTTGGTCGTTCTCTGTTTAGTTCTGCACCCCATTTTTAATTAAATTATTTGGTTTGTTGGTGTTTAATTTCTTGACTTCTTTATATATTTTGGATATTAGCCCTTTGTCAGATGTAGGATTAGTGAAGGTTTTTTCCCAATTTGTAGTCTGCTGTTTTGTTCTATTGACAGTGTCCTTTGCCTTACAGAAGCTATTTCAATTTCATGAGGTCCCATTTATTGATTGTTGATCATAGAGCCTGTGCTGTTGGTGTTTTGTTCAGAAAGTTGTCTCCTGTGCCAGTGAGTTCAAGGTTCTTCCCCACTTATTCTCCTAGTAGATTTAGTGTATGTGGTTTTATGTTGAGGTCTTTTATCCATTCAGACTTGAGTTTTGTGACAACAGCTTATTTAGAGAGGCTGGAGGGTTAGGGTCCAAAGCAGGCACAGTAGTAGCTGTCAGTCTAGGAGTCTCTTCCTCTCTCTTTGTTAAAAATAACCAAGTTGAGAACACTCAGATTGGCACCCACAGTCATCCCAACAGACTTGTGTGTATTTCCTCTCTCTACTTCTCCTTAGGCTAAGACTAGGACGAGAACCCAATAGTAAGTGTATTCTACCATGGGTCAAGACATTTTCCTTCTTGGGAAATGCTGTTTGTCGTAAGAGTGACTGATCTGGACCATGTAATCATTCCATTCTTCACACAGAGCATCAAAAACAACCTCTGAGATCTGCACCTCTCATAGAGAGCATGAAGTTTACTTAATTGTCTATTCCATGAGTTTCTGACAGCCTGTGGCTGGGAGGAAAATATTCAGCTCCATGTTGATGCAGCCCACTGCTGAGGAAGAACCATAAAATGAACTCTGCTCTTATTTTTAATCAAATCTAAATTAGATCTAAAACTTACTGACTTCAATGAGATTCACTTAGATGGTGATTTACCACATTATCAATTAATTTTTTTTATTCTCTACAGAACTCAATTTGCAACCAGCGTCATTTCAATCAACATCTTTTCTAGTTTCCTTTCTGTTGCTGTGACAAATACTCCGGCCAAATGCAATTCAGGCAGGGAGAGAGTTTGTTTGGCTTAAGCTTACCAGTTACAATCCATCACTGAGAAAAGTCAAAGGAGGAACTCAAACAGGAAGCGAAGCAGAAACCATGGAGGAATTATACTTACTGGCTCAATCTGTCTTATGTTACGGTAGCTTTGCTACCCATTCCAGGACCACAGTGGGCTAGGCTTTCCTACATCAATTAACAATCAAGAAAATGCCTGGCAGACATGCCTATGGGCCAAATGTGATGGAGGCAATACTGCAGTTGAAGTTCCCTCTTCCCAGGGAATTTTAAGTTGCATCAATTTGACAATAAACCTAATCAGCACAACCTCTAAGATTTCACAGGATAGAATTTAAGTTTCAGGCACAAGGTAGCATTTTTCATAAATTTAGTTTAGGAAAATGTTAAATGCAAATCAGAGAGAGAAAAGTAGAAGAGACCACCATTGGCTCTCACCCCTCAGATAAGCGTATCTCTCAGTAACTCCTTAGCAGCTTAGCAAATGACAGTTTGTACAGAACATACTTCATGGTAAGTTTTAACCAAACATCATAGCCTCTTTCTTTTCATTTAAAGTACCATTCTACAAGCCTGATTGGGAGGACCAAAAATCTAGAAATAGAAATAAATTGCCTTCAACCAGCAGAAAATAATGTTGTGTGAGTTAAAGGAAATAGCAGAGGTTAACTGGAGTCAATGATTTGTTATGTTTCATAAGCGTCAGCTACACAAAGAGCTGTCAGCATCACTAGGAGCTAAAAGTCTTTCCAATTGATAGGACCCTCAAAAGATCAAGTAGATGCAAGAATGAAATGTAATCCTTTCACATACACACCAGTTTCCAACTATATAATAAGCATGCCTGTTACAGTCTTAATGTAAGAGGACTATTCAGGCACAAAGAATAATGTATATTTATTTTAAAAAATTAAGTTAAAAAGAAAATATATGTTCAGTCACTGTTGCTAAGGGAAAGGAAATTCTGTTCCAATAGAACTATTTTAAACAACACATTTAAGAAATATTATCTTCCCTTCTTTCTTATGATTCCCTGTACTCTGCCAAAGGTTTGGTCATGAGTCTTTGCTTTGAAAACCCTGCTAGTTAGAGTCTTCCAGATGCACTCAGTAGAAAGAAGGGGAGTTAGTCTGATGGGGAAAGGATAGGAGCTCCACAAGGACCAAATATATCTGGGCACAGGGTCTTTTCTGAGACTGACATTCAACCAAGGACCATGTATGGATATAACCTAGAACCTCCACTCAGATGTAGCCTGTGGTAGCTCAGTAACCAATTGGTTTCCCAAAGTGAGGGGAACAGGGACTATTTCTAACAGGAACTCAATGACTGGCTCTTTGGTCTCCCCACCCCCGAAGGGAGGAGCAGTCCTGTTAGGCCACAGAGGAGGGCTTCGCAGCCAGTCCTGAAGATACCTGATAAAACAGGATCAGATGAATGGGGAGGAGGTCCCCCCTATCAGTGGACTTAGAAAGGGGCACGGTGGAGATGAGGGAGGGAGGGAGGGACTGGGAGGGAATGAGGGATCGGGACATGGCTGGGATACAGAGTTAATAAAATGTAACTGATAAATAAAAAAGAAAATTAAAAAAAAAAGAAATATTATCTTTTAAACAAAGTTGATTTATTCAAAGATTTTAACAGTTTCCATTTATTCAATAAATAAAAGCAAATCTGACAATTTACATTAACAGTAATTGTGGGTCTTATTAGCAGTTAGCACTATACAGCTCTCTTGAGCATAAATTCAGCTACACTCAGCCTGTCAAATTAGAACAATGAATCTGATACACAACACAAATGATGCCTCCTGCCTCACAACACAACTTCTCTTCTATCCTTTGTTTCACAATGCAGTGATTGCAGAAGTTGTAAATTATTTGAAGTGCTATTCTATCTTTGTAAAATGTGCAGTGGGTTCAAATGGACATCCTCTTTCATACTTAGAAAAGTGACAAGATTTGACATAATGTAATCTTGCATTTTAAAGGATCTTCAAAAAATGTAGAAAATGAATATTTGTTTTCAACATTATATTATCACTGCTAAGTTTCTCAGAGAGCAATTACAGCAATAAATACCTCTTACAGTTCAGTAGTGTCATCCCCTGCACAGTCAAATCATTCTCTGCATAACACTGCTTGAATGTCTTAGTTCAACTCTTACAAGAACACCAGATCCTTAAGCAAGACTAGAGTGTGGGTTACTTACCTTCTAGGTGATTCTATGAAGTAGATGCATTAGATAAGTCAAAGTACAGATGACTTTAATGCATCAACTTGCATGAACCAAATGATAACCCAATATTTGGTACAAAAGTATTCTTTATGGTTTTGTGAAGTTTGGGGAGACTAATTGGAATTGGAAGACCAAATAGAGTGGTCCTCCCTACTCTAGATGCTCTCACTCAATGAGGTAAACCTTCCCAAAGTAAAGGAAAATCTCTCCTGCCTGGCTCTCCTCAGTCTAAAACACTGCTTTTGTCCTGTCTCTGAGTGCTAACTAACACATGAACTCTCACTGGGTCTTTGGTCTCCAGCCATGAGGATCAACCTCTGTCATTGGTTTTCTCGGCAATCCAGATGTGTTGATTCTATCTGTAGATCGTGGGATTAGCTGAATTATGAGCTAGTGCAGATAACCGGTGCTCAAACAACTGTGGATCCACAGAATGCACCACAGCATTTCTTCCATCAGTTCTAACTTACTGTTGTGTTCAGTGGCATCACAGATCCTCCCACTCCATTGGTCTCTAGAAATACTGAATGGAAAGAAACAAAAGACCAAGCAATATGTAGCATTAGGATGAAAGTGGCCTAACTTATATAGAGCTATTGATTGAAACCAAAGGTAAGGTAGAAAGCATGTGGTCAGTGAAAAAAGAAAACTACAATACAAGCTACATCTTGTACCATCAATCTAGGAAGTTTAACAAAAACCCATTACCCAAGAATGATGACCCATATAAATCCCAACACATAGGAGGCTGAGTCAGGAGGATTGCTGAGAGTACAAGGTCAATCCAAGATACGGAGAGAGTTCTGGGCCAGCCCAAATTACAGAGTAAGAGAAAAACTGAAACCCACATATACAGAAGGAACCTATATAATGCCTGCTGTTAAAAAAAAAAAAGTTCTTTACAGAATTTGAAAGAACACTTCTCAACTTCATACAGAAACACAAAAAACCCAGAATTTCCAAAATAATCCTGTACAACAACAGATCATCTGGAGGTATCTCAAACTGTACTACAGAGCAATAGTAATAAAAACGGCATGGTATTGGCATAGAAACAGAAAGGTGGATCAATGGAACTGAATAGAAGACCCAGAAATAAACCCACACACCGATGGATACTTGATTTTTTACAAAGAAGCTAAAACCATTCAATGGAAAAAAGACAGCATCTTCAACAAATGGTGCTGGTTCAACTGGATGTCTACATGCAGAAAAATGAAAATAGATCCATATTTATCACCCTGCACAAAACTAAAGTGCAAGTGGATCAAAGACTTCAACATAAAACCAGACACACTAAACCGCTTAGAAGAAAAAGTGGGGAAGAGCCTAGAACTCATTGGCACAGGAGACAACTTCCTGAACAGAATACCAACAGCACAGGCTCTAAGAGCAACAATCAATAAATGGGACCTCATGAAACTAAAAAGCTTCTGTAAAGCAAAGGACACTGTCATCAGAACAAAACATCAGCCTACAGATGGGGAAAGGATCTTTACCAACTCTATATCTGACAGAGGGCTGATATCCAGAATATATAAAGACCTCAAGAAGTTAAAAAGCAACAAATCAAGCAATCTGATTAAAAATGGGGTACAGAGTTAAACAGAGAATTCTCTGTAGAAGAATATAGAATGGCAGAGAAACACTTAAGGAAATGCTAATGTCCTTAGTCATCAGGAAGATGCAAATCAAAACAACCCTGAGATTGTACCTTACTCCCATCAGAATGTCTAAGATCAAAAACTCAAATGACAACACAAGCTGGAAAGGTTGTGGAGAAAAGGGAACCCTCCTCCATTGCTGGTAGGAACCACTTAGCAAATCAATCTGGCACTTTCTCAGACAATTAGAAATAGCTCTTCCTCAAGATCCAGCTATACCACTCCTAGGCATATATACAAAATATGCTCAAGTACACAGCAAAGACATTGTTCAACCATGTTCGTAGCAGCTTTATTAATAATAGCCAGAACCTGAAGACAACTCAGATATCCCTCAGCAAAGGAATGGATACAGAAATTGTGGTACATTTACACAATGGAATACTACTCAGCAATTAAAAACAAGGAAATCATGAAATTTGCAGGCAAATGGTGAGAACTAGAAAAGATCATCCTGAGTGAGGTATCCCAGAAGCAGAAAGATATATACTCATGGTACATATCACTTATAAGTGAGTATATATTCACGTGGTATATACTCACTTAGAAGTGGATACCAGACACATAATGTAAGATAAACCTACAAAAATCTGTACACCTAAAGAACCTGAGCTAGAAGGAGGACTCTGAGCAAGATGGTCAATCTTCACTCAAAAAGGCAAACGGGATGGACAATGGAAGAAGAAGAAAACAGGAAAGGAGCCTACCACAGAAGGCCTCTGAAAGACTCTACCCAGCATTGTATAAAAGCAGATACTGAGACTCATAAATAAACTTTGGGCAGGGTGCAGGGAATCTTAGGAAAGAAGGTCAATATAGTAAGACCTGGAGAAGACAGGAATTCCACAAGGAGAGCAACAGAACTAGTCTGGACACAGGAGTCTTTTCTGAGACTGATACTCCAACCAAGGACCATTCATGGATATAACCTAGAACCCCTTCTCACTCAGATATAGCCCATGGCAGCTCAGTATCCAAGTGGGAACCCTAGAAAAGGGAAAAAGGACTGTCTCTATCATGAACTCAGTGGCTAGCTCTTTGACCGCTTCCCCTGATGAAGGAGCAGCCTTGCCAGGCCACAGAAGAGTACAGTGCAGCCAGTTCTGATGAGACTGAATAAGCTAGGGTCATATGGAAGGGGAGGAGGTCCTTCCCTATCTGTGGACTTGGAGAGGGGCATAGGAAGAGGTGAGGGGGGAAGGATGGGGTTGGAAGGAGAGGAGGGAGGAGGCTACAGCTGGGATACAAAGTAAATAAACTGTAATTAATTTAAAACTAAAAATTTAATTATAAAAAAGCCTTTTCCTATTTGTAGTGCCTCTTCCATAGGCTCTTTTAATGGATAAAGAACTGGCCCTTATTTGAAAAGAAAAGAGATGCATTGTACCATAGATAATATATGAAAATGAGCCCCAGACTAAATGAAGTAATTAGGACATACCTCTGGAAAACTGCACTAGTTTCAGCTTATCTGTTTTAGAGGAGGTGAGGCATGAAAAATTCTTTATGACTGAAGAGAGACATCTTTAAATTTCAACTACGTAACCAGTGAGACAAAATATGATTGATTTTATTTTTATTAAACTTAAATATATTTGGATGAAACTGGGAGAATGATGTGGTCATTGGGAAGGTGTGCAAAGAACTAGTCATAGAAGTGGAAATGAACTAGGAATCTTCTGCGGTGAGGTAGCACAGTCACAGAGGCATGAAGTGGAATGGTAGCTGCTGGGGGATTGGGAAGCCATTCTTGCCAAGCCTCCCGGTACTTGGTTTGCTTTGTAGCTCCTCTTGCAGGTGGGGGAGGGGAGATTCTGCATGACTATGTCTCACAGAGGAAGCCCGGACATTTCACCTGTCAGCTTGGTTGGCAATATCACTACAATTCTGTGTAGGAGTATGACATGAGGGATGTAAGAGTTTAAGATATGGGCAGCACATTTACTTCTAGTAATTAAAAAGTTCTAAAATGTACTGAAAGCTTTTGAAATGCACTTAAACTGTGGCTAAAATAAGATTAGTTCTAAGAATAACGTTTTTAATCCAAGTAAATGGCTCGGAAATAAGTATGTAAGAGAATCATACATATAGCACAATTTTCTTTTGAGTATGTGTACATTCGATTTAAATATGTAGAAATTTAAGTTTCTTTTAACCAATTTAGCTATATAAGGATGAAAGGAGAAGCCAGCCAAATGACTGGAATGCAACTCATGTAGTCTTGTAGCTGTCCCAATACTGCTAGAGAGCGTGAAGAGAAATTGGAACGTTTATGAAGAGAACGGGAGTGTCCTGTCCTTCTCATCCAGCCTCGCATCTCTTTCTATCCAGAAGGCACAGGGGAACAAGTGATAGATTATATGTAAGAAGAATGTGGAACAAACTTTTCCTTACCGGGAGGACGAGGACTAACAATGCACTGGGTAGCTCTTTACTCTGTTCTTAAAAATAAAGCATTGACACCCATATGGGAAAATCTACTTCACTCGGCTTTAAGGTAAACCTGAGCTGCACTGTCTGTTTTTCTCTTTATGCTTTTTAGCATTACTATCCTAACACGCATTTTCCTACCATTACTCCTTAAAAAGAAAATAAATTAGAAGAGCAGTGTTTGGTTGGTGAGATGGCTCTATGTGTAATGGTGCCTGCAATGCACATCTGATGGCCAGAGTTTTCAGTGTCTGGATTTTCCCAGGTTCTATCCCAACTCCTGAAAGTTATATGCTCACCTCCACATGTGCTCAAGCTCACACATACACATACATACATACATACATACATACATACCAGAGACAGCGACTGAGAGGCAAAAAAGAGAAATAAGCACATAGATGCACATACACACAGAGACACAAAAAATACAAACACATACACACACATACATACTCACACTAAATAAAATAATTCTTAAAAGGTCAATGTCCCTCATGAAGACAATTTTTTTTTATTACCGGAGGTTTATTAGTTACAAACAGTGATATTGCAGACCCCAAGAAGCTAAGTAACAAGGAGGCTCCAAGGGAGTATGCTTGAATCTCACTCAGAAGGGGAAATCAAATAGACAGCGGAAGTGGATGAAGAGAGGGAACAGGGTAGGAGAGGAGCAGAGGAAAATGAGGGTGGGGATCAGATTAGGGAGAGCATGGGCAACAGGTCAGAAGGCTTGGAGAGAGAAGGGAAACTGAGAGCAGGGGAATAACTGAGACAATCTGGAGACTTACAACAGGGTAGGCTCCTGTGAGTATGTGGGGGTGATTCTAGCTCAGACTCCTGGTAGTGAGGGTCATAGAGACTGAATAGGCAACCTTCTAGCCAGCCAGGACTTCTGGAGGGAGGGGAATGCCAACCCATCCACAAAAACTTTGACCCCAAGTTGACCCAGCCTACAAGATGTGCTGGGATAAAGTAAGATCATAGATTGAGGGAATGTCCAACAAATGCCTGGGCCAATCTTGCCAATCTTAAATCCACCCCATGAGAGAGAGCCAACCCCTGACACTATTAATGGTACTCTGCTATGCTTGCAGACTAAAGCCTAGCATAGCTGTTCTCTGAGAGGCTTTACCCAGCCGGATCAAAACAGATGCTGAAACTCAGAGCCAAACAGGAGGCAGAGCTTGAGAAGCCTTGTGGAAAAGTGGAGGGAAGGATAGAAGAAACCATAGAGAAAATAACTCTACAAGAGGACCAATAAAGTCAACTTATCTGAATCAAGGAGGCATATGGAGACTGAAGCACCAATCAAAGACCATGCATATAATGGACCTATGCACTTTACAGGTATGTAGCAGATGGACAGCTTAGTCTTCATCTAGGATCCCCAGTAAGGAGAGAAGGGGCTGTCTCTGACATGAACTCTGTTGCCTGCTTTTTGATCACTTTTCTCTGGCAAGGCTGCCTTGCCTGGATGTGCTGGATCCTGACGTGACTTGATGAGCCAGGGTGAGTTGGTGGGAGGGGGCTGGATCCCCTTTTCTGAGGAGTAGGGTAGTAGACAAGAGGAAAAGGGAGGGATGGTGGGACTGGAGAAAAGGATGGATGGGGCTACCAATCAGGATGTAAATTGAATTTTAAAAAACAGATTAAAAAAACAAACAAAAAATTAATAGTGATGTCCAAAATTTTAATACGTCCCAACAAATAAAGTTCCATTTACTATTTTAAATCAATAATTATGATTTGACACATTAACAAAACAAAGGTCATTATCATCTCTTCTAGTTGCTAAAACAACACTGACAAAATTAAATTCTTATTGATAAGTAATACTTTGCAAAACAATATAGATACAAAATACTAAGCGAAGGTCATGCGTGATGGAAGGAATCCCCAGGAGATTCAAAATAAATCAAGTGAATATGCCATCTATTAGACGGTGAAAAGTACCGTCTATTTTCCCATGAAAGTGTTTAATTAGAGTTACGTCACACAGGGGTTTGCGTGCATCCCAGATGAACACTACACACTTGCAGTGTTTGTGCATTTCAGTACATACAAACATTTCAAATCAATAAAAAGGCGGTTTTTGCTTTTCTAAAACTCAATATGCCATTCAAAATAAATCAAGTGAGTATGTTCATCACAGTGCCGGAAATCCTAGCTAATACAGCAAATCAAAATAGAACAGAAAGTTACAAAATAGTAAAGGGAAAAGAAAACTTCACTATTTACAGATTAGGTAAATAAAAATTAAACAGCTCTAATTTCTTGTAAATAACTGAATTCAGTAAGATCAGTAGCTATGATGACCTATGTGTTTCAATATGCTATCAACAAAAGATAAAAAATGCCAGATAGTATGTAGTTTGAGAAAGTTTGCATCCAAATACTCCTGGGATCCTAGCAATATGCATGTGTCAGAGCAGCAATGCACGTTATGGTCCCTATAATCTATTCCGGTTCTCTTCTGAGGATTGAACAGTATTTAACTCAATAATCATATATATTCTACCAAGAATATTTAAACAATATGTCCGAATAGTTTGAAATATTCAGCATTATTAAATTACTAGAAACTCCAGACCAAAAGGATATGCATAAACATGATACAGAATGAATAATTTAAATCAACATAGCAAATAGGAATGTCCGTTTAAGATTTTTTCCAGGGTGCCCTAAATTTTCACATATTGGACATAATGCTTATTCTCAGTAGATATATACTTATGATTAAATAGGAAATAAAATTTCACCTTTAAAAATTACCATATAACAAAATGTATGAGAATTAAGTTTGTTGCCAAAACGGGAACCAATTTTTACCTCAGTTCTGCTACTTGATGTGAACCCCTTATCAGCTAAGCACTGTGTCGGTTTTCTTATTTATAATGGGCTAATGACAATAGGCCTTATCTCCTAAGACTGTGACAGGGTGGATAAGATGTGGCAGATACATTACATGTATTTATTATGTGTGTATTAGCACACATATATATGTATAATCAATTAATTTGGTAATGAGGCCATTAGTATTTTACCCTTGTCAGGTTCACTCCAGAGTACTTATTGCACAATATTCATTCATTTAATTTATCATTTTATTTAATTAATAATTAAATGTTTAACAAGCACAGATGCTAAAATATGTGAATAACAAAAGAAATATTCCTACTCTTAGTAATGTACTTATAATGTAAGGAATATAAATTCTATCCAGTGGAAAGAAACAATTGGTATATAACATCCGTAAGCGATGAACATATAATGAAATAACATTTTAAGAGAAAGAAAACAAAATGTTAAAATAGATTTAGCTTTTAAATCATAAAACAGAAGTTATAGAAAATTTCCCTTCCTGTTTTTTGTTTGTTTGTTTGTTTGTTTTTGAGGCAGTGTCTCTCAGCCCTGGTGGTCCTAAAAGTTACTGTGTAGACCAGGCTGGCCTCTAACTCACAGAGATCTGCTTGCCTCTGCCTCCCAGGTGATGGGATTAAAGGCCAAAAATTCTATCAAGAAAATGTCAAGTTAGGTATGGTGGCTCCTACCTGAAATGTCAGCACTCCGGAGACTAAGGCAAGAGACTTGCCTTGAAGTTGAAGCTAATGTGTGCTGTATAGTGAGATCAAGATCAGCCTAGGCTACTTACAGAGCAAGACCTTTTCTCAAAAGAAGAGCTAGGGATATGCTCAGTGGTAAAGCAGTTAAAGTGTGTGCATGAGGTCCTGAGTTCCCGAACCCAAGTGTGGTAGCCTGTGTGTCTGGGCTTGTGGCAAGATGAGGAAAAGAGACAGGAAAATCCCCAAAGCTCATGTGCCCTCATGCTGTCTCAAACGAGGGAGGAGTCAAGGAGAATCACCTGCAGAGATCGTCCTCAGATCTTCACCGGCGTACCATGGCATGTGTGTGTTCTCAGACAAATGCACACACATGTGCACACACCAGGTAGACACACAAGAAATAAAAATTGTAACTAAATCACACAGAAGAAAAATTTTTAAAAATTCCATTGCCCTATAGACTTGATTTTACAATGAGGTCAGTTTTTCCCAAATTGCTCTACTGGTTCTATTCAGCACCAGTGCCTTTTTAAATTTGTTGGTGGAAATTGGAAGGTGGTTCTAAATCTTCTGTAGAAATGCAATGAGCCAATTATAGTACAAACTATTATACAGAAGGGAGAATAGGAAGGTCAGAAAGG
Organism: Meriones unguiculatus; assembly: GCF_030254825.1. Taxonomy (NCBI): domain Eukaryota; kingdom Metazoa; phylum Chordata; class Mammalia; order Rodentia; family Muridae; genus Meriones; species Meriones unguiculatus. The sequence continues at coordinate 98,473,633 of NC_083357.1, read as the reverse complement.
AGAAATGAGAAGAGAAAGAAATGATAAAAAAAAGAAAGGAAGAAAGAGGGAGGAGAATGGGAAGCGAATGGAATTGACCTTACAACCTTATGAGGCTTATAAAAGCCATGTCCATAGCTGTTCTAGTTAGAAAAGCAGGTCATGGAAACAGACAACACCTCCATCACCTAATGAATGGATCATGAAAATGTGGTACCTACATAAAATGTAATGTTTTCCAGCTGCTAAAAAGAAAAAAAAAGTAAATGGTATAGCAAAACAAACAAACAAAAACATACTGAGTGAGATAACCCAGACCCAGAGAGACAAGTGTCACATTTTCTTACTTATAGGTAAATCTTAGCAATGAATCTTTAGATTTGTGTGTTTAATTTGGAATATCTCTTGAATCCAAGAAACCCAATAGGGACTATTGGTGTGGGGGCGGGGAGAGAAAGATCTTAATGGAGGAGGGAGAGTACAACACAGGTGGTATGAAGAAGAAAGACAATAAGGAGGGAAGTTTAAGTAGGGACAAAGATGGGAAGTAGGACAGAGAAACGTTCATGGGGAAAACCAACACAAGCAGTGTTTGAAAATCCATATGGAAACACAGTTTTATAAGCTTTCTGAATATATGTGTGTGTGTGTGTTTTGGTCCTAATGGATAGTGTTTTAATATTCAATAAAGTACCGTCTATTTTCCCATGAAAGTGTTTAATTAGAGTTACGTCACACAGGGGTTTGCGTGCATCCCAGATGAACACTACACACTTGCAGTGTTTGTGCATTTCAGTACATACAAACATTTCAAATCAATAAAAAGGCGGTTTTTGCTTTTCTAAAACTCAATGCTTTTATATTAAAATTCATTCATGAAAGCTCCATAAATATTTTTGCTAAAAGTGTGTAGAATTAAGACTCAGGGCAAGTATGTCTTTCTCTGTAGCTAGAGTATAAATCAAAATTTCATTTTAATATTTGAAGCTTGTACAACCACTTTGGAAATCAATCTGGTGCTTTCTTAGAAAATTGGGAAGAGTACTACCTCAAGATCCAGCTATACCACTCCTAGGCATATATCCAAAAGATGCTCAAGTATACAACAAGGACATTTGCTCAACCATGTTTGTGGCAGCTTTATTCATAACAGCCAGAATCTGGAAACAACCCAGATGTCCCTCAACAGAAGGATGGATACAGAAATTGCGGTTCATTTACACAATGGAATACTACTCAGCTCTTAAAAAGAAAAAAAAAAGAAATCATGAAATTTGCGGACAAATGGTTGGATCTAGAAAAGATCATCCTGAGTGAGGTAACCCAGAACCAGTAGGATATGCATGGTATATACTCACTTGTAAGTGGATATTAGCCGTATAATATAGGATAACCATACTAAAATCTACTGACCTAAAGAAGCTAAACAACAACTAGGACCATAGGGAAGACAGAATAGACAGCAGAATCGGTGGAAGAGAGGGAACAGGTTGGAAACCTACCAAAGAGATCCTCTGAAAGGCTCCACCCAAAATGGGATCTAAGCATGTGCTGACACTCACAGCCAAACTTTGGTCAGAGTGCAGGGAGTCCTATGGAAGAAGGGAGGGTGGGTTAAAGGACCTGCAGGAGACAGGAGCTCTACAAGGAGACCAACAGAGCCAAAAAAATCTGGGCCCAGGGGCCCTGCAGAAACTGATGCACCAAGGATCATGCATGGAGAAGACCTACACCTCCTGCTCAGATGTAGCCAATAAGCAGCTCAGTCTCCATGTATGCTCGCAAGTAAGGGGAACAGGGGCTGTCTCTGACATAAACTTGGTTGCCTGCTCTTTGATCACTTCTGCCTGGTGATGCAGCCTTGCCAGGCCACAGAGGAAGAGGATTCAGGCAGTCCTGATGAGACTTGATAAGCTACGGGCAGATGGCAGAGGAGGAGAACTCCCCATTTCAGTAGACTAGGGGAAGGGGATAGGGAAAAGAGAAAGGGAGAGTAGGACTGGGAGGAGATGAAAAAGGGGGTTACAATCTGGATATAAAATGAATCAATTGTAAAAAAATAAAATAAATATTTGAAGCTATCTTAATAAACTAAGTAACCACATTATAAACCCTACCCTCCCAGGCTGTTTATGGTCAATATTTTGTCACAGGATCCAAACTCAAAATAAGACACGATAGTCAATTGGCTCAATAATATATTGGCCCACAGGTGGGAAAGGTGCAAAGTAATAAGATACTTGCCTGGCAAGCATGAGGACCTATTTGATCCCCAGAACCCATGTAAAAATGGCAACCATGGTGGCATGGATTTGTAATTGCAGTGCCAAGCAGGAGAGATGGAAAAAAGAACCCCTTATGCTCATTAATCAGTCAATCTAGGCCAAAAGGCGAGCTCCAGAACAATAAAAGGCACTGTCTCAGAGGAGGTATATGGCAATTTTGAAGAGGACACCTGAGGTTGCCCTCTGGTTTCCACACGCACGTGTGCACACCCACACATTCATACACACACACACACACACACACACACACACATATGCATGCATGCATTAAAAAAAGAAAATAAGTGAATTGACCTAGCTATACTATAAACACCGATTAGTAATTTACGCACAAACACATAAACACCCATAGGTACTGATATCAGTAGATACAACCAAGGCTTCTCGAGAATGGTTGGCCCAGAAGCAGGACTAGTTGTTGAAAAAAGTGACTAGCTATTTCCCATCACTCTGGGGCACCAGAGATGTGTTCACCTCTCACCTTTTCAAAGGAAGTCTGCTTTTCTTGCCTTGCTTCCTTCCTTTCCTGATGCCAACATGCTGAGGTCTAGATAACTTCCTTTGAGCCCCGTGTCTCTCCCAGCCCCAGTGTCAGAAGTGATGCTACAGGGAAAACAATGAAGGTTTTCACTCTCCGCTTTTGGACCAAGATGTCCAGACTTATTCTTACTTATCTACACCTCACCTCCGAGGTACGCCTTGATTATAGGTGTGTCTGAGAGTTCCACAAACTTTACTCTGGAGTCACTTGTTTTCATCAAAAAGAATGATGGAAGAACACAAAATTTCTTCCTTTGCCTCACCTGAAGGCAGTTTATTTAATTCTGAATAAACTATCTGTAAAAAGATGAAGAAACCATTATTCCTGGTGCTGGCTCACAGCTTCCCACTCCTCCCCCTTAGAAGTAATATTCTCAACTCCTGGTTCTGCTGGTGATACTGCCATATTTATTAATGATAAACTCACTGCGAATTCTTGGTTTATTAAATTTAGATGATACCCAATATATCATACAATGGTATATAACAACTGAGTTTTTCATCTGCCATCTTCACTTCTGCCTCTTCTGTCACATGTATGTGCTGTGTAGGGGCTCGGGGTTATGAGTATGGTTATGATGGTGTTTATGTCATGTTCCATGCTCACTTACTCCCTTCTCTCTCTATTCTCCAAGGCTTCATTACTTCATGTCCTCTCCCTCCCTTGGTTTCCAACCCACTTTACACCTAATAAAGAAATATCAACCAATCAGATTTTTAATTTAAAAATGTAATAAGTAAAGTTAATTTGACATTAATGGCTTACTTTTAAAAAGCCAAAATTTCCAAGTTATATGCCACCTCATAGAGGACATCCATAAAATATATATATTGCCTAACGTGTTAACATAAAAATAATGATTTTATTTATCAAATTAAGGTTATGGCATTACAAGTATATTCCTGGAATTCTAATTAACACTTATCTAATGAATTGAGGAGAAGAGTCAGGGACACCATTAGAGAAATCCAATGAAAGACCAACAGAATGTAATTATTCTTCAGAACTAGAGCAATCAAGAGGACCGGACCAATACAACTTTGAAGCATGTGACTGTGTGACACAAAACACTAAGAACATGACTTAATCCAAACAAAACAGTAACACTAATGAAACCTTCCTGAGAGCAGAGGTATTTACCGTGTGTTCATCTGCTCTCCTCTGTGCTTTGGACAGCAGCTGGCATTAGTATATGTTCAATGTATAAGTTTTAAAATTTGAGAATAAAAAGTTAATATTATTATTTTTTATTAATATTATAATATTTAATTATTAAATGTGTGTGTGTGTGTGTGTGTGTGTGTGTGTGTGTGTGTGTGTGTAGATTTAGACAAATAACCTGAGTACTTCCATTCTAGAAGACAACCAAAACTGATTTCAGCACAGTTTGTCTGGACGAGCCCTCAGGTGTCTTCGCTTTATATTGTAATCCATACATGCCAAGTACAGCTTTCCAATGCTTTGATTAGAAGCTAAACAGTGTTTTGATCACTGTTCTATTCTGGTGAAGAAACACTGTGGCCATGGCAACTCTCATAAAAGAAAGCATTTAATTGAGGCTTAGTTCAGAGGCTTAGTCCATTATCATCATGGCTGGGATCACGGCAGAGGTCCAGAGGCAGACCAGGGGCTGGAGAAGGAGCGAAAGTTCTACTTCCAGATCTGCAGGTCCCAGAGAGAGAGAACTGGGGCAGGCACGGGCTTTTGAAACCTCAAAGCTCACCCCCCAGGGACACACTTCCTCCAACAAGGCTACGCCTCCCAATCCTTTCAAATTGTACCGCTCCAGGTGACTAAGCATTCAAATATTGAGTCCATGAGGGCCATTCTTATTCAAACCAGCACACGCAGGCAGACTGATAACGGATCTTGACAATTTGTTCTAAGACATTTATTTTTACAGTTATTGAAATAGAACACAATTTTGTGTCCCTCAAGTTACACAGAATTAGACGTATTTCGATGCATCTTTAAAGTACCAATAACCACACTCAGAAAAACTCAAAGCAACGATCGAATTTTACAAACCAAGCCTTTGCACACAGAAGTTGGAAAAGAGGATAATATCTGTCGCCCAGATGCCCGCGTTTCCAGGGCACTGCCTGTCAGGTGAACGTGGGCTCTGTGCTGGCTCTGCTTCCCCCTGCTCTCTTTACCCTCCCAAGCTGACGGCGTTTAGCATAGGCCGCAGCATTTGTTCTTAAAAGTCAAATTAAGGAGAGAATGAAATCCTTCACCTTCTGCACTTCGCTTTTTAATGTTACCCACAGGCATTCCAGGTTTAAGTCTTGGTCTAAGAGAAATTACTTGAGCTTCAACACGGCACTTCATCATCTGACCCAAATGAACGTTTCCTTTCTGACACCTCGCCCCCCCCCCCCCCGGGCACCTGTGAACTCCAAACAGTTGATTTTACACTAAGCTCACTCCGCCGTGGGGCCATTAGCATCCTTTCCAGCCTGTCTTTGCAATGTCAAGTTCCTCTGCTTACCATATGCCTGACCTTTCCCCTGCCACAGAAATTCCGCTAATTTTTCAAATGTTTCGTCCTCTTCTCTGTGAGGCAGCAACTGTGCGATTGCCACGTGGCGAACACTTCACTGGATTCTCCAGGACAGGGAAATAAATGAAGTATGCCCACCCTGTCACGACAGACCTTATATTCTAAAAGAATAGTAACAGGACTAGGGGACATCTCAGTAGCAGACATCTAATGTAGTGTGTTCAAGGACGTTTTTTATTCTTACTGCTGAAAATATCATGCGTTTCAGAGAGCTATTATAATATGCCATGCTAATTACATTAATTGAAATAGATGTGTGAGCTCTGTAATGGGAAGCTATAGCATTCCGCAGAAGTATAAGATAGAAAGAGGTAACAGTCTCTGGGGTAGGTAAAAGAGGAGAGGATTTAACTGTGCAAAAGATAATAAGAAGGGCCCCGGCATGCTTTCTCCCTAAGGCGAAACAGTGCAACTGGCTTCTGTTCATTTCTCCGAACTGTGGCAACAAATGCCCACAGACGGGCTGGTTTAGAAATCACAGAAACGGACCGTGGTTCCGGGTGTGAGAACTGTTAAATCAAGTTGTCGGCCTGGTAGACTTGCTCTGGAAATCCCTGAAGAAAATCCTTCATACCTCTCTCCAAGCTCCCGGTGGGTGCCAGCAATCATGGGCCTCCTTCTCTTGTAAATCTTGGATTCAGCGCAGTCCGGCTACTTCTTCATAGCCTGCTCTTCTTTCTGTGGCTCCTTCACCTGCATCTTAAAGGCAGTTGTTGAGTATAGGGCTCACATGAGGATGCTTTCATACTGATAGTAATATCTACTCTCGCCAATTTTTTTTTTAATGAGGTCGTATCTGCAGCTTGGCAGTGAACTTTCACTCTTGGGGGTGGGAGGACATATTCTGGAACTAGACACAAGTAATACAGCTAAAGTACATCTAGGAGAGGAACAGAAGGAATACAGTGTCAGATCATAGAAGATCTCATCCACTTGAAAGCTGATCTCAATATTTAATGAGAATGGCTAAACTTTAAACACATGAATTACATAAACTTTTTTTTTCATGTTTGAAACATCACTCCACTTCATGTTTTCTAAAAGGACTATGTTCTAAACAAAAAGCATCTCATGGTGGAAAAATGAAGGACAAGGAGGAAGTGAGCTGATAAGAGGAACTGTGGTACTGTGTTTACCATTCCAAAGAAAAGTCAAATACTATAGACTTTTCCTGTGCCTCCAGCCCTCTTGATGTGGTGAAGAGATGCAGATACGAAATATTATTTCTTATTAATCTCATAGTGAACATGGTGCCATTAACCAAGCTCTGTGGGGTTTGGTACACTTAATACAAATAGAAGAAAGTAACCATATCACCCAAAACTGAAGTTTAGAGTGCCTTGTTGGGCAGAGCTGGGTGCAGCCTCATCAAATCCCTTTGGACTCATCAGGCACAGGAGCACCTCATTGCCTCCTGTACCCCCATTTACCTCACTCAGCAATACCAGAATCTGTTTTTCTTGAACTTGCCAAGACCTGTACTCATGCTACTTGAAACATTCCCCATCTGGCTAGATCATTCAATGTTGCCATCACACATGGCCTGTTACTTCAGCGCAGATTCCGATCCAGAAAATCCTAAGTAGAGTTCCTTATTGTCTTCCATCATTGTGACCTGCTTGCCTCTTTTATTTAGTAAATATGTATTTGTCAATTCATTCTAAATGGTTCATTGTATATGTTAGAAAAAACAATGATATTGTCTAGGATACATTCAGTACATTTATCCACTCAAGAATGAGCATTACAATACTATCAAATTAATAATTGTCATTCTATTTGATCACTGTGGATACTAAAATCAGTGAGTGAAAGTTTGATGTCAAAGAGGATATTTACATGGATTCAATGTACTCTCTACAAAATATACAGAGCAAAACAGTAATTTTACAATAGAATAATCTGACAAATAACGCTTTAACAAGGAGTGTGACAACATCTATAGTGAAACCAATTAACATCATTCACCTGCTGATGTACTTAGAAAGACCTCATCCTCTGTATTATCCCTTCCCAAGTCCCAGGAAAACAACAACAACTGAAATCTAATCACAAAGACATATCAGACATACTTGATTTGAGGTCCAGGCTACAAAAATAACTTATTCATAACTGTTTAAAATGTCAAGATCATTTCTCAAGATTAAGGAACTGTGATAAATGACAGAGGCTAAAAAGACAAGATTACTAAATACAGATTATGATTTGGACCCTGGACCAGAACTACTATTCTTTTTTCAGGTTCACTCCTTGTTCTTTCTTTCGTTGCCTTGCCTTGCCTCTGATAAGTAGTTTGCTGAGGGTGATGAGCATATAAAACAATGGAAAGGCTTTTTTTTTTTTTTTTTTTAGAGTACCATATGCTGAGTGTTTGGAAAGAACCCTCACAAAAACTTTTCTAGGAAAATATGCATTGAAAACATGGACGCGAATTGAAATTTAGATGAGGGGGTAAATGGCAGGTGAATAAAATAATCTTGAAATAGTAGCTTAAAGACTGACAGAAGATTAAAAACTGTCACTGTAGCTTCCTACCAGTGCTCATCCTCCTAGATTAGAATGTGAAAGTAACACGGGAAAAAATAGAGATATAGAGGTTAAATTTTGCTGAAACCAATAAGGAAGATTTCATCCAGCAGATTTCCTCTCTCTCTATCTCTCTCTCTCTCTCTCTCTCCTTCTCTTTCTCTCTCTCTCTCTCTGGAAAAAAAACAGATATTGCTATTCATAAAAATGTGGAAAGCTGAAAACTGAAGGAGGCAGATGTCAAAAGTCGAACCTGGTTTTAGCTAGCTGTAAAATCTGGACCTGTACCCAGGCATGTAACCCTTGCTCCAATCCAGCAACCTCCTCAGCTCTTCATTCTGCTGACAGGACTCATTTTTCATTCCAGGTTGTCAGAAAACAGAGAAGAGTGGGATACAGGATTCAGAGATTCTGGTGATGCCTTCATATTGCTCAGTATTCCTCCTGGGACTCTCCCAGTCCTAATGTTTTCAGCCTATCAGTCAAAAAGTTGGACGTGTTGAATTTAAAATTCAGGTTGAAGAACAGGACAGACTCTGACAGATACTTCCTGGGTCTCCTCAGTATGTCTTTCCTCACATACCCTCCCAATAATTGTGGCACTTTGCTCCTAAAAGAAGGGACAACAGAGTATGTGCAAAGGAGAACTGAATTACAGGTACTGAACACAGTTTGAAATAAAAATCCAAGTAACAGCAGTGGCTTAACAAGAAGTTATCAGTAGCCGCATTGATACTCACAGAACAACACAGAAACGGAGTAAACAGAGAAGAGAGAGAACATGAAGTCCAGGGTTTGGCAGCACAATGATTTTAAACAGTGATTCCAACATGTTCTGATCAGACACTTATTATAGAAAAGCACATGTGTTATCAAAGACCAGCAAATTCATGTGTCAACAGAGTTTTTGGCATCATGTAGAAACATATTAATTTACTAATACAATAAAATCGTATATTAGTATATTTATATTTGCACAGGTTTACATGCATATAACGTTATAAGAGGGAAGCTTCTAAAAAGAATCTTTACAACAGTGTTTTGGGTGTTTTTAATATTTTTAATTGAAAATGAACTTTTTTTATGCAATAAATTCTAATCATGGTTCTCTCCCAGCTCCTCCCAGATACTCCTTACACATTTAACTCTGTCCCTTCTTTAGCTCTCTCTTTAGAAAATAAGCAACCAAAGAAACCAAAAGAATAGAATAAAAAGTTTAAAAAGAAAATGAATAAAGCACAACACACATACACACACACACACATACACACAACAAAAAAAATCCACAAATAAAGAAAATTCTAAAAATCTAAGCATGTACAAAGGAAGTCCACTCTGTGTTTGCTTAAATTAGATGTACACATGGGTACAATTGGCTTACAAACCTCCTTGCTGATTTAATTGGCTTTTTCACTGTAATCATAAAAGAAAAAGAAAAAAGAAATGGCCAGAAACCTGAGACAGAATGTTGCTCATTCTAGACTAGTCAGAGATTGATCAGGACCAACACAGCTAAATTGAACTGAACTTAATTGATCTGAGTTAATACCTCCAGCAATTAAGCAATGCTTTAGCCCTTGCACATGGGAGAGAGGCTGGAAAAGAAGATGAAATGAGTCAGGGCTGCAAACCTAAGGAAAGAAAACATCCATTATGTTAGACTTTACTGGGACTTTAGCTGACTGTTCTGTCTGGTAATTGTCACAAAAGTACTGTAAGTTACAAATCAACTATTAATTCACATTTAATTCAATGCATGTGAATAATTTACCGCTATAGGCCCTGTTTTACGAACAAAATTTGTTAGTATTGGTATTAAAAAGGTTTTGTTCTATTAACATTTTATGAAGACATTTGATAATTGTTTATTTAAAAATATTTTTCTGTTTTCATTTTAATTGGATAATGTAAGTTCATAAACCATAATAGAATGCAGAAAGGATGTTTATTTTTAATGAGCTCTAAGCACACACAAACACACACATACACACACACACACAATGACAACACAGAGAGACAAAGACAGCAAGAACACAAAACTTAGACAGCAGTTATTCCTAAATGGGAGATACCTTCAAGAGCTAATGTTTGGAACTACATGGATCATACAGAATGATGATGCTTATTATTAGAATCTGACCGAGACCTGAGAAATAACTCAATATCAACTGTAGGCAAGTATCACTGTCTAAACTGTTCCCTATGGTCCTTTTAATACCATCTCTGAATTTATCCTCAGCTCTCATATTAACAAAGAAGAGTCCCTAACATACTTGCTTAATACAAAAATTCTGCTTCTCAAAGACTGAAGTGAATAGGCAAAATATATTTCAGCATTTAGTTTAACTGATCCAAAAGACTGATGCAGACCATTTGGGATCCCACTGGGAGGAAGTGGGGAATAACACTTCCCTTCTGCATGAAAAGTTCATACTATCCAACAAGTCAACGGAAATCAGTAAATCAAAACTGCCCAAATTATGACGCATGACATTTCAACTACAACTGGGACCCTAGAGCCAATACAAATGTGCTACTACAGCACGTAACCATCTCAGAAGAAATGAATGAAATATAAAGTTAGTGTTATGCAGACATGGCTGCAATCCTCAGCTTCTGAACAGGACATGGCAGGCCCCGACATAAATGTACTGAGTTAAATGTAACTAACTCAGAACAGGGTTGTGAGGGAAGATTCTAAAAAAACCACAAACAAACAAAAACAAAAAAACAAAACATTTCTTGGGGCTGTTAATTATATTGATTTTTTTTCCTCAATTCATTTAGATTTTCATCTAGTTAGCATCTGAATTAAAAATAAACAGAAAACATTTTAAATCTCCATTTGTAAACTGTACCTCCCTCACAAACCTATACAAACAAACGCACTTACACATAAACGAACTATTCCTAGAGTTTTACTATTCAGCAAAACCATATATATTCAATATCAAGTGGACCAAATGTGAGTATAAATGATAAAAGAAAGCTGGACTCCTTCTATATGACTGAAATGCACACTCAGGGGCCTGCTGAAAGAGGCTCTGTGAGTTCATGCTGAGATTCATCTCTGGGCATGACCACATGACCAGTCTGTGTGCATCTTTCTTTGCTAACTAACCACCATGGACTTTAGAGCATCCCGGAACCACACAAAATCTACTTTCATTAGCAATTACTGATAAGAACAAAAGTTTCAATAGTTTCCTGAACACACAGATGGCCCCTCAGCTCAGGGAATCATACAATAAAAACAACAGCCTCAAATGTGAGGGACACTGGTAAGGTTGGGCAGGATGGTAGGCATATGGGAGAGGGTGAGGAAGAGAGTGGTCAGTGTGTATTATGCATGTGTGTGAAGATGTCAACAAAAAGGCTTATTTAATGATAAAGAAGTAAGGTGTCCTAACTAGTATTATAAAACTTCAAGCATGAGAATTCCTGTATTTAAAACATGGAGGAAGTAAGTCATGTTTTGTTTTTTTTTTTTGTTTGTTTTGTTTTTCTGTTTTGTATTAATTATTATTATTTATTATAATTTATTCACTTTGTGTCCTACTGTGGCCCCCTCTCTCATCTCCTCCCAATCTCACCCTTCCTTCCTCTTCCTTTGCGCTTTCCCTAGTCCCCTGATAGGGGAGGTCCTCTTTTTTATTTTCTGTCTTGGTAGCATTTGCAAATTTTTTAAATTTGATTACTAAAATCTAATTGTGAGTCTTCAGTGTTCTCTTTTCTCACTCCTATTCCCCAAGGGATAAGATGATAGATGAGTATATATCATATGTGTCTTTCTGTTTCTTACCTCACTCAGGATGATCTTTTCTAGTTCCCACCATTTGCCTGCAAATTCCATGATTTCCTTGTTTTTAATTGCTGAATAGTTTTCCATTGTGTAAATGTACCACACTTTCTGTATCCATTCTTCAGTTGAGAAACATCTGGGTTGTTTCAAGATTCTGGCTGCTACGAATAGAGGTGCTACAAACATGATTGAACAAATGTCCTTATTGAATGGTGGAGTATCTTTTGGCTATATGCCTAGGAGTGGTATAGCTGGATCTTGAGATAACACTATTCCTAATTTTCTGAGAAAGCGCCAGATTGATTTCCAAAGTGGTTGTACAAGGTTACATTCTCACCAGCAATGGAGGAGTGTTCCCCTTTCTCCACATCCTCTCCAGCATGCATCATCTCTTGTGTTTTTTATCTTAGCCATTCTGATGGGTATAAGGTGAAATCTCAGTGTTGATTTTTATTTGCATTTCCTGAATGACTAAGGATGTTGAGCATTTCTTTAAGTGTTTCTCTGCCATTCAATATTCCTCTGTTGAGAATTCCCTGTTTAGCTCTGTACCTCATTTTTTTAAATGGATTACTTGGTTTGTTGGTGTTTAACCTCTTGAGGTAACCCAGAAGCAGAAAGACACATTTGATATATACTCACTTATAAGTGGATATTAGCCATATAATATAGAATAAACATACTAAGGTCTATAGTCCGAAAGAAGCTAAACAAGAAGGAGGACCTTAGGGAAGATGCTTAATCCTCATTCAGAAAGGCAAACATCAGAACTAGGAGAAGACTAGGAACAAGACAGAAGCCTTCCACAGAGGACCTCTGAAAGACTCTATCCACCAGGGTATTGAAGAAGATAGAGAGACTCATAGTCAAACTTTGGCCAGAGTGCCAGAATCCTAATGGAAGAAGAGGGAGATAGAAAGATGTGGAGGAGTCAGGACTCTCCACAGGGAGAACAACAAAAGCAAAATACCTGGATCCAGGGGGGCCTGCAGGGACCAATGCTCCAACCAATGCATGCAGAGGACCTAGATCCTTTGTTCAAAGGAAGCCCATTGGCTGTTCAATTTCCAAGTGGTTCCCTAGTAAGGGGAACAGGAGCTGTCTCTGACATGAGACATGAACTCAGTGGCAGGCTGTTTGATCACTTATCCCTGGGGGGTGCAGCCTTGCCAGGCCACAGAGGAAGGTGATGCAGCCAACCTTGATGAGACCTGATAAGCTAGGGTCAGATAGAACAGGAGGAGGACCTCCTTTTTCAGGGGCCTAGGGAAAGGGCATTCGGAGAGATAAGGAAGGGTGAGTGGGATCGGGAGGAGACGAGGGAGGGGGCTGCAGCGGGGATACAAAGTGAATAAATTGTAATAAATAAATTTATATAACTAAATTTTAAAAAGGAAGATAGATGAGGCAGTGAGGGTGGGGCATATCATATTTCCTCTCAGTCTCTTGATCTCCCTCCTGTGCTCAAGCTCCAGTCCAGGCTCATGCGGTTGCAGCTGAGCCAGGGTAGCTGGGCTTCAGAAACATACACTAATGTAGTCAAGTGTTGCTCTGAGAAAACAGCAACAAAAAAGGCAGATCATGAAGCTAAAGTAAACTTGGTGCTCTTCCTGGTTTTCAATTTCTTACTCCTCTCTTTATGAACTTTTTTTAATTTAACATTTTTTATATAAACTAAAGTATAATAGAGAAAAAGTCAGTATTTCTAAAAGGACTGTATTGCAGTTTTGATGCAAGAAACAGAAATGGCACTAAGTTCTGAGAACACCCCACTGTGTCTAAGACTACGTGGAAGTTCAAAACCACCCATTATCTGCAAACCAGAGCCAGCCTGTGAGATGCAATGTGAACTTTATATTATAACTGGGGAAATTAAAATGGGAAAAGGCTGAGGCATTATTTTGGTGGTAATTGACATACAAACTGCCCAATTTCAATACTAATTTAGTTGATAATTTTGGTTTTTTTCAGTCAAACTTGGATATTCTCCAAAACATGTTAAAACAAAACCCATCCTAAAATAATTTTTGCTTAGGTTGGCATATACCCTAGATAACCCTCCAAACTGATTCACAGTATTGTCTGAGATTCCTAGTTCTGGTAAAGATGTAAATATATGAAAGCTAAGAATGTTTCTTCTGTATTCTCTATTAGAAATGAGATGATATTTATGCCATTGCATCCAGCACCCAAGAAAGCCACCATCTTCCACCCACAAACACCACTTCTCCTGGCTATAGGTGGGTGCTATCTTATATGGCTTACCTTGAGTATTTAAGGTTGACCTTGTTAACTCCTATAGAGTTTTTTGCTTTCTTTCCTCAGAATTTTTTGGTTAATACAGGCGCAAACATTCTTGGTATTCTTATTTTACATTGCAAATAATTCTTTGAAAGGTTTAAACAGTAATAAAATACACACACACAGAAGAGAGAGAGAATAAAGAGATTAACATTGTGGGGTAATTTAAATAGGACACTAATCCCCTAAAAGAGTTCTTTAATTTTATGCCAGTTCATGCCAGAACCTAAAGCAGAATTTTCATCTCAGCCTATGCCTGCATCCAAATCTTTTGACTGGCTACTGCAGGATTCTGGTTAGTAGGCATCTAGCTCAAGTAACCTCTAAGAGAGAACATTTAAACTAGCTAATCCACAAGGTTTGTTTGACTCAACATACCCACCTAGAACCTGGAAGCAGTGAAACTTAAGGAGAAAGGGTTCTGCTTATGCAGACCTCACCCACTCATCATGAATCCAAGGTTGGAATGACTCATTCAGAAAGACTCTATCCAGCATTGTATAAAAGCATATGCTGAGACTCATAACCAAACTTTGGACAGAGTATGGGAATCTTATGAAAGAAGGGGGAGATATTAAGACCTGGAGAGTACAGGAGCTCCAGAAGGAGAGCAACAGAATCAGAATATCTGGGCACAGGAGTCTTTTCTGAGACCGTTACTCCAAACAAGGACCATTCATGGATATAACCTAGAACCCCTGCTCAGATGTAGTCCATGGCAACTCAGTATACAAGTTGGTACCCTAGTAAGAGGAATAGGGACTATCTCTGACATGAACTCAGTGGCTAACTCTTTGACCACTCCTCCCACAGAGGGTGGAACAACCTTGTCAGGCCACAGAAGAGGACATTGCAGCCAGTCCTGATGAAACCTGATAGACTAGGGTCAGATAGAAAGGGAAGAGGACCTCCCCTATCAGTGGACTTGGAGAGAGGCATGGGAAGAGATGAGAGAGGGAAGGTGGGATTGGGAGGGAATGAGGGAGGGGGCCACAGCTGGGATACAAAGTGAATAAAATGTAATTAAAATAAAAAAATAAAAATAAAAGGGTCTGAGTATCTGCTACACATGAAATACTGTAGTGTTTCATATTCTGTCTTCAGTGTTCTCTTTTCTTCTTCCTCTTCTGCAAGGAATGGGAATAAGGATGTAAGGGGTCAAAATACCTTTTCATTTTCCAGTCCCTGTGTCCTATTTACATGTTCAGGCTCCTTTACAGGCTTCTTTGCTTCCAAAATTGTCAGTTTTTTCCATGGAGAACAAAGCTGGTGTGCAGAAATGGAAGCAATTACATATTAGCAATTTTTTTCAATAATGATGAAAACTCAAAGTTAGAGGTATAATTAAGTTCATTAGGTATTTGTCTCACACATACACAATACCCTGAAGTTCATCCTCAGGGCCACATGAAACTAGACATGGTATACAACTCTAATCCCAGACCCTTAGGATGTAGAGGCAGGAATATCAGAAGTTGAAGATAATCCTTAGCTACATAGTGAGAGTGAGGCCAACCTGGGCTACCTGAGATCCTGTCCTTAAAATATATCATTCATAAGACTGATCATCAAGCAGCAGACAGTCTAACTAGAAAGAAAATGAAATCACTAAATAAACATTAGTGAAGTTTACATAGTGCTATAGTTTGCTGAACTGCAAGACGTATTGGGATTCCATTGCTGTTGTGGTGTTGAGAAGAGATGAGAGATTTTCGTTCATCTTCACATCAGTTGTACCATGCATTTTCAGACATTTTGAAGAACTACCCAGACCTTTACAGCTGATTGTGACATGTGCCATTTTGTGTAGCCTGTGTCCAAGAAAATACTTTGAAATATAAATAAATAAAACTCGCACTACAAAGAGGCTTTTAGCCATCTCCTTCATATGTTTTCAAAGCCTGTTGACTAGGAAATTGATGAATCTTGATGTATTGTTCTTGCTCTTGAAAACTTGCATAATGCTTAAACAATAATTGTAAGACTGTATGCCAAACAACTAAGAATCAAGAAAGATCTTAATCAAAATAGACACTATTACACTCTGGTTATATATGTGTAAAAAATCATATCTCTACAATGAATGGAATCAGAAGACATATAAATGTAGGTTTATGCTTTGTTTCTATAAAATAGTTATTAGTACAATAAAAACAGATTAAAAACAGAAGTAGCTGGGTCCTTAATGAAGTTCTTGCTTTCACGGAACTGGATTAGCCAGCTCAGGAGTGAGTTGTGGGCTCTGGAGACATTTTTCAGTGAACCCCACCTCAAGTTTCACAGGATACACAACACTCTTCTGGCGTCCTTGGGCACCTGCACTCACACAGTAAACACGCACATATGCATAAGTAAAAACATAAAAATAAATCTTTAAAAAGTGTGAGTTTTTATAAAATGATTCTACCCTTTGTATTTCATCTCACTTATACGTGCAAGCTTGCCTGCGGGCTTACCACCATGAGTTTAAGCAGCAAGAAGCCATCAACAGAAAATAACTACACACTACACGCCTACACCGTGTTCTGGACTTTCCAGCTCCCGGAAGCGTGAACCAAAATGTCTTTCTTTTATAAAGTACTCTGCCTTGATCCTTTGGTATCACAGCAGAAAATGAACTCAGCAGGGGAGAGTGCCTGCTGTAGGAGCAAGAGAACCTGAGTCCAAGTCCCCAAAGCGCACAGAAGCAGCTCAGTGTGTCTCTGCACACTCTAACCTCCATGCCAGGGAGGCAGGACAGGAAGACCACTGCAGCTTGCTGGTTAACAAATGAGCTCCAGATTAAGGCATAGACCTTGTCTCAAAGACATATAATGAAAAGTATTGGATCAGGCCACCATACATACCACAAGGAGAGAGAGAAAGAAAAGAAAGTAAATTGGACTATGACACTTCATTACTTCATGTTTAGTTTCTCTCTAGCTATGCAAAATATGGAAATTTGTATTGAAATCATTATATTCTTATTATAATCATTTTTACAGTTAATTTGTCTTTCTAGTCTATGTCCATGTATATGTATATGTGTGTTCATAAAAACCCACCAAGAGGCTGTTAGAAGTCTACATATTTATGCACCAAACACAAGGGCATCCAAGATCAGAAAAGAAACACTGCCACAGTTAAAATCAAATACTGATGCTAACACAGTGACAGTCTAGAGCTTCCATAGCCCACTCTCACTAACAGGCAGATCATACAGACAAAGCTAAACAGAGCCATGCTGGAATTAAAAGAGCATCACAAATCAAATGGACCCAACAGATGTCTACATCCACCCAAACGCTAAAGAATCAGCAGCTCATGGAACTTTCTCCAAAACTGATCACCTATTAATATAATTGGTTGACAATTGCCTAACAGTCAGCCCTGAAAACAAGTAACATTATACAGACTCAACAGTTTAAACTTATGAATATATATGTAAGTACACACCTGCATACAATAATAATCAGTGAAAAAACAGGCAATGAACTTGAAGGAGAGTGGGAAAGGGCTTATGGGAGGGTTTGAAGGTAGGAAAGGGAAGAAATGTTGTAATTATATTATAATCTGAAAAAAAAATTTAAAAGGTGGAAAGTGCCTAAGAAATGGCTCCTGAGGTTATTTATAGAGATAAATGATGTTTACCTCTAGAGCCTTACAAATCAAAATTAAAATTCTATCATTATCATTTTATTGCTATGTGATCTATATGACCTTGAATAAGACATTTATTCTCTATAACGCACTATCCCAGATATTATCTGAGACACATTTCAATATAACCACTGCATAACAAGAGAGAGAGAGAGAGAGAGAGAGAGAGAGAGAGAGAGAATCCAGGGGCAGAATATGAGTGAGCTACACTATATTCAACAGGAATTCACCCCAAGTAAATAGTTACTGCACCACTATAAACGTCCAAGGCAGACACACACATGTCTTTCCTTACTCTCCACTGCATAAAGCTATGCCTATTCTTTTCCACACGACACATTAAATCAAAGACTCATGGTGTGCAAAGAAACATAGCCACAAATCAAGCAGGCAATACTGGAGACTGCCAGTTCTTCTGTGTCAGAGGCCACCACAGTGTTTGTCAGATGGGAAGAGGCTCCTGTGAAAGAGAGGCACGCTGGCCTAAAATGGCCACTTCATCATCCTAAAGTACCAGTGCCTCCTCGCAGCAGCTTGTGCTCCTGGGGAATCTGGCACAGAACCAATTGAATGGTTACAGTGGCCAATGATATTAACTAGTTCCAGGAAATCACTTATTTGAGTTGAAAAGACACACAGGTCACAGGATAAGCCATTCAATCTAAGCCCTTAATTTAAAAATTAATGAGACGAAATCTTCAAATTGCCAAAGGGCATTGGAGAGGTATTGCTCATCCCATCATCTATCTGCTATTCCCAGGGTACTAATAAAGCATCTTTGCTTATCATCAAAAGAAAGCATACTGGTTCTGGGCAGATTATGCATGAGTGAGAGTCCTCTGGAAGAAGGGTTTTGCTTCTCAAGCTTTTGCAGAAGGTACTGAGCAAAAGAGCATTCAAGAAAGAAATTCATTAAATAATTAGTCTCTGAGAATCTCAGTGCAGGATTTCAGAAGCATGTCTATGGTTCATTGACATGACCCAGCTCTGAATAATCAGTTTCTGGTCTTGCCATTTTTATATTTCAATTTTCTTTGAATCAGAAGATTGAACCTAAGATGTTATGCATGTGAGGTGAGCACCCTCTCACTGAGCTCCAGCCCCAGTCAGACATTTCACTCTTTCAAAAGAGATGTGTGACCCAGTTTGTATCTAGGTGATTCCATGTGGGCAAAAGTCAGGTCACTTGTAATCATGCCCAAACAAAGGAGAAGAGGTCATGAGCCAAAGAACATTTTCTGCAACTAAGACTTACAACATTCAGACCAATTACTTATTTTCTGTGATGTACGATAGAAGGGAAAGCCTACTCTACGCCTCGAGTTACAATCAACACAAATAACTAGACAGAAGAGAAAGGGGAAATATATTTCTTGATTCTAATAAAGTGAGGAAGCATTAAAACATATAAATAATTTGGAAATAATTTTTTTAATGCTAGAGCATTTTTTATCCAACAGAGAAAATTCTCAATGTAGTAGATTGATTAGTCTCCATTTTCCTGCAACTGTGTATAGATGAATAACTATCAAAAATTTTGCCAGCCCTTTTTACATGATGGAGTTGTTTACTTGCAAGAAATTATCCATAAAACCAAATAATATATTTTTTGAGAAGCACCGTTATTACTTTATTTCAGCTCACCATTCCAAGTTACATTCCATCATCATGGGAAAGTCAAGGCATGAGGGGTTGGAAACAGTCACATCTACAATAAGAAGCAAGAGAATGAATGTATGTCTTTCTCAACTTGAATTCCCTTCTTTTATACAGTTCAGAATCCCTTGCCTAGGGGATAGTGCCACCCACAGTAGTTAGGTGGTTAGGTTCTCTGGCTCTTGCAAAAGAGAGTGGAAGTATGCATGTTATTGTCTTCACAGGCTTTTGATAAGCTAGTGAATCATTTCCAAGGCTCTTCCCTTCCTCTGGACAACACTAGGGATGGACGCAATGAATAAAAGGAACCATAATCCTGAAACTTCTCATAGAAAAAAAACCTACCCGTCACCCAGGAATCATCATATAAACAATGAATAAACACATGAAACTGTTAAAGGTGGAAGTTCGCTTATCACAGGAAATAGAATTAACATACACAGAAGATTCCAGGGGAGCCTCAAATTCTCAAATTCTTCTCTGGAAGATAATGGTTGGATCTGTTAAAATATTACAAGAAAATAAAAGGACTTAAAACAAGAATTGACTGACTTGAGAGGCAGAAGCAAAACAAAAACTATAAAATCTGATTGCCTCCAGATCCCAAACAAGCAAAACATAATTTTTGGAAAGACTTTGAGCAACAAAAGCCTATTAAGACATTTCCACTAAGCAGAGTTTAGACTTACAGAAAAGAAATCTTCAGGAATGTTGACTTCTCAGTTGAAATTATTATTTCAGGCAACTTCTGGGTAGCCATAGCTTCAGTTAGAAAAATGGTAAGGCTTGGAAATCAAAAAAACAATGGATAACTGTACTTAGGCAGTATTTGGCAGGTAGGAAAGAAAAGGAATTGCTGACAATAAAATAAATTGGAAAAGAAACAAATGATTAACCCAAGAAGCCACAAGCAACTATTGTCTCATTTAAAAAAGAAAAAAAAAAAAAGCCTTTGACATGAGACTTCAAATATTCAAAAGGGCTTTCTTTTGGGCAAAATGCAAGTGGCCAGATAAATTGGACAAAGCAAAGTATGATGGCCCAACAATACCCACTTTAGATGTGCCAGTGGACTCTTTCCACTGAATCTCATTCATCAAGATTCCATCACTGTCTCAGATAATTAACTGCCACGTTTGTCAATTTACTCTTCTCCAAATTACTCACCCACTGTATTTTGTATATGTGAGTGTGTAGAGAAGAGCTGGGTGACAAAGTACCTTGTTTTTGGTCTATTACCCACATCTGTATCTACCCTACATCTAGATCTGATCAAAATAAATTATACTATCCAGAAATATTGGATTTAGACATGGAGAAAAGAATAAAGTCAGAAATGTAAATCATTTCCCTGGACTGGGGAGCCAATCTCTTCAGTACACAGAAATAATGTGTAATAGGTTTAATTGTCAACTTGAACACACTTTTGTGGAATCATCTGGAAAGAGAGTCTCACCGAGATATTGTCATCTAGATCAAGTCAGCCTTGAGTATGTCTGTGGGGAACTGTCTTGATTACATTAACTGAGGTGGGAGAACCTGTCCATCATGGGTGGTCCCATTCCCTAGGCAAGGGATTCTGACCTGCATGAAAGCGGAAGATGAAAGTTGGGTATGGACATGTATACATTTATTTACTTATTTATTTTGCTTTTGACTCTAGATGCAACCTAGCTGGTTCAAGTTCCTGCTGCCTTGACTTCCCTCCAGTGATTGAATGTAACCTGGAACTGTAAGCTGAAATAAACTTTTCTTGCTTAAGTTACTTTTGTAGGGTGTTTTATCACAGCAATGGGGAACAAAACTAAGAAGGATGCAAATGGACATTTGAGAGCTAGGAGAATCCTGACAGAGACAGTTACCTGAAGAACTAACTATTGTGTTTTTCCATCTACCACCAGTTTCCTTTAGTCCTTATGAATGGCATGGGAGAATAATA
Source organism: Meriones unguiculatus (assembly GCF_030254825.1). NCBI lineage: Eukaryota > Metazoa > Chordata > Mammalia > Rodentia > Muridae > Meriones > Meriones unguiculatus. The sequence goes on along the minus strand of NC_083357.1, from coordinate 98,452,402 downwards.
TCTCTGACTTGTCCAACAAGATTTAGAAAGACCAGAAATATTTTCTTAATGTTTTGCTTTCCTTTTTCTAGCTTTAAGGAAAAGACACAGATTCCTCAAGGAATCCACTGTGTTTCTGTATTATTCAGCTACCGTGTCTCTGTATTATCACATAAATCAAAGGCGTTCAATAACCAGAAAACTTCACTTGGGTAAATACATGGAAAAAATCAGCTTTCATTGTACTCATTATCCAAAGGAAAAGAGAGTTGTTTTATCATCTATAATTTATTAAATATTATCTATGCTTCAACATGAAAGAAAAAACAAATTTCTTCTGTTGCCTAGAAAAAAGTCGCTATTAAAATTACATAAAAAGAAGGAAAATAAACATAAATACCAAGAACATCATCAAAAATTATTAAAATGAAGTAATTAATGTTTTGAAAATTAGAAAATATCTGACTTAGGAAAGTTGATGAATTGACAAAAAATTTTATGCCATAAAAGATTAGGGCCTGAGGTCATGGCTAAGTCAGAAAAGCACAGTTCATAGAATCGTGAGAATCTAGTTCTGAGCACTGAGATTCCCAGTGCTAGAGAGGTGGAAGCAGACAAATTGTGGGGGCTAACTGGCCAACACACCTATTCTAATCAGCAATTCCCTGGAACCAGCGAAAGACCATGTCTAAAACAGGGTAGATGATTTCTGAGTACCCCCGATCTCTGACATTTGAACACACAAGCACATGTCTACATGCACTCCCAAACACAAACATGTCTAAACATATGTACATGTATATGTACACACATAAAACATTAGATCATTTAGGAATGAAGGATGCTTTGGTGTCTGAAGATAGATACATACGGAAGAGATCAGAGACAGGGAACCTTTTGGAAACTTATAGAAAGTGCAGTTGGACTATGAGAAGTCACACATTCTAGCCAGCTCTCCTATTTCAGCAGACACTAAGATTGACCTGAGGCATACTAGAGACTAAGAGATCAAATTCATTCTTAAAGACAGAATTGAACAATAAGATCCTCTCCTGACACTCTAGCCTCCTTTCCTTGCTTGAAGGCACAAGGCAGCCAAGCTTGTTTAAGTGTGCTCTGACCCCCACGTCAATCAACAACTGGAGAGACGCTTTCCCAGGGAACTGTTAACTAGCAAAGGGATTGTGTTCATACGCACTAATAGTTATACAGCTCTGAGATAAATGCCAACGTTCCAAGCAGACATAAATCAACCTTGATAAATTCCACTAAAAGATGAAGAATCGAAATCCATCTTTAGGGCCTCTGTCTTAAACATGAACAAATGTTCAAGATTCTCTGGATAATCGAGACTGGTATCCAAGGTGAATGACAGAGTATGACAAACAAATGGGAACAAGCAACTGAAAAAAAAAAAAGTACAACTGCAAAGGAAAAGAATCCAGCAAACAAAAAACTGTGATCTTTGTATTCATTACTTCTCGTGTCAGTGTGACAAAATGTCTAGCAGGGACTAGATAAGGGACTACGTAAGGGAGAAGTTCCTTGCCTCACAGTTTCAGAGGGTTGCTCAGTGCGGAAGTGCTGGGGGAGGCTTGGGGAAGTTCTGCCAATGGGAAAGCAGGCTGCAGACTCCTCACACAGTTGAGACAGAAAGCAGAAAGAGCTGGCGGGACCCCAAATGAGTATGACTTTCAAAGGCCACAGCCCATCTGCCAGCCCGTCCCATTCCTTAAAGACCCCCAAAGCCCTCCAAATAGTCACAAACTAAAGACCAGTGCTCACAACAGGAATGTATGGGGAACACACCTGACACAAACTATGACAGAAGATTAAAAAAAAAAAAAGACAGCCAGGGGAACAAAATATAGTCCGGAAGAGATCTTCCAGGAAACTAAACTGAGCTCTTAGGCATAAAGAGTAAAACGGAAGAAATAGAGAATACAATGGCAAAGTTAGAAAATAAAGTTAGTTGAGATTTTAAAAAAAAAGAAAGAAAGAAAAAGCAGAGGTGGGAAACAGGAGAGAGAGAGAAATTTACAGACTCGGTCCAGGAGGTCGGCTCCCTGACCTATTTCAGGAAAAAAAGAGGATAAAATGGACAGAAGATTGTGAGCTATATAATAAAGGTTTCTATGGGCTGAAAAGACCAGGCACAATAGTTAAACACTAAGCAAATAAACTTCAGAAAAAAATGTTCTTTGTCACGATTTCGGCTCTCTGGAGATAGGAGAGGATCTTAAAACTTGAGAGATGAAAATATTAGTATAATAACCCAGGTACCACAAGACCAAGGAGAACTACTTAGACATCTACAGGACAAGTGAGTGCATCCTCACCTAGAAATAAACTAATCGGTCAACAAGGAGAGACGTGTGGTACGCATGATGTCTCACACAGCTGTGCAGTGCGTTGACCCCTGCCTCTGTGCGTCTGGTTGTTTGCTTACTTATCAAATGGACGGCCAAGAGATTAAACCCTAGCAAAAACAGCGGTTTGGCCAAGAAAAAGAAGGAAGATAGTGACGTAAAATAGACAACACTCAACACAACGCGAAAAGCTAATGTGTCAAAAGGTAGCACACGGTGCTGGAAAACAGCCAACCTGTAAGAAATCGTTAAAATTAGGTCCCGCTCTTAGAAGCCGACCCCCGCTCAATCTGGTGCAAAAGTGCTGGAAATCAGAAAGCGTGGTTTGAGAGTTGGAATATCGACAGAACTGGGATTCACTTTCTTCCTTGGCTGAGAAGTTTGCTTCTCTTCAGACACCACTGTGGAAAGGGCTGGGTCAGCAAAACTAGGAAGGGCTCTGCAGTCTAGAGTTGCGGTGGGGAACGCTTCTTACAATGTGCCTTCCTCTCCTTTTCTCAGTTAGTTCAGTTTGGCTCTGGGCCCAAATCCATTCCCATTGTCACATTATTTCTCTCGCTGTTCTGGTATGAAATGGTCTGTTTTTAGCAAGACTACTGTATCATCGCATTGCTTTTATTGTGAAGATTTGCAGCCTGAGCTGTAAACTTGGTGCAATTTTTTATTTTCCTTTCAAAAATAATAATTGGCTTCTCTCCGTGTACAATGCATTCTATTTTTGTCCTGGTGAACATCATCAGCCATAACATGCAGGCAGAGTCAGAGAGAATGGAAAGATTTGTTTCAGACCGATAGACCCTTTCATTTGTCTTTTGTTTGGGATTCTTAAATATGTTCCGCTGAGATATACTTCTTCAGGAGAGCTATGATTTAACTATTTTAATTTTAAATCTGATTTTTTCTTCACTCTACCATTCTATGTGATTAGAGCCTTCCTGAATCTTCCTTTTCGAGAAAGCAGTGATCTTTAAGATGCTCCGTGCTCTTCTGTACATGGGATGCCTTCTATTTCACTCTAGCTGCGTGGATTATCGGGTTGTTAATAAACTAATCCTGTATTCCACCCCCACCAACACAAGCATTTCACATCTACACAGCCTGCTGCTTCATTTTCCTGAGCTAAAAACTTTTGTTTAGCTTTTACTTATCCCAACAAGCGTGTGCAAAGAATGCATATAAGAAGATTACACCATGAATTGGTCTGTTCTTTTTAATCTTTTACTAATCTTTATGAGATAAACATATGATTTTATTAGCATTCAGCAATTTTTCTCCTATTGAGGAAAAGGCGTGTTTGTATTCCCGCTGTTTTTTAACAATAGTTAGTGGAATTAAAAAAAAAAAAAAGTGTGGTACCTGGGACCAGTTGATGCTAAAGATGCAAAATGTAATCTTCAGGGTGATGCAGAGATGACATGAACCTAAATGACCATTAGCCTCCGTGTTTCTGTAGTGATTTCAAGATATTTCCAGGTATGTTATCGCACTTCACAACTACCCTGTTACATGGGCAGAAGAGACAGGGAACGGCATTAGGTAAGTGCAAAACTGAGCCTCAACTGACTGAGCTCAACCACGACAGCACAGTCAAGACATAACAAAGAGGAGCTTTAACACCAAATCTCTTGATCATTCTTCACTCAAGCACTAGGTCTCTGAGTGTGCTTTTAAGTTTTTCATGGATGTGACCAATTTTACAGAAGCAGACTTGGGGAAGATTTACTTTAGCACGTAGCTTTTAGAGGATTCTGGCCATGTTCAGCTTGGCTTTCTGTTTCTAGAAGTAACGATGCAGTTATCATGGCAGACGACTGAGGAGAAGAAAACTGTTCATGTCATGTAGCTATGGAGAGAGAAGAAAAAAAGAAGTGACAGCATCCTGTGCCCTTAGAAGGCAGAAGCAAGCTCCCGGTGAGCTGCTTCCTCCAACTGAGAGTCCCAGTCCTGATGCATCCATTATTATTCAATGATACCACCATCTGGGAACCTGAGCTTTCACTGCACATTCCACATTCATACAATAATATTGGGGGTAAAACAAAATCCTTGAGATAGATATCTATAAGACTTTGCTTATAAAAACCTATTTAAAAAATCTTTGTAGCCTGACACAGAGGACCTCTGAAAGGCTCTGCCCTGCAGACTATCAATGCAGATATTGAGACTTATGGGCAACCTTTGGGCAGAGTTCAGGGAATCTTAGGAAAGAAGTGGTAAACAGTAAGATCTGGAGAGGACAGGAATTCCACAAGGAAAGCAACAGACCAAAAAAATCTGAGCACAGGGGTCTTTTCTGAGACTGATACTCCAACCAAGGACTATGCATGGAGATAACCTAAGACCCCTGCACAGATGTAGCCCATGGCAGTTCAGTATCCAAGTGGGTTCCACTGTAATAGGAACAGGGACTGTCTCTGACATGAACTGATTGACCTGCTCTTTAATTACCTCCCCCTGAGAGGGGAGCAGCATTATCAGGCCACAGAAGAAGACAATGCAGCCACTCCTGATGAGACCTAATTGACTAGGATCAGAAGGAAGGAAAAGAAGACCTCCACTATCAGTGGACTTGGGGAGGGGCATGCATGCAAGAGTGGAGGAAGGGAGGGATTGGGACTGGAGGAGGGAGGGAACCACAAGGGGGATACAAAGTGAATAAAGTGTAATTAATAAAGAACTAATAAAAAAATCTTTGTAAAATCTAGATAAATTGTTAACTATAAGCAAATGTTTTGTAAGAAGAGTTACATAAAGGGATACATCTGTTTTCTAGAATAGAGATGGCAGCTAATTACATTTCTAACATAATTTTTTTCTTATGAATGTAAAAATATGTCAAAACATTGAATAACATTTTAATTTAAAAATTATCTCCCTTCACACCAGTGTAGCCTAGTGGGTTTTATTGTTGCAAATTTTAGTTTTGACTGGCTATTTTCATAAATATTTTACATTTTCATAACTTCAGTGAACTTATTACTGCATGTTTCCACTTAATATTATAGTAAACATAGTTCCTATAATACTGTCCTGGAAAACATTATAATAATTATGTTTGTATATAACATTTTCATTTTATTTCTTAAAATTAGGACAATGATTACAAAACTATGAATACTTAAACTTATGATTCAAGTTTCTATATTGCTTCTCAAAACAGTTTTAACATTTACAGGCTCAGCAATCGAGCTGAAAATGTGAGATCCCAGCTCGACCAGCAGATAGCCACGATTGTACTTCCTCGGGCCCAAAGCGCTGCTAGCATTCTTGTCTCCTCTCTTTGTCTCATCAGAAAATTCTGTTGTCTCTGTCTTTAAAATGTGTCCTGAGTTGGACTCCACTCAATGCTCTTCAGGTACCCCTCGTATCTTCACATCTATTCAAGTATATAATTTTGCTGTTATTCATGGCAATAGATATATCAATGAATATGAGTTCTATGCTCATGTTGAAGTTATTTGTCTTTTGTGAATCATCCTCTGTGTAATCTGAAAATGGGTCTCCAATCTTACCACACTTCTCTTTTTGTTGTTGTTAACAGGATAACATATTTTATTTTATTTTTATTTTTTTTAATATTAGTTACAGTTTATTAACTTTGTATCCCAGCTGTATCCTACTCCCTCATTCCCTCCTAATCCAACCCTCCCTAGCTCATCTCCTCCCTGCCCCTTTCCAAGTCCATGGATAGAAGAGGACCTCCTCCCCTTTCATCTGACCCTGGTTTATCAAGTATCTTCAGGACTGGCTGCAAAGTCCTCCTCTGTGTTCTAGCAGGGCTGTTCCTCCCTTGCGGGGGTGGAGGGGGAAGAGGTCAAAGAGCCCACCATTGAGTTCATGTCAGAAATAGTCTCTGTTCCCCTTACTAGGAAACACACTTAGATACTGAGCTACCATGGGCTACATCCAAGCAGAGGTTCTGGAGAGAAAGACAAACATGGTATATATTCACTTATATAGACCTATAAGATATGATAAACATACTGAAATCTATACACCTAAAGAAGATAAACAAGAAAGAAGACCCGGGATAAGATATCAATCCTCACTTCTTAGGAAGACAAATGGGATGGATATTGGATGTAGGAGCAAACAAGTAACAGGACAGGAGCCTACCACAGAGGGTCTCTGAAAGACTCCACCTAGCAGTGTATCAAAGCAGATACTGAGACTCATAACCAAACCTTTGGCAGAGTGCAGGGAATCATATGAAAGAAGGAGGAGTTAATATGACCTGGAGAGGATAGGAGCTCCACAAGGACCAAATATATCTGGGCACAGGGGTCTTTTATGAGACTGTTTCTCCAACAGAGGACCATGTATGGATATAACCTAGAACCTCACCACATTTCTTGAGAGGTGAGTGAAGTGATGCCTCATTCTTGCTTTGTACCTGTTTCTGGTGATTTCTCTGCCAGTTGATTACAGTTAAACTTTAATAGTTTAGAATATGAAATGTGTGTTTTTATGATGAGAGTGTGTGGTGCTTACCTTGAAATCACTATGCCAGATGAAATAACACAGACACCGAAGTACAATTCTTGCATGATTCTACTATACACGACACCCAGCATGCTGAAATGTGTGAATGTCAAAGAAGAATACAGGTCAATGGGATGAAAAGCAAGTAGCTGGTAGAATGGGACTTACTTATCGAGTACCAAATTTGTGCTTGTGGAATGAATAGCGATGATTAAATGTATTCAATACGCTGAACTCGACACTTTAAACATTACTGAAATGGAAATAAGCCAATAATTAAAAATTGAAAAAATTACCAAAATCCATGTTTAAAAATAACCATTTTTTAGCTAATGTTAACAAGATGAGTGACGATGTGACCACAACTTAAGGTGATAATAAAAAATTAAATTACCAGTCAAAGTATATTCTAATGGTTGGAAGTAAGGTGAGGAAAAAAGTCTGTGATAAAGATAAGGATTTTGGAGATGGAAACATGTGAAGAGTACATAAATGCATAAGATTAGATGGAATCCAAGAAAGTGAATGTCAATAGAGAAGAGAGCTGTGGTGTGGACTTCAGGAACCCTTCCCATTAGCTGCAGGGAAGAGAGAGAATTTGCTAAATAAACCTGAGAGGGAGCTCCATGAAGAAAGAAACCCAGTGATTATGGTAACCTGGAAACCAGACAAAGAAGGGAATAAGCAGCCAAGTGTTAACGCGTTACTATGAAGCTGAGATCTGAGCAATGGATTTAATAACGTGACCTTGAGACCACGACAAGAGCAATTTGAAGTGCTATAGCCAACAGAAAGCCTTAACTAAAATCATTGCAAGAGAGACTGAGAGGCAGACTGTGTAACTAATAAATGGAGAAAAGGTTCTCAGAATCATATTGGAAAGTAGAGTATAAAATGAATTGGCAAAAGAAGACACTGTTATTTTGTGTTTCTGGTTTCTCTCTCTCTCTCTCTCTCTCTCTCTCTCTCTCTCTCTCTCTCTCTCTCTCTGTATGTGTGTGTGTGTGTGTGTGTGTGTGTGTGTGACTTTGGATTTTTAATTATTTCTTTCATTTTGATGATTTTTATACAGTTACATCAGTTTCCGCTTCCATTTATTCCCTCCAAACCCTTCCATGTACCTCTCTTTGCTCTTTTTTTTTTTATTTCATGTCCCCTTTTTATTGTTAATTGTTGTTACATGCACGAAAGGAAGAAAGAAATAATGTGGGGTTAGATACGTATTGTCTTAGTTAGGATTATAATTGCTATGCTAGGCCCTGCGGAGTCCATTCAGCGGCTAGCTGACCCAGGACCGGGAAGGATGGTACTGTGGATCTGGGACCAGCTGGCAGCCGAGGCTGAGGAGCTAGGAGCCCTGCTTCTGCTGTCTCAGTCCCCAGGCAGTGAGTTCTGTGCTTAGGGTCTCTGTTGCTGTGGGCCTGCTCCTCCAAGGAGGAGGAAGGCCCGAAAAAGAGAAATGGAAGATGTTCAAACATTTGCCCCTCTCCCTCCCCAGAAAAGTCCGCGGGTGACCTGAATCTAAATATTCTCAGCTCCTGTGATGTCCCTTCTCTTTTAGGAAGCCTCAATGTCGATTTTCTGGCTTCAGTTGCCTCTCCGCTCACCAATTTTGGAGTTTCAGATCTCTGCTTCTCAGATATAGTACATGCTGGTATCCCAGAAGCAGAGACATGCACGGTATATACTCACTTATAAGTGGATACTAGACCTATAAGATAGGACAAACATACTAAAATCTGTATACCTAAACAAGCTAAATGAGAAGAGGTTCCAGGTTAAGAAGATCAATTTTCACTTAGAAAGACAAATGGGATGGACATTGGAAGTAGGAGAAAACAAGAAACAGGACAGGAGCCTACCATAGTGGGTCTCTAAAAGACTCTATCTAGCACTGTATCAAAGCAGATGCTGAGACTCGTAACCAAACTTTGGGCACAGTGCAGGGAATCATATGAAAGAAGGGGGAGTTAGTATGACCTGGAGAGGACAAGATCTCCATGAGGACCAAATATATCTGGGCACAAGGGGTCTTTTCTGAGACTGATTCTCCAACCAAGGACCATGCATGGATATAACCTAGAATCCCTGCACATGGCATCTCAGCATCCAAGTGGGTTTTCCCAGAAAGGGGAACAGGGACTGTCTTTGACATGAACTCAGTGGCTGGCTCTTTGCCTCCCCCACACACACACCCCAAGGGAGGAACAGCCTTGCTAGACCACAGAAGAGGACATTGCAGCCAGTCCTAATGAGACCTGATAAACTAGGGTCAGATGGAAGGGGAGGAGGACCTCTCCTATTAGTGGACTTAGAGAGGGGCAGGGAGGAGATGAGAGAGTGATGGTGGGACTGGGAGGGAATGAAGGAGGGGGCTACAGCTGGAATACAAAGTTAATAATCTGTAACTAATATAAAAAATAAAAATCATTTAAAAAGCCACTGGAAAAAAAAGAAAAAATAATTGCTATGATAAAACAGCATGATCAAAAACAGATTGGAGAGGAAAGGGTTCCATATAACAGTTCATTATCAAAAGCAGTGAGGGCAGGAACACAGCAGGGTAGGAAGTTAGAGGCAGGAGCTGATGCAGAGTCCATGGTGGGTTTTGGTTACTGGCTTGCTCAGCCTGCTTTCATGTAAAACCCAGAATCATCAGCCTAGGCATGAGGTCTCTCATAATGGGCTGGGCCCTCCTCCATCAATCATTAAGAAAGTGCCCTACAGACAGATCTTATGGAGGTGTTTTCTCAACTGAAGTTTCCTCCTTCTGGATAACTCTAGTTTGTGTCAAGTTGACACAAAATTAGTAAGAACAGGTAGGAAGGTGGGGAGGACCTGGGAAGAGTGAGGCGAGTAGAAATGGTGATCAGAATATATTGCATAAATTTTATTTTCAATTAAAAATATGGGGACATATTATAGATGAATAGATGTTAGATAGATAGATGATAGATGAATAGATAGGCAAACAAAAGATAGATAAAGATGGATGATAAAGAGAAAGAGAGAAATAATGGATCCATCACATAGTTCGAAAGGGTTGGTTTCAACTGGAACATTAAAGTTTATCTCTTCCTATAGTCAAGAAAGCTCAGGATGTTTCATTAAATACTCATGTATATAGAGAGTATGAAAGTCTAATTTTTAAATTATTTTAATTAGAATAAAAGCAAAGTTAGACAGGAGAAAATATGCTGCAGGTTTCAGGCAAAAAAAAAAACACAAATCATACAGAATAAGGTAGATAATTACTTATAAGCATATTATGGCCTGGTGACATTAAAAATATATTCAAGTTTCATTTTTATTAAAGTAAAAGGGGCAAGCCCATGAAAGTGTATTTATTCCTCCACAATCATTAATTACATGAGAGAAGAGGTGGAATATGGGAAGTAACAAAGGTTACTAAGTGATACAAAGAAAAAAAGAATGACATTGGATTTTTGAATCAAGAAAGTGACCATAGCCAGATGTGGTAGCTATCACCTTCAATCCCAGCACTCTGGAATTAGAGGTAGGCAGGTGTCTTGAGTTCAAGGCCAGCCTGAGTTCCAGCACTGCCAGAGATACCTAGTGGGACCCTTTTTCAGAGAAAGAAAGGAAGGAAGGAAGGAAGGAAGGAAGGAAGGAAGGAAGGAAGGAAGGAAGAAAGAAAGAAAGAAAGAAAGAAAGAAAGAAAGAAAGAAAGAAAGAAAGAAAGAAAGAAAGAAAGATGGAAGGAAAGAAAGGACAAAAACCAAAATGTTTACTATCCAGAGTAGGCTGGGACTCAGATCAGAGCATCAACCAACCTTCATCAGAGAAGCTTTCTCTTGCAGCAGATGAGAAGCACAATTGGAAACGTGCAGAGAATGAGGGACTCTAGAGCACTCAGTCCTAAGTGCGATGTCTTCATTAAACCCTTCCCCTTGTCCTCAAGAACCTATGTAGAAGAGGAGGCAGAAAGATTGTATGACTCCCAGTCTTCAACGGTCTGAGGTATATACATATATATAAACTTAGAGACTGTGACAGAACTCACAGGACCTGTACAGGTTCAAGCCAGATGTGACCGCATCAAGGAGAAAGAAAAGGAGACACAAAATTCCATTCCTAACCAAGAAGATATTTGCAGCTGACATCTGCTGGCAAAGGGAATATCAGATTTCCCCCGCAAAATCACTATGTATTTCAGTCATAGTCCAGTGCAGGATGCATGTCCTGGAGTCGTTGGCCAACACAAAATGAACTCTATGTTTTCTGTTGTTGTTTGTTTTTTAGTTTCTTGTTTTGTGAGCTCTTTGTTTTGGTTTGATTTTGTTTTGTTTTGTTTTATCATTGGAGACTTCTTAGTTTATTTATTTTGCTTCTGTTTGGTTTGGGGGTATTGATTTTGTGTTTCTGTGATGAGAGAAGATGGATGGGTAGGGAGGTGGGGAAGGCCTGAGAGAAGTTTGGGGAGAGGAAATGATCACAATATATGGAATTTTAAAAACTTAATAATAAGAAACTTATTCACTGCCTTCCTAAACAGGCAAAGGAATAAAGAGGTAGGAAGCAGTATCAGTGGCTAGAGATCCTAGTTAGTACAGATTCACTGAAGCTAAGATCTTGGTGAAACAAACTGGTGACAGAGATTGCAGCAAAGAATATGGGGAGAATGAAGGTATGTCTGAGAAAGAGTTGTAGTTTCTCAGTAATCAGATATTGAGGCTGGCAATATGGCCCAGCAGTTAAGAGTGCTTGCTCTTCTTCCAGAGGAACTGAGTTTGGTTACCCATACTCAGCTATATGGCCAGGCCAGTAACTGCCAGTAACTCTAGCTCTAGGGACAAACACACAGAAACAGGCACACAAGTAAATAAGAATAAATCTTTTTTTTTTTTAAATGAGGCCTCAATGATCACATCTAGCAATTGATTAAGTAGTTTGCCTTTGCAACATAATACCAGGTTAACACTTGCAAGGTCTTACAACATCTACCCTAATCATGATTCTAGTTGCTCTTTTTTATTTAATTTATTTTTATTTATTCACTTTACATCAAAGTCATAGCTCTTTCTTTCCTTTCCTCCCAGTCCTACCCCCCTTCCTGTTCATCCTACCCCCACTCCCCTACTTCTCAGAAAAGGAAAGTTTCACCCACCTACCCACTCCAGAATATCAAGTTGCATCAAGACTGAGCTCATCTTCTTCCCCTGTTGCCTGGCGAGGTAGCCCTGCCAGGAGAAGGTGAACGAAGAGCAGGCAACAGAGTCTATATCAAAGACAGCACCTGCTCCCCTTACTAAAGAACCCAAATGAGAACCGAGCTGCCCATCAGCTACATCTGTGTAGTGGGCCTAGGCCCAGCCCATGCATGGTCCTTGGTTGGTGCTTCAATCTCCACAGACCCCCCTGGGTTTTGGTGAGTTGAATCTGTTGGTCTTCTTGTGGAACTCCTGTCCCCTCTGGACACCTGTCTCCTCTATCCACCACCTCCCCCCACTCTTCCACAAGACTTCCTGCACTCCACCTAATATTTGGGTGTGGGTCTCTGCATCTGTTTCCACCAGCTGCTGGGTGGAGCCACTCAGAGGACAGCTATGCTAGGCCCTATGCTAGACTCTTGTCTGCAAGCATAGCAGAGTATCATTAATAGTGTCAGGAGTTGGCTGTCTCCTATGGTTTGGGTCTCAGGTTGGGAAAGGCATCGCCTGGACATTCCCTCATTCCCTGCTTTACTTTTGTCCCTGCACATCTTATAGGCAGGGCAAATTTTGGGTCAAAGTTTTGTGGGTGGGTTGCTATTCCCCTTCCCCCAATAGGAGTCCTGTCTAGTTAGAGGATGGTCTCTTCAGTCTCCATGACCCCTGATACTAGGAGTCTAGCTGAGACTAGAGCCACCCTCCTATCCTCCCAGAAGCCTACCCTGTCGTAGCTCTCCAGCTTGTCACAGAGATGCCCCTGCCCACAGTTTCTCTTCTCCCTGCAAGCCCTCTGTCCTACTGTACCTGTTCTCCCCAGGCCCAACACTGACCTTCATTGCTCTCCATGCTCCATCGCTTACCCTGTTCCCTCTCTTCAACCATTTCCACTGTTACCTATTCTGAGTGAGATTTAAGCATCCTCCCTTGGGTCCTGCTTGTTACTTAACTTCTTTGGGTATGTGAATTGTAGTATGATTATCCTGTACTACATGATTAAAATCCACTTATAAGTAAGTACACACCATGTGTGTCTTTCTGGATCAGGGTTACCTCACTAAGGATGATTTTTATCTATTCCATACATTTGCCTGAAATTTTCATGATGTCTTTGTTTTTAATAACTGAGGAATATTCTGCTGTGTAAATGTTTCTTTATTCATTCTTTGGTTTAGGGACATCTGGGTTGTTTCCAGTTTCTGCCTATTACAAATAAAGCTGCTATGAACATAGTTGAACAAATGTTCTTGACACATAATGGAGCATCTTTTGGGTATATGCCCAGGAGTAGTATAGCTGAGTCTTGAGGTAAAGTGATTCCCAATTTCTGAGAAAGTGCCAGATTGATTACCACTTCATCTCATCTCACTATCTTTTCAACTTTATTCCAGTCCAGCTGCTCTGACCCTGAGGTCCCTTTGTGAGATACAGTCCCACCTTAAGATATGGATGCTGTTTGTTTACCCAGATTTGTCATGGTCTCTTCCCTTACCTCCTTCAAAGTTTTTGCTTAATAGGCACATTTACAAGAATATCTTCTGCTTCACCCCAAACGGAAACTTTGTTTTTTTTTCCTACATGTTACTATCTTCTAATCATAAATTATTCTCATTTTACTTATTCCTCTTCTTTCTTCCATTATAACATAAATTTCATAAAATGGAGACTTTTATGTTTTAATGACAAGTGCTTTTCCAGCATCTAGCTCATAGACCTACTATAATTAATATGTATTGCTAATGAACTGCCTTTATTCATCATCTCTATTTAACCTCTGGCCTCTTAACAGGTAGAAATGCCATTATCTTTTTATTTTAATTCATGAAACATTTTAAAAATAATTTTCTGTATCTTCATTGGCTTTGTACTAACTACCACTTTGAAAAAATTCATGACTAGGTACAATTGCATGTACTATTAGTCCCAACATTCAGAAGGCCCAACATGAAGTTAAGATAATCTTGTGTAGGACCCCAGTGGGAAAAAGCATCATTTTTAGCTATTGTAAGTTCTCTTCTAGGAAGACACCACAAAATACAGATATAGAGCTATAATAAAGACTACCATAGATATGATTATTATCCACTATTTTGAAACCGTACAAAGAGATGAATTATATCCAAAGGGGTCATTGAAGAAAAATTGAGGTCATCTTGATTTATAAATTCTGTAACCAGAAACTAAAATGTCTGTTTGTCATGAACTTCCTGCCCACATTTAGTATGGTGCTTTAAAACTTCACAGAAATGTTGATTTTTGAGGTGATACCGAAGGACATTGGGGGATGAAGAAGTTATACCAAAATGGATGCTTTCAATTAAGAAGTAAACTTTGGTGAACTTTTTCCTCTCAGAATACAAGTATCTTTGTTATCTGCGGACAGTTTCACATTGCTGTATTCCAGTGATAATCTACACCAGAAAAATCCATTCAAGTGATAATGACCTCACTCCAGCTGATAAAGAGCAAGGGCACCTTGAAAACTAAATTTGAGGCGAAATAAATATATTATCAAAACAAGCCTACATTCAAAGACAAAAAAAAAAAAAAAAAGGAAATAAAACAAGGACAAAGAAAACCTGTGCACAAGTTTCCCAACCTAGTGAGTGTGTTTCTCCCAGAGGCCTGGGATAGCATAGCTGGCATTGCCTTATGTATAAACCAGCACTGAACAAATAAATTAACATACTGCCAAGCAGGGACCCAGACTGTTTATTGTCAGGGAAGGAAATTCTAATGATAGCAAGAGCTGGCTTAGAGTGAAAACTATCAAAATAGAATCATGGATTTCAAGACTTAAACATACATACATGTCTTGTATAGTCATATATTTTTTTTCTAGTTTTGTTCAGTGAAAGTGTCAGAAAACAATGGTGTTCTAGTAGCCATGATCATCTTGGTTTTTAAACTCCATGTTCTGCTTAGGACACCTTAGAGAAGTGTTTAATTCCAAGGCTGGGGCAGGGAAGCTAGAATAATGACCCTAGACAGATTAAGCAACCACAATGACCTCTTAATGGGCCAAACAAGAAGACTAGAGCAACAAAATAAACAATAACATGGAACTAAAACCTAAAATAAAGCCCTCTACAACCATCTCTTCAGTCGCTGTCTATATCACTCCTCAAGAGTGCTCCACCTTACCTGCAGTAAACCATATCTGGCTTCTACACTAAACGTTAACAATAATTATTAAACATTTAAAAAGCATAGAATAAAATAAATTCTCATCAATCTGTGCTTATTTGTAAAACACAGTAAAAACATAAATGAGAGAGAGGACATACTGTTCTGCCCAGTTCACGAACCCCAAAAGACCAGGAATAAACAGACTCCGCTGTAAATATGTGAGGTTCTTTTTATTATAAATCATTACAAGCTGCAGTTTGGGCCCACACCCCAAACCACCAAAGCGGTGAGAGCCAAGCGCCCCATGCTCATGTTAGTTGGGTGGTTTAAACATTCTGGTTCCTCCCAGCATGCCCAAGGCAGGGGCAATTCCTGCCTGGCAAGTATCTATTGGTCAAAATGCTACATTTTGAATTGATTGGCTATAGGAAGGTCCCCAGACCATAATGACCTGGTGTCCCTCCCTAGGGGGATGGGCCAGTTTTCTAGCAACTGTATCTCTAGTGGGTGGGGAAAGAGTGCAGTAAGGCGGTCCTTCCCCTCAGGGCATTCCTGGAGTTCTCCACCCACCTAGTTCAGGCCTTAACTAATAGCTGCTAATTTTTAATCTTTTGGCTTCTCAATACCTCCTCCCTAGTTTAAACGCAATCTCTTGCTTTCTTTCTTGAGACAGCTTTCAATAGTGTGAGCTGCGTGCTCTGTGTCATTGCTACCATGCTCCATGATAGTCTATCATTTTATAGAATTCTTTTGTTTTTATTCAAAAGAGCCAACATCAACACCCAATGTGCCTCAGCCGCTGTTCTCAGTACTCTGCCTTTTCTCCTTGGTGCTGGCTCTTCAGTTTCGCCAGCTGTGCCAGGCTTCTCGAGACAATGAACTTTCTTTCTTTCCTTCTTTCTGAGCAACAGGAGTGGCATGGAGGAAGCCACCTGTGCTGCTACGTGGATGGGGCTCACTAGAAAGAAAAGAAGAGAGAGAGAGAGAGAGAGAGAGAGAGAGAGAGAGAGAGAGAAGAGAGAGAGAGTATGTATCTAATGCTAACTGTTCTCACATTGCCACTCTCATTGTGTTATTGTTTATCTTCCAAGACCACAAAATTGCTTCAACCTCCATTTGATTTTCTCTTATGTGTCCCTGTATTCTCATCCTACCTGCTGGTCAGGAAAGAGTGACAATTTTCCATTGCTTCCCCCTTTCTATAGCATGATCAAAGACTCCACTTGTCTAATCCCTGCTGCCCCCGAACCAAACTGTACTCCAACTTTCCATTCTCTCAGAAGCAGTTTCCACCCGTACCCTTCTGAGAGAGCTGTCAGCAGAACAAGTGCCTCAGACTGTGCAGCAGCCACGGCACATAATTTACCAGAACAGACACAGTAAACAGCAACTGCGTCATGTCCAATGAGTGGGTTAATGGTACAAAGACAGATGGCTACAAATGGACTAACGAGCTCGAGGAAGTGCAGAGAATATGAGCTCTGGGCCCCCAAATGCAGCAAGAGTTAAGGGCAGGAACTGGGTTTGTTTTTGCTTTGGCTGCAGAGAACATGAAGACCATCACTGGAAGCAGAAAACCACAGCTCCATAAAAATAGATATTTCAGGGAGCCTCCAAATGGCTGCCATTAACTAACCCAGGAGCAACAGCCAGCAAAAACAGATTGTCTCCATGGCCAGCCAAGATGGCCAGCCAAAATCAAGAATCAGAGAGGCTCATTTCTCCTAGCTGTTCTAATTGAACAGCATATTAAAATAATTCCACAAAAGTGAGAGGCTCATCTTAGAATAAGCGTAGATATTAACTGCAGCACACTCAGGACTCCACCATGTGTTACAGAGTCCTTCTGCCCTGGGAGGAACCACTTTGGTGAGTCTGTCCAGTTCCCTCTACCGGTTAAATGCATTGCCACAGGTATAGAACACTGTATACACAAAAGCAGCAGTACAATAGTTCCCTCTGGAGTCTCTGACGCACTGCATTGCTTAAGCTAAGTTCACTCCTTCCCATCAAGCTTATTCCAGCAATATAGCATTTTTCAAGAGCTAGCCTTAGCTAGAGTAAGACACCAGACAGCTGTATTTTGCCTATGAGATAGAGTCATGCTTTCCTAAGTTCTCTCATAAAATACACTCAATTTAAAAAAATCAGCTTCCTGCTGGATTTAGATGATGAAATGCTAAATGGCAATAGCGTTTTAGATTTCTGACAGCTGGTCCTACTGCCTAATATCTACGTACTGGCTGGGCACGGGGGAAGACTCTCACTCCACCCATCAGTCATGTCATAAGGCATCTGGTCTTGAGGGGTATAAAGGGATTTTGGTCTTCATTTTCCGCTTCTGCAACCATGTTGTACAGTGGTAGGCAGATGGCCTTTTACAGCAAAATGACCACATATCTATATGGTATCTTCTGTTATCAGGCACTCTATTCCATGTCACAGGATGAGAGTCATAAAAAAAAATGTCCCAGATGGGTGCTCTCGTGCCTCTAATATATGGTCAGATCAGGATTGAATTGGTTTTGGACCAACTTCCAAATCAAAGAGCGGATAAGCTACACATTTCAAAACGGTATGCAGTTAAATTGTGTTTCCGAGCATGAAGACGGCATTCCCAGCTTGATTATGTTTTTGGTTTCCTCAGTAATATCCAGCCCCACAGCAGTGCACTGAAGTTGGCTCCAGAATGACTTATATTCCATACACTGCCTCAGTGAAGGTGCTGTGTCTTCTTCCGTGCTGTGAGCTCTAACTCATTTGCACAAATGCTTGTTCATGAACTTGTCTTTTGGTAAGCTTTTGGAAAAAAACAAACAAACAAACAAAAAACCCTACTGTACTTACAAGTATAGTTACCGTAGTTGGGGGAGAAAATTCACAATGTCTTCAACATCCTACCTGTTGGAGGGCTACCTTGTTCTTTCAGAAGGCCTTACTAGGGGTCATTTCTGACATCTGCCAATTTCTGAGACATTCTCCTGTCCCTGGTGTTCCTTGGTCACAGTCTTGAGGTCCTTTGTCTTCATTACTAATAGTTTCCTCCCCCATTGAATTACATGCAAGAAGTGAATGTATGCAGACTCTGTCTCTGTTTTAAAATTCTACCAAAATGTTCTGATTCTCTACCGCTGACAGATTATCTAATAAGTTCTATATTTTTGTTATCTTAATGTATCTTTATAGCACTTCTTACCCCTTGTTCCCTATACATTCTTCTTTATCTCTTAGAGAGCTAAATTTCTGGAAAAAATTTTCATGTTCATTATACTGATTATTTGCTACCACTGTGTGACTTTATTATTATTATTATTATTATTATTATTATTATCATTATTATTTGATTGCTTGATATGTTTTGTAAAATAGACCAGGTACTTTGGATATATGATTTACAATTATACAAGCATGTTAATCTTATCTGAACTTTTCAAATCAGAAAACTATGCATCTAAGGTTTACAGAATTGAAATGATTTACAAATGAAATAACAGCCAGAAAGAAGTGTGCAAGGTTGTACACTCTAAGATACCAAACTCCAGGGTCCTAAGGGACACCCACTGTCCTTTTCCTAGTAGTTCCTCAGCTTGTTGCCCCCATAACCCTGGGTATCCATCCCGGGAAGTTAGTCATTGTTACTTCCAGTTTCTATTCTCACACAACCTCCCAAATCTTATTATACCATTGCCTGACTTTTTGTCTCTATACTGAGGTGATATTATAAGTTTCAGGTACTTTTTTTTACTATTCTGATCTATCAGCACTAATGCACTGCCTGATGGGTAAGAAATCTTAAGCTTTATACACAAGTTGGCTGTGTTTATATAATAGTACTTTGATTATTTTCTTACTTCAGTGATTATAAAAGTAGGATTTGATATCAAATGTGGGACACAGAAAACCAATACTTTTCACATACCACTTGCCAAAGAGAGTATTTGCTAAATGAATGCCAATCCCTAGACTCTGCAAATGGGCCGTTCTTGTGGCTTCTGATCGCTTGTAATGTCACACCCACCAGGGAAAACAGAATGAATTATAAGTACCTGTAGTGTGACAATTTCTCATCCAAAGAACTCATACTCATAAAGTTGGTTTTTAAAATATATGCACTACTCAGAACAAACAGCATCTGAATACTGAAAAAAAAAATTATCCCTCTGAAAATGCCAATAGTCATTTGCTCTACTAAACAATAGCTCATTGATCATGGAAGAGTTAATTTTGGAAGACATATCAAAATTCACAGTGAATTGTCATATTCAATGTACTTGCTGGAATTGAAAAAAAAAAAAAAGACTGCAGTATTTTTTTCAAGAGGCACAACTATGTTTTCAGTGCTTCCTATGCTATAGAGGTTTCAGGTTTCTCCGGTCAGGGTTTGTCAGTGTTAAGAGTCAAGCCATGGAGATAACCTAGAACCCCTGCACATATGTAGCCCATGGTAGTTTAGTGTCCAAGTAGGTTACATAATTATGGGAAGAGGGACTGCCTCTGACATAATCTGATTGGCCTGCTCTTTGATCACCTCCCCCTGAGGGGGGAGCAGCCTTACCAGGCCACAGAAGATGACAATGCAGCCACTTCTGATAAGATCTGATAGACTAAGTTCAGAAGGAAGGAGAGGAGGACCTCCCCTATCAGTGGACTTGGGGAGGGGCATGCTTGAAGAAGGTGGAGGGAAGGTGGGGTCAGCAGGGGAGGAGGGAGGGGCTTATGGGGGGATACAAAGTGAATAAAGTGTAATTAATAAGAAAAAATGAGTCAAGCCAAGAAACACGAGCTTTGCCATAGAACATATACCTCTGTCAGCAAATGTCCTTAAGAGTACTTATATATGTAACACTAATGACCCCTAAATTCTGTCTCATCAAAGCCCTCAATGAAGATCTTCAATAAATAACTTTGAAAGCTAGTCTAGGAAACTTTACCCTTCAAGTAACCAGATTTTCATTTTCTCTTTCTAAGAGTCCTTAATAATAAGGAAAGAGTGATGTGCCACATAGAATGTAAGACTGAGACATCAACCCTATGATCCTCTTTGCTGGCTAAGATTCATGCTGTGTTTCATCTCTACTGTCCTCTCTTGTTCTTGGCTCAATCTCTATGCAATGCCCAACAACTAAACCAGTAAGCCAGCATTTGAAGAATGAAGCCCATTTAGAAATAATTGTGAAACACAACTAACAAAAAACAAAAATTTTTTAATTAAACTTTTTTTTTTTTTTGGTTTTTCGAGACATGGTTTCTCTGTGCAGCCTTGGCTGTCCTGGACTCACTTTGTAGGCCAGGCTGGCCTCAATTTACGAAGGTCATCAGCCTCTGCCTTACTGAGTGCTGGTTTTACAGGCATGTGCCAACAGTCCCAGCTAAGTAAAAACTTTTTAAATTGAAATATAATTACACCATTATCCCTGTTCCTTTCCTCCCTCCAATTTCTTCTGTGTAGACCTCTTGCTCCCTCTTAAAATCCTAGCCTATGAATTTGAAAGACAGCAAAAAAAGTGTTTATTGGAGGATTTGGAGGGAGGAAGGGAAAGGGCAAATGATGTACTTATACTTTAATTCCACAAAAATGATAGAAAAAAGTTAATCATTGGCCTTTGTTCTTTAACTGTTATTGTTACACACATGCATATATGCACACATATGACCTTGCAGCTGGATATGTAAATAAAACCTGCTCAGTCTGTTTAGTGTTACTTGTATGTGTATGATTGCAGGTCTGACCCTTTGGCATTGGATAGCCAATAATGACGTCTCATGCCTGAGGAAGACAGCTTATCCACTCTCAGCATTTCTTAGTTGCCTACAGTTATCTGTCTATGGATGGGCCCTATGAGATTTCCCCACTTTGGTATTAGCATGTCTATGGGTCTTCTGCTTCTTCAGGTCTTGTATAGTCAGTCATGTTGTTGAGGCATCACGTGTGAGGGGTTGTCTTGAGGTTGGAATCCCAAGATCACATGTTCTCTGCACTTTCACCAATTGTGGTTTTCTATGATGGTCTTGTCTACCACCAAAACAACTTTCTTTGATGAGGGGTGCAGCCTACACTTGCTTGTGGGTGTAAGAGTAAATATCTAGAGTCCGGTTAGGAAGTATGCTTGCTTAGTAAAAGTGGTGGTAGTGTGTTCCCCCAAAGAGAAAATCATAGGAGCAGTCCCAGGGGAAAAAAAAAAAAAAGTTGACATAGTTCATTAAAAGGAGCAGCAATTCCTTCATGAAAGTTGACTTCCAGACAAAACAATAAGAGTTCCAAAAGAAAGCACATAAAATGAAATTATAAAAATATCTTCAGACAAATAAAGCCTAGGAGAATTTATCAACAGCAGGTGATTTGGTGGAATATTGTTAATGAAATGCATTTTTCAAAGAGTATATTGCAGGGGTCCGAGACTGCAGCTAGAAATACACCAATTAAGAGAAAATTGTAAGATTCTCAGTGCAGGAGGGAAAAAACCCTCAGCAAGGGGGTCTAATTTGTTTTTGAGTTCTTTATAAAGTATAATATAAAACCCTACAACCCCAGCTCATGATACTGAAGCCCTAGAAGATGACAGCAGGACTCCAGAGCAGAGTAGTAGCCAGGAGGAGTTAAAGCTCCCACAAGACCCACCACAAGGCCTTCGTAAAAACTCACAGTAGGTTGATGACAATCCCCCAGTAGTATCTCTCTGCAGAAACATGCAAGACTTGAAGTTCACAGAAATGCTAAGTAGCAGGTTCCAATGCTACTCTCCATGTGCATGGCTCTATGCTGTGCGCCTTCTTTCACCATTCCACAGCAATGAAAGCTTCTACTTCAAGCTCAGTGCTAATCCTCACTTGACCTTGTCAGTTCCTAGAGAAGCTGCTGGCCACTCATGATGTATAGAATGTGGTCTGAAACAAGCTTCAGAGGCAAAAGGAACTACTTGGGAAACAACCCAAAATCAATGTCACCATCTGGACCTCCTAATAATGCCACAGCACCCACCTCCCTTTTTAAAACTTAGAAAAATATCTTGACTGTTGACATGAATACAAAAATGCGAAAGACAACCTAAGTTGTTATATTTCTATCCCTCCTATCCAGAAGATGTCATTATCTCCTTTTCCACGGTTTCTCGAAACCCATAATAGAAAGTCATGAACTTGGTCTCCATAACAGAAAGTTATAGACTTAATCTAGAAATCAAGGCAGTTTCCCAAGACACAACAGAAAGTAAATCTTGAATCAGATGGGACTATAATTTCTCTTTTTCCTCCACTTGTGTTGTTAATGGCTTTTGCCTGTCTTGATCACTGCGCTTTACCTTCCTGGCATCCTGCTAACCACTGTCCTTAGCACCTTAACAAAATAATGTTCACCATAGCAGAGGCCAGAGAGAAACCATGCTAGTTCTGTTTAGTTTGGACAATTGTGAATAAGCACACCACCATTTTTAGTTGATTTTTGTGAGTTTGAGGCCAGCCCTATCTTACAAGCAAGTTCCAAGACAGCCAAGGCTGTCTTAAAGAGGCTCTATGTAAAAAAACAAAACAACAAACAAACAAATCAAAACATCACATTTTAGAGACAAAAATACAATACACTGTGGTATGATATGTTTGTTTGTTTGTTTGTTTGTTTGTTTGTTTTAGCCCAGGAAAAATAGAAAACTAAAATATGGCCTTTGGCTGGGTGTATCCAGTTAAATGGAGTTAGCTGATATCATTTGTCTTGAAGAGTAGAGATTGTTATAGAATGCAGCAGAGGAGAAAAGTGAACCGAAGTTTTAAATAGAAGATGACTTCAACTTCTAACAGTGAAGCACACAAGAATTCATGAAGGACCATGAGAAAACCATCAAGGCAGAGCATGTGAATCAATGCTGACATCTACTCCAGTTGCTCTGTCCCTGCTGTAGGGGAACATTGATGATTATGGCAGTGAGTAGACTCAAAACAAAGAGGAAGAAAAGTTTCTGTCATGAATGAAGACAACCCAATAATTCAGAATGTAGCTAGATCACATGACTATTAGAATAAATGTCTTAAGAGTTTTTCAAGAAAAGACAAAGTTGGTGATTTGGCACAAACACATGGCTGAGTGAGATTCCCCTTTGAATAAGTCTACTGAAACTGACTTCACTGATTTGCCCAGAAAATAAAAAGTAAGGCAAAGGTCAAGCTAAGTCTGCAGGTGTGATAAGGAAGACAGGAGGAGAGGAGCAGAAGCTCCACTTCCCAGAAGATGGCATTAAAGATTATGTGAGGAAGCCTGGGGAAAGCGCTACATCAATGATGTCTGCACTAGGGACACTTCATGCCAATGATTTAACATGGCTATAAATGGGGGCACCTTGAGTTTAAGTGTAAATATAAAAATATGCCAAACACAAAGTTTCTACATAAATACAAAAACGATCAAGCTAAGGTACATCATGTACAAAGGCTGTCCCCAGAGATCTCTTTGTTAGGTGAAACTAAACAAGATAATAACACAAGGAAGCTATCCTCTACAAGAACTGAGTGCTGGACATCATACATAAGGCTTTCTCACATGCGCTCTCTCACTGATGCTTGAAACTTAGGAGCTCACCATATACCAACAAGCGAACAAGGCACAGAGAGGTTACATTAGACACAGAACAGAGGATAGGGAATAAGACAACAGAGACTAAGCC
This sequence comes from Meriones unguiculatus, assembly GCF_030254825.1. Taxonomy (NCBI): domain Eukaryota; kingdom Metazoa; phylum Chordata; class Mammalia; order Rodentia; family Muridae; genus Meriones; species Meriones unguiculatus. The sequence continues at coordinate 98,428,624 of NC_083357.1, read as the reverse complement.
TGAGCTGCCAAACATTGTCTTCTCACCGACGGTACATACATGTTCAGTTTCCCGTGACATGAGCAGCAATGATAAAAAGGGCAAGACTGGTGCAAAAGCAAAAGGCAGAGTATTAACTGTGTTTATATAACTTATAGAATTGTGACTCATAATCACTCTTCTGTCTTTCTCTTCCACCAGTTTATTATACGTTCTGTGTGTGAACTCTAACCAGGATCTAGTAGAAAAGACAAAAAAAAAAAAAAAGGGTAGATAGCATCTGGACTGATTTTGAAGAAGCTTTCCAGATGCTACTGTCCAGTGTTTGCACTTGCATCTGTTGGTCAGAAGGAAGCCAGACACATCTACCCATCGTGGAATGCAGAGAGTTGTCATTAGCTGCGCAACTGTGTGACTTAGGAAACAGAAAAACAGATTTGAAGATAGTAAATGAAGAATTGTGGCTCGGATTTAAGGTTTTAAAATAGTCAGGGGGGGCTGAAGAGGCTTTTAATATTCAGATTTTTGTTGATTGGTAGGCGGGTGTTTATTATCATTAGTAGTAATGGGGTAAAAAACAAGAGGAGAAATGCACTAAGGAAAGCACTTGAGGGAAATGGATGAAGATGGCTGTAGAATCATTGCACAGTAGTTGGATTCTGAGTATAAATTAAACAAAGCACTACAATAATGGGAATTTTAAATCATTGTTACTGTAGAAATATGATAATAATTCTGAATTTCTTTAAATCATGTAAATATGAGACATATGAAATATTCAAATGAATTTAAGTATTTCTCCACAGGAGTGTGCTCTGAAAATGTAAGTCATTCAAAGCGATAATGAACACTCCAACCATTCTTCCTTGGGCTTAGTGATGACTGCATTTGAAGTAGTATTTTAATTCTTCCCAGATATTGAGAAGACCAAGTTGGAGAAGGAAAGAAAATGAGCGTGAGTGTCTAGAGCAGTCACGCCATAGAATAAGTAATGCTCTCATTGCTGAGCCACAGAAAGAAGTAAAACAGACTAAAAGTCGGTTGTAGGCTCAAGGTGAAGATATTTTCCTAAGAGCAGGAGGGTCACATGAGCCCAGAGCGAGTCCTCTGCTTGCGCGATTTGTTCCCTGAGGGTCCATGTGGTTTTTTTCCCCATCTCACCTGTATGGAGCAACCAGCATAGAGAAGTATGACATTTCCTGATGAACAGATCTTGTCATCTGTTGCAAGAAATAGAAAACTGCTGAGTCAGATCATTTGAGACATTAGTCAAGATTTTCAGAGCAGGGACCATGTCCTCAGCTCCCTTCCTTGGCTGTGTGCCTTATCAGCTGTCACAGAGCAGTTTCTTTCGCTCCTGTCAGAATTTTACACCAACTTAGGGAAAGGAAAAGTATCGCATTGGTGCTTTTATTCCTTGACTGAAATGGGAGAGGATGGAAATTTCCCCCAGTCCTGCCCACTCAGACACAACCATCTCTGCACTGAAGCCCTGCAGTCTACCTCAAGCTTCCCATCTTCTGTCTATCTATCTTTTTATCTATTATCTGTCTGTCTATCTATCTATCATCTCTCTGTATACATATCATTTTATCTATCACCTATTTTTCTATTTATTCTTCTCTCATATATTAAACCCCAACTGTACTTTCCCCTCTATCTTCTCCTCCTAGTACCCCCACAACTTTCCCTCTCCCCAGATATATTCCTCCTCTCTTTCCCTTACAAAAGAGCAGGCCTCCTAGGGATATCAACCAAACATGGTATAACAAGTTACAACAAGACTAGGCAAATACCCTTGTCAGGCAACTTTAGGCCGTGTAAAGACTTCTCTGATTTAGCAATTTCAACATGTGTTGATGGCACATAGGTTCTAGAGAATATTATGAAAAGACAGGAGATTTTTTAAATGAAGAGATCATTCATTAATTTTTCAGGTTCTGTTTATAAAATATAATATTTTCAGTTATAAGAAATGCCCTTAATTTACCCAATGTATGCAGAAGGTGATTCATCATAAATATAAGGAGTCCCCCTGTATATATGACCCTTGCATTTTGCCACATATACACGTGTAAGGATATACGCATAGATTTGCACACTATGTATCTATGGCATAATTTAAATAACTAACTCTTGATAAACATTTATATTATTTTCACTTTCAATGATTTATAACTGATCCTAAAATTAATGATTTATACACAAATACATCTTTGAGTGGAATGTAATGCTGGGCAACAAATAAACCACACTTTAAATATTTATAGTTTTGTCCAATTCCATGCCAAATACCTGATGCATATCTCTATGTTATGCACTAGTGCCTTCTGCACATTTCTCCATGTTCTTACACTCAGGGTAGAAAGTGGTATTTTATATTTTTGTTTTTGTTTTTGTTTTTTGTTGTTTTGTCCATGCCTTTGGCTAGTGCAATTGAGCAATAGCTCAGATATTGAGTGTCTTAATCTGTTAGTCTTCCAGAACAATTTACCACAGGCTGAGTAGTTCAAGAACAGTGGAAGCTGATTTCTCACACTTGTAGATGCCAGAAGCTTAGGGAGGAAGCAGGATCAGTCAGGTGGGGGCTCACTCTCTGCTTCATAGATGCCATGAAGTGAGATTTTGAGAGTTACTGAGGTAATAACATGGCTGAGATGTCCTTTTTATTGATGAACTTCTGTGTTCCTAAAGGGTGGGTGTCTGCTGATTTATCATATTGGAAGGTTCATTTTCACAGAATTTCTGGACCCTCCCCAGCTGATGACCCATGATTTCCCATGATCTTGCATGCTACTCAGTGGGCCAGTCCATTCAGTGTGAGACTCCCACAGCCAAGGATCTTGAGTACTTCAAGTTAGAACAGCCAGCATAATTTTTATTATAATTAGCAATTTTATTATACGTTCGAAAAAATTGTTTCTGGATAAAGGAAATTTTAAAGATGGCTCTTAGGTGAACACAGAATTCTTTTTTTAAAAAATGATTACTGAGTTAGTAAAGGTCACAGCAATGATATGAGCATGGCCTAATGTATCCCGTAGAGAAACAGAAAGAAAGCAATTCATGACCATGCCTTATTATTTTGTTTTGTTTTCATAACAGATTCTTACCACTTTTTCTCCTTCCAGATTCTCCCTACGAGTTATTCTCCCATTTCAACTCCACACCTTCTTTCTCTCTCTCTTAAGGAAACAATAGGAAAGTAAAAAGGACAAACAAATGTAAGCATAAGGTTACTGTGTAATTCAAATGCTGATTTCTATACACCCCATATCTGTTTGCAATCCTTTTGCTAAGAATCTCTTGTTTCTACCATCTCATTGGCGGCTGTTGGAGCTACCACCAGGGCATTAGCCATGAGTCATACTGGGCAGACTGCTCAGACCCTGAATAATCATTTAGCCAATGTAGCTCATGCCTTAGTTGTACATAAAGGAATTAATGCTCAACTAAAAGGAAGCTTGATTGTGGTCAATCAGAGGATTGACCTCTTGCAGGAGCAAATTGATACCCTCTGGCAAATCGCTCAACCTGGCTGTCAACGAAAGTATGCTGGACTTTGTGTCACTAGCATACAACATGAGAATTTTTCCTGTGCTGCAAATCTGTCTAAACAATTGTCGAGCTATATTTTAGGTAATTGGACTGGAGAATTCGATACTACGATGGAGCAGCTGAGAGTGGCCATTGTCACAGTAAATTCTACCAGAGTGGACGCAGGACTAGCCACAGGATTATCAACATGGATTGCTGCAGCCATGAATCATCTGAAGGAATGGGCGGGCATGGGAGCGTTAGCAGGCCTTCTGGTGTTGGTCTCCTTGGTTTGCCTGTGGTATATATGCAAGATTAGAGTCTCACAACAGTGTGATGCAGCCATGATCATTCAGGCCTTTACAGCCATTGAAGCAGGACATTCTCCCCAAGCATGGTTGGATACCATAAAAAGCTAAAATGATACGCTCAGGATGCGAGGCTAAGCACTGCACTCAGGGTCAGCAGCTTTCGACCCAGAGAAGAGCATGTCTGATTGCATGCGGGTTGATGCCCCAGGTCCCGCCTCTGAGAAAAAGGTATCGGACGGGTCTGATGCTCTTTGGGTGAATGACACCTAAATGAACATCAGTACAAAGTCCCAATTTATTTCTAATATCAGAGATCAGACCTCTACTCTTGCCTGATGCGTCTAAAACAAAAAGGGGGAACTGTAGAGAGCTGCGGAATGCTATGCCTTAAAGATGGAGCTGGTTTCCGCCTTCCACCTTCCCGATGGTGAGTGCTCTCTGTCACGAACAATTCCACATTTGGCTAAGGCTGAGGATCTGGCTTGCTTCCATGTATGTGGACCTATCTGCATTGCACACGTGGCACGCCTGGGTTGGCTACCCAGAGGCTATTTAAGCTGTGGGCTGGCTTTCCCCAGGGTCCGAGGATTGTTCAAGGTTCCTGAATAAACTGCATTGAAAAAAAAAAAAAAAGAATCTCTTGTTTCAATGTTGTATAAACATTGCTTCCCAACTGTCCCCTGATATGCCAACAAAGCAGCTTACAGCCAATTGAGGAGCGAGGAAGATAATAGGGCTGGACTTCCTGCCAGCCAGGCAAACAGGAGTTAGAGAAGGAAATAGGGGATTCAGCCATGGGAGTGGTCCAGAAAACATCAGGAGAAAGAGTTGGGACAAAATGCTTCAAAGAGCAAGTATCTCTGGGATGTAAGCTGGGAAGAAGTTAAATTAGTTCAGAGGGTTAAGAATTAAGATTAACAGCTGCTCAGTTCTTGTGCTGTGAAGCTTGTTTAAATAATATAATAGTCTCAATTGTTTTTATAATAGCTGAGTTAAGAGAGAAACTATGATAAACATGCAGTATCATAAAAAGTAACATTAACAAACAAGAATGAAACAAAATGAACTAACAAAAAAAGACAGTAAGAAAGTATGAGAAATGAACATACATGCAAACACACAAAACACATAAAAATTCAGAATTGAAAACCATAATATATAAACAAAAGACCAGTAAAGTTTTTTTTTAAATGCCCAGGCAAAGCAATATGAGACAAAAAAAACAAAAACAAAACAACACACACACACACACAAACACACACACTCCAAAAATATCTTTGAGTTTATTTTATGTTGGCCATTAACTGTGCATGGGGCCTGCACTTAGTATGGTTTTCATAACAAGTAAGATACCTCCTTTCCCCCTCCCAGCTTAAAGGAACTAATTTTTCTTTTAAGAGTAGTTGTTAATTGAAGATGGCTTCTTGGTCAGGGACAGAAATCTGTGTCTACTTCCCCGTCTCGATGCAGGGTCACTGTCTGGTTTGGATCTGTGAGAGCACTGTGCATGCTACCACAGCCTCTGTGAGTTCACTGCATGTCAATCGTGTGTGTGGGACACGCTGTTTCCCTGGTATTATCCATCTCCTCTGGCTCTTACAGTCTTTGTACCTCCTCTTCTGCATAGTCCTCTGAGTCCTGATAGGAGGGCTCTGATGAAGATATCACATTTAAGATTGCAAGACTGCCCACTCCCTGCACATTGTTCAGTGTGGGACTCTGCTTTTGTTCCCATATACTGCAAAGAAAAAAAAAAAAAAAAAAACCTTCTCTGATGATGACTAAACAGGACACAGATCCATAGGTAAAGCAGAATGCCCATAGGAGTCTTTTTTTGTTCTTTGCTACATTCCTTTAGTAGAACAATAGTGTTTGGTCCCCCAGGTTCATTGCTTACCTCGTCTCAGATTCTTGGCCATCCAAGCAGTGTTAATCATGGGATACACAGAGTGGGCCTTAAGTCAAATCAAATAGTCGTTGGTTATTCCCATCACATTTTGGTCACTGTTCCACCAGAATATCATGGAGGCAGGTCACCACTGTAGATCACAGGACCTGCGAGTGGGCTTATGTTTACTTTCCCCCTCTGGTAGTGTGCAGAGTACCTTCCAGTACCACGAACACTAATCATTAACTGTGAAGGCTCTAGGTAGACAACAGCTCCACTTCTCTATGTTCAATGAGAAATGTGTGCTGTCGTGACCATGATTTGAGCAGTATTGTCAGCCAGAGAAGCCTTTCCTCGGAAAGAGATAAACTCTAAGCACCATTACTCATCAATCCAGGTGCCACGGACTGCCTCACACAAATGGTTCTATAGTGTTGCCCTAGTTTGCTTCCAACTGCACAGCCAAAAGCAACTTCCAGAAGGGGTTTATTTGGTAAATGCAATCTGCTGACCATTAATGGGAGGAACTCAAGGAGAAACAGACAGGAGCCTCGGAGGAAATATGCTTTCTCAGTTATCTTTCTAATAGAACCCAGAACTGCCTGCCCAAGGGTTGTATCACACACAGTGAGCTGGACACTCCCACATAAATCATTAACCAAAAAAAATAAAATAAATAAAACCCACACACATGCTCACAGAACATCTGGTAAAGGCAATTCCTCAATTAAACTTCTCTTTTGAAAGGTAACTCTTGTTCACATCAAATTGACAAAAGGGGGGGAAAAAGCCATTACAAGTGTTTTTAGTTCCCCTCCCTTGATTTTTTGTAACTATCAAAATACTTAACCTCACACCATCCACCAGGTAATCAACTTTCAGGTTTCCTAGAGTTGGCTTCAGCATGAGACTCACCGAGAATCTAAAGGAAACATGTGTGTAGTTCAATAGCTTCTCTGATATTCTATTTGGGAACTCTTATGTCTCACTGAGATTTAAAACTAGAAAGATTCCTGAAAAGTCTCAGGATTTATTCTCTACCTGTCACTTCACATCATTTTCCTTCATATAATAGCTGTCATTGTTGATTCTCATGGGATAATATTATTCTTGATATCTTAGTATTTGATAATAACTTGTTTTGTCTATATTAGTAAGAAATTCATTAATATACATGCTGTATTTCTTATATAATAGTGAGATTATACTCTCGTGAAGCCTTATGTTTTCTAGACTTAAATCTGTTATGGTTTGTGTTTAAAGCCTCTGTAAATATATGTTGAAGGCTTGGGCTCCAGTTGATGGCACTATTGAAAAATGATTAAATCACAAACTTATCAGTGAATAGCTGAATGAGCTGTTGTAGGTGTATTAATTAATTGCTTGGCAGGTTAATTAATCAATGTAATAAATTAGTTAATTTGGTATATTAATTAATTATAGCTGCGATAAAATGTCCTGACAAAAGTAACTTAAGGAAGAAAGGGTTTATTTGGCTAATGCTTCCAGAGGGATGAAATCCATCATTTCAGGGAAGGCATGCCCAAGGGACACATGATTGCAAGAGGAGGAAGCTGGCTCATCACACAAGAAGCAGAAAGACATGAACTCAGTGGCTGGCTCTTTGATCATCTCCCCGTAATGGGGGAGCAGCCTTATCAGGCCACAGAGGAAGACAATGCAGCTAGTCCTGATAAGACCTGATAGACTAGGGTCAGAGGGAAGGAGAAGAGGACCTCCCCTAACAGTGGACTTGGGGAAGGGCATGGGAGGAGATGAGGAAGGGATAGTGGGATTGGTAGGGGATGAGGGAGGGGGATACAGCTGGGATACAAAGTTAATAAACTGTAATTTATAAAAATAAATAATAAATTTTTAAAAAGCAGAAAGATGGAATACAAATTGGGGTCAAGCAATAATCCCTCAAATCCTTCCCCAATGACGTACTTCCCCAGCAAGGCTTCACCTCTGAAGATCTCTATAACTTTCCCAAAGAGCACCACCAACTGTGGAGCTAAGTTCAAATATATAAAACTATGGAGGCCATTCCTCACTGACACCACACCAGAAGGTGGGGTCCCCAGGACATGACTTTGAAGGATACATTTTGTCACTGATCTCATTTCTCTTGCTCCATTTCATGAGGTAAGCATGCTGTCATGAGGTCAACAGTCTTTCTTTGCCACATCCCCATTACTACGATGATTGGCTATGCCTTAAGCACAGGGCAACAGAGCTAGACTGCATGGATTGAACCTTTGAATTCAGGACTCAGAATAAATGTCTCTTCTTCCTGAAAGCTAACATTCTCCAGAGGAAGAAAGGAAGTCGCTCTATGTTACAGATTCAAAGATGCCTGACTAATTAGAACTCTTGACTTTGGAAAGTTAGAATGTTGCAGGTACATAGCCAAATCTATTTCAGTCTCATTTGTTAGCTATTCATTGCCCTGCATATGATGAAACATGCTTTTGGCTGCCCAGAAAAACTTTCAGATCTAATCTTCATAGGCTCTTCCTAGCTTCAGCAAATCTAAAAGTCAGTATTCTCACCAAATAACATCTAAGAACTGTTTTTCTTGCTTCACTATAATCCACCTGTCTATACTCCTCATTTGGTAATGCTCTGATTTATGGCTTTCTTTGTCATGTTGCAAAAAGTTCATGTAGCTGCTTACAAATTGAAGCACATACTCCATCCATGTTTCTAAATTATGGTCACTGACATTTGGCTAAATAATAAACTTTCTCTTAGTCCCTTTGAGATGAAATTGTATTTTGCAGTGTTCACTCCTTTGGGTTAATCTCCTTATATAGTTTGTCACAACCAACAGCAAGCTACCTAATGTGTGTTCTTTCCCAGATCTTTTTTAGGTGATAATAATATGCCATGAGGAAGTGCCAGCACAAATGTGCTTAGCAGTTACAGGATGACCCATCACAAAGAAAGAAATGTAACAGGTGAAGGAAAGGAGGAAGGAGGGAAGGGAAGGAAGGAAGGGAGGGAGGAAAAAAGGAAGGAGGAAACTTAATTTTTAAGTGAAGGAAAAATATTTCTCTGCCAGTTTCTTAGTCATATAGATGATTTTTTATTTCTTCCCAGGGGGGAAAACGTGCTATTCTCATGTGGGCAGTCCCCTAATTACTCACATATTGCTCAAAAGCCCTGAAGGCTTAAACTCTGGGGGGAGGGTTCCTTTCCAACATGCCTTCCACCATCTTTTCTGAGTGTGGTGCTGTTATTGACATCCCTTGGCAGCACACAAAAGGGCATTTTTGGCCATTTGACTAATGTATATGTTGGACTCTGAGTACTCCTGCCAGAAGTGCATTTGATAAAGTAGCCCTCCCGGTTCATTACAGCCTGTCACTGGAAATGGATTGCCCGGCTGCTGTGAAATTCAGCACAATGCATCAGCTCAAGAGTAACAGCAGCCGCCTTCCAAGAAAGGGAGAGAAGTGAAAGGGATGGGGGGTCGAGGAATAACCTGCACGGAAGACACCTGTCACTTCTGAAGGCTCGTCGTTCTGGAAAGCCTGACAGTGATGGATTCAGGGTCTTCTGAAGCGGCAGTGACATCTTGCTGTGACTCACACTCATTTCCAGTCATGTGCATAACCACCTGTTCTGCCCAACATGCTGATCCCCAAATGTGAGAAGGGCCAGTTCCTTGCCATCCTTCACACCATCTTCTTTCTCCCGAATGTCAGGGTGTTAATTCTTTAATGGCCTGAAGGATGGTGATCTTTTAAAAATTCTCTGTGTAGAACTGAGACCCCGTGGGATTTTCTTACCCATATTAGCATGTCTATGGGTGTCATCCTTGCTCGGCTCATGTTTAGGTAGTCATGCTGGTGAGACTTTGTGGGTGTAGATTCTGACATTACTGAGAAACACAATCTCACAGCAAACTTCTTGATCCTCTGACTGGTACTATACACACACACACACACACACACACACACACACACAGAGAGAGAGAGAGAGAGAGAGAGAGAGAGAGAGAGAGACCTACACAGTATTCTCAGAGCCTTGGATGTGGAAGTGATTTGTAGTTTGTCCACTCTGGCTAGGCTCCACTACTCTGCATTTTGATTGGTTACAGGTTTTTATAATGGTGTCCATCTGTTGCAAAAAGAGGTTTTCTCAGTGAGGGTACAGGAAACTAAAGAATGCCGAAATCTTCTCCAGGGAAGAGCACAACAATGTATTATCCAATCCCAAATGACCAGCCTTGAAAACATACATACAAGTAACACTATAAAGATGGAGCAGGTTATATTTAGGAATATTATAAATGCATCTATGTGTGTAACAGCAATTAATCTAAAAAGAGGCCATGAATTTTAAAAAGAGAAAAATGAAATATATGGGAGAGTTTGGAGGGAAGAAAAAGGGGGAAATGATGTAATTATATTATAATCTCAAAACAAAAAAAGAATTCTGTTCTCCCAAGAGAACAGAATTCAGCTTTTCAGTACTCAACTTGCTTATAATAATATCTAGTTACAACAAAATAAATAACAAAGATTTTAAACTATTTTTAATGAATGATGCTGGATATATATATATATATGTACATATCTGATTTTTATTAACTTATTCAAATAAAAAAATTACTAAAGTAGGTACAGTAAGGTAAATCTGTAATGCCAACACTCAGGAAGCTGAGGCAGAAGAATTATGAATTGGAAGCTAGACTGGGATACACACCAAAACTATGTCACATATATATATACACATATCGACAAATATTAAGCAAATACAATTACAGTGCTACACAGATATGGGGAAAGTGAAAATAATTCTCAATGACTGAAATTTCGAAGTGCCTCTCTCTTAGAAATTCTACACCAAGTAGTTTTCCAAAGTACGGGTAACAAGGACTATTTCTAACAGGATCTCAAGGGCAGGCTCTTTGACCTCCCCAACCCCCCCCCCAGGGGAGGAGCAGTCCTGTTAGGCTACAGAGGAGGACTTTGCAGCCAGCCCTGAAGATACCTGATAAAACAGGGTCAAATGAAAGGGGAGGAGGTCCTCCCCTATCAGTGGATGTGGAAAGGGGCAGGGAGGAGACCAGGGAGGGAGTGTGAGGTTGGGGAGGGAATGAGGGAGCGGGATACAGCTGGGACACAGAGTTAACAAAATGTAACTAAAAAGAAAAATAAAATTAAAAAAAAAAAAAAGAAATTCTGCTAGGAAGATGAAGAAATGTCAGGCAGCTTCCTCAGCCCTCAGTGTCCTCTCCATTTAAAGAAGAGATTGATCTTTATGCTCTTCTAGTCTCTAACAATAGCCAGCATGATGTGAACACTTGTCTGTCTGGGTCCTGTTAGGCCACAGAGGAGGACTTTGCAGCCAGTCCTGAAAATACCTGATAAAACAGGATCAGATGAATGGGGAGGAGGTCCCCCCCCCATCAGTGGACTTGGAAAGGGGCAGGGTGGAGATGAGGAAGGGAGGGTAGGATTGGGAGGGAATGAGGGAGTGGGATACAGCTGGGATACAGAGTTAATAAAATGTAACTGATAAGAAAAAAATAAAATTAAAAATAATGTTCGACATAAGAACTCCTGAGCTGGGGTGGATGGGAAGGGGGGCTCCCCTTTTCTGAGGAATAGGGGAGGGGAGAAGGGAAGGGAGGGTGAGGCTGGGAAGGGAGGAGAGATAGGACTACAACCAGGGTGTAAAATGAATTTAAAAAAATAGATAAACAAATGGAAAAAAAAAAAAGCTCCTGCAGTTAGTGCCCAGAGTGTCACTCTCCTTTTATAGATCAGAAAAATGTAGATACACAGATATGAGGAGATGCAGTAACATCCCCCAAGACCACCCAGTGTGTTAGTCAGACACATTTTTTACTTTAAGCTGTTTCCCGATGTAATGTCCTGAGTAATTATATCACAAAGCTTTTGACATATTAATAACAACTTATGCTTTAAGACCCCTGTGACTCAGTGGACGTATCCCAGGGCCTACATTACCAAGAAGCAAAATTACGAAATACCACATTTTTTTTCACTGTGTGCATGGTCTACACATATGCGCACGTGTGTGCAGGCACACTTGCATGTGTAGACATGCAAGGAAGCCGCAGGTTGACCCCAGAATGCCTTCCATCACTTCTTGGCCCTGACGTCTTTTGGGAGGCACAGACTCTACTGAACCAGCAGCTCAATGTTAAGACTAGACTAGCTGGCTGGAAAGGCCCCAGGATCCACCTGGCTCTATTCAACTAGCTTGGGCTGGAGGTACAGACAGGTACCACCATGCTGAGCTTTTTACACGGGTGCTAGAGATCCAGACCCCCGTGCTCATGTTTGCTCGGCACACACCTGGATTACTGAGCCATTTCTTCAAACCACTGTGCAGCATATTTTTGAAAGGACAAATTTTAGAATTAAAAATATAACAAATATTTACTGTGAAATTTGTTAAAAATCTAAACAGAAAAATCACTATGCAATAGATAGATGGACAGACAGACAGACGGATATTCAAACACCTAACCCAGCCCATGAAGCAGCAAGTCTTCAATTTAATTTTATAGCACCACTCTGTTCTCCCTTTCTGTCACTTTATTTTTTTATTTAATTTTATTTTTTTATTATTAGTTACATTTTACTAACTCTGTATCCCAACTGTATCCTGCCCCCTCATTCCCTCCCAATCCTGCCCTCCCTCCATCATCTTCTCTCTGCCCCTTTCCAAGTCCACTGATTGGGAAGGACCTCCTCCCCTTTCATCTGACCCTGTTTTATCAGGTATCTTCAGGACTGGCTGCAAAGTCCTCCTCTGTGGCCTAGCAGGACTGCTCCTCCATTGTGGGGTGGGTCAAAGAGCCTGCCATTGAGTTCCTGTTAGAAATAGTCCTTGTTCCCCTTACTATGGGAAACCAATTGGTTACTGAGCTACCACGGGCTATATCCGAGCAGAGGTTCTAGGTTATATCCATACATGGTCCTTGGTGGAGTGTCCCTTTCTGCCACTTTAGAGACAACTAAGGTTTTTACTGTTATAATTATCTCCATTGTATAAATGAGAAGGCTGAATCTTAAAAGGCTACCAGCCTGAGCACACATAACTAGCACACAAACTCAGATTAACACCACAATGAAGAAAACCTGGAAGACTGACCAGGCCTGCCTTAGGCAGGAGAGATGGCTCTGTGGATAAAAACATGAACTGCACGTGCACAGGACAGTTTGGTTGCCAGCACCCATGTCAATCGATCTTAACTCCATCTCCATGGTATCAGATGTCTCTGACCTCTGAAGATCCCCTGAGTTACATGCACACACACACACACACACACACACACACACCTTAAAAATAAAGTAAATCTTAAGACATGATTGTTTGCCAAGCACCAATTCAAATTACTCGAAGCACTCATAACACAAGATCAAGTCCCCAGAGCTGCATGTACTCTGTAGTCCTACAAACTCAGTGCTTTGACAAAAGTAGCAAATTATTTTTATCCTATTCCCTCCTAGAGAATTCTAAGATTCCCATACTAACTGAATCCAAAATAATGCTGGGGAACCAGAGATTTTCATATTAGATATGGAAACTCAACTCTAAATGTAATCTAAAATAGTTTTATATAAGAAAAGCTTTGAAATAAATTTATATGGATAAAAAAAACTCAAGAAATTATACATTAGCAGGAGCCTCAAGGAGCTATCATGATATGGCTCCTATTCTCTCTTCATGAACTAATGGCAGCAGTTTGAATCATTCTTTAGTTTTTTCAGCTGTATGTTATCACTGGAAGGAGCACCTGTTCATTTAAATTGGCCCTCTATCTCTAAGTAGCCCAAGTCAGAGCAGGACCATGAAAAAGCCATTGCTGTGCAGGGATGGCTGATAAGCTCCTTAGCATTAACTGCTGCTGTTGTCCTCTGCATCTGATTATGCTGAAGTCACTCCCAGGAACAATGGGTTAGATGTGTGCTCAATCAATCTGGTTTGTGTAGGAGCCAGGTTGCTCAAACAACCAGTATAAAACATCAAACATCCTAAAATCACGGATTTTACCATCAAAGTTTAAATAATCGCCTGTGTCTTCTCAACATTAGTCTTCATAACTACATTGCTTTATGTAGTACAAATTAGCCTAATCATTTATTCAATATTGAATTTAGAGGGGTCTTAATATATGTTTAAACTGGCAAGAAAAAAGGATTTGGGTCAATATCCTAGGGAGTAATCTACAGCTTACTTATTCCAATAATTGAATAAATTATTCAAAATTGTTCTGAATATTTCATTCCATGATACACACGAAGGTAAACACAATTCAGACACATTAGGGTCTTAGCACAAATAATTCTCAGTGAGTTGTTGTCTTTTCTTGATCCAAACAAAGCCCTTTAATATAGTGGAGGATTTAAGTTGATTTTGCAGCCATTCAGCAAATGTTTTCTTTTTTTATTTTTATTTTTATTAATTACAGTTTATTTACTTTGTATCCCCCCCATAAGGCCCTCCTTCCTCCCCTCCCAATATTACCCTCCCTCCCCCTTCTTCAAGCATGCCCCTCCCCAAGTCCACTGATAAGGGAGGTCCTCCTCTCCTTCCTTCTGATCTTAGCCTATCAGATCACATCAGGAATGGCTGCATTGTCATCTTCTGTGGCCTGGTAAGGCTGCTCTCCCCTCAGAGGGAGGTGATCAAAGAGCAGGCCAATCAGATTATATCAGAGGCAGTCCCTCTTCCCATTACTATGTAACCCACTTGGACACTAAGCTGCCATGGACTACATCTGAGCAGGGGTTCTAGGTTATCTCCATGCATGGTACTTGGCTGGAGTATGAGTCTCTGGAGTATGAGTTCAAATTTTCTGGTTCTGTTGCTCTCCTTGTGGGGTTCCTATCCTCTCCAGAGCTTACTATTTCCCACTTCTTACATAAGATTCCATGCACGTTGCCCAACAGTTGGCCATAAGTCTCAGCATCTGCTTTGATTGTCTGCAGGGTAGAGCCTTTCAGAGGCCCACTGTGGGAGGCTCCTAACTTTTCATTGCAGAGTAATACTCCATTGTGTAGATGTACCAACATTTCTGCATCCATTCTTCAGTTGAAGGGCATCTGGGCTGTTTCCAGCTTCTGGCTATTACAAATAAAGCTGCTACAAACATGGTTGAGCAAATGTCCTTATTTTGTACTTGATCCTCTTTTGGGTATATGCCTAGGAGTGGTACAGCTGGATCTTGAAGAAGCGCTATTTCTAGTTGTCTGAGAAAGCGCCAGAATGATTTCCAGAGTGGTTGTACGAGTTTGCATTCCCACCAGCAGTGGAGGAGGGTTCCCCTTTCTCTACAACCTCTCCAGCATGTATTGTCACTTGAGTTTTTCATCTTGGCCATTCTCATGGGTATAAAGTGAAGAGGACAGGGTCTCCACAAGGAGAGCAACAGAACAAGAAAATTTGAACACAGGGAACTTCCCAGAGACTCATACTCCAACCAAGGACTATTCATGGAGATAACCTAGAACCCCTGCACAGATGTAGCCCATGGCAGTTCAGTGTCCAAGTGGGTTACATAGTAATGGGAAGAGGAACTGCCTCTGACATAATCTGATTGGCCTGCTCTTTGATCACCTCCCCCTGAGGGGGGAGCAACCTTACCAGGCCACAGTAGAGGACAATGCAGCCACTTTTGATGTGAACTGATAGACTAAGATCAGAAAGGAGAGGAGAACCTCCCCTATCAGTGGACTTGGGGAGGGGCATGCATGCAGAAAGGGGAGGGAGGGTGGTATTGGGAGGGGAGGAGGGAGGGAATTATGGGGGGATACAAAATGAATAAAGTGTAATTAATAAAATAAAATAATAAAAAAAAGAAATGCTCAACCTCATTAGCCATTAGGGAAATACAAATCAAATTCAGCAAATGTTTTCAAGAAAGACTTCTGACTTCTTCCCAACTAAAAATTATAGAGAAAAGTCAATTAATCAAGGGTGTGTGTTGCGGGTAGTGTTGCGGGCAGAGCCTAGGATCACCTGGAATGGTGGTGTTATGTCTGTGACACCTGGGATGGGAATGGCATCCCTGTGACACCTGGGAAGGTGAAGGCCTGCCTGTGTAACCTGGGAAGGGATGACGTGGCAGGGAAGGGTTACCTTGATTGGTTTAACTATGTGAGAAGACCCATCTTAGTCATGGCTGGGATATCCCCAGAGCAGGGTATCTATATATAATAGAGAAATCATGTTGAGTACCGGAAACCACACATTTCTGCCTCTCTGTTTTGTGACTGTGGTTGCAATGTGAACAACAGCTTCAAGCTCCCACTGCTCTGCCTTCATGATGCACCATAAACTGAGCACACTTCAAGCCTTTCTCCATTAACCTGCTTTTGCAATGGTGCTTTATCACAGCAACAGGGGAAGAAGCTAAGACAGTGTGAAAGATTTTCTGGGACAAGAATCTCTCTTGTTATATATGTCTAGTAGTTTTATAAAGATGATCCCAAAGAACTTAATGTAACACATTCAGATAATGGTCATAAACCAGTCTCACCCTCTAAAAAGAAAAAAATATCTATAAGAGTTTATTGTGACAAAAATGCAGCAGAAAATAACAATGAAGAATAAAACCTGGCCATCTGGTTTTCTTTCAGACTTCATTATATCTCATCGTGACTTGAAGATGGTTTTAACGTCTCAAGAGTCTGGTCCCTACTGTCCCAGTGGGACTGTCTGTCATGCATCATCACTCAAGGACTTTAATCTTCAAGTCCATCAGGTTTCAAGAGCAAATGTCAAGATAGGCAGGCAGCCTAAGGGTGTACATTCTCAGATGCCAAGTAAATTCAGTCAATGCTTGATAAGACCACACATGATTTAAATGCTGTAGTCTAGAAACCAAAAGAGTATAAAAGTATTAGTGTGAAAAAATAAAGGTCAGCCAGGGAGATAGCTCAGCCAACTCAGTACTTCATGGACAAGTTAGAACCTGAGAATTTGATACCTAAATCCAAGTGTTTTGTTTTGTGTCTTAAAGCTGACTATACCAGCACATATTTTAATCCCAGTACTGCAGAGGCAAAACTGATAGGAACTTTGTGGCTCACTGGCCAGCAAGGCTTGACTGATGAGCTAAATTCAGGTCAGGTGATAAACTCTCAAAATAAGCAAGCAACAAAATCAGAACCAAAAGGAAAAAAAAAAAAAAAAAAAGGATGGCACTGAGGAATAAAATCCAGAAAATGACCACTAACCTCCACACGTGCTCTCCAACATGCATGTACAGACATATGCATGTGTACCCCCACACACATGTGAACTTTGTACATACACACACACACGTACACACAGAGACCTTACTTTTTACCAAATTCCACACCTGCATGAAGATTGCTCATTGAAGGCCTGGTTTTTATTCCAGGCCTAGGCTGATCTTACATTTTCACTTAGCCATTCAATAGTTTACTTGTCTTGATCACTGTTCCATTGCTGCAAAGAGACACTCAACCACTGTAAATTGTAAAAATAATTAGGGCTTGCTTACAGTTCAGAGATTTAGTTCACTGTCATCAGGGCAGGGAGCACAGTGGCACACAGGCAGACACGGTGCTGGAGAAGTACTTGAGAGTTCAACACCCAGATCCACAGGCAGCAAGAAGAAAGTGACACGGGGCCTGAGTTGGGCTCTTGAAATGTTTAAGCCCACCCCCAGTGACACACTTCCTTCAACAAGGCCACACCTCCTTATGCTTCTCAAGAAGCGGCCCTCCCTGACAACTAAGCATTCAAATGTATAAACCTACAGGGTCAATCATTTTTTTTAAGATTTGTTTATTTAGTGTTTATACAATATTCTGTCTGTATGTAGGCCTGCATGCCAGAAGAGGGCACCAGATCTCATTATAGATGGTTATGAGCCACTAAGTGGTTGCTGGGAATTGAACTCAGGACCTTTGGAAGAACAGCCAGTGCTCTTAATCTCTGAGCCATCTCTCCAGCCCAGAGCCCTTCTTATTCAGCCAGCAACACCTACCTAGTAACAAATAGTTGCTTTAGGAAGATATGCAAAGAAACAAACACAAGAATGTTTTCTAGAATAGATTCAAATCAACTCACCCCCCCCCCATGGAGCCTTAGTCAATGTACTCAACCCTCTAAAATGTTTTACATCTCTGTCCTTGGGTTTTGTACATAGAAAATTTTGAAATCTATATTATTGTGTAGTTGCAACATTACAACATTATCATAACACTGAAATATTATTTTTCATTATGAAGATACATTGGATGAGTTAGAAAGCACACTGCTCAGGAACCAACAAGTTCCATTTCTGTTTGCTATCTACGGGACTTCTGATGCAGCCCAACTCTTGAAGTGTTTCCTTACATCCAAGACTAGGATAACAATGGCTACCCCAACTGCATCTTAAAGGCGTAATGAAAATCGAACAAAGTAATATATGTGAAAGTGCTTTATGTTCATTAAATAAAGTATAAGGAATTTTATTGAACTATAACACAAGAAGAAAGGCTTAAACATCAATCAAATAACCAAAATGAAAGAAGGAACAGATACAAGGATCTCTCCTTTCAGGAATTTTCTATCAATCATAAAGGAAGTTTTAGGTTACTTCAAAAATCTTTCTAAAACAATCCCTTAGAGCATGAAGCCAGAGACTCTGGCTATGCATCTTCATGCCAATAAGGAAGAGCTGTGAGACCAACTGCTACTCTGAAGATAAAGCAGACAGCATCTTTATACACTCTAGCTAGTCAGACTCTCTCTGCCAAGCATCAGGGAATTGTTCTGACTTGTTCTGGCCTGCACTCTGGATCAGGTTTATAGCACAATAAAGTTTCACTCATTTTGTTTCTGTGTCTTTCTTAGGGACCAAAACCTATATTTTAAACATGAAAATGAAAATAAGGGAAGCTGAGGGTATTTGAAATATAATGTAATAAGCATATTCAATATATTTAAATAAAGTAAGAAAACTAGATGGAGCCCATAATTTTCAAACTGTTAAATAAGAAAGGAAACGATTACACTACTTCAGCGCATGGCAGCACAGTTGCTTGCAACACTGGTTACAGATTTAGATCCACTTGGGTTCACATTTGCTTCCGACTAGAATGATTTAACCTCAATAATCTTAATTTTTCCAATCTGTCAATCAGCATAAATTAATGTTAGAGAATTGGAGGGGCCTGTGAAGATTAAATCAGACGTGACCACATACATGTACTTCCCCATGCACTTAGCACATACAGTAAGTAACACGCTGGGTGCCAAGTCCATTGCTTCTATGGTAACTAAATAGAGGCTGATTGCTAAGCAGGAAATGTCTCAGCCCTTGAATTTATTTGCAAATCTTCTACCATAGCAAATTGTCACAAACCTTGTGGCTTACAACAACAGAAATTTATTCTCTCACAGTCTTGAAGGACATAAGCCAAGGTGTTGGGAAGACCATAATCTTTCTGAACCAGCCTTATGTTTTTCTCTTTGCTTCTGGCTTGGCATCATTAAGTGGGGTTCCACATAGATTCTTACTCCAGTCTGTATGTGGTAGGGTCATAAGGGTAGGACTCATTTGACATTAGTAGGTTTTTTTTTAAGTACATGGAAATATAATCTTGCTTGCTCTATTTTACAAGATAATACTTTATACCATGTCATAGCATGACAGAAAGACCTAAGAAGATATCTATGTCATGTCCTTAGACCTCCCCATCTTCAAAATTATAAGCAAAATGAACTATTATTTGTAAGCTAACTAGTCCCTGGTATTTTTATAGTAGCAGAAGACAATGATAATTATCATTAAGATACTTATACATATGCATTTCGGTATAAATTTTGATATAAATATATTGTAAAACATTTATCATAATCAACTTAGTTGATAATGAACCTTCTCCTTAGAAATAGATATATAATGTTCCCATTATATATCTAGCTGCCATCCTAAACACAAGAGGTTAACTTTAACTATTTTTGTTCGTGTTTCAAAATAATTTAAAAAATTTTGTCTTCCTCTTAGCAAAGTGTTCACCTCTCTTCAAAAGCCAAATGAATGCCAAGAATTCCTTGTAACACTTTTCACTTGCATGATGAACTCAGCCAAGTATCGTAGCAACGCCAGCTGTTAACTATCCAGAATATCTCCAACAGCTGAACTTTCAGTAAAACATTGACCATGTAGGTGATACCTGTGAGATACACACTCTTACAGTGGAGTACCAAAATGGATACCAAAATAGGTCAGTTCTAAACAAAGTAGAGTTTAAAGGTTGAAAAGGAAAATCATAGAAAAAGGGATACAGCTTCATCATTAAATGCTTGCTAGTGAAACATGAAGGGAGTTAGATTTCTTGGAGCCCATATACAAAGCCAAACAGTGATAAGGCAGTGCTGGGAAGACAGAACAGAAGGATCCCTTGCTTGCCAGCCAGCATGTCTAACATAATGTGTTAACTCCAGGCTTAGGAGCAATCTGTTTGAAAAGACAAGGTGAAGAGTGGTAGAGGGAAGCACTTGATGTCCACCTCTGTCCTTCCCATGCACATACATGGACACATACCCACATGCACAAGGGAGGCTTCTCAACCACACATTCCAATGCTGAAATTAGTCACAAGGATTCCCCACAGGTTATTTATTCCCATATACCTATGAACCAATTTTGACAAGTTCTTTCACAAAGTTTACACAAGATGAACAGGAACAAGGTGGCTTTGACCACACTTACTGTGCTTAGAACCCCCTGTAGCAAACACACACTAGGCTGTTGTCTTAGACAAAGTTCTGTTGCTGTGACAGGATGCCATATCCACAGCAACTCTTACAAACGAAAGCACTGAAGTGGGGCTTGCTGAAGGTTCAGAGGTTTACTCCGTTATCAGCATGGCAGGTCAGCGTGGCAGCATGCAGGCAGATATGATGCTAGAGAAGGAGCTGAGAGTTCTACATTTGTAGAACAGACAGCAGGAAGAGACATCGGGACTGCCTTGAGCATTTGAAACCCAAAACCTCAGTAACACACATCCTTCAACAAAGCCACACCTACCCCAACAAGACCACACCTCCTAATAGTGCCCTTCAATATGAGCCTATGGCAGGGGCCGGGGCGGGGAAGCACATTTTCATTCAGACCACCATAGTTGTGATTCTCTGTTACAACTTCACATGGAGAGTTTTACTGCTATTTAAGCTGACAACACTTAGAAAGGGATCACAAAGGATACCAAGCTTTCCCTCTAGAGAAAAAAAAATAGAATAAGCAGCAAAAGAAGTTGAAGAGAAGGAACGGGGTAGAATAGGGAGCTCAGAGAAAAATAAGGGTGAAGATCAGACTTGGAGAGGTGGGGCTGGAGGAGAGAGGGCCTGCAGAGAGAAGAAAAAAAAAACATGGGCAGGGGCGTCTCTGCAACACACTGAAGACCTAGGACAGAGTAGGCTTCTGTAAAGATATGAGTCTCTAGCTGAGACTCCTAGTAGCTGGGTCATGGAGACTGCAGAGGACATCCTTGTTGTAAATAACTATGAATATTTTCTATTGATTTATCTTCTGATAAAGCTGCTGCTAAACCTAAACAGCTGTATAACCAAATCACCACACAGAGACTGGGTTTATTTAGTTAACCTAGAACACAATGCTGGGCAATAGTTACTCCCTCCTAAACCTCCAAGCCCTCATAGTTTCCTAACATTTAGATTTCCCACATTATACTTGCTTTTTGTGAAATATTATGTCCAGTCCATCTCCACGTAGTTCCAAGAGCTCTCCTCCAGCTCTGCTCCTCTCTTAGCTCTCCTCTCGCCCCTTCTCTTCCCACTCATTTCCTGCCCTCTAGCTCCTCTCCTCTTTCCTGTCCTCTAGCTCCTCCCAGCTCAACATTGTGTCTAGTTGCTTTGTTTTGGCCTGTTTTCACAAGAGTTGAGACAGGATGCTTAGAATGAGTATCACAATGCAATTGGGGGGGGGAAGAATTCAACATTTGAATGAACAAGGGTAAGGTATATACATTTTAAAAGAACATTATACCAACATTAATACTAATAAGGATAAAAGTTAATTTAGGTATAGAACTTTTAACTTGTCAAGATAGATAGGATAATCAAATACTTTCTCCTAAGTTGCTAAATACACATGGACTAGACATTGCACATGTAGATTTTACTTAACAGTTTTCATAATTTCATAATTATTATTGTATTGAAAGAAAAGAAGCCTTTTATTGGACTTAAAGGGGGAAATGTTTATTTTTTAATTAAATTTTTAGTTTTAGTATTAATTACAGTTTATTTACTTTGTATCTCAGCTGTAGGTCCCTCCCTCATTTCCTCCCAAACCCACCCTTCCTCCCTCATCTCCTCCCTGCCCCTTTCCAAGTCCATTGACAGGGGAGGACCTCCTCCCCTTCCATCTGACCCTAGCTTATCAGGTCTCATCAGGACTGGCTGCAATGTCCTCTTCTGTGGCCTAGCAAGGCTGCTCCTCCCTCCGTGGAGTAGGGGTCAAAGAGCCAGCCATTTATTTCATGTCAGAAATAGTTCTTGTTCCCCTTACTAAGGAAACCGAGTTGGATACTGAGCTGCCATGGGCTATATCTGAGCAGGGGTTCTAGGGTATTTCCATACATGGTCCTTAGTTGGAGAAACAGTCTCATAGAAGACCCCTGTGCCCTGATATATTTGGTCCTTGTGGAGCTCCTGTCCTCTCCAGGTCTTACTAGCTCCCTCTTATTTCATATGATTCCTTGCACTTTGCCAAAGTTCTGGTTTTCTGAATTTTTAACTCTTCCTTTTTCATGCTTCATTTATTATTTTTTTCAGGAGAGCACCTGAACAGTTTTGATTTTGGGGGTTTGGTTTTGTTTTGTTTGTTTTTGAAAAGATGAATAGTTTGGGAGTAAGAGAGATGGTTCAGTGATTAAAAGCACTCAACTGCTCTTCCAAAGGTCCTGAGTTCAATTTCTAGCACCCACATGGCAGCTCACAACTGTCTGATGCTATCTTCTGGTATGCAGATGTACATGTAGACAAGGTACTCATATACACTGAATAAATAAAAATAAATGAATGAATGAATGAATATTTTAAAAATTAAAATAAAAGTAAAACTTGGGGAAGAATCATCTGTGCTGGCTCAAAACTTTAAAAGAATAGCTTTGAACTGCATAAATGAAAGAGGAACCCATGCTTGGACTGCTAGAATCCCCAAGGAACAGACCAAGGATAGAAGGGTACAGCCACACTGCCAGGATCGAGGAACAATATTGACTTTAGGGGAGATAAAAGAAAGGACATTTTAGGAAATCTGAATGGAAAAGTATAGAGCCCTTCTGGAAGGCTCTGTCCCAAGTAGTGTGGGGAGTATTGCTCTCCTTGCAGAGAAAGAACAGCAGCAGAGGGGTGGAACCACAGCTGAAGATAAAAAGGAGCCTCAAAATTTGTGTGTTATGCTTTCAGACAGAGAGGGAGAACATGTACTCAAGAAGGGAGAGAGATGTGCTGTAGGGAGACAGGGACTCAGAAATACAACTGATTTTGGTCACATCACAGAGGCAATTTTCCATCCAAACAGACAGGAATCCTAAAATCTACCTACCACGGGGGTGACTCCAAAAAAGTTCCCTTCTCAGGGCTCCACCAAAGCAGTGACAACATCCACTCTAGTAAGATTCCTACTAAATAGCTCTAGAGCCTGAAGTCTTTCAACAGTCCACTCTGGGGTGCACAAACACAGTGCCAGGAGACTGTCTCTGAATCCCGGCAGACAGAAAACCTCTCTCTAGGGGGAAAAGCTCTGAGTTAGAACCAAATACTGTTCCACAGGGTAGGAATTTGGGCTAGTCTGAGCCACAGACTAGAACTAGAATTTCTAGCTCCTCAGAAAAGAGGCAGAAGTGACAAGTGTTTAAAAGCCCTGGATCTAGGCACTCCAGTGGAAAACTTGCTGACAGTACCTAGGGATTGAAAGATATCCAGAGTATAGTATACATGGCCCAGCCGATGAACTACACCTTTTTGCTAAAAGACAGCACAGAGATCTGCCTCACCTCCCCATATCCCTAACTTCATGTCATTTAAAAAAATTATTTAATAACCCTTTAATGCCAAAACTTTTGACTGTGCAGCCCTTCACTGGAGCATGGCCAACTTACCAAGAACCACAGCTTCAAGGAAATTGACTCTTCTTCCTCCTAAAGCTAACAACTGGGCAGAGAGTAAGGGACAGAGATGTACTCAGCCACAGAGGGGACATCAGTGCTATACCCCTCGCCCAGGTTCAGCTACCAATGAGGAAGAAAAGGTACAAAGATTGTAAGAGCCAGAGGTCAGAGAGGAACAGAGGGAAATGGTGTCTTCTGATCCTGAGGAGACCTCTGCACTTATGGACTCATATGTTTGTTGACCAACACAGGAGCAAGACAAGCAGCTAATTTAGGATGGAGTAGGAGGGGCTCATGAGTCCTTACTGTTAACTGAGCCATGAAAGTTTATTATAAAGTAAAAACGAAGGAAGAAATCAAAAAGAAAGAAAGGAATCATTACTACTTGAAGTTGGAAAATCCCTCTCACTACATATTAGGTGGTTTCTTGGGGGATTTAAGTGGCATGTTTCCTTTGCATGTCTGAATGTTTTGCTATATCCTGTGGCATAGGCTTTTATAACTGCTAAAATCTGGTGCATTTTAATTCTCTGTCTTCTACATTCAACAACTTTTACCTCCAAGGAAGTTTTATTTTTTTACCCTCATCATTGGTGCTGAGAATCCCAATTGAGCTCCTTGGCTGACTTTCTTTTTGAATAATTATTGTAAACACTCCTTGGGCCTTTTGAACCTTCCTGGGCTTGGAATTTGCCTTCTGTTATGGCCATTGCCTTTAATTTCTCTACTTCCTTTTTCCGGGGCTTTCTGCTTAGCATGGTAAACTTCTTAAACTCACTTGCATGGGTGTTTCATATGTCCTTTTTCCTTTTGTGTTCTGAGTTTAGCCCACTACATTCTAACCCTTCTGAAACTATTTTTATTTTCAAATTTCCTTACTTTGAAGTGAATTGTTCATTGTCTATTCATGAAAGTTACACTCTGCTGTCTTTGCAGGTTTTTGTTGGTTGTCATCGCTCTTGTTTCCTTTTGATCCTACTGGGTTGCTGGTCCATGCTTGTTTTTCACTGTTTGTTTTCTTCCCTCTCAGTTGCACCCTTGAAGTGTCTTCCTCATATGTCATGACCACAGGCTGTCTGTGAATTGAAATTCCATGTCCTTGAGCAGGACTTCGTTTTAGGAGGATAGAGAGCGTGGAGTGCTGCCTTTTTAGTAATGCATCTCTCTTCATGAAATTATCTGAACATTTTTTTTCTTTCTCCTGAAAGCCATGATTTCTAGAGAGGAAGTCTCCATTCTTCTACATGTGTAACACTAATGGTAATTGTAGGCACTTTTTCAAACACTACTTTATTTGGGGGTTCCTTAAAGCATACACCTCCCTTCCAACTCCTCCAAACCGAGGTAAGGGGAAAAGGATGTTGGAAGGGAAAGGGGACATAGATCTATTTATGTCTGGCTGAGTAAGGTTGTAGGATTATTCTTGGGGCAATATCAATCTCAATGGTCAGGATATCCAGAAATCCAGGTAACCGGCAAACCAGCAAATGCAGCAAGCAGCAAACCAGATGGCAGTCCTCCATCCAAGCCTATGCCTTCTTCCTCTGAACTGTGATACTTATACCCCTCAAAGTCCTAAAGAATCCAAACTAACTCCAGCTGCCAAAGATCACACCTCTGCATGAGGCAATTATCAGCTGTGGACAAATTAAAATCCCATGCTTGGGATTATAACAAAAACCATGTTTATATAACATAACATAACTGAGTTTTTAAGGGAACCAAAACTTCCATTACAGCTAATAACGATTTCCAGCCTAAAAGTGTGTGTTTGTGATTTAGAAAAAGGTCCATCTCCCTCGGAGACACCTGCTTTACATCCGTCTGTTGGAAAATTATTATAATGACCTGATTTGGTGAAATAAGATGTTTTACAGCCATTTACTGAAAGTTGTCATGGAGAACGTACAGCACTGTGCTTCCTGCACCTGACAGTGCCCTTTGGCATCAACACAGGTGGCTGCCTCACTGCCCGTATTCCGAACTGATGCTCACAGACAAGGGAGGATGGATAGGTACAGATGTCCACTAACTTCCCATGTTTAGCCCCACACCCAGTGATTCCCTTTAAAAAAAATCTCCAGGTCCTGCACATCTGCAATCTAGACTTTCTAGGACAGTCATTTTGCTTTCCTAATTGAAGAGGAGAAACCTGAGCTGCTGTTCTGATTGCCACGAATGGAGAGGGGGTGGAGGCAGATCTTTCCCGTTTTCAACAAGGTCCTTTTTTTTTTTCTGTTGCTCTCCTTGTAGAGCTCCAGTCCCCTCCAGGTCTTTCCATCTCCGCCTTCTTTCATAAAATTCCATACACTCTGCTCAAAGTTTGGCTATGAGTCTCAGCCTCTGCTTCGATACCTCGATCAGTAGAATCTTTCAGAGGCAGTCCTGTATTCTTTTTTTTTTAATTGATCGTTGATTTCTCTCTAAAGGTTTTCTTTTTTCTTTTAAATTTTTAATTGATTTATTGTTTTATTAATTATAGTTTATTCACATTGTATCCCAGCTGTATCCCCCTTCCTCATCCCCTCCCAAACCCAACTTTCCTTCCTCTTCTTCTCCTATGCCCCTCCCCCAGTCCACTAATAGGGGAGGTCCTACTCCCCTTCTCATCTGACCCTAGTCTATCAAGTCCCGCCTGTATTCTTTTTTTTGTAATTTTTTTATTAATTACACTTTATTCACTTTGTATCCCCCCATAAGCCCCTCCCTCTTCACCTCCCAATCCCACCCTCGCTCCCCCTTCTCTATGAATGCCTCTCCCCAAGTCCACTGATGGGGAGACCTTCCTCTGCTTCCTTCTGATCCTAGTCTATCAGGTCTCATCAGGACTGGCTGCATTGTCTTCCTTTGTGGCCTGGTAAGGCTGTTCCCCCTCAGGGGGAAGTGATCAAAGAGCAGGCCAATCAGAGTATCAAAGCAGATGCCAAGACTTATGGCCAACCTTTGGGCAGAATACAGGGAATCTCATGAAAGAAGTGGGAAATAGTAAGACCTGGATAGCACAGGAGCTCCACAAAGAGAGCAACAGAACCAAAAAAGTCTGGGCACAGGGGTCTTTTCTGAGACTGATATTCCAACCAAGGACCATTGAAGATAACCTAGAACTCCTACACAGATATAGCCCATGACAGTTTAGTGTTTCCAAGTGGTTTCCATAGTAATGGGAACAGGAACTCTCTCTGACACACTCTTTACAGTTTCTAAGTCCTAAAACCCTTAAATTGAGGAAAATAATGTTATGTCCCTGCATGGAGTTTAAGGCCATCTTAATATATATAGTGAATTCCAGACCAGCAAGGCTACAAAGTAAGGACCTATCTCAGTAAACAAATATATAAACAGGTAATTAGATAGATGATAGATAGATAGATAGATGATACTTAGATAGATACCTTAATAGATAAATACGTAGATGATAAATAGATAATAGATCTGTCTACATAATGCCTTTTCTCCTTTTCTATTCTTTTTATTCTCGTGAATTTGTGTTTTTCCTCTTTTTATTATATGAGTGAGAGAGAGAGAGCAGAAAAATAGACACAAACATTTGATAAATTGACTTTCTTAAACCATAAGGTCACCCAAAACTTATAGAAGCAGCTAATGCCCAGCACGGTGGCACATACCTTTAATCCCAGTGCTCAGGGGTCAGAGACACTGTGAGTTTAAGGTCAGCCTGATACACATAGAAATTGCTAGGCCAGCCAGGACTACAAAGTGAAAAGAAAAAGAAGAAGAACAAGAGAAAGTAGAACAATTACAAGCAACTCACTTAGCTAGACTCACTGCACACAAGATCTCACATAATCATCATGAGATCAAATAATAAGTAATACATATATTCATATTGATATACTAAGGTGAAGAAACTGGGCAACATGATTATAGAGTTAGAAAATCCTGATCAGAAATATATTTATTTCTACATATATATGTATGTATGTATATATGTGTGTGTTTTACATCTCTCATGTGTCACATTTGCTGTATGTCTCACTAGCCTGTCCCATTTCCTTTCAGATGTATCCTGATATCACTCTAAGCTTAACATACATTTTGTCTCAATTTTCAAATCCGACCCTAAGACACTGAGTAATACACAATATTACAAACTGCCCTAGTTGCTTTTCTATTGCTGTGATAAGACACAATGATCAAGGTAACTTATAAAAGAAAGCATTTATTTGGGGTTTACATTCTTACAGGTTAAGTCCACAGCCATCATGGAGACTATGACAACAGGCATACGGGCAGGTATGACACTGAGGCAGCAGCTGAGAGTTCACATCTTGATCCACAGCAAGAGGCACGGAGAACTGGGCCTGGCATGGGCTTTTGAAACCTCAAAGTCCTCCCTCTGTAGTATACCTCCTCCAATAAGATCATGCCTCCTAATCCTTCCCAAGTAGTTCTAATAACTAGGGAATAAGTATCCACATACTCACCTATGGGACCATTCTCATTCAAGCCACTAAACATACTAAAAACATAGTAACATGAACAGATGAGTTCACCCTCCAGAAGTCCAATAAATCTCCAGAAGTCCATTGGGCTCACTGGACAGCAAGCCTAGCCTAATCAATGAGTCCCAGGCCAGCAGAGACCTTGTCTCTTAAACACACTGTCATGTTGCTGAGCTCCTCAGAGTCTGAAAGACCCACGGTCTGTGCTTCTGCTTGAAGCCATATTGATATCTGTGGGCCATGCTGCTACTGGAAACCATGTTGATGTCTGCAGCCCGAGCTCCTACCAAGGACCATGGTGATATCTGTGGTCTGTTCTGCAGCTGAGGATCATGTTGATGTCCCTGGTCTGTACTGCCACTAGCAACCATGCCTAGGTCCATGGCATGTTCTGACAGCAGAGATTATATGGATGTCCGTGGTCTTTGCTGTCGACCAAAGCCATGTGGAAGTTCATGATCTGCATTCCTGCTGACTGTAAAGGACAAGGAAGCTAGTTTTTTCAGTGGCATCAATGACTGCAGACTTAAGAATTGAAAAGAAAGGGAAGGTAGTAGAAAGCTTCTGGGACATCCCCTACCCCAGTCCCCCAAAAGTAACAGCCTACACAGGAAACAGTTAAAGAGAACTCTTAAAAATTGTGATAAAGCAGAACAGTGGTGGCACACATGTTCAGTCACAGCACTGGGGAGGCGGAGGCAGGCAGATCTCTGAGTTCTAGACCAGCCTGGTCTGCAGAATGAGTTTCAGCCCAGCCAGGGCTACACAGAGAAACCTGTCTCAGAAAAGAGAGAGAGACAGACAAACAGACAGACACACACACAGAGAAAGAGAGAGAGAGAAGGGATGGAATTGGATGGATAGGGAAATGGAGAAAATCATACAGGAGAGAAACCCAGTCTTGAAAAACAAACAAACAACAAAAGTCTAAGGATGCTGGCATACAGCTCTCCACAGTTGCTGGTTTCTAGCAGGAACACTGGCGGAGAAGGACGTGGTTCTCTTTAAGGGGCTGGCTACAGAGAGTTTGACCATGCTCCAGGGAGTATATGGGCAACACAAATTGGACTTGTTTTCTTCAGAGGAGGAGGAGGAAGAGGAGGGGGAAGAAAAGGAAGAGGAGGAGGAGGAAAGACATAAGGTGGGGAGGGGCAAACCCAGGAGTATTGAAAAGTGAGTGTGATTTGGGGTACAGATGTGAACTTCCCAAATAATCAATAGAAATGTTATTTTGTAAAAAAAATACAATATAAAATATTATTTAATGCATCTAATGAGGAATTCCAACTGAAGCTATTCTCTGGTTTCCACATATATAGAAACACATGAGCTTGCACAAACATGCAAACACATACATACACACACAAAAAAAAAAACCCTTAATAACATAATATAAAATAAAACAGCTTCCCCAAAATCTAGTTTACTTTCTTAAGAAAGAAACGTCAGGCTGAGTAAGTTTCAAACAAAATGCTAAAACACATGTTTTCAGTTTAACGATTGAGAAAACTCAATTATCCAGAACATTTAACTAACTGAATCAAGACATACAGGATTAGCTGAAATTTTGTAGTTTTCAAGTCTTTAAAAATATGATCAAACATTGAAGGAAAATTACAGCTGGCATGAAGTAAGAACAAGCAAACTGAGCTTTATTAATCATTTCATAATGTTTTTAAGATGCTCCCTCCATTCTAACACTAACATGACAAGTGTCAAAACCTTTAATATAATGATTCCTACTGTAACTAGCTGTGTCATCCGGTGATACAACCACCTGACTCCCTGCTGACGTCATTCTCTGTGTGGTAGTGAGCACAGTAGCCTAATGCTTCTTTTCTCCCTTTTGAGCCTTTCATAAAGCAAAAGCTTCATGAAAGCCACGCTGACATCTGCGCAGAACAATTCCTAACACACAGTAGGTGCTCAACACATGTTCTGGTGTAAAATGATTTTCAGAGCATCTAGTACTGAGAGAATTACCAATGTTTTTCAGTATCCACAGACACTGAGATCGTCGAGCCAATTATCTCATCTCAACAGGTTTAGTGGAAATAAAAAGATTATAAACCAAAGAGAGTAATGAAAGAGGGAAAACGCAATGCGAGTTAGCACTTACTAAAGTGAGAAACTCTATCTACCCGACAGCAATTGCATGCCCCACGTATTATGAGAAACGGGATCACTTTCCTGCATGCTCAGAGAGACAAGTTTAAAAAGAATCTGACATGAATCTGGGAGCACAGTGCAGAGGTAGAGAGCTTGCTTGTTGAGCAGACACAAAACTCAGTTCCTAGTACAAACAGGTGTTAGTTTTAGATAGGATGATTTTGCAGATGACATTAGAAGTATAGAGATAATGACGCTGGAGCCCGAGAGAGAAACCTATTACCCTACCTTTCTTACATGTAAG
Source organism: Meriones unguiculatus (assembly GCF_030254825.1). Classification (NCBI taxonomy): domain Eukaryota; kingdom Metazoa; phylum Chordata; class Mammalia; order Rodentia; family Muridae; genus Meriones; species Meriones unguiculatus. Next base: position 98,397,881 of record NC_083357.1, on the reverse strand, counting down.
GACACTGTGACGTAAGAGTCACAGAGCTAGCAAGTGATCCTGATTACCATTACAGGGAGTCTCGCTCCGACTACTCTGAGACTATCGACTCAAATGGTTCAAGTTCACGGTACCCCAGAGCATGCCAGGAGATGATAAAAAAATATTTGGGATAAACTGAAAGTGGATTTGACTTCAGTTTGTGACTAACTCCTCACAAAAACTGCTAGCTAGTGGGAAAATTTGAAACATATGGCAAACTGTAGGACATACCGAGTCAACAGTTCAGTGCATCGTTAAAAAGGCAAATAAGACTATGCTTCATCACTTAGGCCAAACAGTTTGTTTCCCTGAACTCCTGGAACCCTTGGCTTTTGCCTATTTCCTGCCAGGCTCCCAGAAGCAGAGGTCTATGGTGGGAGACCTGAAAAGGTAAGCATCTTTTCTTCTTGAAATGCATCCAGCTGGAAGAATGCAGTGCTGCCATTGTAACAAGAAAAGAGTCAAATAATGCACAAAGACATGGCTCCATTAGAGAATTGAGTTTGCTAGGCACCAAGCATAAGCAGAAGCAGGACCATTTGGTAATGTATTGGCTAATGTTCGCTGACACTGGGTTGACAGGCTTCAACTGTGGCTGGGTTGACAGTTGCCTAAGGAAATAGTAAGGCAAGTCTGTGGTGTGTCTGTGAGGAAATGTCCTAAGAGGATCTATATATGGAAGAGCAGCCTCCACGAATGTGAGTAGCCCCACTTAAGGGCTGTAGTCTGGATGGAATAAATGTGCCAGAAAAAGCTGTTCCGTGTCTGTAAGTGCCTTTCTTCCTGAGCAAAAGTAACTATTGCTGCTGCCATTTACAGCAGACATCAGCAGCTCTTTAGAGACAGGCTGGACCATTGGATCTTTCTACTGAGACCTTCAACATCTAGGGCTTAGGGTACCAGGTTCTCTGCCTCTCCTGCATGCAAATGGACACTGTTGGACTACTTGGCATTCAATTGTATAAACTAATGCAATTGGTTTCTTTGATAGCACACAAATAGAAATGTGTATACACATACAGAAGCATGTACACACTTATACATCATATACATATAAACATGCACATGTAAAGAACCCTAATGCAAAATCAGGTGAGAAAATCAAATGATAACCTTTGTGTTGATTTATCTGAAAAACCTTCCAGGGATAAGAAAGGACCAGTTTAGAATCCCTAGTTACCTGATACTCAAAAAACTACCAATTCACTCAGGAGTACTTTTCTATACGTCTCCCACAACAACTAAAACAAAACTCAGGGTCCAGAAAGGAACCTGAAATAATCACCCCTTCTTTAGTTTTTAATTAAATTTTTATCTTTTAATATTAATTACAGTTTATTTACTTTGTATCCCAGCTGTAGGCCCCTCCCTCATTTCCTCCCACCCCTCCTTCCTCATCTCCTCCCTGCCCCTCTCTAAGTCCACTGATACAGGAGGTCCTTCTCCCCTTCCATCTGACCCGAGATTATCAGGTCTCATCAGGACTGACTTCAATGTCCTTCTCTGTGGCCTAGCAAGGCTGCTCCTCCCTCGAGGGGTCCGGGGGGGGGAGGTCAAAGAGCCAGCCACTGAGTTCATTTCAGAGACAGTCCCTGGTCCCCTTACTAGGGTACCTACTTGGATACTGAGCTGCCACGGGCTACATCTGAACAAGGGTTCTAGGTTTTATCCATACATGGTCCTCTGTTGGAGAATCAGTCTCAGAAAAGACCCCTGTGCTCAGATATATTTGGTCCTTGTCCTCTCCAGGTCTTACTATCTCCCCCTTCTTTCATATGATTCCCTGCAGTCAGCCCAAGGTTTGGTTATGAGTCTCAGCATCTGCTTTGATACACTGCTGGGTAGAGTTTTTCAGAGGCCCTCTATGGTAAGCTCCTGTCCTGTTTCTTATTTTCTCTTACTTCCAATGTCCATCCCATTTGTCTTTCTAAGTGAAGATTGATCATCTTACCCCGGGTCCTCCTTCTTGTTTAGCTTCTTTAGGTGTACAGACTTTAGTATGTTTATCCTATCTTTTAGGTTTATTATCCACTTATAAGTGAGTATATACTGTGTGTGTCTTTGTGCTTCTGGAATACCTCACTCAGGATGATCTTTTCTAGTTCCCACCATTTGCCTGAAATTTTCATGATTTCCTTGTTTTTAATTGCGGAGTAGCATTCTATTGTGTAAACATATCACAAATAATCCAATTAAAAAAAGTGGAGTATGGAGCTAAACAGAGAATTCTCTGTAGAGGAATATAGAATGGCAGAGAAACACCTAACGAAATGTTCAACGCCCTTAGCCATGAGGGAGATGTAAATCAAAATAACACTGAGATTTTACCTTACAACCATCAGAATGGCTAAGATAAAAAACTCAAGTGACAACACATGCTGGAGAGGATGTGGAAAAAAGAGAACCTTCTCCACTGCTGGTGGGAATGTAAACTTGTATAACCACTTTGGAAATCAATCTGGTGCTTTCTCAGACAACTAGGAATAGTGTTCCCTTAAGATCAAGCTATACCACTCCTAGGCATATACCTAAAATCTGCCCAAGTATACAACAAGGACATTTTCTCAACTATGTTCATAGCAGCTTTATTGTAATAGCCAGAACCTGGAAACCACCCAGAATCACCCCTTCTTAAGAATCCCCTGGCTGCACCGACCTCACTCACAGTGAAAGCACAAGCTTTAGGGAGCTCTAGGGAAGACAGTGGACACCTTCAGTTTCTAGGCAAACATCCGCTCTTTATTAATTGAGGAGAGAAGTCTGTATGTGATTATCTAAAGAAAGGAATGAGATGGATCAATGGGAGGAAATGGTAAGTTTCCAAATGGTATTCTTCAAATATTGAAGCATCAAAGCCAAAGAGACCTCCACCAATCCACTCCAAATGCCTTTTGGCTTCTTCTGGACCTCAATTACTTGTGATTATTTGTCAGAGGATAGTATGCATAAATACAAATGAAAAGCAAGCAGTTCTTGACATTTAGACATAAACATACCAAATAAATTGCAATCATCTGTGCATGATTTCTATCCTGGTTAAAAAAGAACTGAACTATGAAGTTTAAAAATAGCCACACAGACACGGCACTCACAGCATGATGGTATTTAATGCAGACCCCTTACACCGTGGTGCACCTAAGGTGGGGTCATTGACCCTGGAGAAGAAGAAGAAGAGGAAGTCGTTTGCTTGTATTGACTGTAAAGCCAGCATGCATCACTGTGAAGGAGGAGGGCAGCCAACTCTTGCTTTTTCTGTGAAAATTCTAGGATCTTCGAATTTCTCCATATAGGCATGTCTCAAAAATATGGTTATAGCCAAGGATAGTGGCCTACATCTATAATTCTGTCACTCAAGAAAAAATAACAGGAAGTTCTTCAATTTCATGCCAGCCTATATACACAGCAAGGCTGTGTTTTAAAACAAACAAATGATTGCAAGTATCAGGCTGATATACTAGTATTTCAAAAAATTGAGTTTATACAATAGGTATGGATTATTATTTATAATGGGAACTCATATATACAATGTCTCACAATGAATGCCAAAAACTAAAAAAAAAAACAAATGATAATTTTTAATTAAAATATAATCACATCATCCTTCCTTGCTCCCTTTCAAATTCATGACCTTATTATTTTTCATTTTTATTGTTACATATAGATATATATATAAATATATAAATACAACTTACTCAGTCTGTTCAATGTTACTTTTATTAATATGATTTCAGGGCTACCTACCTGGTATTGAACAACTAATTAGGAGATTCATCCCTAGAAAAGACTATCTCCCCTGCTCTCAGTGATCCATAGTTGTCTGCAGTTCATTGTCTATGATGGTGACCAGTGAGCTCTCCCCTTCCTATATTAGCATGCCTATCAGTGTTGTACCTGCTCAGTTCTTTTTTGGGCAACCATATTGTTGAGGTAGCATAGGTCAAGGTTCCCTGGAGCTTCTTCCCTGCCATGTCACAGAACCCCTGGTCCTCCAGTTTTTGCAGTTCCCCAGCCCATCTTCCGAGAAGGCCCCTGAACCTTGGGGGTAGGAATTGTGTGGTAGATGCCTCAGCTGGAGTCAGGCATCTCATGATCTGTTGTTCTCTACATTTTGGCCAGTTGTGGTTTTCTGGAATTATCTCTGGCTGTTACAAAGGGGAAGCAGAATCTAAGAAGTTGTGAGAAATATAACAAATATGAGTCATGTTTGCTCCTAGACTTCAGAATTATGCAGTGCTCTCAATATAAGTCAGCACCTAATTCATTGAATGACCTGCAGCTAGCGTCTGATTAAGGACCCTTAATTACCAGGAAGCACTTAGAAAAAGTGAAGAGCTGTATAAATGTTAAGGGTATTATCATCAGAAGTCTCTCCAGTGCTTTCTTACAGACAGGGCAAACAGTTCCCATCTGTTTTCTGTTTATTTTCTCCCACCATGAACAATTCGTTCCCACTTGTAATCTTATTCTATTTATTTTGCAACTCAGAACTAATTCTCTCCAGGGCCAGAGGAGGGTATGCTGTTTCTGCACTCTACACTGTAAGGAAGTATGCTGACAGCCTGCCAAACACTGAATTATGCTTTTTAAAAAAAATGCATAAAACACACAATTCATTAGAGAGGGAGAGATAACCCATAAATGGCCTTTTCTGCCAGGAAGTAGTCAAGATCACCTTTCTCTCCTGGAGTAAACAATATGAGAGGCCACGGGAAAAAACAAAAAGATAAAATGATAAGCCAGGCAAAAGTAAGTTACAAAGTTTGAATACAAAATTCAGCATTCTAAATTACCTCGCCCAAATTATGTTGCTAAGGTAGCTTTCTGTCTTGTCTGTCTCTGATGCATTTGTCAGCTGCCCTTCCATATCCTTCTTTGCTACCTCTGCTTTATCTAGCAAGAAACAGAGTTTAAAAAAAAAACTATCTTTTCTTACTGCCTCAGAAGAATCCACCTTGTTGCCCTCCACAACAATGAGACATGTGACTTTCACTGGTGATTGCTCTGCCGCAGAAACAAGGGCAGAAGCTGTTGGCAGCGCACAGACAGCAAGCAATTTAGAAATACATGAAACTCATCTCTGTTTCCCAAATCCTATCCAGCTACACTGCTGCCTGCCATTTCCACCCATCTTGAAAATCACAAAAATGTCCCCTCTTGCCGTATGTCTGCTGTTAAGAGACTTTTTCTACCTGTAAATACCCACTGGAACTTATGTTTCTTCCCAAGGAGCTACTCACTCCCCTTTCCCCCAAGATATGCTATAGAAATAAACCATTCTTTGGCTTTCTGCCTTTGTTTTAGACATAGACTACACTAAGCATAGCTTACTATGTTGTATCTAGACTAAAGAGAAATGGACACCGTTCACTGTAGTTCCTATTTCTGTTTTGAATATCCCCATCATTCTCTCTCGTTCTACTTTTCAGTCAATGGCATTTCCTGATAGGCAAGGAAAGTAGCTGCTGTGGAATAAAACCCAGGAGGCTTAGCTAAAGAGCAAGAGAAGCTGAGAACTACTCCCAACTACTGCCCTTGACTTTTCAAGAGTCTTACTGTAAGGACAGGCTTTCCAGCTGTGGTCTTATGAGAAAATTGCTGTAATGTTGGTTTCAGGAGATGGTTTTGGAAGAACTGCTCTCCACGATAAGGGCTGTTATTATTTTCAAGTTGTCATTCACGCATGCTGCTGGGCAGCATGAATCACTTTTCCTTGGTGGTTTCCAAAGTAGCTGATAAATTATGCATAAGTCTTGTATTTCCATTTATATATCAACCTGTTTAGCCTCTACAGTGCATCCCCAAAGGGCCCAAGTACCTATCTCTGTGTGTGTGTCTCTCTCTGTCTCTCTCTCTTTGTCTCTCTCTCTCACACACACACAAACATATACACACACAACATGCATACATACGTATATACAGAGAGACACAGAGAAATAAAGACAGACAGACTGAAAGAAACTAATGTGTTATATGTACCCAACACAAGCCATGGCCAGAAGTGTCTTCAGAATTTTCCTTGGCTTCCTTCATGCTCTGTTGGTGTCCCTGTGCCCTTCCTAGCCATACCTCCAGCCACAAGAATGTTCCTAAGTCTCAACTTGTTTCAATTTTCTCACTCAAGTAATAAACAAAGTACTACAACCACCATAGAGTTGTATTAAAATGTGAGAATATACATCTTAAAAAAAAAAAAAAAGCCTTACAAAACCTTCCTCCAAAAGGTAGTTACCTGATTACTATGTGCTATTGTTGGGGTGGTTTGAATAAAAGTCCCCCCGTAGGCTCATAGGGAGTGATATTATTCAAAAAGATTAGAATGTGTGGCCTTATTAGAGGAAGTTTATCACTGGAGGTGGGCTTGGAAGTTTCAAACGCTAAAGCCGGTACCAGCGGTTCTCACTCTTCTCGCTGCCTGCCGATCCAGATGTAGACCTAACAGCTACCTTTCCAGCACATTTCCAGTGAATGCCTGCATGCTATCATGCTTTCCACCACAACAACACTGGACTAAACCTTTGAACTGTAAGCCAGCCCCAATTAAATGCTTTCCCTCTTAAAAGTAGCCATGGTCGTGTGTCTCTTCATAACGATAAAAAACGTAAAATGATTGCTATGTTTGTGACCTGTATAAAACAATTCATGCCAGAACAGCCTGAAAGAGGCAATGAAAGAATGTGTTCCACAAACCCACAGCACAAGAGAAAAATCAGAGCTACCCATGCAACCCTGTATCTGGAGTTTCTTTTTTTCCTAGAGTCAGGTTTGTCTCTAGAGGCATGCAAGGGCATGACACTCAAGCTTCTCTTTATCAGGGAAAATGGCATTTATTTGTGGTTCTTGCATCCCCTAAAATAGATAGACTAACAATTCTAAGAAGACATTGTTTCACCCTTGATGTACCAGAAAACCGAAAAGCTGTGACTATTACCTCTTCTTGATGCAAAAGTAGTTCTGTTCCTCTGAGGATTCACAAATGTACAGGGGCAAGATGTATCTTGAAGTACAGAAAATCTCCTAATTAGAGAGAACAATCCACAATCATTCACCCATGCCTCTTGGAGAAGAAGTAACTGAGTGAACACTCCTAGGAAAAGTCATTCTTTTTTTTTTTTTTTTTTTTTTTTTTCAATGCAGTTTATTCAGGAACATTGAACAATCCTCGGACCCCGGGTAAAGCCAGCCCACAGCTTAAATAGCCTCTGGGTAGCCAACCCAGGCATGCCACGGGGGCAATGCAGATAGGTCCACATACATGGAAGCAAGCCAGATCCTCGGCCTTAGCCAAATGTGGAGTTGTTCCTGACAGAGAGCACTCACCATCGGGAAGGTGGAAGGCGGAAACCAGCTCCATCTTTAAGGCATAGCATTCTGCAGCTCTCTACAGTTCCCCCTTTTTGTTTTAGACGCATCAGGCAAGAGTAGAGGTCTGATCTCTGATATTAGAAATAAATTGGGACTTTGTACAGATGTTCATTTAGGTGTCATCCACCCAAAGAGCATCGGACCCGTCCGATACCTTGGAAAAGTCATTCTTAATCTCGTGTAGTCTCTCCAAATATTCTGGTAATTTTCTGAGTTGTTTACCAAATTTAATTCACTTCTTTTATTTCAAATTTTTAAAACTTGATTGACAAAATTCAGGACACATCTATATAGCCTGATCTTACAACATATTTGATGTCATTTGCAAAGAAAATATTGTCAAATACAAAGAAGCAACTGAGGCTTCTAACCCCTGCAGGCATCTTTCAACTCCTCTTAACAAGACTTCCAGTTTCAACTATTGCTCAGAGCTTATTCTGTCTCAGAGTTCAGAAATAACTGTAAAAGAGCACCAACATCTCTTGGATGGTGGAGGTTGGCTGAAGTACAGAGAAGGTAGGTCTATCTGCAATCCCATGACCCACTCAGAATGTAATTTCATGCCTATGTGGCTTTAAAAGCAGGATCTAATTTTACTCAGGCGGCCAACTGGCCCTGCTACCTGGAGCGGTGGTATGAAGGGTAACTACTGTGAAGGCAGTAGTTCAGTCTAGGACCCTGGAAGCTCAGGACTAGGGAGCTACTCCTACCAAATCTTCAGGCCCATCCATTGTCCTAGGAAGAATGAGCAGGGACTAGTGAAGATCATCAGCTGCGGGACCACAGAGCAGTGGAGAGGCTTTCCTGAAGTTATCAGGCCTAGAGAATGCATCCAGTTCAGCTCAGCATCGCAGCATGGCTGGAGATAACTATATCAGGCCAGTGGTATAACAACTGTGGTTACCAGGCAGGGACACCACAGTGCTTCGGCAACATGGCAACATGAATAAATAGCTTGGGGCGGGGGAATCTAAAGTCATAACTGTAAAGAGCCTGGTAGTCTGAAAGAAGATGTTGGCAGCAAATGAGATGAACTGAACAGCTCCTCTCTTATACTAGAGGAAAAGGGCTTTATTTCCTGAGGAGCTTTGAAGATTTGGAACAACAGAAAGGCCATGGACTTTGCTCTCTGCCCAGAGCCAGATGGGAAGCGTGCCAGCAGGCACCTGGGCCCTGGCTGAGGCCAGGAAGAAATTAAAGGTCTCCATCTCTAAATCCAAAAATAAGCTTTTGCATGTAAGATGCAAGGCATTGAACAACTATCCTTTTTCTGAGCATTTGCTTTCTCGTTCATGTCAGTGCCTATGATCTCAGCAGGGTTTTTTGGAGGGTAGAATTCACGCATGGAGTAAAGGGATCTACAGGGAGGGGTACTGATGCATAGAAGCCAGGTCAATAGATTGCTGGGGGTTGAGACCTATGGTGGGAAGGAATCTCTCTCTGTCTCTCTGTGTGTGTGTGTGTGTCTCTCTGTGTGTGTATGTGTGTGTGTGTGTGTGTGTGTGTGTGTGTGTGTGTCTTTCTCTGGGTGTGTATATGTGAATTTATAGGCTTTTTCCTTTTATTAAAGCAATGAACTGATAGCATTTTTGTATGCAACATGGACACAGTTGACTCACTTGATCAGAGATAAAACTAATTTTGAGATCCTTTTGGTTTCCAAATAGGAAGTTCTGGAACCTGTCAGTCTGTTCACTGTTCCCCAAATTGTTTCAAAGCCATCTGCAGCGTTTTCCAGCACCTTCTCTAGAAACTCCTCTTTTGAACCATTTCTGTCCTTTGGAATGACACCATTGTTGCTGGAGACATCTGCTCCAAAATAATAATCTTTGCTGATTATTACTGTTTCCAAAACATGAACTTCTTTCTAGAATGTTCATGATCCATATGTCTCTTCACCTTCTTCTCATAGTAATTTGAAAGTCAACAGTTTGCTTCTCTGCTACTAGGCTTTGAAAGGCAAGGCTAGTTCTTCTCAGGGATAGCTTTATTCTCCCATGAGTACTTGGTGTGAAGAACATAGAAAACATGACATCAAATCCCAGAATCAGACAGGCAAAATATCACAGAGGTTTAGAAAGCAGGTTCAACAACCTTAGTCATCAGAGAAATGAAACATCAAACTACAAGATTTCCTTTTACACCTGTCAGAATGGCTAAGGTCAATAATACAAGTGACATGATGGCAAGGATATAGAGTAAAAAGAGCACACCTCCATTGCTGCTGGGAATACACACTTGTACAGACACTATGGACATCAGTATTGCATAAATCAGAAAGCTAAAAATAGATCACCTTCAGATCCAGCTGTGCCTCTCTTGGGCATATACCCAAAGGACAAAGACACTTGCTCAATCATGTTCATTGCTGCTCTACTCCTAAGAGCCAGAAACTTGGAAACAGCCTAGATGTCCACCAAATGATGGATTGACAGTGAAAATCTGGTCCATTCACACAATGGAATATTACAGATGTTTAAAAATTCATGAGATTCTCAGGTAAATCTGTGGATCTTTGTGAGTTCCAGGCCAGCCTGGTCTACAAAGTAAGACCAGAACAGCCAGGGACACACAGAGAAACTCTATCTCAGGAGAGAGAGAGAGAGAGAGAGAGAGAGAGAGAGAGAGAGAGAGAAGGGATGGAGTTAGATGGATAAGGAGATGGAGACAAACCTACAAGAGGTAAGAGAGAGGAAACCATGGTAAGAATATAGTATATGAAAAATTATTTTCAAAAAATAAATAAATATATTCAAAACCAAATGTTCAAAACCAAAGACAGACAGAAAGAAGGAGGAAGGAAGGAACGAAGGAAGGAAGAAAGAAGGAGGGAAAGAAGGAAGGAAGGAAGGAAGGAAGGAAGGGAGGGAGGGAGGGAGGGAGGGAGGGAAGGGAGGGAGGGAGGGAGGGAGGGAGAGAGAGAGGGAAGGAAGGAAGGAAGGAAGGAAGGAAGGAAGGAAGGAAGGAAGGAAGGAAGGAAGGAAACAAGCCTAGGAGTTCATGAGCCTAATCTACCCTATGTCTAGTTGTGGGGATGCTGAGATAATAAGCCTTTTGGAGGTCCATAGGGAATGGCAAGTGAAGTGTCAGTGACTCCTACTACTCCTCAAAAGGTCCTGATCCACCGCACACAGTGTTGATCCACTAACTCACTAGTGAACTCTCAAAATGGATCTGAGACTAGAGCAGTAACTGTCTCCCCCTTTTCTATGGAAGTTTCCTAAGGTGAACTTGTCCCCCTGACACACACATTTCCCACATTTCCTTATGGTCGCCCCAACCTGATTGATTGCTACTGGTACTCGAGGCTAGCCTGGGATGGTCTGATTGGCCTCTCAATCACTTAAAAGTGGTTACACTGGATGATAAAGCTAGATGTGCACCTTTGAGTCTGGTCTCTGGAGTGCGATTCCCGTGATTCTGTGTGGCCTCTGGTGTTACTCATCCCCCTTCCCCTGGTTCCTGATCCCCACATCTAGTTGCATGGCTTATAATACCTTATTATTTTCTGTGCCTCAATTCATTTATTTACAAAATGCCAATAATATGCACATGGACATTGATAAGGTGGATTCTCAAGGTTCTTGTGAAAATGAAAATTCAGTGAGTTAAATAGGACAGAATTTAAGCTCCTACAGGCAGCTACACAGAATTGCTCAATATTGCTGCTTTTTATTGTTGGCATTGCCGACTTTGAACATGTGCATTATCCCAGACTTTTGAGTGAAGAAGCTGAGCCTGGCTATGATGGCATGAGAAAAGTAAAGACAAAGCTCCTTTATAAACCCTGAAATGTCTTCCTCCAGAACCTGCCTTCTTGCCATGACTCATGCTGGCTCACAGTCCAGTGACACAAGGAAGCATTTGTTTTGAGCCTTGATCAGCCTCTGAGCATGATTCAAGTTGTGCCCACTGCAGGTTCTTAAGGTCTTTCAAAGGAGAAATGGGTATTTGGGTCATGGCTTCTATGTGCAAGACAGAAGGAAAGGAGACAGTGTAAAGAAACACAGGCCATTGACACTTCATGAAAGAGGAAACTGCTGGTTTCACCCCAAAGGAGGTGCCATGTGTGTTAGCTCGTTTATTTCTTATCACTACAATTTGTTTTCTTTGTTTTGTTTTGTGTCTGAGAGTTTGTGAAAATCTGGAGTGTTTTTCTGGTACTGACATGAACATCTGTAACTTTACATAATACTCTAATCCTCTCTCTAAGAAATAGCTTTTTTTTTTCAATTAACCCAGACTATATATAAATCATTCCTTTATGGTTTGTGCTGAAGGGCTCTATTGTGTAGTAAATCTTTGCCATTTAAATTTACACTGGAATATCTTTTCCTTATTCTTTTATTTTAAGCTGTTTCTTGTAGTTTGTTTTCCTGAGACAAGGTCTCCCTAGGAGGTTTAAGCTTGCCCTGGAACTCCTGAAGTAGCCCAGGTTTTCCTCAAATTCTTGACCTTCATGACTCCATCTTTCCATTGCTGGAATTACAGGTAGGTGCCACTATGACCAGCTTGGAATAACTGTTTTAACAGTATAATTGAACTTTGTACAATGACTCATACATTACCAATTTCTTCTTTGCCTCCCTTCACTTTGCCAATCCATCTAACTTTAATATTTACCCTTGTCTCATATAATGTACTTCTCCCCAAAGCAACACCATGGGTAAAGCTGTGAAAGATGTCTCTGCTAGACGGCAACAATAAGAAGGGCATTGCCAGCTGGGCATGGTGGCCCACACCTTCAATCCCAGCAGTCAGGGAGGCAGGGGCAGACAGATCACTATGAATTCAAGGCCAGCCTGGTCTACAAAGTGAGTCCAGGACAGCCAAGGCTACACAGAGAAACCCTTTCTCAACCCTTGCCCCACCCCCAAAAAAAAGAAAAGAGAAAAAGAAGGGCATTGTCACTGTACAACAGGGATGGCAACTATGAGCCAGTCTAGCCATCTGTACCACGTGCTTGGAAACCAGCAGTGGTGCTCTTCCTCAGAAGGGAAGGCCACACCCACTGTCTCCCATTACAGCATTTACGCTCATTCATTTCTGTTCATGTCATTGCGCAAAAATGATAAGTACTGAAGCACCAATAACTCATTCCACTCTTCCTCTTCTTCCCTCTTTCTAATGTGCTTCTCCATGCTTGCAGCACCTGTATCATGTTCTGTATCATCTTCACTGCATTTTCTTTTGGGCAAATATATTCAGAGCCTATCACAAATATATTTTTAATATATTTTACGGTTAGTTTCCTGATTTGTCTGTTGAGTCTTTTCTAATTTTTTTCTTTTAAAAATATCGCATATATTTAATGTGTCCGTTAGAATTTGAGACTTGTCCAACCTACATATCTGATATTTTCTATATTTTGATATTTCTTTAGTGATATTTAAGACTATGTTGAATCAAAATTCCCTACATTCTAACATGTGCATACATATTTGCTTTTAAATAAGCGAAGTTTTGTCTAGTTGTGAACATTTTAAGTGCTGGCCTCCTATTTTCTGCAGAAAAATCTGAGCCTATACATTATTCTTTACTAGAATCTTTCTTGAAATTCGTTTTCATCTTTCTGGGTCAAACTTACCTAGGAAAGAGCCCTTTAAACCTATGCATTTCATTGTCCCGTTATGCATAAAACATTCTAAATATACTTCTGAAGCATTATCTCTGCCTTCTTCTTCAGGATGTGCAGCAAACACACTACTCTACCTCTCTGGTGTGTGTGTGTGTGTGTGCGTGTGTGTTCTTTCTAACTTTTTTAATGTTTTGCTCTCTGCACCTATTGTCTCATTTGTATTGTTTCTAGGCTTTCTCTCAATGGCAAGTTTCTATTGCATTGATAGGAGTTTACTCTTCAGTTCTGTAATAGTTTTATTTATTATTTATTTCCCCCTTACTGAACTCTGCCAAGTCATAATTCATCTCTTTTTATTCGCCTCTGAATAAGTGATTATGCTTCCACTCTGTGATCTTAGCATATTAAAGCAGTTGATTCATTTCTAAATGAAGAATGAAGTATCTTCTTGACATTTCACCTGCATCATATTGCTGGTTGTTATTCTTTTACTTATATTATTTCTAGTAATGACTGTGCATGGGCATCTGTGTTGCTTTTCTTGTTTCAAATTTCATCTGAAATGTTTATCAATAAATCAGGTTTATTTTTAATTAATGAGTGATAGATAAGAGTCGCGTGACAAAGAAGCCAAGCCAGAAACCTGAATGTTGTGGATTTTCTATGTGTTCCTAACTGTGCCTCTGAGTTTCCTGATAATTTTCTTTTCCCCAAGCATAGTCATCGGTTTTAGGAATGTGAATAATATAGAGATTACTGGAGCCCAACCACCATCTCAACAAGGACAGTGTCTTTTGCAAATTGTATCGTCAATAAAATCTTCATTTAGACATCTTCTTAATTCTCAGGACAAAAACTTGTGAGAAAATGTCCATGTAAAGAAAATGTTCAGTACCTCATTCTCAGTTTCCAAGCAAAGTCCTGAGTTTTGTTGCTCTGAGATGTCCCCTTTAATTTAACATTTTGAGGCTTTCTTATAAGTATACTGTATTCGTGGCATTACTGTGCCTGTCCCCTACAAATTATTCCCTGCTGAGGCCATTTAGTGTCCCTCTCGGGTATATGTGTCTAAGGGTAACAGCTTGGTTGGGTGACCAACCTTGAAGAGGCTACATCCGATGCAGCCTTGACACTTTTTTTTGTTGTTGTTGTTATGTTCTTTTTTTTTTTTTTTTTTCAATGCAGTTTATTCAGGAACCTTGAACAATCCTCGGACCCTGGGGAAAGCCAGCCCACAGCTTAAATAGCCTCTGGGTAGCCAACCCAGGCGTGCCACGTGGGCAATGCAGATAGGTCCACATACATGGAAGCAAGCCAGATCCTCAGCCTTAGCCAAATGTGGAATTGTTCGTGACAGAGAGCACTCACCATCGGGAAGGTGGAAGGCGGAAACCAGCTCCATCTTTAAGGCATAGCATTCCGCAGCTCTCTACAGTTCCCCCTTTTTGTTTTAGATGCATCAGGCAAGAGTAGAGGTCTGATCTCTGATATTAGAAATAAATTGGGACTTTGTACCGATGTTCGTTTAGGTGTCATCCACCCAAAGAGCATCAGACCCGTCTGATACCTTTTTCTCAGAGGCGGGACCTGGGGCATCAACCCGCATGCAATCAGACATGCTCTTCTCTGGGTCCAAAATGGCTGACCCTGAGTGCAGTGCTTAGCCTCGCATCCTGAGCGTATCATTTTAGCTTTTTATGGTATCCAACCATGCTTGGGGAGAATGTCCTGCTTCAATGGCTGTAAAGGCCTGAATGATCATGGCTGCATCACACTGTTGTGAGACTCTAATCTTGCATATATACCACAGGCAAACCAAGGAGACCAACACCAGGCCTGCTAACGCTCCCATGCCCGCCCATTCCTTCAGATGATTAATGGCTGCAGCAATCCATGGTGATAATCCTGTGGCTAGTCCTGCGTCCACTCTGGTAGAATTTACTGTGACAATGGCCACTCTCAGCTGCTCCATCGTAGTATCGAATTCTCCAGTCCAATTACCTAAAATATAGCTCGACAATTGTTTAGACAGATTTGCAGCACAGGAAAAATTCTCATGTTGTATGCTAGTGACACAGCCTTGACACTTAAGACTCAGGAAGCATCACAGAAGAAGGAATGGAAAGATTGTAAAGGCCAGAGACCAGGACATCTGCTGCAAGATCCTATCTTCTGTGATAAAGAAGCTGCATTCATGAGCTATGGTTGTCTTAATGGGACCTGCATAATGACAAACCAGTTGACATGCAAATGTAGATGAGGGAGATCTCACACAAGACCCCACTCCTAAAGTAATCGTTATGAAAAGAAAAAGAGAATCCCACTGTTGTCTGGAATTCATCTACATGAACATGTTTGTTTTTGTTGTTTTTTTTTTTTCCTAATTCCTGCCACACCTAGGTTTGACTGCCACCATAGTTATAGTGTTTTACCTACATTGTTGCTCATACTTCATAATATCCCACCCCTTTGAAGACAGACATTACACTGCCATTCCTTACTTTTGTTGTTGTTGATAAGGAGTAAGTCAAAAAGGAGGAGCAGGATATGCCACATCTCTTCACAATGGAATACAGGATCCTCTAAAGAAAAATAATTTTGAGACTGAAATGGCATTTGGAGAGGCATTACAAAGAAGGAGGCAAGGAAGGAAGAAACTTGCCAGTACAAAATTTGTTCTTTTCAGAGAAACCTGAAGTCCTCAACACTTTTAAGCAATATGCTTTGGCTTTCAGACTTACTACCATTTCCATCAAGAGAGTCAAGCCTACTCATCATAGCTGACACAATTTGATGTGAAAGAAGTCATCTTACTTCAGGCTCACAGAATTATTTTGGCAACAAATGAGAGAAATCAATAACAGTAGGCATAATTTCAGGTGGTCTTATAATGAGACAATGATTTACTCTTGATTATGAGTAAATACTCTTTTGTTTTTAAGTGACATCACAAACTAAGGATGTAGAAAGAAGCAACTTGCATGCAAGTTAGAATTTTTATTTGTTTGTAGGCAGCAGAAAGGGTAGTGAGAAAGGAAAATCTTCCCTGTTAAAAGCATCACGAAATCTGCTGTCACATTTGACATTAAAGTTAATTGTGGACAAGCTGAAGCTTCTGACAGATTCTCTGCAGCCAATAATTTAGTAAAAGTGCTCTGCTTCAAAAATCCAAGAATGTCAACTAAAGGTCTTCTGCTAGGGCCTTAAAATGCCCCTTTGTGTAGCAGGATGTAAAAATCAGAAGAGCCTTGCCTCCATCAAAAACTGAAAATTCAAATGATAGGCACTAAGTGCCCTCACTCTGCAAAGGGAAAGACAAAATCTTGCAAAGCAAATGATAAGAAAAGCCTTCCAAGGACCTGCTCATCAGCCATTCTGGGGCTGTAAAAGGATTAAAGCTAGAGGTCTAGGAGAGTGGAGTGGGTGCAGAGTTATACAGTGCTTTAAATATCCTGTCCCTGTAGTTGGTTGAGAATGGCCACCATAGCCCTGCTCATATATTTGAATACTTGGCCTCTGAGTGCTGGAGAGCCATACTGTCTACCTGGGTGCCAGATGAAACTATTTAGAAGGATTAGGAGGAGATATGTCACTGGGGAATGGCTTTGAGGTTTCAAAAGCTCATATAATGGTATCTCATGACAGCAACAAAAGAGGAACTTAAGATACTCCCAAAGAGAAGGAAAGAGGATAAACAAAGAAGCTGTGAGTAAACCGCTAAGGAAGCTTGACCTTGACCACACACACACACACACACACACACACATACACACACACACATATATGAATGAATGACACAAGAACTCTATCTAGAATAATGTTAAGCAAAAAGCTGAAGCCCATGGCAAAACAAATGACAAAAAGCAAAACAAGCAAGTAAATAAGCAAAAGCAACCTTTATTAGAAGCACACCAACCTTCACAGGACAAGGATCCATCACTCTCCTCTCATGAAAGGCATTGCTTATAGAAAAAAGTCTGACCGAATTTGTGTTGATGCAGACTTTGCATAGGAAATCCTCCTGAGTGTTTCATGAGTTCTCAAATGTGTGAATAAGGGGCTTGAGGAGATGGCTCAGTTGGTAAAATGTTTACTGTGTGAACATGAAGACCTAAGTTTGGATCCCCAACACCCAGGTGAAAATTTGGCACGGTGATCCCAGCATGGGAGCAGTGCTGGCTAAGCAGTCTAGCCAACTTGGTGAGGTCCAGGTTCAGGGAGAGACTCGGTTTCAAAGAGTAAAGTAGAGAGGAATTGAGAAAGATAGCTAACATTAACCTCTGTGTACCATGTATATCGTAACCCACACATATGCAGGCACAGACAGACAGACAGACAGAGAACACAGGGGTGATTAACATGGGATGCTCTGCTGGAAAAATCCAGAGGTTGAGGTTCAGTACAAGAGAATGAAAATTGAAGGGCTCCGGGAGACTTCCTGTGAAAACCATCTAGAAAGGGTTGCACTGTGGATATTTGTCTTTGCTTCACAGTTGCTTTCGTTGGCAGAATTAGTGAAGCATCCCTGTGATGACTGTGAGGCCAGTGGACATTTCATTACCTATGAGCATGACAGACATGGCATGTCAGGAGGTGGCTGATACTTCAGTTGCAGAACTCAAGTACCCGCAGCTGTCTCCTGCTTGTGGAGTATATTTGATCTATCCCTATGCCAGACTATTTTAGAGTGATTGTCACCGATATGGCTCAAGAAAGAATGCTTGTGGGACCATTTAAGAGTAGTGGAAATGATAATGGGTAAAACAACTACAGGGACTAGAATATTTAAAGCACTGTATAACACAGATTATAAATTATAAAGGAATAAAGTTAGAGTGAATTGGTATAGGAAGCCTTAGTGCATTTGCTAATTTTCTGTTCCTGGGATAAAATACCGTGACCAGAAGCAACTTTAGAAGGAGGTGCTTATCAAGGTTAACAATTCTAGAGGGATAAGAGTCCACTACAGCAGGCATAGTTGCAGGAGCAGAAAGCTGAGAGATTAGGTCTTTGGCTGCAAGCATAAGGCAGAGAGAGCAAACTGGAAGTAAAGAAATGTTAAGAAAGCTCAAATCTAATCCAGTGCTGTACCTCCTTCAGCAAGGCCGCACCTTCTAACCCTCCCCAAACAATGTCACCGACTGTGGGCCAAATGTTCTAATATTCCAGCCTATGGGGAATATATCTTACTCAAACAGTCACTCCTGGGTTTGGATTCAGTCTAACTCTCTTGCCCATTAGCATTATCATGCAAGTCATTTAACGTTTCAAAGCCCTTGTCCACTACACCAACCCAGCTAGATTTTAACCTGAGTGTACACCTTTTTCTTTCATGGACAGCAAACATGAAAGCATTTATAAACTCTGTAAATGTCAGTTTTGTTCACAGGAAATTGGCTTGGGAACCATGTGACAACGAAGAGCAAAAGCTGAATTGCAAGTATCAATACAGATTCCATCCTGAACTCTTTTTTAAGTCCCTGTAATAACAGTGGCAACCTCTATTTGTTTGTTGTCTCCTATATGCCCAGAAATATGTGGAAGCTTTTCCCTTATCCAACAAGTTTGAATTCCAGGCACTAACTTCCTCACTAAATTCATATTCTTTTGTCTGCAAAATCAGCTGCTTTTATAGCGCACCAACCATGCTCACCTTGAACAAGCACCATTTTTAGTGGCTTTAGGATTTTCCTTTATTAAATTCAGATTTCAAATCACATAATTGTTATTAGTATTTCTAACCCAAACATAATCTATTACAACATGTTTCTCTGATCTTAGAAAATTTCAAGCATGCAGCAGCCTAATGTAATTCTAAGTCCACCATAACTTGAGAATGTGACATTCTCCTAGCATGTTTGGTCTGTTTATTTTAGTCCTATTAGTAAAAACTCCAACCTAGACAGTGGTTTTATTTTCCTTAAATTGGTCACATGGGCCTTAGTGTGCCACCCACTTTATCATCTGCCATTACTTGTTGGAGACTGAGGAAATGGAGCCTACATTGTATGAGCCACCCTGCAGATACTGAAGTGCTCCCTGTCCACTGAGACCATCTAAATAGCCTTATTGCAAATCTGGTTTGGCACAGGGCAGCTCATATTACAGGCATTAAACATTGCTTTTTGTGTTTGGTTGGTTGTTGTTGTTGTTATAATCCAAGTCAACAATGTTATCAGTTTACCATTGTAGCTGCGGAGTGTACCTGAGAACTGATTGAAAAAAAAGGGGGTGAAGCTGTATCTTTTATCTTCACATCTTCACTAATAAAGCTGGAAGTGGTAACATGTGGAAGAACGAGGTTGCCCACCTCACCCCTCCCCGCCCTAGCCCCATCCAAGAGCAGAGAGGCCAGCCTTTGAAATAATGACAGGTCCTTCCACAAGGATAGGTAGACAGAAGACATGGAATAAGTGCATCAAAGGAATCATCAGAGGAACTGTTCTCCTACGTCCCTGATCTTCATTGTAGGACACATGGACCAGAGCCACCTGGGCCGCATCTGTGAAAAGCACAGAGGAGAAGAAATACAGAATACCAAGGCCAGTGAGTTAGTATGCGACAGGTTCAGGGAGAGCAAGGAGATGCTCTCACATATTTATGTTTTTTGTAGAAAGGGAGAGATACTAACTGGTCCATCCCGTGAAACCTAGGGAATCAATGGTAACCTAAACTCCCAGGATTTCCTGGCCCAAACGGCTCTTGACTGACTTGGTTGTAAGCGCATTATTATTTATCTCTTTTTCATATCAGCCACAGGGTTCTTAACGTACCTAACAAGTTGACATGTCACTACTGGACAGTTTCTCAACCCTGGGAGACCTTAAGTTGGGAGAATATAGAGGGCATTTTGAACCAGAAAGTTATCTGGCTGAAATGCAAGCTTTTAAGGCTGTCTGCCACCCACAGAAATTCAGTCAATCTGTATTTCCGCATTGACCCCATTTCAATCTTCTGAATTTAAAATTAATGCAGCATCACTCCTCACTGCATGACTGAAGATTGCAAACTCTGAAATGTAATCGTATGCAAAATGTTAGTAGGGCAAAAGATCAAGGGCATGTGTAAGACAATTTGACACATGCTGAGGCCAAGTCAGAAAGGCCAAAGCAGAAAATAGATTGCAACCAGCAAGGGCATGAAGGAGCAGCAAGGCCAGGCTTTATAAATGCATTAGCAGGGAGAGAACAGTGCCGACTGCCTAATTGTTGTGGTAGGAAGGGAAAGAGAATAAGAAGTAACAGAAGAATAAAGATATTAAATGTCTCTACCATTAGGACATAAACACCAAGTCTTTGGAGAGCTTGGGTTAATTTCTAAGCAAATAAAAGCAAAAGAATGAATTAACAAACCAAAGCTGAATTCTGACTATACTTGAAAGAGAAATGAAAGTTGGTCTCATTAAAAAGAACTTTACCAACAGCTTACTGGACATTGCTGGGGGTCTCAAAGTCATGGAAAACTAGCTCAATGCACAGTTCATCATGTTTTCATCAAAAATAATCCTTTGTCACTGCCTATCACACTGCCATTCATTTTCTCATATCTTCAAGCCTAGAATCTGTGGAGATCTCTCATCTCATCTTCTCATCCGTATTGTTTCCTGTCACCCACTTGGGTTCTCTCCCCACTACTCATTGGAATCCTAATCCTAATTCCTACCATTTGCCTGCAAATTTCATGATTTCCTTGGTTGTAATAGCTGACTAGTATTTCATTGTGTAAATGTACCACAATTTCTGTATCAATTCCTCAATTGAGGGACATCTGGGTTGTTTCCAGCTTTTGGCTATTACAGATAAAGCTGCTATGAACATGGTTGAGCAAATGTCCTTGTTGTATACTTGAGCACATTTTGGATATATGTTTAGGAGTGGTATAGCTGGATCTTGAGGTAGCACTATTCCTAATTTTCTGAGAAAATGCCAAATTGATTTCCAAGGTGGTTATACAAGTTTACATTACCACCAGCAATGGAGAAGGGTTCCCCTTTCTTCACATCCTCTCCAACATGTGTTGTTACTTGAGTTTTTAATCTTAGCCATTCTGATGGATGTAAAGTGAAACCTCAGGGTGGGAATTAAAGAAGATCATCCTGAATGAGGTATCTCAGAAGCAGAAAGACACACATGATATATACTCACTTATAAGTGGATATTAGACCTATAATATAGGATAAACATACTAAAATCTGTACACCTAAAGAATTTAAGCAAGGAGGACCACCCTGGGTAAAATGACCAATCCTCATTCAGAAAAGCAAATGGGATAGACATTGGAAGAGGGGAAAAAACAGAGAACAGGACAGGAGCCTACCCTCTGAAAGACTCTACCCAGCAGGGTATAAAGAAGATGCGGAGACTCATAGCCAAACACTGACCTGCCATGGGCTACATCTGTGCAGGGCAGAGTGCAGGGAATCTTATGAAGAAGGGGGAGATTAAAGACCTGGAGGAGACAGGAGCTCTACAAGAACAACAACAGAACCAAAAACTTTGGGCCCAGGGGTCTTTTCTGAGACTGATACTCCAACCAAGGACCACTCGTGGAGAATACCTAGAACCCCTGCTCAGATGTAGCCCATGGTAGCTCAGTCTCCAAGTGGGTTTACTAGAAGGGGGAACAGGGGCTGTATCTGACATGAACTCAATGGCTGAATCTTTAATCACCTCCCCACCCCAGGGAGGAGCAGCCTTGCCAGTCCACAGAAGAAGACAATGCAGCCAGTTCTGATGAGACCTGATAGGCTAGGGTCAGAAGGAAGGAGAGGAGGACCTCCCCTATCAGTGGACTTGGGAAGGGAGAGTGGGATCGGGAGGGGAGAACTTGGAGAGGGTCATGGGAGAAGAAAAGGGACGGAGGGTGTGATTGGGATGGAACAAGAGAGGGGGCTACAGCTGGGATACGAAGTGAATAAATTGTAATAAAAATTAAAATATTTAAAAAAGAAATCCTATTCTTTCTGTGTTCTAATGCATCTGTTCATTCTCTCATCTCACAGTTTAACTCTCCTGTCCACAGAAGTTACTTCCCAAGATCAATTCCTTCACCAGCCACATTTTTTTTGTTTTTGTTTTTTAACTTTAGTTAATTATACTTTATTCACTTTGTATCCCCCATAAGCCCCTCCCTCCTCCCCTCCCAATCCCACTCTCCCTCCCCCTTCTTCACGCATGCCCCTCCCCAAGTCCACTGATAGGGGAGGTCTTCCTCTCCTTCCTTTTGATCTTAGTCTATCAGATCTCATCAGGAGTGGCTGCATTGTCATTTTCTGTGGCCTGATAAGGCTGCTCCCCCCTCAGGAGGAGGTAGTCAAAGAGCAGGCCAATCAGTTTATGTCAGAGTCAGTCCCTCTTCCCATTACTATGTAACCCACTTGGACACTAAACTGCCATGGGCTACATCTGTGCAGGGGTTCTAGGTTAACCCCATGCATTGTACTTGGTTGGAGTATGAGTCTCTGGAAAGACCCCTGTGTTCAAATTTTCTGGTTCTGTTGCTCTCCTTGTGGAGTTTCTGTCCTCTCCAGATCTTACTATTTCCCTCTTCTTTCATAAGATTCCATGCATTCTGCCCAAGAGTTACCCGTAAATCTCAACATCTGCTTGATGGTCTACAGGGCAGAGCCTTTCAGAGGCCCTCTGCACCAGCCACATTTTTATTGTTGCAGTTCTTTTCCAAAATCACTGAAGTTCACAGTTTTCTGTCAACCCTTTGTCCACCATGATGCTGAAGCTCTATCTTGTGACATCTACCCTCAGTAAGCCCTCTCTTCACTAATCAATGCCACTTTCCCAAATTTCTCCACTCCCTCCTCTATAAAAAGCATAACTGTCATCCAGCACCTGAAGTGGCACACTCACTGAATATGAGATGCTTGGATCCAGGCCTGGCATTTCTGACTCAGCTGTTCTTGCAGGTGTCTGAGTTCTCATTTGCATCTGCCTTTGAATGCCTTGAATTCTGGGACCAAAATTAAAAAGAGCGATCAGAGAGGAACAGCAAGGTACTGAAAGAACAGAACTGAGCTTGGACCATTATGTATGTTTTTCTTAGAGGTTAATTGTCTTTGAGTTAGAGAACAGAAACCTAAATTCTTGACGACTTAACAAAGATTTACTTCTCTCTCAACATGATTCCTTGCATGGAGAAAAGAGTAGAGAGTAGAAAGCAGGGATGCTATAGCACTCATGTCCCCAGACCCCTTGAATACTGGAGTGCCACCTTTTTGCTTTGTTTTGTTTATTTTTGAGACTGCACTTTAATTACAATATGTCTTCCTTTCCCTTCCTCCCTCTAACATCCTCCCCCATAAAACTCCCCCCATTATCCTTCAAATTTATGGCCTCTATTAGTTGTTATTGCATGCATACATGTATTTATATAGACAAATATATTTCAAAATATAACATGTAGAGAGCATCTAATGTTACTTTATGTATGTTTTTAGGCACTAGACAACCAATTGGTGCTCTCTTTCCTGGAGAGGACCATCTCTCCCACTCCCAGCTTTATTCAACCTGTAGTTCTTTGTGTAGGGTTGATGTGGGGGATCCCCAAAGGTGTCTCAGCAGGCAGGTAAACAGACCCCAAAGAGGTGAGACTTAACACTCAGTTCAGACTTCATCAGCTTGGGTCAAACTTTGGGAATCTGATGCTAGGTAGTTTATTGCCAGCATATTTAAACACAGTAGAATTTGGGGGAAAGTTTCCTGATGTAACACAATCCCCTGTGCACAAGAAGGCATTATTAGAAGGAAAGTCAACTCAAAGTACACGTCATTTCTTCCAAGAAGATTGGTTCTAGAGATAGGTTACATGCATTAGCTTAAGGACTAAAAAATGACCTGGCCTGGTCTTGGTCATACCGATAGTGTAGAGGTCATTGGGGATATTAGTCAACTCTGGTCCTAGTGTTGAGAGCTTGATATGGCCTGGCCCAACATTAATACAGATAGCCAGTCTATTAATCACCTCCAATCTCCAGCTTCCCGGATGAAAAAACAGGCTATACATCTATGGTGGTTTGAATAGGAATGCCCCCCCACCTATGAACTCATGTGTTTGAATGCTTGGCCCATAGGGAGTGACACTATTAAGAGAGGTGACCTTACTGGAATGGATGTGGCCTTGTTGGAGGAAGTGTGGTCCACAGTTTTTCCTTCCGCTGCCTGCAGATCCATATGTAGAACCTTCTGCTCTATCTCCAGCATCGTGTCTGCCTGTACGCTGTCATGTGTCCTGCCCTGATGACAATGGACTAAACCTCTGAAGCTGTACGGCAGCCCCACTTAAATGTTTCCTTTTATAAGAGTTGCTGTGTTCATGGTATCTCTTTACGTCAATAAAATCCAAACTAAGACAACATCCTTCTCCTTAAAAGGACAGTCCTGTGTGCTTAACATTTCTAGTTTCTCTAGCGATCAGTGGACTCAAGAACCTTCATGGTCCCAACAGGTTGAAGCCTTGTGGACTTTTCCTCATCCCATTTCATTGTTCATTGTTCATCTCATGTTTGGGCAGTCATGTCCATGTGGCTTTACACATATAATTTCTGATGTTACTAGGAGCAGATACCTATTAACAATATCAGATACCAGCATGGCATAATAACCCCATATGTATAATAGTGGCACACAAACCTTGGGAGCAACCAACAGCTCTCTAATTGGATTTAAGTCATATTCACCAAGAGGGAAACCATGTCTGGACTGGAAACCAACCTAACGATTTAGTGCTAGTGAAAGCATGGAGGAGCATTGGAGGAGAATCTACAACTATGTTTTTACTAAACCAGCATAATCCCTAACAACGATATAGAAACACTTGTATTTAGACCCACAGATAAATGTAGCATTCAGCCCGCATCAGAGAAACTTCTCTTTGAAACTCTTTGAGTGAAATCTTTGTTAAGCAGGAAGCACATTAGTCAGCTCAATGGGGAAGTCATCAGAGACAGTGACCACTAGAGAAAATCACAACCAAACAAAGAGTTATGGTATCAATGCTGAGATAAGATCCAAGGTCTACCACATGCTGAGCGTGTGCTGTGTGGCTTGAACTACACCCACAGCCTTAAAACTTCAATTGACACGACTTCCTACATAGACTTCTAAGGGAGCTGAAAACAAGGACAGGGAAGGGATGAGGTCAAGCACAGGAACTCCATTCTGGGTCAGACTGAATGCGGGGTGAATCACTGATATTCATATTCAATGCACAAAACCTAGTCAAATGGCCCAAATCCTTAATTCAACAGATTTAGGGAATATAGTTTAGCTCTGTGCCTTGGAAAGAGAAGAAAACAAAGATATTTCTGAGGACAGATATTTCTGCCCATTCTCTAAGTCTCAAGTTTTTCAGTTTCCTAGAACATATTCTTAGGTCATCCTCAATTTTATATGTACTTATTCTCAATTTAAAATCACTTATTACTGTCAGAGAGTCAATCTCTTGAATTATTTGCTATAATCAGTCATGTTACATTAACCTGTCTTAAAAATTTTTTTCCTCTGTTTGGCTTTACCTAGTTTCTTGGCATTTCTCAGCGCTGTTGGCGACTGGATTCTGCCTCTTTTCCTCCCCACTACACACAATAGAATGCAGACCTCCAAAGGCTGATTATTTCATCTCAAAAGACAACCAGCTGTGTCCATTAGTGCCACATCTATACTATATTTCTATACACCCATATGCTGAGTTTCCCAGAATTATCTCTGAAATTAGAGCTCAAATCCTCTGACACCCCACTATGAGCTACAAACCTTCAATATAGCATGAACCTCCCTAAGTTTCAGCTACCTAGTCTCCAAATTGTGATAACAATATCTATTTTCGGAGTTGGGAGGAGTAAAATCTTTGTTAAGCATGAAGCACATTAGTCAGCTCAATGGGGAAGTCATTTGAGCACTATTAAACTAGGAACACAAAAGAAAGAATAAGCAGTGTTGTATTATTTTAGGATTATGCAGAGTATTGGAAATTAGATGATAATCCAGGATGTCACTGCTACGCCTCACATAACTAGGCTGTATTTAACACCTTCCCCCTTGTAAAAAGGCATTAAAATGAGACTCTCTAGCTTTGTTTTGGAAGAACAAGAGAACAATAAAGAAAGTGGCACATTACTTTATTATTACCTCACATCCTGATGCAGGGAGTTGGACTTCATCTGAACAGAATTTCGAACCAATTACATCAGCCTCACCTCCAAGTTACTTCTGACCACAGAAAGAAGAAGACAGAAGAGGAATTATTCACTAAGAGTGGAGAGAAGAATCAGAAAAGACAACTGGACAGAGGGCCATGTATTTCCAAACTCTCCATCCTAATGGGAGAGACAGAGTGCTGGCCCCCATGGAAAGACAGAAAAGCACTAGCTGGAAGTCCCGTTCTCTGGGCCATCAGAGCTGTGGTGTGTGGGTCTGGCTCAGTTTTGTATTCGAAGGCTGAGAGACTTGGCAAAGCTCAGTGGGTGAGTAATGAGAGGGCAACAGAGTGTAGGTACACATCTCCCAAAGAAACCACTCAAGAAAGATAATTCTATCACTCTGCTCCAGGTTGGGGAATCATCAGTGCGAGAAAAAATAGGGGCATTTCACATCCCTGTACCCGGAGGCAACAGATGGCAACTTGACACCTAAGTGTCACTGAAGCAACACTGAAGGCTTACCCGTGATCCTTTTCTTGCATGGTCCAACCTGAAAGGACAGAGCAAGACTATAGGAGGTGGTGACTGGAGCAGGAAGGGCAGAGGAGAGAATGATTGGCAATGCTTTTCTCTCCAACAACAGGCTTCTTAACCTGAGACAGGGCTGTCTTGCAGTGCATGGGAGTTTAAAAGCCCAATTTTAATGTTAGTGTCACTGAAATAAGACTGGTGTTATGACTAATGCATGTAAGAAATGTTATAGGCCCTTCAATCCGGGATAGAAAAGCCTGAGCCCAGAAAAAAACCCTGGGAGAAAGATAATCCAGCATCACACTGCACCTAGCCTGTTCTCTTCAGCTCTTCATCCAACCATTGCTCCTATGCTCAGCCCAATCAATATGGTGACCATACATTCACCTGTAAATTCAAATGCTTGTAATTACATTCATTCAGAAAATATCTATAGAGTGCTACGCTAGTTATTTCTCTTGTTGCCTGTGATGATATTATAGATGATATATAGCATATATCCTGTGAATATGTGTGTGTGTGTCTTGCAAAACAAATGCCCTGTGAATAAAAGTTCTTGGGATAGCTTGGGATGGAGCCTGGCCTTCTTGGACCATAGCTGCTTATTGCCTCTGTATGCTTTAGTGGCTAAATATGCTAAATCATTTCCCTAGGCAAGTGTTTCCTAGTCAGGGATCACCTTCTGAAAGAGTCTCAGTTCAGACCTTCTCCTTTCCCAAAGCTTGCATTGTGTGAGGGTTTGTCTTGAAGGAACATTTGCTGTTGTCCTAATATGTATAGTACAGTTACAGAGACTACATTTTCTTTATCTGTAATTTTAAACTTTCACATACCACTTTCCTCTTTATTTCTCTTGTCTTTTTGCTCTCTCACTGTAGATCTATATAAGAGCAATGAGAAGTAGCCATGCCATGGTTAAATACTATGGAGCATGTAATTTTCTCCACCAAAGGAATTAGTCCATTACTTCCGAGTTCAGCACTATTCAAGTCTTCAGACTATGGACAGAAGTTCCTGATAAGAGTCTCTGTTCCCCTCTGAACTTCATGATCTGGACTGCCACAGTCTGCTTCTGTTGACCTTCTGACCTTCTAATCACACCCCGACCATGACCACCACCACCAGATTGGCTGATGAAGCTCTGCTTGCAGCATTCTGGGGCTTTTCTGACTCAAAAGTTCCAATTCTTCCTACAAACTACTTCCATATCCTACAAACACCTTGGTCAAGTTTTCTCACAGCAGTGATCCCATTCTTGGTGGCAGTTTTATTTTTAGTTAATTATCACCTTGCTGTTATACAATAACTTGGAAACAGCAACTGAAGTTAGAATGAGTTGATCTAGACGCACAGAAGGCACAGAGTGTTGTGGGAGGGAAGCCATGGTATCAGGAGCTTGAGGCGGCTGCTCACATTATATCTGCAGTGAGGAAGCAAATGAATGTCCGTGCTTGGCTTTCGCTCTCCTTTTATTCAGTCTGGAATCACAGCTACTGAAATGGTGTCACCTACGGGTAGAGTGGGGCTTTTCACATCAATTAATCTCATCTAGATGCTCCTTCATGGGTATTCGCAGAGGCTAATCTAGTTTAGATGGTTCCTCGTGGGTATTTCCAGAGGCTAAGCTAGTCTAGATAGCCCCTCACAGATGGATGAGAAGCTTGTGTCCCAGGTGATTCTGGATCCTGTCAGGTTGACAATCAGTACTAAACATCACAAGTACCAAACACTATTCTGTTGTACCCAGAAAAATTTCATTCATGAATGAAATAAATATAAGTACAGTTCCCATAGATACCATGATGGCTTTGCTCATGTCAGTTGGGCTGGCTTCAGCTAAATGCTGCAGAAATTCCTATTTTACATGTTTTTAGTTACATCAAAGGTGGTATTTGGGAAGAAGTAGATGGGCATGAGGCAGAGTGACAGAGTCACCTTAACATTGCTCACCATTGTTACTACTGATCTGAATTGGCCTGTTGCTGTGAAGCAGTAGATTTCTTCCTCATCTTCACTGATAATTTGGTAGGATGAAATCCCAGGCAAGGTATGTGTGTTCAGCTCTGTAATGAAGAGTTTTGGAGTCTACAAGACCAGAGGCAATACAGAAAAAGAAATGAAGTAGAGCAGGGTGGGGAAGAGGAGAAGGAGAATAAAGGTCAACAGAAAAAGTCTCAGGTGTTCAAATCAGGAGTCCCATTTATGCGTGTGGGTTCTGGCCAACTTTGATCTTTCTACCTCAAACTCATCTTCCTCTCCTGACAGCTTCTGTATAGTATCCGCATTTGGGGGTAGGGGAATGCTGAAAGACAGGAAGACGGATGGTAGATAGATGATACATATATGTATACATGATAGATACATAGATAAATAGATGATACATAGATAGATGGACAGGTAGATAAATAGAAGATACATAAATAGAAATAGATAACAGAAGATAGATGTGAGAGATGATGATAGATAGCTAGATGACAAATGGAGATTAATAGATGATAGAGACAGACAGACAGACAGACAGACAGACAGATAGATAGATAGATAGATAGATGATAAATAGATGATAGATGGAAGAGATAATGATAAAAGATAGATGATGGATGGATGGGTGGATGGATGGGAAAGATCGTGACACAGTTAAATGATAGACAGGCAAACAGATGGGTAGATATATCATGTAACTTCCATGTAAATCTAGTCAATGGGGGTCAAGACTAAGTCCTTTATAGTAGTAGTTCAATGAGCCTGTCACTAGGACTTCAAGTATTATATACTGAAGAGATACAAATAGAGTGGGAAACCTTGTCTTGTCCTGATTTTAGTGGGATTGCTTTAAATTTCTCTCCAATTAATTTGATGCTGATTATTGGCTTGCTGCATATAGCCTTTGTTGTTTTTCAGTGTGGGCCTTATATCCATGATCTCTCCAAGACTTTTAACATGAAGGGGTGTTGGATTTTGTCAAGTGCTTTTTCCACAGCTCATGAGATGATCATGTTTTTTTTTTCTTTCAGTTTGTTTATATGATGGATTACATTGATGTAGTTTTGTATATTGAACCACCCCTGCATCTATGAAATGAAGCCTACTTGATCATGATGGATGGTAGTTTTAATTTGTTCTTGGATTCAGCTTGTAAGTGTTTTATTGAGTATATTTGTGTCAGTGCTCATAAGGGAAATTGGTCTGCAATTCTGTTTCTTTGTTGGGTCTTTGTGTGGTTTAGGTATCAGGGTAACTGTGTCCTCATAGAATGAGTTTGGCAATTTTCCTCTGTTTCTATTTTGTGGAATATTTTGAGGCTCTCACCAGACAGTGTTTGGAAAGATCGCTGAATGAAGCAGAAAAGTAAGCATGAGATGATCCAAAGAAAAATCACTGTGACAAATAATCCAAAAGCCAGCATATGGAGCAAGAGTGAGCACTGAGACAGAAAAGCTGATACTAACAGGCCTGAGAAGGAAATATTCTGTACAATGGGAAGAGAACTGACTAGTGGAGATAGGGAAACAGGAAGCCTTGGCAGGAACTCTGGGCATGTAGAAGAGTAAGAACTGCCCATATTAAATGCATGTCTTCTAGTGAACCTGGCAGGAGTTGTAGGTAGGATGGATATGGATGTGAAGAACAAGCACGAAAGAATTAGATTATGGGGCTCTCCATCCTCATAGAAACAATCCATTGGTTTACAGTTGTAGGGTGCTATTCTGAACAGGCTCTAATACCCAGAAGAGTGTGGCTCTGCTTTAGAACACCAGGATGCCAGTGAGCAGCCAGTGTGCATCTTTACTCAGTCATGTGAGCTCGGCACCACATGGACTCATGCTCAGTCAGCTTTCTTTGCTCCGGTACGCTTGTAAGAGTGATTTCTAGAAAGGATTTTATCCCTGCTTCTTTTTCTCTGGAAAAAAAGAAAAGAAGGAAGGAAGGAAGGAAGGAAGGAAGGAAGGAAGGAAGGAAGGAAGGAAGGAAGAAAGGAAGGGGAAAGAAAAGTCATGCAAACTGCCCTAGGCTGCCCTAATTCCTTTCACTCTCACTACAGAGTAGCATGGAAGTTTCCCCTTTTAGAAAGTTGATGTGTGGATTTGCTTACATGTGCAGGGTTTTTGTTTATATTTTTGTTTTTGAAAATTTCAAGGATTCACTACTATCCCAAGAATCAAAGACAACAAATAGAAAATCCTTCTATTCCTTCCATCTACTTGATAAAAGGATTAGAATTTCTTTCATGTAAAGTACACTCATCTTTTAAACAGATTTTAAACAACCTAAGTTTTAACAGAGGAACCAAAGCCAATTCCATATCTTACATGTGTTGGATATTAATTAATGAAGTTAATTAAAGCAATTTAAAATCTCCCTTTCCTGATTTCATTAGCACTGGCTTTCCAACTAATAAAGAACCCTTCTTTGGAATTATGAATTGATATGGAAATCACAAATTGCAGAGGCATTTATGGAGGAGACTAATTTATTCATTAATTACTAAAATTCACTGACCATAAATTTGTCACAGAAATAAAACTCTGGCACTTATGCCCAGATGCACTCATAAATAACTAAATAATTAAACTCACAGCCAAAGAACAAAAGCTGCTCAATGGGCACAATGAAATCCAAATAGGAGTACCACAGGACAAAAATAGAACATGCAATAGAAATTATGCTAATCTGCGTGTCACCCTGTCAAAGCTTTTATGTTAGCAATTTCCAGAAACTTCACTTTGTTCCTCAAAACTTAGTTACTGGTCAGTGTCCCTCAATAGTGACAAAGTATTAGAAGCTTCCCAAAGCAAAGACTGTCCCTGGCAACACTGTTGGTGGTGGCTGTGGTCTTGTCATCCCGTCGCTGAGGCGCCTCCAGATTTCTGTGTCCTCAGCGTGGACCCCAGCTGTTCACGAGTCTGAAGCCAGAAGGCTGCAGAATGGAAACCCAGCTGACCGTCAACACTTCCCTAATGGCCATGCTCAACACCTGCATTAAACAGTCACTTACTAAACTTAAGTTTTCTTTAGCTTCAAGCAACACAACTGATGCTCAAATTTTTTATTACATTGCACAAAGTCACACCAGACCAAGGGATGTACATTTCTATATTCCTGACTCCAAAATTCATACTTTTGCCTTTTCAGTTTGACCTATGGATAGAAGCTTAAGTCTCTCACTGGCTCCCATCCTCTGCAACATGCCACACAGAAACGAATACAGACATACCTGGTGGCTTCCCCAGCCCCCATAGGCCAGCCTGCTATCAAGCCAGTGACTTCGTCTTCCACATGCACTCTAGTTCAGCAACTCCTTTCTGCCTTTGGAAAGTCAGTGTATCAAAGTCAACCCGGAGACCCCCACTGTGTCAGATGCTTGTTGACTCTCAGTGATGACGTCTACCTCTACCGTGCTCTTTCATTTCGGATGAAACCTGGAGGAAAATGAGGGGAGACCCCCACAGATGATGAACTAAGGTAGACACCAGGAGCGCAAGAACTATCACAATCATTAACCAATGCTGCTTCTTCCTGCCTCACCAGTTTTTAAAATAAGAAATAATTGCAGTTGGGGTCCTAGACCTTGAACTTGGTGTGTTCACCCTCTCGTGTACTAGCTGAGTCACCTTGGGCATCAGTACGTGAGCCTGAAAAGGAAGCAACAAGGAAAACAGCCCCACAGATACCCTTCCCTTCACCGCAGAGCGGATTTTTAATGCAGGAATTGAGCTCAAGGAAATCATACACATACCAGTCCATCAATGCTCTGCTTCTTTACAAGTAGTCCTACACAGTAACACTGTGTGCCCGACCCGGAGGCAGTAAGCTGTATCATCAATGAGTGAACATCTCCTGTAAACTCTGAGGAATTATATAGATATTATACATGGCGTTTGTTTAATGACAAGAATCCTATCTTAACACTCGTAGATTAGGATAGTATATGGCACCATGCCATGTTGATTTTGAGCTCTTGTAGAAGTTTCTAGATATGAAATCAAACTAACGCTGTGGCTCTGTCCGTAGAGTGACTCTCAATCTGAGTAAATGGCAAAACTCTGATTCCCAGAGCCCAGGACACTAAATGGTCTCCCCTTGGCTTTCCAGAGAACACTCAGATTCTCATAAGGAAGAATCTTCTTGCCTGACCTGAATTGAAAACCACATTGGTATTCTATGCAATGGCTCAGGTCACCGACGTTTTACAAGGAAATCAAATAAGTAAATCAATAGTACAGAACTGTTTGCCCCAGGGCCCATCTGCTACCCTGTGCTTCATTATGGTACTTAATATTGCCATGATTCTGGTTCCTCTCTGGTGATTTCAAGGAATAAACAGTATTTTGAATGTATGAAAAGTCATTATACATTCATCTAAGCAGGTTCCAAAGAATTCTTTACACGCCACTGAATATTGGGTATTGCATGGCCCTGGGGTGCTCTGCCAGAATCCAAATCATGCATTACAGGTCAGGCTAGCCATGGGGGAGAGAAAACAAGAGTTATTTGCCTCTCTGTTCTACGCATTCCCTCACAGGCTAGGTGCCCTTACTTTTATCCACCAGCAAAATAAGAAAGCATATTTTTTTAATTGCCTATGTTAGACTTACTGTTATTAATTTCTATAAATGGAAAAAGTGCAAATTAATGTTCTTCTTCTATGTCACAACTGGACAGTTTTCTCCCAAGGCTGAAATAATACCTTTCAGCCACAGCATTCTTTCCCCATCAAATTAACTGCATCATCTCTGTCCCTGTGAGCAAAGTATAAGAAGCATGTTGTAGTCTTTATGCCACAAACAAATGGAAATGAAATAACTATCACCAAATCTTTCTTTTCTTTTTTTTTTTTTTCAAGACAGGGTTTCTCTGTTTAGCCCTGGCTATCCTGGACTTGCTTTGTAGACCAGGCTGGCCTCGAACTTACAGAGATCCACCTGCCTCTGCCTCCCTGAGTGCTGGGATTACAGGTGTGACCCTCTACTCCCAGTTTACTATACCCAAATCTTAATCCCTGATTCTAGAAACCTGTTCCCTTGTACTCTTCCAGTAGTCCACATCATTCTTTTGGAAGAATCAAGACCATGGATCCAGGCCAATAAGATGGGCTCTGTCCTACGTAGCTGATATATGGTACAAACGTAAGTAAGAAAGAGCAAATTTCAGGTGAGAAAATATTGATGGCACATTGTCGGGAGAGATTAATAAACCATCCATTCATTATTCTTGTTTGCATTCTATAAAGTGGTGATCCCCTATATAAAGACCATGAACCCACTGGGTACTGAGATAGCACATTATAAAAATGGGTAGAAGCCATGTGTTCAACACATACCACCTCAAGCACTATCAACACTATCATGTCGCACACACGTAACTATTACTGCCTTTAATTTTATACAACTTACATAACTGCTCTGATTTATGAAGTATGAAGTGCCATTAAGATCCATTATGAGTTTTTAATTCTTCACTATGCTATAATTATGTGATAAAAGATTAAATATCATTATGTAGGAGTTACTGGAAAATAACTGATGTTTGTGCATTTAGAAAGTCAGGAAATTAGAGCCAGG
Organism: Meriones unguiculatus; assembly: GCF_030254825.1. Classification (NCBI taxonomy): domain Eukaryota; kingdom Metazoa; phylum Chordata; class Mammalia; order Rodentia; family Muridae; genus Meriones; species Meriones unguiculatus. Next base: position 98,363,677 of record NC_083357.1, on the reverse strand, counting down.
GAGATAAGGTACAGGTAAAATTTGCCTCCAAGCCTGATGCCCTGAGCCAGACCCCTAGAACTGGTTCCCTCAGGATGTCTCCTGATTTCTGCACTTGTGCCATAACACATGCTTGTGCACACACAAAAATTAAGTGGTTAATTAATTAAAAGTAATAACTCCTGAACAACTATTATATACGATGCAGTCAAATCTATGTTACAAAATCCAGTAGGCTTCTTGGAACTTAGCATCTTACTGAACGATAAAGACATATTCAGGAAATGTTGTTAGCCTGTGACTCACTCAGTGTTTCCTTATCTACATTCATATTTTCATGTATTTATTTTTGAAAGCTTTTGTTTCCAAAGCAATCCAAATTAAGTACCATTTTTATTTGGCCTTTTAAAACTAAACTTCCTATTAGTGGTTTTTCTTTAACTTTTTATTGATTCTTTGTGGGTTTTACCTCATGCACCACAATTCTACCCATCTCCCTGTACCTCCATATCTGCCCTCTGACCTTGCAACCTCCCCCCAACAAAAGAGAACAAAAAATTAAAAATAACAACAAAAATTAAATAAGAAAACAAAAATCTCTCCGTGGAAGCTGTCGTGTATCCCACAGTATCCCCTTTTGCCCAAACAGCTGGAGAGACGAAGGCTCAGGCGGTAAAGTGTTTGCTGTGCAGGATTGAGGACCTGATTTCGGTCCAGAACTTATATAAGACTAGCATCTGCTCATGTTTCTGCACTTCCCTCCATCCTCTTTATAATATGCCAAGAACAAAACAGGTACAGTTCCACCAAAGTTTGCTACGGGGAGGCAATGAGATCACTGGCTTTACTTCCATGGGAGAAGGGTTGCTAGCAGGAGCATGGGTGACTCCAAAGCTGTACTGAAAACCCAGAACACGGATGGCTCCCCCATGGCTGTAAAAATGGAGTCCCCTCTAAGCCTGCAGTGAACATCTTACTCTAGCACCTCCCCAGACACAAGACTTCTGCAATTAGAGTAGACAGGCTTATAAATGCCTGGTATATCCAGTGGTGAATAACAGACCTTGCCTCAAACAAGATGAAAAGCAAGGACTGTCACCTGAGGCTGTCCTGTGACTTCTGCTTGAGTGCTAGGGCATGCATATACCTGCATTCATGAAGAACAAGAAGTACACATGTGTGCATGTGTATACACAGAGAGGGGGACAGAGAGGAAGAGAAGGGAGAGAAGGAGGGAGAGAGAGAGAGCTTAGATAATTGACCTTTGTAGCCTAGGCAATAATACTAGATCTCAACCAGGAAACAGAAGAAAGACAGCTCACAAGAAAAGCACCGAGTAATCATGAAATGTTTCCCCAAGCGACTGAGGCCTCAAAATAATTATCCAGATCACCTGGACAGTTATTTAATGCAGCTTCTCATCCCCTGTGACTGACCTGACTCAGTCTTAAGCAGCCTGGGAAGTGTGTATCGTAATTCAAAAGACAATTCCGATGATCACCTGGGTTTATACGTCACTGACCCAACCTTCTGTTCAGGGATTATCCTGATATTTTCTAATCACCCTGGTGTTTTTCTAGGCTTCCATGACTCACAACTGGCCAATGTGCAGAGAGTAAGAGAGAGCGAGATAGCTATATCACATCCTTCCCCCAAGGCTCAGGGATCATCGTGGAGGACGGCATGGAAGGATTTTAAGAACCAGCTGTGAATGATAACCCCAAGGAAACAGTATTTTTTTCAGACACAAGGCACATGTATATATGAGATCACCGTGATGGTGACTTTACCACAAACACGTGCACAGGATCAAGCTACGACAATCCCAGCATGAATAGGAGAGGGGTCCGTGGAGTTCGTCCCCTGCCTGAAGAGCTATTGGCAGTTGGCAGCTGCTAGGAGAGGGAGATTCAGTCTTCTCCATGGATGCATCCCTTGAGATACTACCCACGCTCCAGCACCTGGTCCTACCCCCATGCAACCACAGGCAGCACCAAGTGAACTCAATTTGAAAGTAATGAGCAGACAAAGTAGGGACGCACAGGTGATGCTGGGAAAAAAGGAGGAACTAAACAGGAAAGAAATGTGAATTTGATCAAACACTCTATAGGCATTCCTGAAATTCTAAAAAATAAAAAAAAAAGACTGAACTGTCTATTAAGTGGGAAGTGAGAAAAATCCTTCAAATAAAAGGTGATTTTTAGGAAACACATTGATACAAGTGGCTTAAAGGAGGTTTGTGAGACAAACCTAGCTATGATGAGATTGGTTGAGGACACATGGTAGAAGAGGGAAGGCAGGCCCATGGTGAGTTTGCATTTGCAGCAGTGGGGGAACAGGCAAGGGCAGGAAGCTCAGCAGAGCAGTACATGGCCTGGGGACAGAGAAGGTGGGCATCTGAGCTGGGCTAGCAGACTAGAGTCAGACCAAGTGAATCCAATAGCACTCCCCCAAATAATTTCATGGTTTAATTTTAATGTTTACTACAATCAAGATTTCCAAACTTTTATGAGATTGGAATTGCTCATGCACAGAGCGAAGCATTTCCATGACGTCACCTTCCTTCTCTGACAACAGTGATAGAGATCCCGTCCACAGTCCACATGGTGGGAGGGTTCCATGTGGCTCTGGGAACGAGCAAGGAAGGGTGCAGGGCCCTGCTTAAAGGTAGTCGGACCAGCGCTCCAGCCCAAGCACTGCCGGTTGCCAGCTGGGTGATCTTGGCTTGACTTCAGCTCAGGTTCCCTCTAGCTAAGTCTGAACAAAGCCCAGTGTTCTGAGTTTAATGTTGGTATTAAAGGTAAAGTGTTGTACCTTGCCTTTGCCCACAGTAAGCACTCAATAATGCTAGGCACTACTGTAGTATGTAGCATAGGCAGTGGAACTCAAGCATGAAAACTGTTTTAGAATAGAGAATATTCAAAGATTCTATCGGACACACAATTTTATTTCAATTTTTTGTTTTTTGTTTTTTTTTTTTTTTTACATTTTGTCATGTAAGTTTTTTGTTTTTTCTGGTGTCTAAGAGGCACAAACGCCTCAGGGATTGTATTTGCCTGCCCCCTAGTGTTAAGATGTACCCACTTCAGCATAGGCGTGCAAAGCTCCTAAAGGGCTCACTGGATGGATGATTAGAAATGGAAAGCCTGGAGAGATAAAGTGAAGGCTACAGTGTCTTAAAGGGCAGGGTTGGAATATCAGGCTCAGAATTATTCTTCTTCATGGTTTTTCTCCAACCAGCACAAGGAAACATGGAGAAGTAAACCTAACTATAATTTTTACTGGCTATAAAGTCATGTCTTCTACTTCATCTCCCAGCAGTGAGGCCATTCTCACTTTGCCATGGAGGGCTGTGAACAGTCAGAGCATCCCAGCACTTGGCAAAGACAGCCCAATATGATGCTGAGATTAAAAAAGAGAGCCTGGGATCAGAGGGAGAAGTCCTCTACCAGTGAAGAGCCAAGTCAGTCAGCACTCACTGAGGGGCCTGCAGGCATGGCTGGGTGATTAAGAACGCTTCCTGCTCTTCCAGAAGAGCCAACTCTAAATCACAGCACCCACATCAGCTGACTCACAACTGCCTGGAACTGCAGTGCCAGGGAAGTTCAGGTTCCAGGGGCACTACACACTCAACACAGATACACATACATACATAGAAATGGGAGAACCCAGCAATCACACTCCTGTATTTTAAATGCCTTTGCATTTAAACTTACTGGTTTGACTGCTTTGTTATTGGGGGGGGGGGTATGATTTTTGTTTTTCATTTTGATCACAGTTAATTTTAACAATTTACACTTTCTTCCTCAAAGAGGTTGGTGTTTTTCTTTTTGGGGGGTGGGGGGGAGGAAGAGGCTAAAAAGATTTTTTAGAAAGTATTTTAGAAAGAAAGAACCAAAGAAAAATAAGGCAGAAAGAAAGAAAGAAAGAAAGAAAGAAAGAAAGAAAGAAGGAAGGAAGGAAGGAAGGAAGGAAGGAAGGAAGGAAGGAAGGAAAGGAAGGAAGGAAGGAAGGAAGGAAAGAAAGAAAGAAAGAAAGAAAGAAAGAAAGAAAGAAAGAAAGAAAGAAAGAAAGAAAGAGTGAGTGAGTCCCGGTTCAAATGTCACAAAGAATATACACACACACACACAGAGAGAGGGAGAGAGGGAGAGAAAGAGGAAGAGAGGGAGAGACTGGGGATAATCTACAGCCAGGTGAGCTAATTTGAACTCACTTGGTGCCTTACTTGCTCAGAGGTTAGATTTTAGCATCTGTATAAGCCTGGTTCAGAGATGTGTTATTTGTAAAATAATAATGACAATGGATAAAACTACATTTAAGTTCTTAATGGCAAATTATAAGAAACAGGAAGAGTTTTGTATACTGCTATATTTTGTGGGTTGAATGTTAGCACAAAGGCTCATGTGTTACAGATCTGGTACCCATAATAGTACTGTTGGGAGTGGTGGAAAAGCTGAGAGGTCTGCCTGCCTATGAGGAAGTGTCTGGACTCAGCCCTGGAAATTCAAAACAAAGGGAGACCCCAGCAATCGCACTCCTGTATTTTAAATGCCTTTTGCATTTAAACCTACTGGTTTGACTGCTTTGATATTGGGGGGGGGGGTATGATTTTTGTTTTTCATTTTGATCACAGTTCATTTTAACAATTTACACTTTCTTCCTCAAAAAGGTCGGTGTTTTTCTTTTTGGGGGGTGGGGGGGGTGGGAGGAAGAGGCTAAAAAGATTTTTTTTTAAAGTCTGGGAAGTGTTTTAAAGCACCGCCACACAGAAACGCAGGAAGAATGGCTGCAGCTACATCCCACCCACAAAGGCTGTGGGCTCCATTCGGGCCGCGGGTGCCTCCATTCCAGAGGGGCAGCCTGCTTGCTAAGCAGAACCCGGTGTCAGAGCACAGCCCTGAAGCTTAGGGCTCGCAGCTGGAGGAGAATGTTGCTGCCTTCCTGATAATCGTCTTTAACGTGTTCTAGTAATCCTTTGGCCAGTGTCTTGTAGGAACCGGAGCTGGGGTGCCTGGACCTCTAATATGGACGAATTGTCTGTGCAAAGCTGGACTTGAAAGTGACAGGCCCCTGAAACAGAAGGCAGAGGAGGGAAGGCTGCTGTCTCCTTTCTGTCCCCACACTGCCACCTCGTGTTCAAAATGAAGAAAGGACCCGCAAACTGGAGCTACTCCCAAAGACAGGGCTTAGAAATGCGGCCAGAGATGCTGTAACTGACTTCCGAACATTCTACCCCTCCTCTCGTTTCAACAGCAGAATATTTTACAAAATAGGTTTGTTTGTTTTTTTTTTTCCTTTCAAAACTGTGATCACCGTTCAGCAAAGAGTCAGCGCCCATTGTCTCTGTCTGCCTGAGACTTCTCAACACTGAACTCGCCTCCCTCCTGCACAAGGGGCTCAGGAAGAGGCACTACTGTAATTCTCATTTAACTGAGTCTTACACATTTTTTAAAAGTGAGGCACATGGAGGGACAGTAAGTCAGAGGAACCCTCTACGCCTCAAATGAGGCAACGCAAGACCCTGGTCTTCCCTGCCAGCCATCCTGACATCACTCTGCAAAGGATTTGCCATGAAAACGGGCATCAAGGACTTGGGGGCCAGAGAGAGTTGCTGGGGCAAACAGTAAAATGTGGCAAGTCTATTAGCTCTGCTTGCTAGGGGCTTTAGGTGTTAGCCTAACTACGCGAAGCCCACACAGGCTAACAGTTCAATTCCCCAACAGATGAACATCCTGCAGTGTGTTCCCTACGCAGAGCCATCAAAGGGAGAGCTTTACATTAAAAAGATACTAGCTGCGTGCCTGTAATTCCAGCACAACACACATACATGTATACATATGCATATGCGTATGTGCATGTGTGCATATATTCTCTCCTAAAAAGGATATATAAATAGAATAAATATATATAAATTATAAGATGGAAAGGGCACAAAATGGGATGGAAAGAGGTAAGGTACCTGAAAACACTTCCCCAGTTCATCTTACTTTCTGTCTTTGTTTTGCCAGAAGCACTTGTAACTCCCCATTTTTAATGCATTTTTAATGCATTTCAGTTGTTAAAAAAAGCATATAGCTCCCAATGTGCACATTTAACATACTGATTTTCACAAACATTGTTAATATATAAAATATGCTAAAGATGAAAGGAAAAATTAAAAGGCAGTCTTCTAAATCTCTCGTGTGGGTATGTACCCATCACGATTGGCAGCAGATATGCATGGACAATACACACTTGTGTCGCTCACACACTTGCGGGTCCTCGCTTTCCACCTTGTTTGAAACAAGGTCTCCTGCTGCTGACAAGATATATACCAGGTTCCAGGGTTCACGAGCTTCCTGGGCTTCTCATCTCCCCATAGGAGGGCTAAGATGACAGACAGACAGTCCGTACCACATGAGGCTCCTTCACCTGCTCTAGGAATCCAAACTCAGGCCTCACAGCCTCCAGGGCAAGTGAAAATCAGTATCTTTTTGGCCCTGCTAGATCTATAGCCCTTAAAGAGAACCTTCAAAAATATTAGTTGTAGATGAGAACTGTTACCTGTGAAACATTTAATCTCCTCAAAAAAACAAAACAAACAAAGAAACAAACAAAACCATCTTAACAATGAAAACATTTTGAAACAGGACATTTCAAAATGGCCTATGCTTTTTTTTTCAGGTAGGAGTTTTCACTCATTTTTAAATTGGTCTCTTTATCTTACGAAGATATGCTGAAGTTTATTTACTTTTAGGCTTAAGCTGGAAAATAAAGAACAAGCCACCCTTCGGGGAGATGGATCAATAGATTTGAAAGGCTTGTTGTAAAAGAAAAAAAAAGATGCACAGCAACTTCGCCCATTGCCAAAGGAAACCATGAATACACAGCATCAGACAGATATGAAGGAAGAGCGTGGCCATTTCCCATCTCTTTAGAGTGTTGCTAGTTAGGCTCTGGCTTTCATACAACTAACCACCTTTGGGGATTTCTGGATTGAATGTCATTGATGATTTAAAAAAAAAAAAAAAAAAAAAAAAAAAACCTTCAACAAATGAAATACGGCTGGTACAATGGTAACTTTACTCTGGGAACATCCAACTCCACAATAACGATCACATCAATGGACAGGCTTGCATAGTTTTATTGTGAGTTGTTTTTAATAGGGAGGAAATCCACCGTTGTGTATCTGGCCTTCTAGAATGTTTTTCTTTTGATTGGCTCCTAAGGAAGCCCTCCCCCTTTTTAATTCATCACTGGAACGTTGTTTGGCAAATTCCACAACTCCTAAGTGGTGGAGACACCGGCTCTGTGAGGCAAACCTCCCACACTGCATTATTAGTTTTCCTGCTTGTTTCTTCAGCAAAATTTTCTGTGCTTCTTCCAGTAATTTTCGCTGACAAAGGACTCGCCATGTTCTTCCCAATATATAACTGCAGCCATTTATATCTTCACAGGAGTATCAACGATGCTTTACTATCATTTGCTATTACATAATGAAGCCTCAGAAAAAGGCTGCTACAAACCTGCCCTTATACTTGTTATGTTACATCCCACATGAGAGGACTGCATCGTTGGCTTTGAACAGCACTGTGAAAACGAATTTTTCATTTTCTTCATGTGCTTCAGTGCTTTGCCTGCAAGGTGATGCAACAAACAGATTGCAAGACACGGCAATGTTCTCAAAGCTACAGATCAATTGAAGGCACCATAACTAAACTTGCACACTGGGATTCATTCCCTTTTAGACCCTGTGCATGGGCAAAAATAAATGGAACCATAAACCGGTATTGTCAGTTACTCCTCTATGAGATATTGGGACATCATAAATTTTCATTTCAAACCTTAAAATACATGTAAATCAGCGTTTTAATATTTAAACAAGTATTATCAGCCTTCCTAAGGATGAAACACTTTACACCTCATTTTGTATTCTACTACTAGAGCAGGTGAGTTATAGTTCAGCAAAACAGGTATCATAAGAGTCATGGAAAACACCACTGTCAGCTGAAAATAAAGTCCACTGAGATCACAGGTGCTATTTTATTACCTTCTGGATATGAGCATGTATTTATAAATATGACTTTATAAACACTAGCGTTTATAGTTGGGTCATCTTAAAGAAACAGAGCCATAAAGGAAATATATCAATTCACGATTTTAGCTGGCAAATATCAAAGTAGTTTCAGTATGCTGAATAATATCCCCCAAAGATGTTCTCCCCCTGAGCTGTAGAATCTATAAATGAGTCCATACAGTCAAGGGACACTGCTACGTCTAAGGAGTAGGGCTGTTTTGCATGCTAGGACCAAGGGATGGAAGCTGAAACTGACAATGGCGAGACTGTGTGGCACAAAGCTTCCATCCATGCTCCCTAATGGAATAGGACAGAGACCATCATGAAGAGCTCACTGGGTAGAAAGACCAGTAGGACACTAGGAGCCGCAAGAGCATCCCGGAAACCATTGGCACAGAGAAAGGGCCTACATGGCTCATTGCGGGACCCTGTGAACACAGCAGAGCTCAGTGGCTTTCCCGTTAAGAGGAGGAGAGACCCTTATCTGAGTGATTTTAACCTGAAAAACTCACAGAGAATGGGCAAAATTATATTTGAAAGGCTCTGCTTCAGAGAAAATGGGGATTCCGATAGATAACAAATTTAACCATGGGGGGGTGTTTAAATGTTCACAGCTGTCCTTATTAATGTAAAAATGCCATGCACTATCATATTTTTGGACAGTCCTGGCTTTGGGAGAGTGCTCAGCACTCCCAGGCGTGAGCTCTATGAGCCTCTACATTCCTGACACAAGGACTCAAGCATTGTGGGCATTCTAAACCCTGCCACTCACCCGAATTTCAGACAGCCTGAGACTGTTTCACAGCTACGGCATCCTAAATTGGATTGGAACTAAGAAGAGCTTTATATGACTCAAGGACTTGAACTTGAAATCTCAGGCCAATTCTGATGGACTTTTCCTGACTGCTCTACAGTAGGTGGAAAAGGCAAATGAACTCCTAATAAATTCAAGGTTATCTCTGTTTGAAATGGAAACAGGCAGATTAATCAGGGCCTCACAGGCAAACCTGTAACACAGAAATCTTTCAGGGTTAATAAAGAACTTTGCCATTAAAAAAAAAATGCAACAGCACACAAAAATGTATCATTTCATGATCTTAATAGTCCCCCATTGTGGAATTTTCAATAAATTTTATTTCTACTCTAATCTTCTTGGGATATTCCTCTGCAGAAAAAGCTATGGAGAATAAATTTAGCTATCCATAAAGTACTTTAAGGATCTTTATTATGTAAGTATCAAAGAGTTTCATGGGGTTACAAAGCCAAATATGACTTACCAAGTCACCTAAATGTGGCTACTACTACCAAAACTTATGAGTTTAGAATCTAACTGTAACTCAATCTATGTTTTTCTGTGCTGAAGTTTATATAAGAAACCTAAAAATAAAATGGTCTTTCACATGTTTTAGATCAACTATTTGCAAAGGACCCAGGCTCCTAGTTTTCACCTCACCATCACCATGAGCCAGTCTTTTCTGTTTGCTAGAACACACATCATTTCTGACTAACACCTCCATGCAGAATCTCTGTCCTGTCCCCTTTCTCTATATATTGGTTCTTAAGAAGTTCCTTGAAATCAGGGGGTGGTATTCTGGGAATCCCTAAATGCTAACTATAACAAACATTGTGGTTGACTCCCCAACATTCATTCTATCATAACCTCCTCGATTAGCACTAACATGGCTGCAGGCTGTTCTGACAAGCTGAGGGAAGGAGTCCTGATGGACACGAATATAGGATCTCTCTTGGCTCTAAATAAGCAAATAACGCCAGCTCTCCTCCCTCACTGCAGTATTTGATGAAGTCTTCAGGGGAGTCCTCCTCCACAGTGGAGAGAAACAGGAAATCAGTCTCTCATTCAATGGACAAAGAAGTCCAAAAGTTGTCAGCATCCAATGCATCAATTAATTAATCTTAGGATGGCCGACAATGTGGATGGTCACATAGCATGACATGAACGAGAAGTTCTTCTAACATTATTGAACTGTTAGATAAATCAAACTTCTTGATTGCCTGTTGGGTCAGGAAGTTATTTCTTTATTTTCATGTCAACTCGGACATATAAATACGACACACATGAAATATATCACTCCCTCCTGTTGCTTGAGCACAATGCTTTATTTCCAGGTAACTGTAAATACATTTTGTCAATGATATAATACACTGTGTCTCAAACAGAATTTGTCTCCTCTCTCATTGAGAACTAGTCTCTCAACCACCTTGTTTCCGGGTCTCTGGGTCCCAAGCATGTTGGAGGGCTAGTCCTCTCGGCCAGCTATCTACTGTCCCAAGGCTGCTTTTCTTTTATTCATTGTTTATTGTCACTTACTGTGGCATTATTTCTTGTTTATTCATATGTTTCAGGTGGGGTTTCTCTGTGTAGCCCTGGATGTCCTGGAACTCACCCTGCAGACCAGGCTGGCCTCAAACTCTGAGACCCACCTGCCTCTGCCTCCCAAGTGCTGGAATTAAAGGCGTATGACCACCACTGCTTGGCTGTGTTTATTCTAATTACTAGTGATACAACCAAAACCAGACAACCCAATGCCCCCTTAAAATGTGTATTGTTCTAAGGCCCAAAAAGAATTAGTAAATGAGAAGAAAAACACAAAGTAATTGCAGGCTGGAAACTACCCTGAAATAAAGCTGCCTCTGAGAATAACTGCAGCTGGTCACCAGAATTTTCTGAGATGACATTTGACAAAAAGCCTAAAATGAAGATAAGCCAGTTGTCCCTTTTCTTGGAAAGTACATTGAAAATCATGCTGTCCCATGACATTTTCTACCTGGCATTCGTAGGCCCATTAGCATATTTTTAGTGAGCATATGATAAGGGTGCAGATTTACGGGATTCAGGAGATACCTCAATACATATCTACATTTCACAAGTCACTGTGATATTTTTATCTCCTTGAAACATCACTTCTTTGCGTTTGGACCTTCAAACTCCTCTTGTTCTGTACCCTATAAATACACACTAAGTTGTTCTAAACTAGAGTATCCTACAGTCCAGGCGAATACTGCAAATTGTTCCCTGCCTCCTGCCTCCCCTTTGGTACATGCCAAATAGTCACCACTTTCTGAACACACTATCAGAGAGCAGAACTACAGATGTGCTCATTCCTCTGCAGAACAGACCAAACCGCACAAGGTTTTGGTAAGGAGACAAAGGCGAGAAAGCCATGGGATGCGGACTCAACTCAGAAATGTACTTCTTTCTTTCTAAATGCTTGACCCGTTAGAATCACACCGGCTCTGAACAATGTCCAGTAACAACTGTGCCACAAAGACATCACTGCTCTGTTAGTGACCGCAGCTCGCAGAATTCCACGTGCGATGCTCCACTCCCAGCCCAGGTCTCCTCTACTGTAGACTGAAATGCACGAGTGTGTGTATGTGCCTCAGAACTCGCACCCTTCAAAAGAAATACGAAAGCTGCTTCCTTGTCTCTTGTGCACAGACATTTGTGCACAAACTAGTTTTCATTGCTCTACTCATTGTCATGAACTTGGACATGTATGAGCGTGCCTTAATATCTTTTCTAGGTTGCAAGAAAGGATGTAAACGTGCTATTAAAAAACCTAAAACCCCGAGACTATCACACCCCATTAGCGTGTCTCTCAGCTGTACCTATCAAGAGGTAGCTAGCATGCTGGTACTCACCAAAATTAAGATAGTTCCAGCTTTGGTAATGAAGATTAGAATTCACTCTGATATTAATATTTCAAGCAAAATGACAATATTAAATTCTTAAACAGAACAAATCTAGTTTTCATGCTGCTTTCCTTCATTGATTTAGTACCAAAGAAGGCTCACACTTTATCAGATATATAGACTAAAAGCTTCTTTTTATGATTCACTATGTTCATGCACAGTCCCAATTGGAAGCACTTCCTTAGTAATATTGGACCAAGAAAGCGTCCTCCTAACCTTCTCACCCACTTCTGCCATTGGAGGGAGGTATAGGAAGTACTAGTTTCCTTAAAACAGACTGAATGTGAGAAAATGCCACTCACACATGCCCCGCATGATTCTCGGTAATTCTGCAACCTTATCTTTCGGAGTTGCTTGTCCACAGACTATCAGCCTTCTCTGTTTTGCAAGCTTTGCCCACACAGAGGACAAAGAAATCTTACCACTGCAAGTCAGTCATATAGCTCGGAAATTGTCCAATCATAACACACACACACACACACACACATACACACACAAAAGCAGAGACAGAAATGAAAGGGAACCATTATACTGTCAGTAGGGATGTGAATTCGTCAGCCATTAGTTAGCCACTATGGAAATCAGTATGAAAGTTTCTCAGATACCTGAAAATAGAACCACCATAGGACTCAACACCACCACTCCTGAGTTTATACCCAAAAGACATTCTAAGGAGATACTTGTGCATCAACTGTTATTGCAACTCTTTTCATAATGGCCAAGTTATGGATGAGCTTAGATGTCCATCAACAAATGAATGGGTAAAGAAAATGTGTATATACAGAATTGAGTGTTGTTTGGCTATGACAGTTAAGAAAATGAAAACGTGCCAGATGGTAACTCAGATAGTAAAGATGTTTGCTGCCAAACCTGATGATCGGACTTCGACTCCTGGAACCTAGATGTGAGAAGAAAAGCAACTCCTGCAAGTTGTCTCCAGACCTCACACACACTATGTGCCAATGCTCATATTCTCTCTTTGTCTTTCTGTCTCTGTCTCTCTCTCTGTCTCTTCCCCTTCTATCTCCCCTCACTGCCCCCACCCCACATATACACACAGTGACACTGGACTCTCATATTCACATACAGCCACACACACATAAAAACACACACACACATATACATACACACACACATACAGACATACAATAAATGTAAAAGGAAATAGCTGCAAATGGAAACCATACTATTATAGTAAAGTAACTCAAGACAAACATTACATATTTCTTATTTGTAGAGCCTACATTTTTTACACAAAATTATTTTCAAATATGACCTGAAAGTAGAGGTTCTACTGTCTAAGGGAAAAGAGGTGATATTGGAGGGTGAACACAATGAAAGGATGTGATGTTCTTGGATAAAAATATCTTCATGAAACCCATGACTATGCATAATAAATAAACACCAATAAAAAACAAGTAAATAAAGAGGCCTAGGGGTGTAGCTTCGTGGTAGAATGCTTGAGTAGCACGCATGAAGAAAAGGAGAGAAGAAGAGAAATGACTCTAAGAACATGGAAAACCTACCCAGTGTTAGCTAAGAATGCGGGATAAGCATCTACATGCGGAATGAGTTTGAGAGCTGCTGTTTTCACTGGAGCTTGGGAGCTGCAGGCTACATTCTAAATACTATCGGGCATTCGGCAAATTTTTCTTTATAAGTACATATTATTTTAATAACTGGAAATAAAAATAATTGCTTAGCAACAAAAACCCTGCAACCAATTTTTATTTTTCTCCCACATTAACAGCTACATATTTTACGCCTCCTCTAAGACAGCTCTCACTTTACTTACATTTTTACAAAGGATCCAAGTGTCCTTGTATTTTTACTCAAAGCACAATAAAGTTTTATATTATTTTTGATCCAGATTTCTTCTTAAAAGTACTACTTTTGTTCTAGATATTTTTCTAAACTCCCTAGGAACAAAACAATGGATTTTTAAAAGCTGATCCAATTTTTCACTACTTATGTTACCAGAAAAATGAACTCAAAAACATAACATTATCTGAAATAAAATTTGATTAATATTAAAAATTTTTTTCTGCAGAATCATCACAGTTGTGGTAATAGTTTAAGAGAAAGTCACATTCCAAAACTTGTCAAGCAAAAGACACTACATATATGCAGCTTGTGGTGTCTGAATTGAACCTGAGATATCTAAAATATAATATCATGAAGGCACACATGCTGAAATATAATTAAAACGCATGAAAGGGGAAGCGGGGAGGCAGCACAGCAGGGAGGAGCACTTGCTGCTCTGTCAGAACCTGAATTCTGTTCCCAAGGCCTATGCTGGACAGCTCACATCCCCCAGCTCCCGGGAATGTAGCACCCACCCCTGACCACCACAGACAGCCATATGTATGTAATGTAATAAACACACGCACACACACATACACACACATACGCACACATACATACACACATACACACATACACACACACACATACTACATATACTTATTTTCTTTAAAGAACAGGACTGCAAGAAACACAGATTCATTAAATAATTAATAACAATAAATAAATTTTAAAAACATTTTTTAAATGCATCACCATTTTTTATTTACAAAGGCAACTGAACAGAAAAGATTACCAGTTTCTGGAGAAATTTCCATGATTACGCAAACCATGATTATTTTTCATTACTGAAAATAAACAGCTTCCTATGGGGATTTGCTTAGCAACAACAGTCCTTTTGAAGAAAATAGAGCACCCTCCTCAAGTGAATAAAATATTTACGTAAGCAAAATTATTTTTCAATTGGATTATTTCTGTGTAAAGAAAACCACAAAAAGCAAGCTTATGAGTGGATTTAAATGAAATTTTTCATGTGGTTCCACATTAACTTAGAATACATTATAATAAACTGTAAACAATTACATATTTATATTAACAATTTCAAATGATGTTTAAGAACTTTAAAAAAATTACCCTCTTTCAAACACCACTGAAGAGTCACACTGGACCACCATTGGCCTCGAAAGTATTTTTTTTTTAAGTTCTTGGTTTTGTTTTTTGTTTTGTTTTGTTTTGTTTTCCACTTGTGCATTTTGGGATGCTGAAATTCAAAACGCAAATACTGCACTCTCCCCCCACCCCACATAATTACCTTCTTATAAATAAACAACAAAAATACAGGTCCTACCAACGCTACAGTGTTCCTATGTCATCTAACGCGGCGAAGGTTATTCTTCTTTTTAGAAAAGAGGGAAAAACATACAACAACAGGTATTTATAGTTCTGCACCAGCGGCAACCGCCTCCTCTTCTATCTGCACCAGTGCTTTCGAATGGAGGCTTACATCACATGGCGGTTGGCCGTCCAGCTGATCAGGCAGGGAGAGAAGAGAGAAGAGTGCTCAGATTCAGAACCCTGAATAGCAGCCCGCGGGGATACATAGCAGTGGTCACTCAGAGTGGCCCAGTGAGGTAGAGAGAGTTACCTGCCGCCCAGTCTTAGGATAGAGGTCGCAGCCTCTGGGTCTAGAATTCTTTACTTGTAAAACACAGAGTAAAAATTAACTGCTGAATCAGAAAAACAAAAACAAAAAAACAAAAAACAAAACCCTTCAACTCTCTATTATTTGTACTGAAGGAGAGAAAAGGCATAGGCAATGATTCCAAAAATCAATCATATTTGGCTTTGGATTTAAGAGAGAAAAGTGCACACACATACACACTCCCCCAAGGCCCTGTGCCCAGCCTTGATGTTCTCCCAACTTCAGGCTCAGTATTCCAGGAAGTATCAGAAGAGAGGCGGCACAGAAGCCGCCGGACAGATAAGAGAGAGTTGACGGGTTCAAATCACTTCCAAACACTCTGCACATAGGGGCCATATAAATACCTCTGCGTTCAAAAGCAACAGGTGTGCAGACACCACCTGTAATACCCTTTCACAACAAGGGAGAAACATGTTACCAGCATCAAGGTTCAAAATGATATGTACAGCAATAACTGTTGTTCTGCCGAGGCTACAAAGAACACACAACCGAGTTATGCTACCCTACACTTCATGATATGCAAACACAGGCTTAGAAAGAAAGCAGCACTTAATTAAAAAAAAAATCAGTAACACTGAAACACCATATCAACAAAATTAAGGCTCTCTTTTTTTCAAAAATATGTGTATGGATATGTCGTTACATAGTAAAATAAAGCAGAAACTGACACTCTTAGGTTCAATCGTTTTCAAAGCTAATTATGTTATATAAATCATATATTAAGATCTCATCATTAGATAAGGGACATAAATGGATGATAAGAGATAGAGCCTTAATTAGGAAACAGATCAAAGTCCTGCTCGAAGGACTTGTCTTATCCTTCTATTCTGTGCCCACCAGTCATTAAAACTTTCTCCCAGGATCTTTGCAAACCCCAGTGTCTCGATTTCCTGGTATAAACCCCTCCAGTTCCTCAACCCTCTAACCCCTTCCTAGGTGACTGAGATTCATGACATAGCCTCTTTGAAGGGGGCAGGCTATGACCCCTGACACCCAGGATGCTATGGCAGCGAACCTGGGGAAGAGGAGGTAGCTGCAGGCTCAGGGAAAGGCATAGGGACCCGTGGTCTCCTCAAAAGACAAGAAATTTTCTCTCTGATTTGCTCTCTTACATTTGAATCGGAGATAGCAGTCATTGCAGTAGAGTTGGTGGTTTCTGATTCTGACTTCTGCTCCTGAGGAAGAGCCTCCGAGGTCACACTCACAGGAGACACACTGACAAACAAAAGAACACACACAATTAGGTAACTCTAGAAAACCTGGAGTACTCTGAGAAGAAGACAGCTACATGGGGTGAGATGCAGAAGTGGGCAGATGCAGCTCGTAAACGCTTGGGTGTATTACAACAAAGAAAAGGGCTAGGAAAGGCCAAAAGACGATTAGTGGATTTAAATCAAGCCTGTTAGATTAGACACTAAGGATTCATAAAACAAATTTAAAGAGCCAAGAAAATCATTCTAAATATACTGGGGGTAAAGAAATACAAAAACAGTTTGATGATTGGCTTAAAGAAATTTAGTCTTCATTGCTCCAAGGAAATGAAAGCTAATTCACATGTCAAAATAGAAGAAAAAAAATAGAATTTGGGTTTCTGATACTCTAGTCTGCAATGGACTGCTCCAGGTGTCCCCACAGCACTGGCTGAGCAAGGATCCCACGAGGTATCTTATGTCAAGGACAGGGACTTTGGTGTTCTCTGTCTCTCTCTGTCTCATCTCTCTGTCTTTCTCTTCCCCTTTGTCTCTATCTGTGTGTGTGTGTGTGTGTGTGTGTGTGTGCGTGTGTGTGCCTGTTGTGTATGTTCAAATACTATTTTGATTCATTCTTCTCTATATGGATACAGCACAAAGTTATATAAGCAAGCTGCTAACTTTGGAATTCCAGGATCAAAAATGGGAGACTTTCTTCTGGTCCAATGAAAGTTCAAGAAGTAAACCTGTTGTGTGTCTAGCAGCAGTTACTATAAAACAGAGGGTTACAGCCCAAACCCTTTTCTATATACAAAAAACAAAAACAAAACAAACAAACAAACAAAAAAATGCCACCACCACCCAAAACCTACCAGGTATAAGCAGGCTGTGCAATTAAAAAAAAATATTTACAGTGGTTTTCCTTCCAGACACTATTGAAAGCTGTCCTTTAGACACTGATAACTGCATGCCTCTATGCTGCTAAGAATACTGATAAATTAAACTTCAAGTCTGCCCTTGGCAGCACGCTAGAGAAGACACTATGCACCGTAAACCTTATTTATAGAATCTGAGCGGATAAGAGCTACAAAAAGCACGGGGCCTCCAGACTGTAAGAGGATTCCCGGTTTGAGAACAAAGCAGTAGCAAGCAATTTGTGACTCCAGCGCAGCACAGACTGACAAGTGACACCACCAAGCTTGTTAGCAGCCCATCCACAGCCCAGCGGCTCACAGAAGCCATGCGCTCTCCAAGCAAAGCATTGCCAGCTGGCCGGCAAGCTCTTTGTCTCGGGCTCACCTTAAAACAATGTAAATGATAACAAAGACCCAGGGTCTCGATGATCATGGCGGCTCCTTTGCCCAGTATGTTATTACAGTAGGAGCACACACGCTTCCCACTCACTGACCTAGATGCGGAACAAGAATGGAACGGAGGCTTTCACCTGTGCTGTGCAAGGTTGGCATTTAAAGTCACGCTCGGCGTTGGCAGCGATGACGGTAACTCTAAAAAGGCTCTGCATGTCTGGGGAAGAAAAGCTTTCAGCAGCCAACTAAATCAAGCATGCCTTCATTACACCTCCAACTCTCTCAACGGAGGCTCTAGGGACCTTGATTGCCTGCTCAACTAAAGAACAATTTCAGTGTGACTGGTCCATTTGGGACTTTGATGCCATTCCCCAGATCACATATGGACTCATCAGTATTTCTGATCAGGTGCATCTTCTTTTTAATTCAGTTCGCTTACACACAAATTACCACTCAGGACATTCCCTCCTCGGGGCTATCCGAGTCTCTGGGATTTGCCTTCTCAACTTTACTTTTTACCCTGTCTCACTCAATTTTCTGGTTAGAAATCTAAGCACATTCCTGACTGCACTTTTATTGAGAATGATGTCATCATTACCCAAGAGCTGCTGCCTCAGGGGTGACCACTTTAGTGTCAGATCTAGGACTGGTCTTCCCCAGTGCTAGCTAAAGAGACTGGCCGTCATCTTTACTTTCTCACCCCGCCGGAAGGAGCCCATACCACAGGGCCACTAAGGAGGACTGGGAGGGCATGGCTATTGAGAATCAGTAGATGAAGAAATCAATCTGATAGACAAAGACCTTCCCTGAGCAGAGAGGTCCATGGCCTGCCCTAGCTCTCCCTCTGTCCTGCTCTCACACGTGGGGCCACAGTAGGACAGTTAAGTGAATGCTGGCTCCTCTCCTTTGCAAACTCCAAAAAAACTGACCATAAGTCCTTCCTACTCCTTTTCTTTTAATTAACTCTCTAACATATTTTGTGAATCCTGGTAACTGTAACATTATTTTGGACTGATATAAGATATTTTCTTATCTAAGTCTATTAATCAACAGCTTTAAATGCCCAAACGTCAATGGGTTTCTACCTTTAATAGTTACATTTTTGATGGAAACTAGAACTCCTTTGGGATGACAACAGAGGACTGACTCACGGAGAAGCTGTGCAGATCTGAAAATACAACCCACACTGACCTCAGGGCTTCACCCACTCCAGAGCCTGGGGACAAGTGGCCACTCAAGGCACTACCTAACTTTTACACCCTTCCCATAACACATGAACTACAGTAGCCAAGTGATGAAGACTGAGCAAAATGGTGGCAGATTTGGTAACAAAGTGACCCAAGACTCCAAACACAAGACCAAACCTACAGAATGATTTTTATTTTAAATCCAGTTTGTAAAACTGCCCAGGCTATGCAGCCTTTTTCTCATGCTTTTCTTTCGCACTCCATTCCAATGAGCTTCTATTAGAGTGCCAATAAAAGTCCAACACTTCCTAATACTGCTTTCACTAAAAATGTGAGATGCATTCCTGAGCCACTGAATCATTTGGTGATGCCACATGGTGATCTATTCGGAGGACTCTGCCAGCTGAGACACTGACCAAAAGCACAGGCGACAGGGAGCCTGGCAACATGCAGACATGTTTAAGGTCTCAGTGCCTTCACCGGACATCTGTAAACACTAGGCAGACAGCAGACAGAGGCAGGAGAAAGCCTTCTCAACTGCTTTGATACAAGAACACCAAATTCCATGCACTCAGAAGGTCCTGTTTTTCTTCTTTGCTGGATGATCTGGGGAAAGTTTTAATGAAGGGACACCCTTGAAACTGAGACAAGGGGACAAACAGAAGGCGGGGCCTCACCTGTTACGTAGCTGAGAGCCTGACTGTGACACGGAAGGGGAATGGCTGCGCGGGGAGGTGGACCCCGCGGTGGCAGGGCCTGGGATGGCGGTCTTCACAGAGCCCGCTGGAGGTGGCGCAGCAGACGATGGGTTCCGCATGTAGGCACGGTTTGAGGTGGACAGCAGCTGTGGCGGTGGGCGACTGAAGTCTTGGACAGAGGAGGAGGCATAGACTCCTGCGGGCTGGTTGTGCCAAAGGGACTGCCTCCAAGAACCGGGCCTCGGGGAGTCTAGATTGTCCAGAGACTCTCCTCTGAAACACAGCAAGGAGTCACAGGAGAAACATGTCACTCAACTGGAGACCACCAATGGGGTGCATCACTGGGGTCCACAGACCAGCCTTATGTATTTCCAACGCTGCGGCCAATCTGAATCCAATCACATATACAATCACCTTTAATAACAATATTGTTCTGTACCAGGGCTACTGTGACATTTCGTATTTCAATAACCTCCTTTGGCATGGTCCTTAGATTTAAAAAAAAACAAACAAACAAAAACAAAACAACAACAACAACAAAAAAAAGTATCAAAGTGGAAAGAAAAATATATATTTTTTAAATACAAGCTAATACTAGTAGCCACTCATCCCTTAAATCTTACACAGTTTAGACTTATAAAGCTCAGTCTTTCAAATTCCACCAGAAAAATACATTTTAAGCACACAGTAAGTATTAAGCTGGACATTTTCACAGATGTATTTAACTTAATCTGCACAACACTATACTGTGCTGCTTCTAATCTCATAGAAGTTACTTTGACCAAACCAGGAGTGTATGGGTGAGGTTCTGGCTTCAAACCAAAGTACTTCCCCCCATTAGTCCACTGCAGCCCAGGCCTGCCTCCAACACACTCTCACTGGCCACCCCAAGTCCTACGTGTCAGCAACTGCTTAGTGTCCACATTACAGGGAACAGTCAACAACCCCTTCCCTTGGACTGCAGACACCCTGAAAACAGGACTTAGCTCTTCTACAGAAGCTAGCTCTGAACTGTGCATGCCCTCCCAGCTGCTGATTTCGTTAGCAGCTTTAAAACTTTCTTCCTGCCGGAAGTGTAAACAACAGGGTCTGTTTAGCCTAGCATCGTAAGTAATGTATCATCACGATAGAACATAACACAAAGAATGAGTCAAGAAACATATAAGGGTCTTCTCCTGGGTGAGCAAGGGTTCCTCCTTCCCTCAGTTTGTACACCTTCCCTAATTCCCAAAAATAACAACCCTTAGCTCTGAGTCCTTACAGATTTTTCTCAGGTATACAAGAAAATATTTACATATATATACAAATTTGCTTATGTAAGTTAATACATGTTTAAATATAGATGTACTCTGTGACATTCTTCAAAAAAATGGTTACAACATGGTTTTTATTCTTTTACAACAGTTTAAAATAACTTATTTACCACCTGAGATACATGATCCTGAATCATGTTCTTTTCTCTTCATGTGACAGACGGTACGTCAATGGTTCTCCCAGAATCGTGCACTTTTGTTATCTGCTCTTCTGTCCAGCTCCCTTCCACTGATTCTGGGTTTGACAGTGTGGCTACATTAAAGAGTAGGGCATCGGCAAACATGATATACACGGAGAGTGATAAGCATTTGCATGTCCGGAACTGTCTTCTGAAAGATGCCCCTATAAGTGTGAGTACCATACCCTGAGGCAGCTCCAGCAGCTGCATGGGAGGAAGATAAAACCAAAAACTCTGGCTGAGGCCCATGAGGGGTCTCCTAAGGAAGGTTTACCAAAATCACAGTCCGTTGCCAAGATGTGCGGAGCTCATGAACGTTTTACGTGTTCAGTGTCATTAAAGAAACAACAAATAGGGGGTGCCAAACCTTCACTATCTCCTTTATTTAAAAGAAAAAAAAATTGCCAACTCCGGATCAATGGCTGCTCGAGTGCCAAAGCCAACACCGGGCAAAGAACAGTCCAGGTAACCCTCAGACCTGGGAGAGGAATTATTATTTTAAATTAAGTGTGGGTATGTAAATAAAGAAAGAACAGACAAAATTTACTCCATGCCTAAAGCACAAGCACACTGGACTCCTTAACTCATGACTGCAAACAGGGCACCCCACAGTTTTTAATGCTTGTATAGTATTCTTAGCGCTGAACCTCTATTGACCTAACTAGGAGCACTGGGAAGAGTAATATTGTGTTTTTTGGGGGTGGGATGGTTTGGGGTTTTTGGTTTTGCTTGTTTTATTCACAATTACCAATAGTGTGTGTCCTTGTCTTTATCTTTCTATATTTATTTAACAAAATCCAGAAGATAGAGCCCTGGTAAGAAAATGTATGTTTTTGTTTAATTTACCATGAAAAGATGATTGAAAACGTTGGACAAGAGAATTCACATTTTCTTATGCATTGCCAGTACTAGGTTAAATCAATGTCTTAATGCCGTGCAAATTTCATAAGCAGAAGGACCTATCATTATCATTTGAGGAGTGGTATTGATTTGTAGGTTTTTCCTATGAACTACCTACTCAAACCACCTATTTAGTTTCGCTATAGACACAGATATACACAGACATTGACACATAGATGAAGTTACTAGAATTTACTGGTGGGTTATTTGCATATTAAAACAAGTAGCTCTTTATCTGAAACACGTTGCAAATAAGTCTCTATAGCTTAGCTGCCAGGCAGAACACTGAACAGAGCAGCTGTGGTTTCGATTGCCAAGACAAGCCTCTTAAAATGCCCATCCACTCACTCCTATTTGTATCTACATATTCACCATCTAAAAAGTTAAAAAAATTAGGATTTTACACTTTTTTGTGAACCCGATTATCATAATTCCAATCTTGCCAATAACCTCATTATTAACATAAGTAGGTTTTCTTCTCTTCAAATTTAACACACAAGAAAGAGTCAAAGTATATTTACTTCTCTGGCTCTCATCTCAGAATTCCACATCCAGAATTAGTAGCTTTTCCTGATGTGATCTTGTCCGGCTAGCTTCCCTGCCTCAACCAGTTCCTTCATATGGAGAAACCGAGGAACTGTGCCTACTTCAAAATATTCTCTCCCTGTTTAAATGAGATGGTTCAGACACAACTGCCAAAAAGCACTGCTCAATGACATTCCCTCCTTTCCCTTCTCTCAAAGAAAAAAAGAAAGAAAGGAGAAAAAGCCTAGAAATGAGACATCTGCCTCACAGCAAAGACTAAGTGATTGTCAGCTATCCCATACCTTCTCATGATCCCAGGCAGGCAGATGGGCTCTTTGTTTACACTGGCACTGCGCTGCCGGATCCAGCTGTTGTCATTGTGGAGAGATGTCCTCTTCCTCATTTCCTGAAGGATTTGCTGTCGCTCTAACTCTGCTTCTGAGGGGGCTTGATCCTTCTTGGAGCTCCTCTGTGAAAAGCCAGTGGTCCCAATTCGCTCTGAATATCTGCTGCTTCCTAAATT
Organism: Meriones unguiculatus; assembly: GCF_030254825.1. NCBI lineage: Eukaryota > Metazoa > Chordata > Mammalia > Rodentia > Muridae > Meriones > Meriones unguiculatus. Next base: position 98,340,601 of record NC_083357.1, on the reverse strand, counting down.
AAAAACACACCAAAAGCTTATACATACACAAGAAATGGTAGGGGTTCAGCCTCCAAAGACAGTGCAACTTCAAATCCAACACCCTCCATATGTGCTGACACCATCTATCTCTAGGGACATGTCTGCAGGAGAACAGACAGCAACAAGCTCACTCCTAATTCTTGGAAATTCCAGTTCCACATGCAGAGAGGCCAAGGGGTGCACGCAAGAAGACCATCAGGGCTGTCCGCAAGAGCAAACAAACAAAAAACCCCTCCAGATCCCAGAATTGCTCAGTTACAAAATGTTCATCCCGTTCCTCCTTCTTTTCAAACAAGTGCACTTATTGAAGGCTTGCTACCAAGAGTCTAAAGGGAAACAAGGCATTTTCCTCTACATATATTCTCTGTCCCTCTCCCCAGGGTGGGGAGAGAGAACGGAAATGCACACATCTTTAACTGACATGGGATAAATGTTCATGGTAGAAGTCACAGAATATGTCATGACCACACTGTAGGAGTGTTCAGTCACTGACATAGCTCTGGTGAACAAGAAAAAAAAAAAAAAAAAAAGACTGTCCATAATATCACCACATTTGTATGGTCTCTAAGAAATTTACAAAACTGCAATATCACTACTAAGTTTTCTGGTGGTGATTTTGTCAGCTCTCATCCTCAGGGTTTGCTGATTAATTTCTTGTTTATATAAAACACACATAGACTGGAGATATCATCCTTGCTTTAGTCTGAATAAGAAAATTTTAACTGAGGATTTTTTTCCTTCTCTAAATTGACTGTTATAACCACAGTTTCAGAATATTTAGCTTATCTGGATACTTCTGCCAAGTAAGCAATGAGTAAAACCACACAAAAAAATTTTTATACACACCTACACTTAGTATATTAATAACAACATCAAGGTGTTTATGGTTTAAATAAAATACTTTGCATTTTAAAAGTATTTTAATGGCATAACCAAGTCATCCCATTAAATATGTAATAAGTTCTAATGTCTGCTAATTAACATTAAAACGCGGGGCTAATAAAGGGAAGAAAGCACACACTAACTACTATCCAGGTGAGACACGGAACGAAAGGATGAACAGCTGTCTCAGACAGCCACAGGCGCTACACTGTCAACCAGGTTTCACTCAGAGTGGAGGAAAAACACCACAGGCCGTAAGCGTGTACCAGAAGACATGTCTACTTAATTATTATAAAAATAGCTAGGGTCAAATTCAAGGGAGAAGAGCTTGGATATGCAAATAGGAAAGACTCAAAGACTGGGGAGACCACATTAGAATTATCTGCTGGGAGGATGATTATTTAGAGCTGAGTTTCCTAAAGGGAAGGTGGGAACAAAATGTTGGCAAGTTAAATAGGGCCGAGGTCATTGAGAGCCTACTTACTCCAATGAGGATACTATCCCGATGGAAACTAACTCTATGAGCTTTGACCTGAGAGACAAATGAGCTGTCATCAGACCACCCAGGACAATGGGAAAAAATAAATACTTTTCTTAAAAAAAAAAAAAAAAAAATTCCTTCCCAGTAACTGAAAGATAACAGATGAAATGTAAATTATTATTATTTATTATTTTTAACAACAGAAAGATCTGGCATGAGAGGCCTGAATGCCCTTATAGGTAGGTCTTGAAGGGCTGACACCAAAGCTTGTCTGGCTACCTCAATCCCCACCTGAACCTTTCTTCATGTGCAAAAACTGACCAATAATTTCCTTATGCAAACTCCATGCAAACGATGCTTATTGCTCAGGGCTTTTCCTTACTTATGTAATTTTAGTTATGTGGGGTTAACCAGAACCATATTTTATATCAAGCTCCAAATGATTTTCATGAAATGAAAAAAAAAAAAATCCCTATCACTTTGGACTTTCAGACCTTTTTTCATTTGCAAGTATGACTTCAGATTTATATAGGATATTTAAGTCCTCGCCACCATATTCTGGCCTCATTCTTTAGATGCAAGATAAAGTCTACTGTGCAAAGCTGTGTCAACATTTTTCTTTGCAAACTTCCCACATATTTCCATAGCTATTCAAATACCCCAAGTACAATAATCTATTATAAAGAAAGCCAAAATAAACACAACATAGTTGTTTTGTTTTACTCAAAATAGCATGTTAAGCATCTAATATTAATGAATCTAAAGTGTCCTGCACTTAAAAATACTAGTCATGGTATATGACCACAAAATAAGCAATTGTGCTCTATTAAAAAAAAAGTTTAAATACAAAAATCACACTTACCATTTTTCTCTATGGAGGGGTCATTTAGTTCTGTAGTAGATCTTGATTTACTTCTAAAACAGAATATATTAAATATGTGTTGTTAAGAAAATTTTATTTAACTCCAGAAAAGATGGTTTGGTTTGGTTTGGGGGGGGGGTGTTTGTTTTAGACGGGGTTTCACTGTGTAGGCCTGGAACTCACTTTGTAGACCAGGCTGGCCTCGACCTAAGAGATCCCCCTGCCTCTGCCTCCTGAGTGCTAGGATTAAAGGCATGAGCCAAAACACCTGGCAAAGATGCTTTTTTTTTTTTTCTTCTTTTAAGCAAATGATTTGTTTCCTGTGCCTATTGGGAATCTGTGCTTATTTTCCAATGAAGGAATTTGCTCAAAATTGTGCAAACTAGCAGAAAACAAAAGATGGGCTGGAAACAGATAAACATGTGGGACCCTCTCTCCCTCCTAGGAATACAGAGACGGCCTGGCAGCTCTGCCCACGCCAGATCCAGCCAGATTTCCATCTTGCTAGGTTTACAAAGCACCAGGCCCCAGACTACCCAGAGTCAGTCTGTGGTGCCTCCTGAACACTGCCCACTCTCAAGATGCGAACGTCTAAGGCACTGGGAGGCCACAGAGCATTCATCCATTTGTCAACTGCCGTCCCGGCATTCAAAACAGGTAGGAAGGCACACTGACTATACAGGCTACCCTGAAAATGCCACTTTCAATCTATGTATGTGCACAGGCTCCTCTCCTCATCCTACTAAACTAGCTAAACTTCAGAAATAGCACTAATGCCGTGTGCATATGCACATATGTATATACAACTTATACCAGCATTCTGTGAGGTAACCTAGAGTGCATGACAGTGAGCCACAAATGACAGCCGGTTGTATCTGTCAACAGTCACACCTGCATTTACAAGGGAAACACTTGTCACCAGAAGTTAGGCTGTACTCTCTGATGCCTAGAAAGTATATACTGTATGACATATATAGTATTTATGTATTACATATAATACTATTTATAGAATTATGTATTGTATAGTAAAGTATAATATATACACACATAAATACATATCAAATAGTATCTCCTGCCTGATTATAGAAATCCAGTCACAGGTTTAAAAGGCAGACGTAGAATAAGCTGGCTTTGAATATACCGAGCTCCCCCTGCCTCTGCCTCCCAAGTGATAGAATCATAATTCTGACCTTTTGTTTATTTTGGTTGGTTTGATTTCCTAAGCAGTTTTTCACTACCTTCCCTCTAGGCAGATATGCAATGCCTTAAGGTCTGAGCTCCAAACGTTGATAAGCTGGAGTGACTCCTACCCTTTCTCATCTCCTTGGGGCTCTAAGTGAACTGTCAACCTACGTAAGTTCCTGTCTTGTTGTATATAAAAATAGGATTAAATACACCTTCTTCACAGAGCTGTACTAAGGAATAAATTGTGTAAAATAAAGTTCTGAATAAAATGATAAGACAAGGAAGGAGACATTTTGGTGAGCGCTAGTTTCACTCACAAGTTCACCGCAATCAGGCCATTTATCAGAAGGCTTTTCTCTAGCTATTGTAGGCCCATTCCTCCCAGGTTATTCCTGCTCTTCTTCCTCTCCCCTCTGAACCCTGTCACTAAACCTGGTTAAAAGTAAAGGTACCTCCTTCCTTATATCTAACAAAGAAAGCGTGCATCCGACAGGAAGCATTGCAGCCAGGCAAGCAGAGGCCAATACAGACTGAATATTTATAGATGGGCTATTCAAATGTCTTTAGTGATTTCAAAGCTGCATTTTTTAATTACTTGAAAATATTAATGCTTAATGCTTTAGGAAACTTTTTTTTTTGCTTTAGTAAACTTTAAACACATGTTCCTTTTCTTTTTTTATTTTTTTTATTAATTACATTTCATTCACTTTGTATCCCCCCATAAGGCCCTCCCTCCTCCCCTCTCTATCCCATCCTCCCTCCTCCTTCTTCACCCAATGCCCCTCCCCAAGTCCACTGCTAAGGGAGGCCCTCCTCTCCTTCCTTCTGATCTTAGTCTATCAGATCTCATCAGGAGTGGCTGCATTGTCATCTTCTGTGGCCTGGTAAGGCTGCTCCCCCCTCAGGGGGAGGTGATTAAAGAGCAGGCCAATCAGATTATATCAGAAGCAGTCCCTGTTCCCATTACTATGTAACCCCCTTGGACACTAAACTTCCATGGGCTACATCTGTGCAGGGGTTCTAGGTTATCTCCATGCATGGTACTTGGTTGGAGTATGAGTTTCTGGGAAGACCCCTGTGTTCAAATTTCTGGTTCTGTTGCTCTCCCTGTGGAGTTCCTGTCTTCTCCAGATCTTACTATTTCCCACTTCTTACATAAGATTCCATGCACACTGCCCAACAGTTGGCCATAAGTCTCAGCATCTGATAGTCTGCAGGGCAGAGCCTTTTAGAGGCCCTCTGTGGCAGGTTCCCAGCCTGTTTCCTGTTTTCTTCCTCCTCTGATGTCCTTCCTCTTTGCCTTTCGGGAGGAGGATTGAACATTTTAGTCAGGGTCCTCTCTCTTGATTAGTTCTTTAGATGTACAGGTTTCAGTAGGTTCATCATATATTACATGTCTATATGAGTTTCCTTTTCTAATAGCTGAAATCCTATTTTCCTTCCTAAACCTGACCAGTGTTTTCTGACACATTGTCTAAGAGAAAAATCACAATTCTCACCATGTGCCCTAAAAACATGATCATTTTTAGGTGAGCTTGAGCCACTCTCCATACCCCTTTAAAGCAAAAGGTGTCCTGGATTAAGTGCTACACACATCTGTAGGTCCAGCATTTCAGAAATTTAAGGAAGAAAGAATGCCAGGGCTACATCATGAGTTCTAGGTAAGCCTGGGGTAAGTACTGAGAGCCTACCTCAAAGATTTCATTTAAAACATTGTTCTGAGTGATTAAAAAGGAGAGTAATACAGCCTCTTGTTTCTGTTTGTTTGCTTATTTGGTTTGGTTTTTTGGTTTTTATGGGGGTGTTTTGTTTTGTTTTGTTTTGTTTTGTTTTTGAAACAAGGTTTTGCTTTGTAGCCCAGGCTAGCTTTGAGCTCATTATTGTTCAGGTTAGCCTTGAACTCACATCAATTATTCTATCTTCGCCTCCTATGTACTGAGATTACAAATGCAAACCACCTAACTATGACTCCAGCTAGAACAAGCCTTTTGACTTTAGTTTGCACAATAACTTGGATTGCTGGTGTTTGGGGGACTTTCTCCATTTCTATTTCTTCTCTTCCCATCCACAACATATTAAGATTTCACTTGCTTTTTGGATGTTAAAGACAGTCACTCTCATCTCCCCCAGACACTTCCACCAACTGCCCAAAGCAGAGCTAGATCTCCAGTTAACTAACAACAGATATGTGACCAAGCCCAAAAAAACAGAACCTGGCGAATGAGTTCAGCACAGATTGTTGAGCCACAAAATCGTAAACTACAATAAAAGGTAATTGCTGCACAGCAAAAACTAACTGATACAAAGAACAATCTTCAAGTTTTCTTTGTATTCCACAAGACTACAGTAGCTGCATAACTCTTCCAGGTGAACCAAGGAACATTCATAGGAAGCAGACTAGCACTACCCAGGTAGAAGGAAGTAGTCTACACACCTGTCACTGGGAAGCCATCCTGAAGGTTCTTCTTCTCTCTTTGGTAGATCATAGGAATCAACAGGCCTAAAAAGTAAGAGAAATTTTTATTAAAATATCAAACTTCAAGACATTCCCTGACTTTAGGAATATCAAAATAGTATTGTGGTCTCTTTATGTTAACTGTCTATGGCTTAGGAGCTAGACAAGCATTTCAATCAACTGCTGTAGGAAACAGAACTGTATGTATTTGCCAACCACAAGTCCACTCATTCATTCACTATTCAAGCATACGATGGGATGGGAGGAATCTCTATGTTCTGGTAATGATCTAGGGCTACAGAAATTTTTTTTAAGAGTTGCTACTTTGTCAGTCCTGATGAGATCTGATAGGTGAGGGTCAGATAGAAGGGGAGGAGGACCTCCATTATCAGTGGACTAGGGGAGGGGCATGGGGGAGAACAAAGAGAAAGGGGGAGATTGGGAGGAGACTAGGGAGGGGCTACAGCTGGGATACAAAGTGAATAAATTGTAATAAATAATTAATAAAAAAAATTTTAAAAAGAGTTGCTGCTTTGTAATACATCCTCTTAGGTTAGGGAAGCCAATAGGAAAATAATGCAGGCTAGTGTGATGTAGAGAGAAATAGTAAGAAGGCAGAATCAGGTGTTCTGGAAAGGCTAAGGTGGTTATGTCAGGAAAGTTTACATCAAATGAGTAGGCCACACATACGTGAGGAAATTCGTCTCCAGAGGTAACAGAAAAATACTGAAGTCCAGGGAAGAGGGTGCTGGAATTTTCACAGGAGGGAAGCAAAGAAGACAAGTAAACAAGGGAGACAGTAAACCGGGGAGGAGCCTAAATGCTAAGGCCTACCAGGGACCAAGACAGAGCTCACAGGAGCTTCCTAGGTTTGGCAAGGAGTTTTGAGGAAGCCATGAAAGAGCTGAGGGAATTAAAGTGACACAATGGTGTCTGTGCTTTAGAGGCTCCTTTGAACTGCTTGATTCACTTGTGTAAAGCAAAGGCAGAGGTGGGAAGACATACAGGGTAAACCAAACAAAGCCACTGCTATAGAAACTCCTTGGTGCCCTTCAGCGATGGGGACAGACCTCCGGTACTGGTATATTTTGACCGAAGTTTCTCGCTCCCTCTCTGCCTGGAACTTGTGTGCTTCAGCTCTTCTTTGCGCCTCAGCTTCAGCCTGGGCCTGGGCATCTGCCCGGGCCTTGGCTTCTGCCTCCTCCTGTGCCCGAGCGCGGGCCTGAGCCTCAGCTTCCTGCTGCTTCCGGAGCTCCTCTTCCTGAGCCTCTTGTTCCTTCCGTTTCTTCTCCTGCTCAAGCACGAGCTGTTGCTGCAGCTTCAGACTTTGGTCCTCGCAAACGGCATCATCTTCCAGCTGGCCCCTGTCCTCCTCTCCAGCCCGGGTGCCTTCCCTGTCCGAAGACTTGGACCCTTCACTCCAAGTGGGTTCCCAGGTGGCAGCCACAGGCTCCCGTGAGGTCAGAGAAATGCTGTTGGAGGTTAGGACCATCAGCTCCTAGGCAGCCAGTAAAAGAAAGAAACACCATCTGTGTCTCTATCATTTCACACAGATTCAGCTGTAGATGAGATTAATGGCAAGAAGCCCAGAATCACAAGAAGACAGCTACAGCACTAAAAAAAATGTCATGTGAATAACTGGGGTCTAAGGCAAAGCAAAAAGACCCATTCAAGCTCTGTGGAATAATTAGTTGATGCTACATGAGAAAAACTAGGAGGAAAGTTAACATATCAAAGCAAATCTGTAACACTATAGTTCAATATATTTCCCAAAGAGTTACGGAAGTGAGTGTGTGTCTAGAGGTGTGGTGCTTGCTCCTCAGGTTCTCCAACAAGGTAGAGAGAAGGAAGGAAACAAGGCATGCTTCGTGCTACCTCATCCAAGTACTTGGAATTCTCTCTCTCAGCCTCCTGTTGAGCCCTCTGCCACTCTTCCCTCAGCTTCTCTTGCTCACGTTGGTACTTCTCCTATGGGGAAATATGGCATAATAATTAATCAAGGTTTCCTTCTCATGGGAAGCAATTAACAATTAACAATTTTGCTGTCTCTAAACCTCCATGTCAGTCTTTCATGTGACCAATCACAGTTTAGTCCCTGAAGAAAAGAAAGAAAGAGAGAGAGAAAAAGGGAGGGAGGGAGGGAGGGAGGAAGGAAGGAAGGAAAGGAAGGAAGGGAGGGACGGAGGGAGGGAGATGGAAGGAAGGGGGATAGAAAGAAGGGAGATAGAAGGAAGGAAGGAAGGAAGGAAGGAAGGAAGGAAGGAAGGAAGGAAGGAAGGAAGGACAGAAGGAATAAAAAGAGAGAGAAAGAAAGAAAGAGAGAGGGAGGAAGGAAGGAAGGAAGGAAGGAAGGAAGATGGAAGGAAAGAAGGAAGGGAGGGAGATGGAAGGAAGGAAGGAAGGAAGGAAGGAAGATGGAAGGAAGGACAGAAGGAATAGAGAGAGAGAGAGAGAGAGAAAGAAAGAAAGAAAGAAAGAAAGAAAGAAAGAAAGAAAGAAAGAAAGGAGAAAGAAAGTCTTGCAATAAGCTAAAATACAGATATCAGGAAGGAGTAGGCACATGGTATAAGAACTGTGTCCAAGCTCTAACGCCTCCAGGTAGGATAAGAGAGACTAATCGCCAAGCAGACCTCATCTACAGCTGACATGGACTAGCGCTCATAGTCTGGGCCACTCACTCCTGACTGAGCCCCTTGGGTCTCCAAATTACCCATAAGAGTTAGTGCATGATAGTTTTTAAAATCATCAAAGTAAGGGTTTAGGGCAGGGTATGCACACTGTATGGAGAAGGGTTTGCTTCTGATGAGGACCCTGGCTCGGTTCTGCCATTTTTCACACTCGCTCCTCAACACTGGTTGGCCGCAGCCAGAAGAGAGCACTGAAAGCTAAGCCTTCTGTTTGCCTCGGCTGTGTGGTACCTGCAGTAGGCGGTCCTGCTCCTTCTGCCACCGCTCCTGCCGTTTTCTCTCCTCCTCTTGATCCCAGGCCCAGCGACTCGGGGCACTGAGGGTTGGAACCGGAAGCTAACCAGTTTGCGGCACAAGAGAATGTAAGCACAGAACAACATGAAATCATTAAGTTCCACACTCCTCAATTATTCATCTCACACTGGCTTAACCTACAGCAGGGAGACACAGTCTCACATTACAATGTCAAGCTTTTCAGCTTATTACAACCTGGTCAACATTTACGCCATTGTAAAACAAGGCGAGAAATATTACTTGTCGTAATCTAGTCCCACCAAACTTCCCCGTACATACTCCCAACCACGCAAGTCTAATACTCACATCGGGAACCACAGAGTCAGAGCTTCCTGCATCGCAGCACATAGGCAAGGAAGGAAGAAAAGCACAGTATGAGTCTCCATTTCTACAAAGTTAATTATTTTCAGGGAGCTGGACCTCTAGCTGTTCCTGCCAGTATATCAAGTGACAGCAGCTTTTTTTGTAATACAGCTATGTATGAACCCTTTTTCTCCTGTTCCATCTTTACTCACCTTCCAAACTCAAATTTAGAAAAACAGAGAAAATTGCTCAGACTCTAGGGAACAGGGCTGACACTAAACTGAACAATGTCTGAGAGTTTGGCTTAACAGGGGGGAAAATGCAAACATTAGAACACCTCCCAAACTCAATTATTACAATCACCAAAACTATGAGAGCAGCCAATCTCTCTTTCCAGATGTTCTTCCTATGAGTGGCTTTCTATTGATATGACGGCAAAAAAGCAAGTTGAAGACACCTTTTCATCTTCTCTTATTTGAAATTCAAGTATTCAAGCTTGATGACAGGTGAACTAGCAGGCATGGTATTATCATTATATTTTGTTTTTATTTTCTGACACGGGGTCTCATGAGGCCCAGGACGACCTCAAGCTCATAGATGTAGCAAACATTGACTGAACTTTGGGTCTGCCAGCCTCTGAGATTACAGGTGTGGACCAGCCTGACTGGCTAATTTCTTTATTATGACTTTGGGGCACTGTTTACTCCAGGAAAATGTTCTTCCCTAAAGTAGCTCATTGAAGAAAAGTGAGAAAAAAAAAAAAACTAGAACAAAGACAAGAAATTATTTTGTTTTAGCCAGATTAAATTAGGTCTGTATTATCACTTCAATTGAATAGCCACAGAAAACAGTGAATTTAGGAAAACAAAACAAAGGGGGGAAAAAACCCTATGAATCAGAAGCAGCGACAGCAGCTGATAAACTCTATTCAGGGTCTAAGAGGAAACTTAACGTACTTTAAGAAGAACAGTATAGCTAATAAACACAACAGACACAAACCCAGTAGGTATCGTAAGGCAGAAATTGACGTGTTTCATTAATCTTTAAAGAAACAGTAACATTTTAGATAGCAACTGTAAATCTCCTGTGATGTTGCAACTAAAATGTTATTAGATATTACTTTTTCATTCTTCAAAGCAAAACAGAGCTGGAGCCACATTCAGAAGACAAGCATGTTAGACAAGTGCGAAAATGAAGAAAGCTGCATGCAACACATCTCACGAGGCGGGGCCGTGCAGCTACACCAACACAGGTGACTTCTCAATGCTCTTGTACTCAGGAGCAACCAAATTCTCTTTATTTCGAATTTCCTTTGTCATCAACATAGTAATCGTTATCAGTCCTCCAGTATTTCCAATGACCAAAACTTTGTTTGGCTTTTTTTTTTGTGTGTGTATGTGTTTGTTTTTGTAAGTCGACCAAACATATGTTGGTGTAATCTAACACTGTGCCAATGATAGGAAGCAGTAAGTTGAAAATGAAGTTCCTCATTTCTTACTGTTACCCAGTGGAAAAACACGTGTGTTTAACAGCATCTCAGTGCTTTGGTTGTTTTGTTTTTTTCACAAGGTTAAAAGAGAGAAACACCTTGAGAGATAGACAAAGGACACGCAAAGACCCATTACCACAGAGGTAGACCCATGAGCTGTAAGAAAAGCCTGGTGATCCTGGGGAAAGAATGGAAATGGGTTATGTTGCTTGGTTGTCACGACAGCAAGATGGAAGGAGATTGGTACCCAGCAGCACAGACTAGAAGGAAGAGTGGCAAGTGAGACGAGAACCCAGGGAACAGTTGGCTTTATGGTTTACCTTGTTCAAAAAATTGTGATCGCCTTTTTAAATTTTTCAAAGAAATGGATTCTGATGCTAGTTGAAAAGAATAAGAAAATAAATACCAGGTCATTCATTTTAATTTCTTACCGCGGGTAAATTTATTGACTCTTCATATGCCTTTCCAGTCTGTAGCAATATTATTTTTAATTAACAAAATATATAGCCACTGAAGTTAGAGACTGTTTCAAGGCAGACACACATATTTAGTAGTCTACACTACATTCAAATTAGTAAAACTAACAAATACTTTTATTAACTATTTTTAGGAGACAGCACTGTAATTTCAGAGCCAAGACAGCCATACCATCAGCTTAGTGCTCAAGGCTTCCAAGAAATGGAAACTAACACTTCTTGTTAGTTAGTCAACCCAAAATTATCTCTACCAACACATTTTCACAACATGATGAAGGAAAGTCCAGAAGTATCTGGAGAAGACCAGAAAAGCAATACAGCATAAAGAACAACCAAATGAAAACAAATACTAGAATTAAGGTATAGACGTCTGATTACAATATTTTGTGGCATTTAAGAACCTATACATGCTAATTTAAAACTTTTTTTAATGCAGATGAGTCAGAAAGAATAAGAAAACATAATCTGACTTCTCCCACAGATCAGTCCCAAGACCGTGGGTCAAACTATAAATATCCTCTGATAGTGGGTGATGCTCACTTATCTAAATAACTCTCAAGTGGCATGCCCTGCATTGGGTCCCAGGGTCACTAAGTAGGTATCTTATCAATTGGCCCTACCACCTGGTCCATTGGCAGAACAGAACAGGGATCCTTAGATTTTTAGTATCATGAAGGAAAATAAGCAATGTTTATTACTGATATAGATAACTATATCAATAGAAATGAGGGACGAAGATGATGATCACTGAGGAAGGCAATTCATAAACTTTGGTCAGCTCTGCTCAACATATTGACAAACTGGCCATCTGTCTTTAAAGTCATGACAAGCAAAACAGCCCCACCACAGGAGGCCTGGCTGCACGGTGCAAGATGTGGAATTCTTCCGGCCTCTTTCCTGCTTAAATGGAGCTGAAAGTTCTATCTGAGATATCTAAGGAATGACACACAGTATTCAGTAGCTAACTTATTTCTGAATGGTCAAAGCAGAAAGAGAGAACTCCAACATTGCCCTGTATATTCTGCCTTCTTTTCCAAGACAAGCAAGAGTGACTTCCTACGACTGTCGCTACCATTGGTGATTCTCTGCCAGGATCGGCTCTCTGCACATGTGTCCTTTTCAGAACAATGAAGGAGGAGAGGAAACCTCATCATTTTGTGTTTAAAGAAGATCTCCTGCCAACACTCGGAAGGCCCGGAAGCTGCTGGCTCTGGGAAAACCTGTTCTTCTTATTTGGTTTAGGCACCCAGGGACAGAGCACTCCAGAGCCTGCTGCCAAATTTGTGTTTGTAGCTCCTGAGCCATTCCATGCTGGGACAGATTCCCGCCCACCTGCCTGCAGCCAGATCTACATGCCAATCTTGGTTTCAACTTGTTGTGCATCCAGGTTTCTTTCAGTTACAGATCTCAATTTTTATAGCAGATCTCCAGAGCTATGATGTACTTCTGTGAAGCAATTGAAAGCTGATTTTTACCTTTTGAATCAAAGGTGCTGCTTTCCTCATGAATTCCATTGATTTGTTTGGATTCAGTAGACTGAAAAGGGTAAAAATGCTAATTAACATTCTCTCTGATTGGAGTTTGGACGTAAATAATGCATCTCTCATTAGGGAAAAATATCTTTAAACAAGATGGGTTTTTCAGGATATTGACTCATTCTTCACAACCTCTATGTGTAGTAAAAACTTAATTTTTTCATTACTTTCCAGGATTTGTAAAAGGATTATTGACTAGCTATAGGTAAGAATGACCATAAATTTAAGCAATCATTAATATTCTAAGAAGCATGATAGATAAAATAGTCATCCGTTTATTGGGCTTATATTTATGAGCAGTAAAACAGCCATTAATGATTCTTTAACAAAATAAATCTAATATAAATAAATATTTCTTTATATTAGATAAGCTTATTCAGTTCAAAGTTTAAATCATCAATTAAAATTATCAAAAACTCTATGAAAAAATGTTTCTTTAACATTTTGATATTTCCTGGCATTGCTATTTGATTCAATTCATGCAACTGATTATGTCTTAGTCGGGCATGCAATCCAACCTATCAGATTCACCCACATAAGAATTAAAATGCTTCAAGAGGTTTCATCGTGCACAGTAGACTAGAGAACACATAGATAATTTATAGCATATAATTTTCCACAATTGCTGCTCCTCATTCACACAGATCTGAGAGATGCTTGTAATGATGAAAGATTGGTGAGAAATACCAGTAGAGCAACATTAGGGAATGATGTTACCATTACATAACTCAATAATAACAGACTAATAAAAATGTCCCATATTTTCAAAACTACGCTTTAGTCTATTTATTAAGTATAACCTAACTATTTAGCTTTATATGGCAACAAAACTGTTTAACAAAATCATTGAATTCCCCACAGGTAGTAACAGTTGTTACTTTGTTCTACTTACAGGACTCTGAAGGCTTTCAGAGAAATCAGTTGTTACTGACAGACTTGAAGACTTGTCTGTGTTGTAAATTCCTGAAGTTGTATCAGTCGACTTTGTTTCAGGTGAACCTATAATTTTGGTAGCCACACTGGTAAGATTGAGGGTTTTATGCCGTATAAATGGCAGGGAAGGTTGGTCTTTGCCCCAGTCTGATTGGCACATGAAGATCAAGTAATGAACACACATAGATGGTGAAGTGGAAAGAATAAAGTTACTGAATGCACAGATACAAAATGTACACAGACAGATGTACAGTCAGACAGATGAATCAGGTAGTGTATGAATGATCTGGGGGCTTTAGGGCTTTAACCAGCAGACCAAAATCCCAAGACACAAAGGTTAAAAGTCATGGTAGTAACAAAAAGACTAGCAAATATGCTGATTCTTTCCTTAAACTGGGACTACATGTTATAGGCCGACACCAAAAATTGGTGAGTCTGAAGCGACTACGTGCCTCTTCTCACCTAACCATCACCTATGACAGACAAACACAGTGATGTGAAGAGCAGATTAAAATGCTATGACAATAAATAGGAACATGTGAAACGGTGAGCTTGATGGCAGCAGTACGGTTCAACACTGCAGACAACGTTAAATTGGACTGCCATTCATTTTGTTTGGTTGGTTGGTTTTGGTTTGTTTTGTTGATTTGGTTGGTTGGTTGGTTGGTTGGGGGCTTTTTTTGTTTTTGTTTTTTGTCTTTGTTTTTGAGACAAGGTTTCTTTGCATACCCCAGCTGTCCTGGAACTCACTCTATAGACCAGTCTGGCCTCAAACTCAGCGATCTGACTGCCTCTGCCTCCTAAGTGCTGGGATTAAAGGTGTATAACACTATTGCCCACCACATAGTGCCATTCCTAATGGTCAGCATTGTGACTCCCAGGTACAGATATACTTGCTTTTGATTGACGTTTGTATTCCGCCAGATCAAGCAAATGGTATAGAATTCAGTAGATTTGCTAGTGAAGCACTTTCAGAAAGACTATTCAGAGGATCTGTTCATGATTTGTCCCAACACAATGACAAAACAATTATAAGCACAAAGCTAAGTCAAATGGGGTATGGGAGAGGATTAATAAAGCCAGTTGTTATTAACCATTTGCCAAAGTGGGGTTTCCTTATTTAGAAGGCCAGGCATAGTGGGAAACTAACTCACCAGACTTTCCATAGCGCCTGACATCCATCACTAAGTTTCCAGTTTCTTGGGCATTTGCCATGGCTTCCTCCCACTTTTTTGTATCGTTATATGAAAACTTGGTGTTATTGATGGCAAGAATTTCATCATCCACCTGCAGCTGAGACAATTCTGCTGGGCTACCTAAACAATGTAAAGTAAGATAAATAATTGAATAAGAAGAAACCCTCACACTCTGTTCTCTGTTGTTTCTGTAAAGTAAAGAGAACAACTTTTTCATCTCAATTAGTTCTTATTGTTTCCAGTAGAGAAAGCAACACCTAATATCTGAGTCTTTTATCATATGAAGTACCAAGAGTAGCATTTATTTCATAGTCTGTATTTTCATTTACATTGAAAGGAGAAATGGTAAGTTCAGCCAATAAAAAGAAAACTTAACTCTCCAAAGGACTAAAAAAAAAAATGTAATTATTTTTAATTAAAAATGTGAAACGTGTACTTTAATTGAGAATCAGTTAGCACTCTGGAGATGGGGAGGAGATGAAAAAAGTCCCTTCAAATTGCATAAAATAACCACTAAAACTAAAGAACCGTGATTACAATAATCTTGAAACTTAAAAGAAAGAGCCAGTGCCAACACACAGTTCTGTATTATAAAAATATGTAAACAGAGAACTCATCTCAAATAGAATGGACCTCACTGTAATTTTCAACCTTGAGGGCGTATTTAGCTGTTTCTGGGTTTCCCTTGGCATAACCCTGTTTGTCGGAGAAGTAATTGTCCAACAGAATCCCAAAGCACCCTAAACGTATAAAAAGTGAAGCATAAAATATTAACAGTACTTAGAAAACATCCTTCTTGGCTGGGGGTGACAGCAGACATAGGACCTAGCATGTATGACCCATTTGGATCAAGCCACTGCCAACAACCTCCATGTTGGTCTACGACATGCCTGTTTAGATCTACCATAAAACACAGTTATTCACGGAAAATTTACACTAAATCTTCAGATAAGTATTACTTATTAAAATTTTCTAGAAATTGAGTTTTCAAGAAAGAAATTCTCTAAGTTTACAAAATGGTCTTCCAAACCAAGATGAATTAGGAAGGGAAAATAAACAGTATGTAATCTGTAACAGCAGCAGCTAGTCTCAGGGCAGAAACTTCATCTCTGGCCTCCACCGAAATGCATCTTTCCCACATGTCCTTCCTACATTCCAAACAAAGCTGCTCTCGTTTCCCCCACACAGCAGAGAAGGCAAAGCAATAGAGTTAGGTCCCTGGTTTACCTTTTTCGACTGTTGCTACGAAGATCCCAGAAAAATCCCATTTTATTGTAAACCCAAAGACAGGTTTGCTCCCAGGCGTCTGGTTTATGCTGATTCTCATATCGCTGAACTGATCCTGAAAGTAAAACATGAAACGCTGGTATCAGATGTCCCTGGCACACACACAGGGAAAACCTATCCATGAAAGACGGGGGGCCGCACCAAGGCACGCCTGCGTCCGTCCATTACAAAACAGCAGCTTCCCACTCTCTCCCTCGGGGCTGATAAAAGTTTCACTTTTATGTATGTCATGAAATAGTCTTTTCTGCTAAAATAAGGTAAGGGCAAATCTGTCACCAACCGATGTCTTCCTTCATTTTAACACAATCCTACAAACAGACTGGACGTTAATAAAGTCTAGGCTTTTGTTCACCATAAAAGCAAGTCTAATTTGCAAACCACTTATTTCATCACCTAAAAACAAAAGAGAGTAATTTAAAATATGCTTTTAAAATGACAGACAGCATACAGCATACTGAAAAACAGTCGACTGCCAATATTAAGCATTTGTGGCTGATGCAGGCAAATGCCCCATAGAAGTATCATCAGAAATCAGTAGAAGCAATCCATCTGGAATTGGCTGGGTCTGTCTCAATGGGCCTATTTGTTGCCTCAAGTGGATCATGGGATACACAGGCAAAGACATTGCTGATGCCCATGCTACAAAATGCAGAACTCTCATCTTAGAGACACTGCACACAAAGACATCCAGCATAATAGACCATGGTTCCCTTGAAGCATCATCAGTACCCACCAAGTCCAAGAACAACAGCATCTTGGGGAAAGTAGGACTCGACTTCCACCCTCTTACTATACCACATAAAAGCAAATCCTAAATTTCCCAGGATATAATTTTGCCCATCAATAATTTTTTTTGTGGATGGTGTTTTGTCTTCGTGTATGTGTATGTACCTCATGTGTACAGCATCCATAGAGGTCAAAGGGGTTATCTTATCTTCTAGAACATGAGTTAGAGGTAACTGTGAGCCACGATGTGGTTCTAAGAACTGAACCTGGGTCCTCTGGAAGAGCAGCCAGTGCTCTTAACCACTGCACCATTTCTCCAACTCCTAGGATTTTCTTCACTGATTTTCTAAACCAAATTTCAGCTTCCCAGTGAGCTACCGTTGTTAAATCATCTTTCACTGACCAGCAAGATGGCTCAGAAAATAAAAGCACTGACTATTAAGCCTGACGACCTGAGTTTAATCATCAGGGCTCATGTGATAGAAGGGGAGAGCCAACTCTTGCAAGTTGTCCTCTGATCTCCACCTGCATGCTGTGAGTCTCCCTCACACACTCACACACACTAATAAACAAATAAATGTAATTAAAAATTTTTAAACATCTTTCTTAACATATACCTTATTTGAGGTAAACAACGGATATAAACCATAATATAAGTTATCAAATTAGTCTTTTAGTTCTTTGCTTTCTAATCATAAAGAAGTTAGGCTCACTTATTAAAAAAAAGAAAAATTTCCCAGCTGGGTGTCGAGGTGCACTCTTGTAATCTCAGCACTCGGGGAAACAGAAGCAAGTGGGTCTCTGTGGGTTTGGGTTTGAGGCCAACCTGGTCTACAAAGTGAGCCTGTCTCAAATAAGAAAGAAAGAAAGAAAGAAAGAAAGAAAGAAAGAAAGAAAGAGAGAGAGAGAGAGAGAGAGAGAGAGAGAGAGAGAGAGAGAAAGAAAGAAAGAAAGAAAGAAAGAAAGAAAGAAAGAAAGAAAGAAAGAAAGAAATCTTCTCAAAGCTACTTTATTTTACAGATCACAGCCTGCCAACTCTTCATTTTAATTTGCCAGCTAAACTCAAACCTATGGCTGACTGAGGTAGTAATAAGCTTTCTGTCTGTTTTCCAACCGTAAAGTAAATTTAAGATCCAAGTGACAATATTCTGAGAAAAGCTGTTTAATGTGTAAAATGACAGAAGCATGTGCTAAGCCTTATGAACACATGGAAGCACAACGAAATGCCTCAGTTACTCACTGTGCAACATACACTCACTCTACTGAGCACTTTGAAAAAAAAAGATGAACGAGGCTTGATTCCTGTTCTTACGAATAATCGTAACGCTTCAAAGGTAGATATGAGGGGTTTCTACAGCAGGAGCAAAACGTAGCTAATGACATGAAGATTCTACTGGGAAGCCTTTGAAAGATAGTTTAAATAGAGGCATCCAGATGCCGTTGTGATAGGCATCATTAATGAGCTTGCTGAGCATCAATCTGAAAGTAATAAAACAGGGCTGAAAATAGACTAAAGAAAGGTACCAGTTGGTTCTACTCCTTAGCCAAAACCACCACACACTTACACTAGAGGGGACTCAGTGGAAATGAGTGGTCATCTTTACCGTATACACAAAGATCTGACCAAAAGCCAATGACAGTACACAATCTATTGCTATACAAGACAGAGAGATGAATGATGGGTTACATAGTCAACCCCCTAATTGAGGTTTTATTAGTTGACGAATAAAGGATGAGATGGTGTTTTAATAAATAGTCTCAAACTACATTTTAAAATGCTTTATGGGAGACTGTAATTGAGCATTGTCCCTTTCTTCCAAATAAAGGATGAAGGAGAATGAGCTTCAACCATAGAGGGAAGAGCTTCTCCGTTATGTAAATCAGAAGAAAAAGTGGGATTATGCCTTTTTGTAGAGGAATTTTAATCCGGCACCATGGGTACTCTGGTGAGAATACAGTCACGCCTTTAATCCCAGGTGATGGAGGCAAGCAGATCTCTGAGTTCAAGGCCAGCCTGTTATAGAGCAAGTTTCAGATAAAGAAAAGTTCAGGTCCCAGCATAGTGGTACATGCCTTTAATTAGGAAACAGAGGAACACATATCTCTGAGTTCTACTCAGAGTTCTCTTCAGGCAGTTTAGTAGAGTCAGTGACTTGAGAGGCAATGCAGTGGAGTTAAATTTGTGGCACTTCAGTTTGTGGAATTCAGAGGCAGTTTTACTGGGAGAGTTTTACAGAGATAGACCAAAGAGAGAACAAGCTAGACACAAGTGAAGATAGAATGAGCCAGAAAATAAGAATGAGGTATAAGAACATATTGCCAAAGTTAGTAGGAGGCCAGGCAGAGCAATTCAGTCAGAGGCTGAAAGCGAAGGCAGATTGAATCAGTCAGCTAAGAGAAGAGTTTGGACCAGGAAGAGTTGAGTTGAACCAGCCAGCAGGAGTTCAGAAAGAACTAGAAAGGATGAGCTTATTCAGCAGTAAGTCTCAGAGGCTATAAACATTCTAGGCCTGGATTAGACTGTTTGGAGGCTAAAAGCTTCCTGGACTAGCAGTTAGCTAGTTAGCAGTTGGAGGCAGTCAGCATTCAAGACAACAATTAAATCAGGCAAATAAAAGTCACCTTTACAACTTCTTACGTGTAAACAACCCAAAATTGTAGCCATACATGAACTCTTCAACAATGAGTTCAGTCAGGAGCCCTAATTTCTTAACTTTCTCTACAAAGTTAGGCCATGTGAGTATTGTACAAAGGATCTGAGGCACAGCAGAAAACTGGGGAATTACCTTTTGAACTAGACAGAAAAAGAACATAAATTATCAAGGAGAACCTAGAGTTTCTTATGACTAAGAAATGAACTACCGAAGTAGTTTCAGTTGTCCATGCCAGAAAAGAGGAAAACAATAGTTTTCTGTCTACAACTCAGCACTTAAACTGAAAGCGATTTCCCTCAGATCGGCTACAATTTGAGCAGAAGTACCCACTGGAAACGAGACTGCTCCACTCCCTGCCAGACTGATGAGCCAGAAGGGGACTCTAATGGTCTAAAAACAATCAAAGGTGACCTGCAATCACGAGTATGAATTAGTTCTCCTGGAGTTGATGAATTATAATCTCCATGTCACCACTGATGGGAAGTAATCAACATCAGAGTCAATTTTAAGCCGATAAAGAACTATTTTCTTCCAGTGTTACCAACTAGACAAATGCATTGACTTAAGGAAACCTACTCATTTGATTAAAAAATTTTTTTAATAAATTAAAAATAAAAACAAACACTAAAAGCAGGTTTGGGTGACACAATCCGGAATAACAGTAAGTAATCTTTCAATTTCTGTCCATGTGGTTCCTTAGTACATTCCAGGTTCTCCTTGAAATGAAAATAGGAAGGAAGTAGCCTTTGAGTCACGGCCCTGCTCTAAGCTCAAGCCTTCTCCCCTCACCAAAGACTTACCTAAATCTGTGTCCACCCTCCGTTGATTCCCAACTCCAGGAAAGCAGGTACCCTGCTTCCTACCGCTACTGCCTTATCCAAGCCTTCCAAGCCTCTCTTCTATCTACAAAATCCAAGAAAAGTGCATCTATCCTACCAGCTACTACCAATTCCCCAAATTGGAGAGCACCCTTTTAAGTCACCCATTGTCCCCCTCCACCTTCCCTATACCCACAGTTTCTCTAGTCCCATCCTAGTTTCGTGTTTCCTTTCTATACTCTGTCTTGTAGTTCCCCAGTCATCCCCAACCTCTCTGACCATACACTTTCCTAAGTAACTCGCACTCACCAATTTGTCTTCAACTGCTAGGTCCAACAGTTTCAAAACTAAAGCATCTTCCTCCCAGACATGCTTTACCTCCTCCTTCTTTTCAAATCTTGGTTCCGTGCATCACTACCCAGCTACTGTGAGAGTTACGAATAGCTCTTTCTGCTTTCTTTCACTTTTGCCCCCAAACTTACTCCTCCTGCTGCCCTACTTACACTTTAAATAATGTGCTCAAGTTCCCAGACTCTGACCCTGAATGAACCCATCATCCTCATCTTTCTACAAGTCCACATCATAGTGTAGAGGGATATTCCCCCTCTCTCCCTTTATCACCTCCTGTGTGTCTTGTATCTCCAGACCTCCTTCCCACAGCTGCCAGAATTCTACTTATCAACCATCCTGAGTGTGCCACACCCCACTTTTACATTGCCCATAGCTCCCCACAGCCAGCTTGGGTGAATTCAAACTCTACATTTCTAAAATAAGCTCAGTTGAGGTGAGTTTCAGTAAATATATGCCACTGTCCCTCAAAATCGTTTTAGGAATAATTTCATTGTCAGGCACTGGGGAGATGATTGAAATGCCAATATCTAGGAGGCTGGGGTAAGAGAATTGAAAGTTTGAGGCCAGTTTGAGATACCTTTATCTGTACCAGCCAGAAGATAATTCGATCTTTATTGGTTATAAAACTCTAAAAACACAGCAATGTTACAAATCAGTCAGCAGCAGCCAAGATGGTTCAGTGGTAAAGAGTGCTTGCTGTTCTAGAAGACCCAAGTTCAGTTCCCAGCACCCATATTAGGTATTTCTCAACCGTCTGCAACTCAGCTCTAGTGGATCCAACACCCTCTTCTGGCCTCTGTGGACACCGGCACACATATGGCATGCACACACTAAGACAGATACATGCACAGAAATAATTAAAAAAAAAAAGTCTATACCAATGTCCTAATTATGTAAGGCAACCATCAACTTTGAATGTGCAGTATTGGAGAAGAAGTAAGAAGAGGAAAAGGCAGATTGACCAGGATTTGTGGGTAGGGTATAAAAAAAAATGGAGCGAGGGCCACATATTTCACCAACCTGGGGCAAGTGAAATAGCTGAACTTTCAAGTCTTTCAGCAGTAAAACTGAAGACAATAGCACCTACTTTAAGGGTGAGATTAAATGAAACATTTAAAAGGTGCCAACACCCATGGCTGATGCTCAAGACATACTTTCTTTGTTTCTCTTGGAAACACATTAAATGTGATATATATGCTGATTAAGCAGTTTCTAGATGAATTAAACGAAATCCTATTTAACGCACATAAAGTGAGTTTGAAAGCCAACAGGACACGGTCATATTCAGGTCCTATCCTAAGAGGAGAAAGATGAGCTTGCTTCCAACCTTCACAGGAAGATGGCTCTAGTCAGGGGTAAAACATAAAAGTCGTGGTGTTAAAGCAGAATAAGGAAATTCCACTCCTGCTATTTAAAGGGGTTCTTTATCGGCACTTGGGGACTGACTTAGAACCTTATGGCAAGCAAATGCTCTACCACTGAGCCATATCCAGTTCAGGAACAGAATCAAAATCATGCAAAAATTTTGCTTCTTTCATATGTATTATCATTCACCTCCTGTAAATTGTTTTAAAGGGCTAGGCCAGAGATTCTGGGAGGTAGATGTGTGTGGCAATTGAGAGCAGGAGGCTCTGAAAGGATGGAAAACAGAAACTTGTAAGTAAAACAAGCTTGGAGAGAAAATCTTAAAGTACATTTTTGTGAGGCAAGGCAGGTAAAGAGTGAGGTCGGCCTCTGAGTCAAATCTCTTTCTCTTTCCTTTGGTCTCCTGGTAACCTAAACTGAACAGGAAGGCAGGGAAAATGGCAAAATCCCTAAGAGAGGAGGGAGAGGAAGGTGAGGAAGTGAAGAGCTGCCAGCTCAGCAATGGGGAGGAAGAGGAAACTCTTGAGGAAAAGGTGAATGCAGCCATATTATTTCCTTCGCTATGCTTTCCCTGTGTTAGCACAGTTCTGAGATGGGCTCTCATCCTCTGCCCGCTGACTTGCTTTCTTAAAATACTTCTGTGCAACATCACAGAGTTTGCATTCCAAAAATACCCCTCAACCTGAAAGTTCCCACACCCAAGAACCGATAAAAAATTGAAATTGCCTCCCAGATCAGGTTCATACTTGAGGCTGGTAAACAAGGCCTTGAATGTAGCTCAAGCCAGCATGGATAGCATGTGTAGGTCAAGTCAGCCCTGACATCCGCATGTTGACTGAAAGGTACAAAGAATATCTATCAAGGAGGACGACATGGATATTTGCAACAAGGAAGAAGTTAGTGAGTGTAACTTCATGGTGTGGTTGGTTCAATTCCAACCAGGAAGATAAAATATGTGGGTCATGAAAGAGGTTGTTTTGCCTAGCTTTGAAGGACTTGAAAGGTATTACACCGAAAGATAAGCAGAGTAAACATCTTCAAACAGGAAAATAATAATGACTAACGTATGTGATGTGCCCAAATAAAACTAGCTTTCTTTCGAAGCTCAGGCACGTTTCTTTCCCTTGATATAGTAAGAGGTAAGCAATTTTGAGTAAACTTTCTTGAGTTTGGATACCCAATCCACCATTTAGTGCCTAAGATGGCCTTGAAAAATTAACATGAACATCTATGCTTTTGATTTGTGTGTGTGTGTGTGTGTGTGTGTGTAAGAATAAAAGTGATGGTTATGACATCACAGGGCTATGTGCCTCATGCAGCTTGTCTAAGCCCATCGTATGCACTTATTCAACAAGTGAATTATGACAAAGGGATTCTGAGCTCATCTATAAGGAACATCAGCACTCCACAGAGTGCCCTGAACTCTAGTCAAAGGACAAAATGCTTCAGGAGACACTAGGACAGCAAAATTACTGAGTCTTGTGTAGAACAAACATACCTGAGGTTACTCCTTATCATTTGCATTGACCAAAATAAAAAAAAAAATTGACCTGGATTATAGCAGCAGCAACTGAAATTAAAGAGGGTAATAGGGTGGGAGATTGTTGAGGCACAGATGTAAGGCTATCATCAGCAAAAGCACAAGGGAGTAAAGAGAAGGACCAGAAGAGCATCCTTTTACAAAGCTACCAGAGCTTCAAGGTGTTCAAGCACTCACTGTTTGTTTCCTCTGAGCATCTAGAGTTACAGAGCTTGACCACAGATTTGAAAGAGTAATGTAAAAATACCCTGTACATCTCACTCATCAGCTCTCATGCAGTAACAGCCTCCCTGGAGTCAGTCAGCTCCATAAGATGCTCTCCTGGCAGCATAAAAATGGACACTCCAAAGAAAGACAGGCAAGTCACCATGTGAAATACAAGAATGCTGAAGAATTCCACTAGCTCCAGTGATTAAATGCAGCCTACTCTTCCTTGGTAGAATGCAGCTTCAAACCTGATGAAAACAGCACAAATCTACTATGATGAAACCTGAAACAAAGCCAGGTTAATTTGGGCTTCTTGCAATTGCCAGTGGATAGGATGCACCCACGCTCCACACATGGCCTCTTTTTCTTAATCCATGGATGTAGTTTGCCAGCTGCCACCCTGAAGGAGGCTCCATCATCCAGCAGGCAGCACATTCATCAAGCTGTTTTGTTGACTTTGCTCTTTGAAAGTGGGAAGGCAATGTACAAATCCATGGAAGAGAAGACAGCTTGCCTCTGTTTTTATTATTCACCTACTGATACCTTACATTCCCAAACAATAATGCACAGAGGCACTGTCCTTATCCACTGAGACCTGCAGTACTAACCATACACTCCTAATTCTTTAAAAATGTACTGATAATTTATATCAGATGATTCTTTTTTGCAAGCTGAAAAAATGTTTCAAAGATATATTTGTAAACATGTACAGGAAAAACTTTTCTAAACATCGAAACAAGAACTAGAAAACACGACCACCAAACAAAAACAAAACAAAAAGTTACATAAGTGCTAACACTGCTGATATCTAAATGATACACTTATCAAGGATTTTGTTTTCTATTCTTTTCTAGTATTCCTCAGATAGAAAGTAAGTGTCTGATAGCCTGGAAGTGGGGTGGAAGAATTTTTTTTTTTAATTTTCTTATGCAATCAAAACTCTAATGAAACTAAATAAACATACTATGCCAAGCAATTTCACATAAATCTATTTTATTCACATATTCAAGTAATATTTTATCTTTTGCCTTGAAAAACAACTGTGTCTAGTAAGACAATAAAGACTTATGGGCAAGCCAAAGATGAAAAATGCCTCCATGCATAAGCTGCTTAAAAAAGTGTTGCTAGTTTTTTGGTTTTGTTTTTTGTTTTGTTTTGTTTTGTTTTAAGCTTCGTTTGTTTGACAAAGACCTTTAGTGGGTTTTACATGTAGACTGAAAAAACACCTAATAACTCCATTGAAAGCCATCTGTTAGGGTTTTAGACTGGAAAAATTACAAACATCCCATTAGTTTTTAATCTGCTAGCGTATTTTATTTGTAGTCCAAATGTTCAGAATGGCAGTTGTCAAACTGTAACTAAGCTTCATTGTTCCCACTAAGAGACAAGGAAAAAGAGCAAATATGGCCATTCTGAAGAGCAAATTAGTATGAGAATCCACAAAAGATTAAGAGATAACAAAATGTTGTGTCCCTAGAGACAAGCATCCACTAAATGGGACAATTTCTCTTTGCAGCCGGTTCATTTCCACAGACAAGGGCTTCGCTTACTCACACATACATTAGATCTGCAGCAAAAGCTTGAGAAATAACAAATAATATTATTTGAGAATAATAAAACTGCAGGGCAGCACTCCAGGAGACTGCTCTGCAAAGTCTCTAGAGACACAGCTCATGAAGGCTGGCTGGGATCTACAATCTAAGAGTTGGAAGGGACCTACTTCCTCCACAATCTGTTAAAAATAGACCACGATATATTTTTGTGTAGTATAAATAGCATCCTGTACTGTAAAGCTGAAGACTAGAACAACTGTTTCCAGACTGAAATCTTCAAGGTTCTGAGCCACATGACTAAGAACCCCTTTACACTTACCTGGGACCTTGAAACCTCCCTCAGTGGTGAGCTTCTCCCTTCTCCAGAGTCAGACACTGAATCTAGGCCAGACATTGATGAGAACATTGCTTTTGAAGAGGCCGCCTGGTCTTGGGAGAGAGATGAGGAAAGGGGTGTGGAAGAGGACAAGCTTGTCACATCTTCTCCTGGAGCTACCTCTTTTTCGCTGGATGAGCCCAAAATATGGCTAGAGTCAGGCTTTGAGCCAGCATCTCTGACCAAATTGTGTTGTTCTCTCTTGACAACTTCAACATCTCCATTGTACTTCCAACCATCATCCATCTAAATAGGACACATCATTTTAAACTCAATATTCTGATATCCTGAGGGTCAGTTTTAAAAACAGACTTTTTAATATTTGAAAGCTACTAAGGTAACATATCCTTGCCATAGCAAAGTAGGTATTGTCAAAAGCTTAGAATACATTCCTTCGCACTACCAGATATGCACCAGCATAGAAAAGCTTGTTCTAATAAAAGCAATATTGGATATAGATCTCTAAAACTTCTTTTGTTTGTTCATCTCATCCCAGGTCAACAGATACAACTCCAAACTAGGTCTTTCAGTTATTCGAAATCCCAGTGTGTGGATAACAATCATTTATCCATTTGAAACATACTTATTGTTCCAAGTAACACTGAAACCAATTGGAGCATCCCTTTTTAAACAGAGCTTTTATTTTATAGGCCAGATGTTCCAAAAACTCACTGGATCAAAAGCTTTATATGTGCAGTATCTGTCTGTCATTTCTACAAAGAAAACAGGGGCACTAGAGTTGTGAGTAGAAAGAGACCCACATTGCAGCCCCCTCAACACTAAATAGTTTCACCATTTAAAATATTTGTAAGTCTGATGGCTGAAAATTTGTTTGTCTCATCCTCATGCTAAATATGAGGCCAAACATGTTTTATTGTGCTTCATTAAATTCCAATGAAGTGGCCAGCTCATTTTCCACAGCCATTCCTAATGTTTATCTTTTTTCTTATCAAATTATAGAAATGCTTTACATCTTAGTGTTGTCAACCTCTTATCTGCAATTCTTTTAATAATAATTGTGACTCAAATTGTCCTATGTTAAAAGAGCCTACCATATAAGCTTAATTTTTATGTCATCAAATAGGTCTATATTTTCCTTACCAGGATGGTCAGAGACTTCCTGGCTGATTTAGGCAGGCTTCCTTCACCCCAAACACTAATATTCAAAGCTGTAATTCTCATCTTTATGTCAAGATTTTAAGGTCTTATGTCTAGATGGGCAGAACCAATAGGAACATGAGCATTAAATACTCAGACCACATGGTTTCATTTACATGAGTCAGCATGACTCAGTTGTGCTGAATCCCCTTAGAGAAAAAATGAACATATTCAAACAAAAGTATACTCAAGCATCTCAAGCATCGAGTTCTAAGGTAGGAAGGAAGGAAAAAGGAAAACCTGACATAAAGAATTCTGAAAACATTTGAGGTGAGCCATGTGTAACTTCCGTATATATAGGTAAAAAAGAGCTGACTGCTGACAACTTCCTAAAGTTCAACCTAATACTTGAGCCGTGCTACAGGTGAAAAAGATGACAAGAAAATATAAATGCTCTATCTGCCTCAAGATGGACCTTATCTATTCTTTAAAGTCTAATCACCCCTGTTTCTATTAGGTCTAAATTGTCATAAAAGTTGTTTATATATGTCATCTATGTTTTATGCATCCAATATTTGTGTCCAGTTAGTTCAGCCTCTGCTTAAGCCTCTCCCCAACTCACTGCTCTTGGGAATAGATTAAATGAACCTGGGGCATTTTTACCGTGTAGGATCTGGGCAGTGACGAGATTCCCCTTGAAGATGTGCCAAAAGGTCTCGCTGTGACCACAGATGTTAACCTGGCTGTATCAGTTTTCTGGTAACTTCTAGGGAGAGAGGCTGAAATCCGAGTCAACTCTACTCTTGTGCTCGGTGACGGCTGAAGAGAGAGAAAGGCTGGACGCTGTGCCGTAGAAGATAAAGAGATCTGATGCAGTTCTGCAGAAGGCAAAGAGGCCTGGTGCTTTTCTGCAGAAGGCGAAGGGGTCTGGTGTGGCTGTGTAGAAGGCAAAGGGGCCAGACGCTGCTCTTCGGGAATACGAGGAGGAAGCTGAATGTCAGCCGCCCCACCGTCCTGTCTATCTGCAGATGTTGTGGAATCTTCTTTGGGCGTCTCAGCAGGATAAGCTGTTGCTGGGTCTTCAGGTCTGTCACTCCGGTAACTGGTTTCTGACAGAGTCACTGTAGGAGGGAGCGCTTCACCATCCAGGATGTCATCAGAGGAATAGATCCTCCTCCGAGATGTAACTGTAGAACTCTGATTGCGAGATTCCCTTAGCAAAGAGAAGTGTGCCATCATGACAGCAGTATGCATTTGACCCCAGATGGGGTGAGATAGTTAACAATAATATGTAAGGGTTACTCAACAAGCACAATAATCAGCGACACATGATTACTCATAATCTGTAAGTGTCAGATAAGAGACTGACCCGACCATTTCTTAGGAGTGGGGTCTCCCAAATGGATAGTTTTAGTTATAAAAGACTTTCATAACAAAATGAGGAAGGTTCAATACATAATTATTCACAGGTTTTTAGCTACAAATTTATGTCTTCCAAAATCAAAATGCTTTAAATGCCTGACAACCAATTCGAATCTGCCAGGCTTTGCTACACAAAATTTATGATGTATTGATTAAAAATAATAGCACAAAAGACTCAGGCTTTTGTAGAGATCCGGTCAGTTCACGAAGCTTGAGAGAATCCCCACGGGCAGTTATAACAGATTCAAGGTTATTGTCCATACTTATAGAACTGACAAAACTGCCTCACCGTGAAGTTGGTGGGGAGCCCCTACCTCCTGGACCAACTGCTCCTTAAGTGAAAGAAGCTCTTCACCGTTGGCATTTCGGACACAAAGGAGCTTTGTTTAATTTCACCTGCCGGCAAATTTCCTTTGCGACATTATTTTCAAAGCATATTTGCTTTCTCTCTGGTCTATCAATCTCCTCCAGGTCCACACAGTGAAATGCTCATGTGAAAGTTTAATTTTTACTTTTACCCTGTTATTACGACTCAAAGAATAAACAAACCCACACATCCATGCTTGTGTCAACTTCCTTAAAGTATAATTTATCCTCTACCACTAAAATTCAACAAAGAATGTTGTAGTTCATAAAATTTATTTAAAAGTAAAAGTTTGTGGTATTTGACTACCCCATCCTTAAACTCACTTTAAAAGAAAAGAAGGAAATCCAGTCTTTTTTTTTCTTATATCAAATACAGCAAATACTTCCTTCCCTCTAAAGAAGAGCATACAGTGTGAGACAAAAATACTGCTCACCAATGCTAAGTAATATTTTCCTGTGTTAACTTAGGTCACTAGTACAGTAATATTATTTTAACAATGCAGAACAAAACCTGGCTACCAGGGTACATATGTGATTACAGTTTAAAACGGATGACCACGCGCCCCACACCACATGCAAAGCCTCCATTTGGGGCTCTCTAGGCACAAGGGGTGCCCAGCCCTTTACCTGTCTTGAAGCATTTCCCTAAAGGTCTTGGAGCTTCGGTCGGACTTTTCAAGAGCCTGCTTTTCAATCTCTTCCCTCTCTTCCTTTTTCCTCTGCAGATCTGAATTGTGACTCTTCCGACGATCTTTCCATTTTGCAAGGTCCTGAAAAGAAATCACCTCAGCCCGGTCATACCTGAATTTCTACACACCTTTTCTTTGCGGTGAGAGCACACCAGAGTATCCGGTTACAGTGCTGAAACCATTTACTCCCACTTGTGCCAAGGTGCCCTAATTTTGCTTTTTATAGCTGGCGTTTCTGTATGAGGCCTTTATCTCGTGTGTCTGCTGGAAAAACCTGACCTAATAAGATAGATCCCACTTTTGTTATCCCAGAAAGTATTATATCAATGTCTGTTTCTCAAAGAATGCTAAATGCTTGCAATTACATACTAAATCAGATTGATCAGGAAATATTTCAAATTCAATTTCACAGCACTCCAAAGCCCTGTTTCACATGCTTGCTATGATGAGAAGGAAAGAAATATCCCTGTAACAGCCTAGCTCAAATATCTATGTCAATCACCAGAAACATACAGATGCCTACAATACAGCTCCCCTCAAGAAGGCAGACTATACATAAAGGCCAGTGCCTAGTATGGTAGATCTACCAAGGAGAAGAAGGGTCCTAAAGGAAAAAGTCAGTTCCACCTACAGAAGAAGAAGTTGCAGACTTCATTGGACTGCCCATTAAGTTCAGAGACCAAAGTCCACCTGGAAAGTAGCAACAGGGAACACCACCTAGGTTCAAGCCCACACTTGCTTCTCACATCTCCAGAAATGTGTTCTAAAGCAGCCAGGACAATGTACCCAATGCAGCTTTTCAATTATCCCTAGTTGCATAAGCCAGTTGTGACACTTGGGGATGGAGGCATTTTGAATGCTACAAATATTTCTCCATTTCCAAGTCAGAGAAATACAATACCAAGGATTCCAAGAAAAATTCCAGTCCAAAAGGAATTATACCCAAGGTCAGAGACCAAACCAGACCTGACCCCTAGGCCTTACAAAGCAAGTGTGGGTATAAACTTTGGGGGCACACAGGGACGATCCTGCTTTTCAAGAACCTGAAATCAATATGAACTATTTTCCCTTAGGAAATAAAGTGATCCAGATATTCAACTGCTCTCACCTAAAATATAGCCCACCTTGATAATTAATTTATCGGAAATTCACTGTGTGTTTTGGCAAATTGATAACTTAATTCTTTGCTGGGTTTTCCAGGGACTGAAATGACAGCAGCAAACATAGGAAAGCAGGTATTCTAACCTCAAGCCACATCCTGGACCTTCTGTGCCGCTTCTTGTTCACTAAGGCAACTTTCCAACAAGAGGGCACTAAAGTTTAGCAAAATAGTATCTTTGTACATGAAGATTGACTTTCTCCAGCGCTTTTGCTCATGCTGTCCTTTAACTCTCTCACCATGAAGCTGTCCTCCAATTTCTTTGGGCTTGTGAGTATCTTTTACAGTCCTCTACACTTCCACAGCTTACAATAAGAACTATATCCAACTGAAAGTGTTACACTTTCTTCTTTAAAATTTGAGTTAAAGGTTAAGGCTATATCCACATAAATACTCATATATGCCAGCTCTGTTGAAATAGTTCATCTTGCATCACATTAGTTACTGACTTCGGCCAAAATATTACTCTGAGTTGCATTTCATCCCAACCTCCAAGTGACTTTGAGAGGTCTTCATCCCTCCACACCAGTGCCAAGATCTGAACTACCTCCTGTTCCTCTCCAATCTCTGATGCTTTTGCTCTAGCAGCGCTATCTAGTCAGACCCCAACCCAGCCACTCCCCCAAGTAAACAGTTCACTATCCTCCTAGGAAGAGACCTCACACTGTGAGAACTGGCGGTCTCACAGAAGATAAGCACACTTCTATTCCCCCCCAGTGGTCCCTAAGATATGTAACAGCACTTTGGTTGCATTTTCTATAGTACTGGATGTTTCAACAGCAAGAAAGATTGTCTCAATTATATTGACTTGTTTTAAAAGAGAAGCAAGAAGCGCATCCCCGGCCCCAGTTCCAGAATACTCACATCCTGCCATTTCTGATCTTGCTCTTTCAAGTGGGATTTCATTTTCTGCATCTCCTCGTACCGCAGCTGACGGTTCTGAACATCCTCTGTGCTTACATCGCTCATGGACTTGCTCCTGTCATAAAAACACGCACAGTCACAAAGGTTCTCATGGCTGGCCTGAGGGTTCACATGAAGACTGGGCTTCTAGCGAGAAATTCCACCTAAATATCTACTGCCCTACCCAGATGCTTCAGTGATAGTGTCCCTGAAATAGCACCACACCGATTAATGGTGTTTTTCCAAAGCGCAGAAACGAGATCCTGGCGTTCAACTCAGGTGTGAGATGCTTTCTTTCTTTTCCACAAAACAGTCAAAATAATCTTAAACTGTTCGGAAAACAATAATCCAGTACTTGTATTTAGAGGTGTCAACTCTAAGATTATGTTGGGGGAAAAAAATACCAGTCATTGACATCACCCTGTGTGGGTTTGTCTATGTTCCCTCAAAGATAACCTAGTACAAGGTTTTGCTGTTTTGTTTTGTTTTTTTTTTTGACTAAGCACTTGCTAAATAATTTAGCGACTACCTGATATTTTCTCCTCAAGTTCAACACCATGAAAAGATGTGCTGTGTCATCTCAATGATTCTCTAAGATCTACTGTACCACTGTGCAGTTGAGCCCATTCTTGGAAGACCACAGGCAGTTTCCCACAGCCTGTCAGAACCACCTCGGTTACCCTCTTTCATTAGGGCAGTGCTTAAACTGAGCCACTGTAAGTGAATAGGTGCAATCAGAAAATAAAGCAAGAGTGGGGATGTTCAAAAACTTTTGTTGTTGGTTTTCAAGCCGGGCTTTCTCTGTGTAGCCTTGACTGTCCTGAACCAACTTTACAGACCAGGATAGCCTCAAACTCGGAGATCCAACTCCTTCTGCCTCCCAGAGTGCTGGGATTATAGGCATGCGCCACTGCGCCTGGCTTCAAAACCTTTCTTCCCTCAATACTGTTAATACATACATGAAAGGACATTGTAAAAACCATCTTCTAATAGGCTTCACACTCTCAAATTGTGCAATGTTGATTCCTAGCAGTAAAGAGACTCATTCGTGTGGGCTAGTGACTGAGTTGGGATATTGATTACTTACTCCTATATAGACTGCACACATGAAAAGGACCTCCCAGGTCAGCACTGAGAGCAGTAAGAGCATGAAAGAGACAGTTTCAGAGGTGGGCTAGCTGGGCTCCCTGTTGTACTTCTGAGATAATTACATTGTAATTAACCGTATTTTTCATTATGTTAGTGTATCCTTGGGCACCTAAGCTTTGTATTCTCCCCAGTTCTGCAATCACATCTTTTTCAGGAATGTAATTGTAACCACTATGCAAATGATTCAGGAGGCCACAGACTAGGATCTGCCCCTCTTTGAATCATGTCCAATTACTTGTGAATAGGCATTTATGCTTGAATATACCCGAGGTACCTCAACTGTAAAGGGACCTGTTGAAATGCTATCTGGAAAGGATTTTTCTTTTTTTTTTTAACTGCAGCTCACTAAACATGCTGCTATTGTTGGTGCAGCCAATCTCCATCCTGCTTTTCCTCTGTGGTAGTTAATGGTGGTACCTGCCCTCAATCATCTGCATTTGAAACCTAAGAACCACTTTGCACTTTTGTTCCTCTCTTCTCCTCACTTTCAATTAGTTATCTTCTCATTTTATGCGGCTTTCTTTCCATGTCGATTGCCAGCAGTCTAGGTCACAGCACGAGCAACCCTCCCCTGGATTTCCAAAAGATCTGCTTAAATTATCATCAGAGAGGGCTTTCCTCAAATGCTCCCTCCAACTCAAAAGCCCTTTGCTGGTGCCTCTCAGACTTTCAAAACACCACTCAAAATCATGGCTAGGCTCTCTCTCTAGTCATGCGCTCACAGCCTGTCTTCCTCATCTCAGTCAAGGTTAACTCCGTCCTTCCACAGTTAGGGTCAAAATTCCTGGTGTCACTCAGGTTCCTCTCTTACTCTCACAACACTTACTTCATTAATAAATCCTCTGCTCTCAATTTCTAGGATCCAACAACTTCTAACCTCCTCCTCATCATCATACTGATCTATGGTCATCACATCATCCACTTGGAGAATCCCAAAGCTCTCTCTGCTCCAAAGATCTCTCTGCTTCCATGTCCAGCTCAACAGAGAAGCTAGAGGGGCCTTTCTAAGGCACAGTCAGGTCATGGAACACCCAGTTCCAGACTGGAGCTTCTTCCCATCTCAGTACTAAGTAGATTCTTCAAAGACCTGCATGGTCTGAAATGGTCTGGTCGCTTCCTGCCTCTCCACACTCATTTCTAATACTCAGTCTGTGACTTTGTCTCACTCTCTTCCTGCCAACTGGCTGTCTTGTTCATGCCCACACCTCTTGTTTCTTCCCTTGCTCTTCAGTCTGCCCAGAATACTTTTCATCTGGCTAGACAGCCACATGACTTCTCTTTACTTCCAAGTATCTGCTTAAATGTTATTCAGTGTTTCCTTCCCTCTCCGTCCTACCAGAGCCTGAAAATGTCTCTGTGAGCTAACCCTCATCCCAGCCCTCTCTCTCTCTGAGCATTCTTACTTTCCTAATACCTGCAGAGTTCTGTAAGATTATCAGGAATTACACCTCATCATTTGCTGACATATCACTCTGCTTAAAAGACAGGCCAACCCATAGAACATGCTTCATAAACACATCCAATCAACAATCTAGCTAGTGTGCTACCATGTGAACATACAGGCTTCATGGCTCTTCATGTGAAAAGCCCCTTCTCTCACCTCCTCTAGTACTTGACCTATGGTATTTTTCATGTTTAGTAATTCTTGGCTTCATCTTATATAGTATGCTAGCACATACTATATAAGAAGAAAACATTAGCACAGTACTATAAATGCATATACACTCAGTATCTTTGCTAAGAATGAGATAAGTCAGAGCATAGTTAATCAAGCATGGAAAATCCAAATTGGCTCTGTAGAAAAGTATAACTGCTCTTCAAGGTTTTACAACATTATAGAGATCTAGTAGGGACTCAATTACATATAGAATATAACTATACAAAAATATATGAACCTATTCATGTTAATATACCTCTCACTAGGTATAGCTACCTAGGCTGAATTGTGTAAGAACATAAACTCACTGAAGTCATGCCTAACAAGGAAAGAGGCTTTTTGACTTAAAACAAAATTATTCAGTAAGAAATGGGAAGGGAATGTACAGCATGAGAAAGGGTCAGACGTGCAACTTATGAAGCTGCCTAAACTATAAAACAAAACGAAATCCTAGTTGATCGTCCGCTAATCTTTGTAGGAGGAAAGCTGAGCCACTTGTAGTCCTCCAGAACCTTCCGCGGCATCTCTCCTTACTCTCCCCCTCCTGGGCTGGGAAACATTACTGTGTAGTTTCCCATACAGCGTGCCAGTCAAAGGGAAGGCTGCTTCTCTCGCCCAAGCGCCTGCGCATTGAGCAGACCCTAGCATCCCAGAGGCTCACCGCTCTAGTAGACAAGTCTTTGTACAGGAAAGGCTGCGAGCACAGTTTGTTCCTGAGGCCTATAAGGTTACACCCATTAAAGCAGGAGCACAAGCCACAACAGTCTGCATCGGCCCCGGCAACAGACAAGAAGGGAGGGCACCAGACCCAGCTGCCAGATAGGCTTGCCACCACTGAACACATAACCCTTCCCTTCTCAGAGCTTTAGCTCCTCGTCCGCTAAGTTAGGGTAACTAGGTAAGGCTGCCCTGGCTCACGTCTTTAAAACCTGGTGCTACGTACTAGTCCTTATTAAAGCTGGCAATGGCTGAATGTAACCTTGTAGATAGTAACTCTGCAAACTGCTTCAAGTCCGGGAGGTTGCCCCAGACCCCAGAGATAAAATCTAGAACGTCTAGAGTACAAAGATGATGAAGTCTTTCTTTCTTTATCAGCATTAACCACACGACATTAAAGTCCCAGGAGTTCCTTGAGTGGCAACAGCACTGCCAAGCAGTCTCCACGAGTTACCTCATGAGGCACAGCCCCAGTCCGGTTCTACCGCCTGAGAGCCTTCATCCTTGGGAAAGCTGCAATCTCTGTCTCTTTCTCCATGTCTATGGAATGCAGATAATACCTCCCTGTCTGCCGCCCAGAGCTGAGATAAGCACCAAAGAAAGCATCGGAGAAACTGTGAAGGGCATGCTCGGCATGGAAAATGCACAGGTGAGTCACGTAGTTCTCTTACAATTACCTGCTACAATTGGACATGTTTCTTTATTCTGAAAGGCTCCAATTTACTTCATTTGTATCTGCCCCCTGCAAATGTAGGCATAACAACACCTTGCCTTTCTAATTAATTTAATAGTATTAGGGAGGACAGGAAGAAGCTTAAGAAGTATCTCTTATAAATTACAAAATCATAATTTCCTGTACGCCTCTGATGGCATACCATGCTCCTGACACTTTCTGCTGGGAAGAAGGAGCATTATCCTAAAACTTCAGTAAACTTACAGATGAATGCCTATAAATTAAAGAGTCCAAAGAGCCAAAATAAGATACTTTTTCCTAAATATAAATTCACTCACAGCCTTGGGTAGTCAATAAAAATTCAAAAACAGTGAGTAGAGGATCTCCATCTTTGAAAGTAATATTAATATACTAATTTATCTGCCTGTACATATATTGGTATTAGACACTATAGGACTTTGTGAAGAATAAGCAGTGTTCAAACCTGTGTGAGACACTTTGAAATTACCATCAGGTGGAATAGGGAGCATAATAAGGAATTTTCATTTATAGATTTGTTGACTGATTTCTGTTTCTCATCACCAACACTACTGACATTAGAACAAGAAAATCATTTGCTATAGAGGGCTATTCTGGCTGTTGTAGGGCTTGTACAAAATACTAAATGTAAATAGCACACATACTTGGCTGTAATAGAAGCATTTCTAGACGTAACTAGATGTCACCTAAACTGGAAATGAAAATCCCAGAAAAATAACCCAGGTCAATTTGTTTCCTTTCCTTTTAGCCTGCTTGGATGGTATGTTCTGATTAAGAGGTCCTGACAATTCCAGAAAGTCATTTAGCCAAGCTCTATAAGAAAAATATAGATGCCTTGGTTGTCTTTGACTGCCAAGTCACAAGCAATTGGCTTTTACTGATAGCAGATTTGGTGGTTATCACATTGCAAGATTGTATATGCATATTGTTATAAACTGTTGTCAGCACCAAGCTTATATCACCAGATATGACCAGATCCCAAACTTCATAGAACCACACAAATGTAAATTCCTGCAACACAAAGACACATACATGAGAACTAACAGGCACACACAAAGCGTGCTAACCAAAGCTTAGTAAGACATTTACATAGCATGCACAAGCCCCAAAAACTACATGAAATGCAAGATAGGGTTTAATAGGCAAAGGCCTCAAACAAACAAACAAAAATACTATGCATTTCTCTTTGAATTGGTCTGTACCACCAAGAGCATTATGCGGTCTGTACCACATAAGGAGCAGTTAGTTTTTAATTGCAAGGTATCAAACAGTACTGCTTTTCCACTATATTATGTTTGGAGAAAATTCACCCAGCATAAATTTGAAATAGCTAATAATACATTAAACTCCTGTAGATAATTCAATTTTAATTTATATTTTACTTTCGTGAATTAAAATACATAGGAGAAAGGGGGGAAGATGAATAAACCTACAACTGCTCCTAAACAGAGCTGCATTTTCTAAGACACAGTAGGTCCCATTATCTGACAAATCATTCATTATTCATTAGTCTCAGTTAACAGACTGTCTTGCTGCATTTATGTGGTTACCTTAGCACTACACTGCATGAGGATTTTTTGCAAAGCAAATACTTATAAACTGTTGTCAGCACCAACCTTGTATCATCATATATGACCAGAACCCAAACTTCATAAAACCATAGCACATAGACTTGCACTATCCCAATAACCAAACAACTACTTGGAATTGCCTACTGGAAGCACTTGCTGCTGTTATGGGTCAGGAGAAACCCTCAGCATTCTGAGGTTGGATATTTGAGTTTTTCTATTTTATTGGTGTCTGCGCTAACGGTGGGCACGCAGTGCTGGGGATTGAACCCACAGCCACATGCACGCTAGGCGTGAATTCTGCCACTGAGCTCATTCTTGCCCTGGGTTACTCAAGTCACATAACAACCCCTACACTAAGGAAAAACAGGTTGGGTCAACTCAGACAGGTAGTTATGTGATTACATGCTCCAAGTACTTAGCCTCTTGGTACTTATATATACCCTCTTTAAGAAAACTGGTCCAGGGATGTGTTTAGGCTACAAGGTCTAACATGATTACTAATGAAAATTCCTCATGACAGTTATTCAGAATGCTGGAAGCGTCGAGGGGCTTTTAAATCAAGTTGGAACAGCTTTACTAGACAAACTGATGAACAGACTGACTTCCTCCCCCTGGCAGATGAGAGCCTTGTGAGCACACCAGGCTGTAGATGGGAACAATACGCCTTCACAAGCCACACTGCAAGGACTAATTCCAATAATTGCCCATCACTCAATCTTTGGTACCTGGAGTTGTTATAGTGAATTTTGTGATAATCTTGTTAGCTTCTAAAATTTCTAAACTACCAAAATTATTTTTTAAAAAAACTATTAAACTGGAGATTCTGAGAGATGAGATAAACCATGGTAAGGGGAAGATATTCAGCTCCTGAGGCTGACTAAATTATTGGGTGTCCTTCAACTCTCTTCCTCAAAAACTATCACCAATTAATTTCAGTCACAGAAAGCCTGGTAATATGCACTGGGAATGAGTAACAGTTTAAAATAGTCTAGAACTAGAAAAAAAAATTTGAGAAAGTCAGCTTTTTATTACATTGGCCTATTTACCCAATGAATATTAAATATTAGCAGACAAAACCTGAGAAATAATTTGAATATAGTTCTTATACTGGCAACTACCAAGATTATTTTTTACAATTATGAAAGTCTAGTTGCTCTTTATAGGTAACCATGTTTCAATTAAATTTCTACCGTAATCAAGAATCTTGAAAATATTTTCCAAAACCATTAACCATCCCCACCAATAAAGCTCCTCATGAGTTAAGTAAGTATGCAAATTATGCCAGCTATATGAATTCTCGTGTTAAGCAAGCAGTACCGTCTTTTCCTATCACAGACTTCCTAAAATGAAGTTTGTGGGGAAGACTTTCAATAACTAGAAATCAGAAGTTTGGTGTAGTTTAAGAATTAAATACTGAAATGGGCATCGTCTTAGGCCAAATGTTTTTGTTCTTTCAATCACTAAGTTAAAGGAAACAAGAAAAGGGGATGGAGTTAAAATTTAAGACAGCAGAAACCACTGCTTTGTACAACAGTTCATGCATTGGGCGTTTAGATAGAGAAATGTTGCTATGAGGCTGCAACGTTAATAAAAAGTAGATAAAAGTCTCATGCAGTGCGCTCAGCTCCCCACTTGGTAACATGCCAGGGCAGACGTGCAATGAGTGACAGGGGAGACAAAGATACATGTGGATTTTTTTCTAATGTGAACCATAAAACTTACCCATTCTCACCATAAATCTTTTGAAAGAGTCTAAGAAACCAAAAACAAAAAAAAAAAAAAAAAAAAAATTAAAAAGGGTCGCTCTCTCCAGTTGTGCTCGTTTCTAGGCATTCAGTGTCTTAACTTGAGCCTAACAGGAAATGGGCAAATCTGAACAGGCTGCCCCTTAGACACTTCTTAATAGTTCAAGATTGCAGTCAGGCTCCTGTGTCAGGGAACTCAGGTCAAATAAGATCAACATTTTCTTAACTTATTCTGAGCCAAAAAAAATCATAAGAAAAGGCTCCCCCTCCCCCCCTCCCCCCCCCCCCCCCCCCCGCTAGGAACTAAGACATAGGTCCACTCGTTGTGTTCAGCCTGGTTAAATTTGTCCATTTCCAACTCACAGTGAACTGAACAGCTATCAGGAAGCTGCAGGGCTCATTTTACAGAAACGGCCGCCACAAACAAAGAGTTTGACAGAATCATGCATTTTAATGGACTTTTCACTGAACTTTGTAAATAAAAATATTACAAATTGATAGTTGGAGAAAACCTGGATTGACAACAAAAATCAAATTAAATGAAATCTACAATGACGTAATTTTAGGAAAATATATAGCTCAATAAAAGACACTGCAAAATATGATAAACACATAAAACCAAACCACAGATAGACTAGTGCAAAAGCGCTAGACATTAGGATAAAAAACCCACAAACACAATTAGAAATTATCTTTATCCAACTTCACATTGGAATATAATAATGGACACTTTCAAGCCAGAGGCAAGCCTTGCATACACCTTCTCGGATCATCCTAAGATGCGTAAACATGGAATTGCACTTCCTCCATGAAATGACTAAAAGTTTCTCAAAGCCAAATGATTCTTTTTACAGGAAAACGGCACACAACATGCAGCGCTGAAAACTGATGCGGCTTTTTTTTTTTTTTTCCATAAGGAAAGTGACACAAGACCATCCATCACAAATCCTTGCAGAAACACACTCTGACCTCTCAACCATCAGCCGCTTCCTGTGTCTAAGCCTGCTGGCCTCCCGGATGGCCTCCCACTTCTGTAGGTCAGCCTCGCTGCAGGGGCCGGGCTGGAAGCTGATGGGAGGCGCAGCGGTCCCCAGCTTCCAAGACTGGATCTTGCGAGTCAACATGTCATCCTTCTTCTGTCGACAGGAAGGAACTAACACTCTGCAGCTACTGCTTTTCTCCTTGGGTGGGCACGTCCTTTCGAGCACACAGAGAAATTTGGCTTGGATTTCTGGAGGCAGGGTCCAGGGTTCGGGGAAAGGGATGGGCTGGTATCTATCTGGGGCCCCAGAGAGGGGCACTTCTTTCTTCGGTGCCGGGATCCGGCGAACAATCATATCGTCCTTTTCTAAATCTGGGAGTACGAGTTCACCTTCCCGACATTGCAATATTATGTCACGTTCAACAGCATCATCCGGCTCAGAGAACCTTCTCAAGTCTTCAAAGGCTCGAAGAACACACGGATTTGCATGGAAAGCCCCTGTTTTTCTGACAAAGAAATCATCGTTTTCTAAGTCAGGATCCAGGGCTGGCAACTCAAGGTCGTGGGATCCATAGCCTGGTGCATGAGAGAGATTCTTTCTGCGAGTTATGAGCCTTGGGCCAGAGGTGGGATCAATTTTGACATTTGTTTCCGAAGACAAGATGTCATCAGAGTATGTTTGGAGGGCCTGAAGCAATAAAAACTGACTACAGCACAGAAGAGAAAAAGGAGGGGAGAACCGGATTAAGCATGAGGAAAATGTTAATTAGGCAGCAGATCAACCAGTGTTTATCAAGGGGGATTTATTTTAGGAGCCATGGAAGGGAGTATTACAAACAAGACAAATGCTCGGTGCTATTCTCTGTGACTTTCCTGGGTATTATCTAAAGAAACAACAGGTTATCCTTCCCAGGAAAAGTGAATACTATCAAGACCAAGTGGCTGATCTACAACTCAAATCAAGTGTACCTCCCTGGCATACTGGGCACCACTCCTTGCACCAACTTCGTAATTCTGTTATCCACAGTGGCCTCCTCCCCTCCCTGGGGAAGGATGTGTGAGCTTAGGAAATGCCAAGAGTTCTCCATCGTATACTTTATGCACATCATAGTGAGCAGATATAACAATGTGCTCTATAGCCTTATACAAGACCACGAGGTGTTTTTTTTGGTTTGTATTCTCTAGACTTGCCCTTCCAAATGTCTATGTAAAACTACTTCCTTTCTCCGCATCACCACACACAGCACGAGAATAAGTTTAGACAATATTTTAAAAGCATTTGGGGATGGCTTTTCAGAAGAATTCTTGCATATTAGCCACCACGCATGTCGTTTTAGTAGCAGGTTGATTCCTACGGAGTTTGAGCCCACATTCTCATGCAGGAGGCAGAGTGTCACACACTGTGCCTTCAACCTGTGTCATTAAGTTTCCGTGACTCAGTGTTCAGTATCTAGGTTAATGTAGCAGCCGAAGCAGTCAGACGGGGTGTCTGTGGTCAGCCACAAGCAAGTAGCTCATGCAGACAGGTGCACCTGGACTCCTCCAAAGCACCGCTGCTCCTCCTGGCTGCATGAGTGTCCCATGACCTCGTGGCATGTTTAGTAGCTAACTCCAGCAAGAGTGAAGGCCTTTGGTAGTTGCTGGCTAAACTCTGTTCTGTCTTATCTAGTCTACTAAAAAAGGTAGAGCTTCTGAGAGAGCCTGAGTCCTCATCCTCAGAGTCAGAAGTCCGCCTGCCAAGAAGTGACATGGAGAAAGGGGAGGGAAGAGAAGCAGACAAATGAGGAAATGAAGAAGAATGTAAGTTCTGAAATCAATACTGAGCTAGATCTAAAGGGGAGCCTTCTAAAATCTAGAATCAGAGGGGTTTGTCACACTGTTGCTATTGCTGTGTCGTAATAATAGAAGCACAGGCCATAGGCAGTTTACTAAGAGATGAAAAAAAATACCCCCCCAGGGTAGAAGGGAGCTTAAGAAGTAGGTCAAAAGGCTTTTGTAGTTGTTGGGTTTAGAAATAGGGTCTCATTTTGAAGCCTTGGCTTCCTTCAAATCTTTAATCCACCTGCCTCAGCCTCCAGAGTGCTAAGATTCTAGGCATGTGCCAACATGTCTAGCCTCAAGATTAAATTTAAACATTTTTTTGTTTAATTATAAAAGTTCTACAGCCGGGCGTGGTGGCACATACCTATAATCCCAGCATTCCATGAGGTAGAGGCAGGCAGATCTCTATGAGTTCGAGCCTGGACAGCCAAGGCTACACAGAGAAACCCTGTCTTGAAAAACAAAAATAAGAAAACAAAAAGTCCTACAGATTTTAGAGGGCAAATAAACTTTTCTCTCTCCCTATATGAAAAAAAAAAAAAACAAGACATCGAATGCACCAGACTGGGGTACAGAACACACACTGGGGACCAGGGGCATGCACAGAGACAAACCTGAATCCCTGAAATTCCTTATACCATGGCTTATAATTCTCTCTCTTTATTTTTTTCCAGTTCATATCTTCTGGGGTCCAACATTTAGGGAGGAACTGATCAAAAGAGCTGCCTGGGCTTGGCATGACCGGGCTTAGTTTCCGCACATAGAGGTCATCCTTCACAATATTGGGCATGCGTGTTAGCTTCTCTTCTTCCTCTTCGAAATACCAAGAGGAGGTGGAAGTTCCTTGGACTGTGTGCCAGTTCTCCGTCTTAGGACCCCAAGTTCTCCTCTGGTTACTGTTCAAAATATCCAACCAGGTTAAGACACTGTGTGAGCAGTCTGTGGCACAGAACCCTGAAGGCATGCATTCCACCTCACCGTGATTGCACCCCTGTGAATGAAGTAAATTAGCTCCGTGTCTCAACACCACAGCTCCTAGGACCAAAGTAAGAACATTACAGCCGCAGCCCGCTTCAGTTAGAGAAAAGCTGGATAAACAAGGCTGCGTTAAGAGAAAAAAACAAATTCCAAGCAGAATGGGTCAATCCACAGCTTCATAAATACCCAGACCCAAGACAAATGTATTTCTGACCTCGTCAGTGTGTGCAGCCCAGAGGCTGACATGTAAGAAGAAAGTGTTTGAGGACAAGAGTTGAAAGAGGTGGTTTGTGAGATGAGACCCTCAGGTCTCTTTTTCACATGAAATCTGCAGTTGGCTAAGTCATCCAAAATCACACAAGGTAACCTTCACTTGTCATCAGTGTGGGGAGCGCTTTCAGCACCACACAGCCCCATACAAAAAGTTGGACTTGAAAAAAATCATTCTTTGCTCTGCTAACTTCACAGGCCATTAAGAGTTTCCTTTCACGTCTACTACTATCAGCAAAAAAGATAAACAATAGAAAGAAACAATAGGGTCCACAAAGGGCCACATCAGTGATACAATAAGCTGAAATTCACCAATAAACCAAGGGTTGTCTGAAAGGGCTGGCCATCAGATGCTCGTGGTCTAAGACAGAACAACTATCTTCAACATATAACTGAAAACAGAGGTAGGAAGAGAAATTCCCATTAATGGTATATGGAAACAACACTTAGCCATTCCCTTAACCGCACTGAATAGTCACGCAGATTCAGAAAGCATGCAGAATGCCATAACCGCATCACGTGACATTACCTTGAGAACGTTCCGTCTGTTTCTGTGTAGACCGGGCTTGCCCAGCTTCTTCTGTTATCCTCGTGTTTGTCCGGCCTTTTCTTCCTCAAAGGTGCTGGCACATAGGATGGCTGTTTGCTTTTATTAGGCAAGAAACGGTTGAACGGCAAAGCCGACTTTGGTTCAATAGCTGAAATCCTTCGGTAGGACATATCATCTTTGTTATAATCCTGCATTTTGAATGTAAATTCCCAATCTGTGTCACTTTCGCAACCTGTAAAGGCACAAGAACTTGCTTTACTCTCCAGCGTTTCCTTGCTGAACCCCCTTTCTCCAGCATAGTCTCCTTTCCCTTGGAAACGCAGTGCTGCTGCTGAGAGGCATGGGTATTTTTAGAACTTTGTCAAGAAGTAGTGATAAGACCCACGAGGAGGGACTTGCTTTCCATATTGGAGGCACACACAGTGCATTCTTCTGCTGTCATGCGTGATAAGCGGATAAATCCCTGCCCCCCTTCCTTTCCCCACCTTCTTTGCCAGGAGAATGCTTCATAAATTTGCTTAGGTATATCATTGCACGTGATAAAATTCTAGCAGTCGGGTGAGATGGTACAATCTGTTGGAGCTCAGTAATATAAGAAAAGGCAGGAAACCTTTAGGCTTCCAGAAGTGACAGGCAGGCATAGAAACCAAAGGAAGACAGCACGCAATGCAATGGTGACACACTGGCCTCTGTAAGGCCACCCACCTGGACAAGGATCCTAGACCAGAGAAGACGGACTAGCGACATCAAAAGCCCTAGCGAATTTAAGCCTATGCCCATTCGAGAGCACAGAACTACAGCTTCCCCTGATAAGCACAGGAATTGTAATGGAAACCAGGAATTCTGGTAAAAACTTACTTACAAGCAGATTTAACAGATGAAGAAGGGGAGGAGGAGGAGGGGGAAAAAGAAGAAGGGAGTAGGAAGAAAAAAACTTTTTTGATCCCAAGATCAGACAGAA
This sequence comes from Meriones unguiculatus, assembly GCF_030254825.1. Classification (NCBI taxonomy): domain Eukaryota; kingdom Metazoa; phylum Chordata; class Mammalia; order Rodentia; family Muridae; genus Meriones; species Meriones unguiculatus. Next base: position 98,296,175 of record NC_083357.1, on the reverse strand, counting down.
ACAAATAACAATATGTTCTTTAATGGAGGCGGGGGGGTGCGGGGGGACAGCTGTTTTTGAAAACAAGGTAAGACTGGAGAGAGTAACCATGCAAGTTCAAATGGAGGGGTAACCTCTTCCCAGCCTTTCTTTGTGGCATTTCTAAAACACAGGTAGTTGCTAAGTGTAGTGTGCTTCCTCCAGGACGCAAAAGGCATCTCCCCTCGCAGCTACCGGCTCTCAGCACACCTGCCAGGTTAGCTTGACCTAAAGGCAGCTTGCCTTTGTCACCTGCCAGCAGGAATGTACAGTAAACAAGGCCAATAATGGTTCTGTGTCACCAGAAGCTGGTGAAAGGGGAGTATGGGCGGAAAGGGAGACAGCTAGGTCACCATGGCCAGCACAACCGGTCATTAAGCTAGTTTGATTTTGTTTTCTTTTGCTTTGTTTGTTTCTAACACTTTCTTAAAAAAAAAAAAAAAAGAACCAGACCCTTTCCTAACCAAAATCTACTCATGAAATTTGGAAACCACAGGCTATTTGGCTCTTGAAGTTTTAAACTTAAACTTATTATTATTATTATTATTATTATTAGCTAACATGGAGTCTTTATTTGTACAAATATTACTCCTGATATGTTTTAATATGAAAATCATTAAATGCACCAGTTTCTAATCCTAAAACTATTACCCTAATTGTGGTTACCACCCACCGTAATTGTGTGGGTAGCAGAATTTTAATGCAGTAATCACAGAAAAGCTTCTTTCTCCCAGAACCCACTTCCCTCTCACCACCCTACTTATAAGTGGCAGCCTCTCCAGTCCCTAAACAAAGTTCTCTCACCATGTGACAGTGGGGCCCTCTGCTTTGCTTTACACACAGCAGGCGTGAACCCACATATAAAGAGGATCAGCTCCTATACCACAGCACCTCTCTTTTGATGACAAATCTGCACATGCCACAAACCCACAACTTTCCCTCTGTTATTCTTTGACAGGCAGATACAGATTCAAACACAGCATGCCATGGGACCCTCAGCTGGGACAGAGTAACATAGTATGTTGAGATTTTTCAGTCATAGTTTACAACTTTAATTACTCAGATGAATTATAAACTTAGATTTACCTCCTTACAGGTATGATCATTTTCATCTGAGCTCAGAAAACGTCACACCTCCAAAACAGTGGCAGTCAGAAAGGCTAACTCTAAGCCATTCACATTTTTTCTACTATCACTACTCTAAAAGAATTTAGTTTTGTTATCATGCTTCACTTAGTTTTATAAAACAAAATTTTATTTGTGGATTTTGAGACTTTGTATGATAAAAGTCTTGGGTAAAATATTTATGTCCATAATAAGGAAAATGAATATCCTCAAAGACAGAGTTCACACTTAGAACTGCCATTTTGTTTCTGATAATGGCGATGCTTGAAGCACAGAAATACTTTAAAAGGGCAAAAAAATGGTCTTGGAAGTGCTGGGGCTTGAACGTGAGAGTCTCGTGGATGCTGGCCTCATGCTCTATCAAATAGGATCAGTGTTTGAAGACCTGTTGTCTGTGATCTCTACTTAGACTAAACTCAGACTACCTAGCTAGTTAGTCAGAAACTATTAATACTACCCCGTAGGCATAGGAATAAAGCATGCATTCCTTTTCTAAAAAAAAAAAATGTGCTGATCATTACTGCCTTGTGTGAATGTATATGTACTTGATCTTGCTACAGTATACATGTAAACGTCAGAGGACAACTGGCAGGAACTGGTTCTCTCCCTCCTTCCTCTGTGTGGGTCCCAGAGAAGGAACTCCAGCTTAGCAGCAAACACTTCTAGCCACTGAGCCATCTTTCTTTTTTTTTTTTAATATTTTTTTATTTTATTTTTAAATAATTTTATACATTCACTTGTATCCTAGCTATAGCCCACTCCCTCTTTCCCCTCAAGCCTCCCCTCCCTCCCTCCTTTCCTCCCTGCTCCCTTCCAAGTCCACTGAGAGGGGGTGTCCTCCTCTCCTTCCCTCTGGCCCTAGCTTATCAGGTACATTCAGGGTGGTTGCAATGTCCTTATCTGTGGACTAGCAAGGCTGCTCCTCCTTCAGGGGGGAGAGGAAGCTCATGAGTTTATGTCACAAACAATTCCTGTCCCCCTTACTAGGGAACCCACTTGGATACTGAGCTACAACGGGCTATGTCTGAGCAGGGGTTGTAGGTTATATCCATGTATGGTCCTTGGTTGGATAAAAAGTTTCATAGAAGCCCCCTGTGCTCATATATATTTAGACCTTGTGGGGCTCCCTGTCCCCTCTAGGATATACTAATTCCTCCTTCCTTCATATGATTCCCTACACTCTGCCGAAGGCTTGGTTATGGGTCTCAGCATCTGCTATGATACACTGCCAGGTAGTCTTTCAGGTGCCTTCTGTGGTAGGCTATTGTCCTGTTACTTGCTTTCTCCTATTTCCAGTGTCCATCCCCTTTGTCTTTCTAGATGAGGATTGATCATCTTACCCCTGACTTCTTTCTTGTTTATCTTCTTTAGGTGTACATATTTTAGTATGTTTATCCTATCTTATAGGTCTATATAAGATACCACACCTAGGCATAATCCAAAAGATGTTCAAGTACACAACAAGGACATTTGCTCAACCATGTTTGTAGCAGCTTTATTTGTAATAGCCAAAACCTGGAAACAACCCAGATGTCCATCAATGGAGGAATGGATACAGAAATTGTGGTACTTTTACACAATTGAATACTACTCAGCAATTAAAAACAAGGAAATCATTAATTTTGCAGGCAAATAGTGGAATCTAGAAAAAAATCATCCTGAGTGAGGTGTCCCAAAAGCAGAAAGACACACATGATATATCCTCACTGAGCCATCTTTTAAGCCATGAAGACAAGCAATGAAAATCAGCAATGGTGGATTTGTCTCCAAGCTTTCAGGTTTTAATGAAATTTCCTTCCAACAACAGGGCCTGCATTAACTCATCCTCTCACACTTGTTCTGTCCTGAATTAGCATAGACAATTGCTGGAAGATGCTTCCTACCTCCATGCTACCCAGTCAATCAAAGCTCAGAAAGAACTGCTAAAATACTTTTCCTCTTTAGTATTTCTTAAGTCTTTCTGGTAAAATTAAGACAAGAAAGGAAAATACTCGGGAAGTAAAAGAGACATCTTAGAGACTCTGGTGTACTTTGTGTTCAGATTTTGAGTTAACAGGCCTTACTAAATGCCTGTTAGTAAGCCTCTATCTCAAGAGCTCCTCACTGAAAAAAAATCCACTCACAAGTCCTGTCCAAACACAAATACAGAAGGGGAAAAAAAAGAAGAGGAAAACTGCCATCACTAAGAGAAAGGAAGAAAGTAAAAGCACCATCAACAAATATAAAAGAATATTAAAATCTACATCTTGGTGAAATCACTGAATAATTTTCATTCTCTACCTTCTTGCCTCCTCTGTAAACAAACAAATAAAATAAATCTATATCCCAAGACGCAACACAACTCACCTTCTTTCCCACCTCTAAGAGTGAGATCTGAGGAGCAGCTGGTCAATGATCTAGACCCCAAGGAGTCCAAGCTCTCGAAGGAATCTTCTCTCCTGTGGCTCCCTGCAGGGGCAGGATATTCTCCTCTGTCAGGACACCAGATATCACCGTAGCCACTGTCACGGCCACTTCTTTTGAGACAGCTAGAGTCTTCAAGAGCCTGAAGGAAACATTGTACAAAGACCAGTCAGGGACCAAGAACTTGCAGAGATACAAAAGCTCTGGTTCATTAGAGAGGTAAGTTGACAGAGTTTCCCTGCTCAACAAAGAGAAGAAGAAAAAACTGCTAAAAGCAACATCTGTTTTCTCCACAAACTATGCAATTTGGGGGGGAGGGATTCAAAATTCCACATAATAATAATGATTCCTGAAATTATTTAATAAGGTTGTATAATCAATATATAAGATGAAAATAGTATTGAAAACAAAATAGGAGTAGCTTTGAACAGTCAATGGTTTATATTTTTGTCTGGTAGAAAAGATGAAAAAAAAAATTAAAGAGAAAAAAAAATCTTAATGTTGACACCCAAAAGGGAGACAAATTTTTAAGATGTCCTGTGCTCTCTTCAGGAAGTATCTGGGGTGGTTTATGCTAAACATGAGACAAAGAGTGATATTCTGTAACCCTACCTACCGTCAAAAATATCTATTAAAGAGCAGTGAGTCTGCACATCATGGAATCCATTACTTTCACTAATTATACAACCTGGATGGTGCAATGCTAGCAACCAGGCCTCCTTTCTTATTGAGTCAAAGTTAGCACACATGCTTGCATGAATGCAAGGTTCCCCCTTCCTCAAACGGAAATAAAATACTTAGCTCTTATATGAAAAGATACATGGGTACAAGCTAACACCTCTAGGTTTATTATTTCTGTAGAACTTTCCCAAAATAAGCATTTTTAATTAACATACCTCTGAAATTACATGGAAAAACCTGACTGGCCCTTTAAAGATTAGGACATAAATGAAAATCAGCAAGGTTAATCTCAGGTGACAAGTTAAAGAACATAAGAATTAATAACAAGATATGACATGCAAACTTTGATGAAATCATGATTTAACTTTTAAAAATTATGAAAAATAGTTGAGAGACCATGAGGAAATAAATCCAATATTAAATGACAATGAATGTTGATGAGGTTTTTTTTAAGTTTGTATCATAGCTATGTAGAAAACAGTCTTACTTTTAAGAGATGGACTCTGAGAATATAGCAGTGAGGTATGACATCTGAATTCATCTTCAAATGCTTAAGTAAAAACACAGATAGATGGACAGACACTATTAGATAAAGCCAAAATGGAAACACTGTGTTGGATAATAGTGGTGGGAAGTTTGCAAGTGTTATTGTCTTAAAGTTTGTCGTGAATGTTTCAACATGTGAAGAAAGGCTGGCACACTCGTGGAACAAGTAATTAGCAGCTGTTTCAAGCAGATTTCTGCCTAAGTCAGATCCATCAATTCACGAGCCAATTGTCTGCCAAGTGTTTGAAATGCCAAAAATGGCTAGTACAGAGATTTCATGCTGGCGTTCAATTTGACATCCTAGCGTGAATATGCCAGGATCCACCTTTCACCTGCCATTTCCAAGCAGATGGGGAAGCCAGCTTAGTGCCAACAGGCTATGTCTCAAAATAAAAGCGTACCATTGTAAAGTAAATCTTGAGCCCATTAGGCTTCTTGAGCACATGCTTTCACAGTTGTTGAGACATCAGAGTTAACACAGTGTGACTTCTGATATCAGAAATGTTAAAGTGAGTGACAAGGAGTCATGTGGCCTGTTATAAATAACCCAAGTCTGGCCCTACAGCCTGAGGACTTCACCCTGGCAAGTCCCCCAAAGTGAGTCATCCCCAGCCTATAATCTGACTCGAGTACAACAGCGTCCACTCGGTATCATTTCATCGCTGTTTATAATTGGCCCTATCATTGACCGTGAACTGGAAAAGAGCACTTGACCCAACTTTCTTTTAAAAGTTCCATTTTAAAAGAACTGGTACAAAACAAATGGCATATCCAGATACATCTCAAGTCTACCCCCACCAGGTAACGGAATAATAGGACCACCAGAGCAAAAAAAAAAGTCTTCGGACCACCCTGACTCTGACATCGATGAGTGCGGACATCCTTCCTCGCACAAACTCCGCACGGAGATTACTCACCCTGAGTCACTGCCCTAAAAAGTTAGAACAGCTATACAGAGCACTAGTCCACAAACCCCTGTCCCCTATAGCTTCTAACTGCACATCTCCTCAGTTCAAACAACTGTGAAGCCAGGTTCCCCTAGACCCCAAATTCACCACAGTTCCCCCACCAGAGCCCCACTGTCTTCCGCAGCAAGGACTGACCTGCTTTCTATTCTCGGGCAATTACGCTGTATGGTAGACAAGTCATTCTCCAACATCTAGCACAATATGTGTCTGTGGCAATATCTCAACGACTCTCTCGATGAACTCATCCTAAAAGTGTGAGTACGGAACTGCTAACTCTTTTCTGAGTGTTCATGTACTCACGTGCTGCACACGTGTAGACGCACAAACACCTGTCCGTGTTCATGAACATGCAGGGATACGTGTGCAGAGGCCAGGGGTCAATCCAGTGTGTTAGCTGTCTCAGGATGGGGGTTACATGCCTGTATCACCATAGTCCACATTTTTGCATGGATTCTAAGGATCAGACTCGTATCCTCATGATTGAATGGCAAGCTTTTATCAACTGAACTATGTTCCCAATTCTTATAATTTAAAAATGAAAACAAACAAAACCAACAATAACAACAACAACAAATAAAACCTTTTAATCCCATCTTTTTACAATGTATATGAGCGGCTAGATGCAGGAAATGTATTTTTTAAAAAAAGCAAAGATATAGGGGAAGAGATTTATTTTTCATCATGGTCAAATATTCCTCTGTTTCAATCATAACTAACATTTATTCCATCCTTATAATGTGCCAGAAACAAACGCTAAATATCATTTTTGTTTAATCATCAGAAAACTCTTACAAAGCAAGTAGTGCTAAGTACATGGCATTTTATCATTTTGAGCAACTATTTTCCTCCAATTCCTGTAAATACCTGCATGAATGGTTCCACAGAGAAATAAGGTTTCCATTAGACCCTATAAATGAAGATATCTGCAGAACAAATCAGTATATTTTGCTCTCTTGGCTCTTCTCAAATAGCCTACAACCTTCAAAAGCCTGGTGTAGTGGTCCCATGATATGAAGGAGCAGAAACGCATGTAAAAACCAAAGTTCTGGGCTCAGCAGTTGGTATTTGCTGCTCTGGTTCAGTTCCCAGCATCCACATTAGGGAATGCACAACTCCAGTAACTAGCTCCAGGGCAGCCGATGCTGTCTTCTGGCCACCAAGGTATCCAGCACTCTCATATGTATTCCCCGCCCATATACATACATATATAAAAACAAGGATTCTAACTTTAAAACCTCCTCAGTAGTCAGTCATAACTCGTGCCTGCAATCTAAGCAGCTGGGAGGTAGAGGCAGGAAAATCAGGAGTTCAAGGTCATCCTTGGCTACATAGCAAATTCACGATAGCCTAGACCACTTACTTGAAACTGTGCCCTAAAACAAGCAAAACTCTCAAGATTTACTTAATGTTTATTACTCCTCAATAAATACTAGCAGCATGGTGATATTGCAATTTAATCACTAGAGATAGTTACCCACAACAAGAACAGATTACTATAAAGAAACCAAGTAACTCCTATAAACAGGTTAGGAGCTTCAAGGTGTTAATAGCCCTAAAAATGCTTTTTGACTGCAAGTTGAGTTCATGAGTATAGAAACAGTTAAGTTATATAGTGTATGGAAAAGAACGTGTGTGTCATCAAATTACCTAAAATTAAGGGCATAAAACTCTACCTTGGAACCTGCTCTGGAACAGATAACTCACTCCTTAGGAGAAGCGCATAAACCAGAAAACAAGTAACCACCCTGCCTGCCTAACCTGTTTACAGAGGAGCACAGACAAATGTACTGTATTTGCTACAGAGGAGGATGTAAAGAGACAGGAAGAACATGGTAAAGTAAGAGTGTTTGTAACTCATCCTTTCATACAGATGCAGTTCGTTTCCTTACCTTAGTCAAAGCTTGTCCTAAAAGAGTCTCGAAGGCTTTCAGATTGAGATAGGGACCATTATAGTAGGGGTTATTTTGTGCTTTTCTTCCCAGCCAGTACAACGTTATCAAAACCTAAACGGAAAGAAGAAAATCAGTGGGTTGGGAACCTGGTACCGGTTCAAATGCAAGTGGATAAATGGCAGATAATAATACCTTGCAGTTGAAAAACAGACTCTTAAAGGTATGGTAAGGAATGTGGTCATTAAAAATATAACTATTCTTGATATTTTTTGTTGCAAAATGTGTTCTAAGATCAAAAGGCAACAGAAGTCAATAGGCAATCATGCATTCTACCCTTGAAGCTGAAGAAAATATTAAGAGGAAAACGCAAGGATGGGTGATGGAGCATGGTCAGTAGAATGCTTTCTTAGCATGCATGGAGCCCTGGGTTGAGTGCCCAACATTCCAAGAAACTGGGCCTGGTGGTGCAGACCCATATCCCCCATCACTTAGAAGATGGAGGCAAGAGGATTAAAAGTTCAAAGGTCATACGTATACGTGGAAACTAAGAGCAGACTGGGCTACATAAGAGGCTGCTTCAAAAAACACGTGAATACAAACTACAAGAGAAATTGTGGGAGGTGGTAAGGGTGTGTGTGTGAGAGAGAGACAGACAGACAGACAGACAGACAGATAGACAGGGAGATGGCACGCAGGCTCACAGGTATGGAGGAAACAGCTTGCAGAAGGCGATGCTCATGTTCTACCTCTGTCTTGAGGCAAGGCCTTTCTAGCTTGCTGTTCCACTCCATTATGTCCGGCCACAATTTTTTGGTTGATTCTCTTGTCTGTGATTCCCAGCTTACCCTAAGAGTGCTGGGAATATTCTCACACGCTGTATCCAGCATTTACATGGGCTCCAGGGATGCAGACTCAGGCCACCAGGCTCGCACAACAAGCTCTTGTACCCACTGAGGCACCTCCCTGGCCCACAAGTGAAACTTTTATGTCAATATTTTTTCCAATGAAATCACATAATAAACACCTAAAGTCCGTGCTAATTCTCATTGCTTGGTGAGCATGATTTTGAATAAAGCTGTTACTTTTAGATATTCTGTAATTGAAAAATATTAAGGACACGATGCCAGCCTACACTGAATAATTACATAGAGTTCTTAGGCAGCCAGTGTCTCCTTTTAATATCTAACTTGATAACCTCTGGCTTGCTCTCCTAAAAACTTTTAAACTGAGTTTGATGTTGCCATATTAGAACTATAACAACCAGCCCCTGGAACCTAATCTTCCCTCTTATGCCAAAGTCATCTGTACAAAGGCTAATGTTGCTCGAACTGGTCAGTTTCTAGGTAAGACTTAACTAGGAAAGATGACACAGTGTGTATTGTTAGATCCATTATGATTTCACAGAACATAAAGGAAAAGCTATTTTATAACAATCCATTAAATGTAGCTTACATTTTTCAGTCTCCTGTCGGTCTCTTCTTGCCTGTAAAGAAAAAGAACATATCGATTAAATAATAGTCATGGATCTTAAATTATTAGCTATAACTAAAATGTATTTTCATTATAAGGTTCTGTCAGTGTGAAAATCACCTTGTATGTTCAGAAATCTTAGCACACACAGCACAAAAATTTTTCCATAGCCACGGATGTAAATATTACAGTGAGTTTTCTATAAAATGAAATCATTTGCTCTTTTTCTTGGTTTATCCATGATAGTCTGAGGAATTATTCAATTTTCTTTTAATAATGTTTAAATCCAATCTGAAGGTTTTTCAGCAAAAATCAAAGTGTGCAAATGACAGGAAAACTGTAAGACATACTCAACTGAAACAAGCAGCTTTGTACTGAGTTTTCCCTTCCTTTGTCCACAGGGTTTTTTCACCCAAGAAAAATCCTCAACAAACTGCATAAAATCCTGGCCCTGCAGATTGCAGTTTTTTCGTTTGAGACAGGGTTTCTCTATGTAGCCCTGGTTGTTCCGGGACTCACTCTATAGCCCAGGCTGGCCTTGAACTCACAGAGAGCCACCTGCCTCTGCCTCAGATTGCAGTTTTTAAAATGGACCAAAAACCCCAGTTCAGATGTAGCCCATAGACTCATTCTGCAAGTGGGATTCCTAGTAAGGAAAGCAGGGACTGTCTCTGCCATGAACTCAGTGGCTGGCTCTTTGATCACCTCCCTCTGTGCGGTGCAGCCTTGCCAGGCCCAGAAGAAGATAATGCAGTCAGTCCTGATGAGATCTGATAGGCTAGGGTCAAAGGGAAGGGGAGGAGGAACTCCTCTATCAGTGGACTTGGAGAGGGGCATAGGGGGAGATGAGGGAGAGAGGATGAAATTGAGAGGAGAGGAGGGAGAGGGCAACAGCCGGGATACAAATTGAATAAATTGTAATAAATGATAATAAAAAGGAAAGAAATTCCTATTTGAAAAACCCAAAGTGGGGGGGGTCATGAACCAGGTATGAGATCTGATGCTTTTAACCACATCACCAAGGAGGCAGAAGCAGGCAGCTCTCTTTGATTTCAAGACTACTAGGTCTTAGGGAGTTCTGGCCAGGAAGCAGATACCGTCTCCATTTTGAAGAGACTTAATAATGTGTAATAGAACAAACGGGGCCTCCCTCAAGTACCAAAGTACATATTTCCCATCATTACCAACACAGGGTATCAGTGAGAAACTCACTGCAGAAGCCTGAGTTAGATGGCCTGTAAGATAGCTCGTCAGCATAACTGTAAATGGTGAATGAAAAAATATTCACTTGCATTTGTTGCCAACAGGTACATGGAATATATCACACACATCAAGCAGGTGACATGTACAGCACACATTTATTCAAACAGAGAAAAAGCAAAATGAGGTGAGAGTGAATACAGAGACAAAGGTTGAACTCGGCTTTCCAAGTATCTACAACTGTTCCTTTTCACAGAGCGAACACAACACAAAACAAATTTAATATGCAGCTCCAACACAGAAAAGCATCAACAGGAAAATCCATAAGCCCTCAAATGCTGGTGGAAATGTTTAGGATATTTACATTCTGCTCCCACTTGGTAGCGTCTATTTAAACTAAGTATACCCATAGTCCACAACCCCGTTAACTCTATTTAACGGGGTATATGCTTAAAAACAGTGTGTTTAATCTTTTTAGCAAACATCATACACAGGAGATGTCTAGCATCCGTATGGAATACGCCCACAGTGAGGCACTGGGTGGCAAATGAGAGTGAAACAGCCTAGTTCAGTCTCACAAGCAATGGAGAAGGAAGACCATATGGATAAGATTAAAATTACAGTAGTAAAACAAGCAAAACAAAAATCTGCTGCTAGACTCAAGACCATGATTGATACCTCTGGAACAGAGGATAAGAGTGAAAGACCAAAAAGATTAAAAATTAGCAGATATTATTAATTAAGGCCTGAACTATGTGGGTGGAGAAGTCTAGTAATGGCCTGAGGGGAAGGACCACCTTACTGCATTCTTTCCCACCCACTAGAGATAACAGTTGCTAAGAAACTGGCCCATCCCCCCTAGAGAGGTACACCAGGTCCCTCCCTATGTTATATAATACATATATTTTTTTTCTGTTTGTTTACTATACTTCAAAAAAAAAGTATTCTGTTTCCTCTAACACTGAAGTAAAATACAACTCTGCAAAATCCTATATCAAAAACTCCAAAAAAGTGACAGACAAAAATATATAAAAACAGGTAAAATCTTGCATGGTGATATCTGAAAATAAAGAGTCGAAGACTTAATACTTATGTTTAAGTATTAACTATGGTCTGTGGACCTTCCTATAGCCAATCAATTCAAAATGTAGCATTTTGACCAATAGATGCTTGCCAGGCAGAAATTGCCCCTGCCTTGGGCATGCTGGGAGGGACCAGAATCTTTAAATCACCCAACTAACCTGAGCATGGCACGCTCGGCTCCCACCGCTTCGGTGGTGGGTGTTGTGGGCCCAAGTTGCAACTTGTAATTTACAATAAAAAGACCCTCATGTGTTTTGCAACGGAGTCGATTCCTGTAGATCTTTTGGGGGCTCGCAGACTGGGTGTAACAGGAGAAGCATCAGCAGAGAGCACAGCCTCTCTGATGCTGGGAGTTTGAATTTTGATCCATAATGGCTACCTAATTGCTTTTGCTTTCCAAGGAATCTTTGACCTATAAATTTATCAGCTTAATGATCTTAAAAAAAAAAATGCGGAGCAAACACAAGTCCCTTGGAGGGCCAGCATCAACTGGGCCATTTCCTGAGCCCTTGGGAGTTGACCTTTGAGTTATACAATACATATATTTTTTTCTGTTTGTTTACTATACTTCAAAAAAAAAGTATTCTGGAGAAATTTCATAGCTGTAGTGCTCAAGTTATAAATTGTCTCTCCAATTAAGAGAAAATAGTCTTGTAAAAATGAAAAGGATTCTGTTTTGGAAACCGTAAGTAGGGAATATCACTAGAAGCTATTGTGAACCCATAGCCCACTGTTCTCATGATGACCAACATGTCACTTCAGATAGTAAACTAACCAAGGTACAGAAGTCTGTTTAGTTTCACAGATATATGGGTCTCAAAGGGATTCCACTTTATCACAAGCACACTTGAGCATCAGAAGTCATAGAGCCCTCTTGAAGCCTGACCTCCTTTCAATAGCTTGCAATAAAGGCTTCCAATCCCTCTGCCTCGGGCTTTTTATAATGATAAGTAATCTTTGGAAATACAAGGCAAGACTATTCTGTGACAGATCGAAGAGAAGTGACCTTGCATTTTTGCCCTTCACTTCACATTCCTTTCTAACTATGAGCGTTTGCAACTTGCTCCAGAACACAGAGACACACAAGACCAGCCAAATTAGCTTCCTATCACCGAAACAGGTAATGCCAGGAATTCACATGGCCCAAGGTTGCTGGGGTAGAGTTCACGCTGACACACACACACCCTAGAGTGTGAACTCAGGAAGCAGGTAGCTCCTGGACTTAGGTGGCCACAAGGCACACCCCAAAGACCTTTTAAATTAACAAGTAGAGACAGAAAGCTCAGGGTAACAAGTGACTGCCCAAGCCAGAACTGAAAGCAAAGTTTGCCTGAGCTGAGTGACTCCACCAGGAAAGTGCATCCAAAGCTGACATGGCATGTCACCATGTTGAGGGAGGGTGCATTTTAGGAATGGATCTGGGTCCCATGGGCTATGGTTATTTGGACCATTTACTTTCAGAGTTTCTATTTTTTAATTGATAAACTAGAGACAATGTCCCCTGTTTCAACAGATGAGAGGAAATACGCAAAACACGAACTCTGACTTGATCAGGACAAGTCCTCAGAAGGGAAGGCCCTCTCCTCTCCACTTTCCCCACAAAAGCCTCTGAATGAAGTTCTATGCCAGGATCTGGCATTGAAGTTGCAACTAGCCTAACACAATACTCCCTAACCTCATCTTCGCCCCTCTTTATCTTCTATTTACAACGTGTATCTTACATTTACAACCACGACTTGTGTGTCTTCAGCCTGCATTTGTTTGTTTTTGTGGAGAACTGAACCTGGTGCTTTGCACTAGGCAGGCAAGCACTCTGCCATGGAGCTATATCCTCCAGCCCTGTCTTGAGCAAATGAACAGCTCTGTATGGTATTGCTCACTGCTGTCCCCAGTACATGAATAAAGGGACTGCCTACTTTGGAAGTGCATAAAAACATTTTATATAACCAGCATAATACAGGATGCACGAATGTTCTCATTCATTAAATGCACTATCTGACTCTGGAAAGGAAAGTGGGCAAGAAAAGACCTAAAACAAACCCCTAGAAGATTCTTCATATTCACATGCTATTGAAAAAAAAGAATGAACTGCGTTAGCTTACTTTTAACATCTATCCAATTTGACTCAGATTCCACTGCTACTTACAGCTGTATACCCATTGGGAGGCCAGAGGAGGACATTTGAGTACCTTGTGCTATGGCTCTCCACCTCACTGTCTTGAGACAGGGTTTCTCACTCAGTCAAAATCTCACTGTTTAGCTGAGTAGCTTGTCAGTACACTCTTGGGATCCATACATCCCGACTCCAATGCCGGGGTTACAAGCAAAAGCAGCCATGCTCAGGTTTGCAATCAGGTGCTGGGAATTCGAACTCAGGTCCCTGTTCTCACAGAGCTATACTGAGTCCTCTCCCCAGCCTCCAGGTTTCTTCTAACACTGAGGTAAAATATAACTCTGCAAAATCCTATATCAAAAACTCCAAAAAAGTGACAGACAAAAATATATAAAAACAGGTAACATCTTGCATGGTGATATCTGAAAATAAAGAGTAGAAGACTTAATACTTATGTTTAAAAACAAAACAACAATAAAAAAAACAACAAATTTACTATAAATAGGATAAAGTGGTTATATTCAGATAATGTTCAAAACTGGCTACCTTGAGTATATGGATAGCCCTTATTTAATCCTTAGACTGTGTCCTAACTTTAGATAACACATGTAATAGCCACAGATAGGAAGCGGAGCTAACTATTCCATTGTGTTGACTCAACAGTCCTGGCAATTCCTTTGCTGTATGACAAAAATTTAGCACATCTGTGCCCACCATGGACCTCTGAACTGTGCCATCTGTGGGCTCACCAGGTAGTCATCTTCTGACACTAACAGCTACATAATATATGTAGAATATGGAAGCCATAAAACTTGGTCCTTTCTTTACTACTCAAAGATGTTTTAACACTGGACAGAATCAATCATCAAGTAGATTTTAATCAGAGAACCAGGAAAATAAAGGTCCACCCAGATCTCTGACTCTCTGCTGAAGGATTCTGAGGAAAGGTCCCTCCATGAGGAGCCAGCTTGGTCCATAGGCACTTTTTAGGTCCACTCTGTGTATATCCTGACCACCTCTTAATCATCTGTAAGAAACGGGTCTTGTGAATCACTGCTGCAAACCTTGCCTGTAAATCAGGAGCCTAGACTCACTGGGTATCAATTAGATTCAAACTGCTTGACCCAGGCCAAGCAAAGAAATGAGACATTTCATGACTGCCCCTGATTATCATTATCTCCCTCAACTGTCCTGTTGGGCTAGGGGGAGTAGCTGGAAGCCAGTCACCTTTTTCCTTATACAGACGCTCCCCTACCACCCCCAAGGGGACACATTTGAATGAAACATGATTTCCAACACTTTTTCATTACACTTTCTCTGATCTCTTGATATGGATAGCTTTAAATGAGAAACAGAAGTTACTTCTGGAAGAAGGTCGAAACAAAGGGCAAGGCACCCTGGTACTATCATCGGCCACATATATTCAATGGCACCAAGCCAGCGCTCTCCACCCATCCTTGGGCTACCTGAGCCTGCCGTGGATGGCCAAATGTCCTTTAAGTTTTCAAAAATCCTCATCACTGGAGGGGGAAATTTTCTATACAGCCAAAATAAAATAAAATAAAATAAAATAAAATAAAATAAAATAAAATAAAACCGCCTTCATCATATCTGATAGCAGTTTGGGAACAAAATGTTAAAGGAAAAGATTACTATTTGCGAGCATGTGCCAGCCAGCAGGGCTCTGCTGCTCCATCCAAAGCAGCTCTGAAAATCAAAACGCTAACTCTGAGACCACACAAGGCACCCACCACAGTGCTGCCTGCTCGCCGCAGAGATGGGGGCAACTGGAGACATGCCAACACGTGGTTCATCAGAGAATTACTCACAGGGCTGGCAAAGGTGGCATCTGAGCGTGTGTGTGTGTGTTAGCTCCACTCATGGAGCCAGCCTGGCTGATCAAGGGCCAAGAGATGAGAGGGAATTACCTCACAAGTCAGGTTGCACAGCTTTTGACACAGAATCCCACTAGATCTGGTTTCCTCCATGACTCAGAACTTATTTTTCCCTCAAAACACTACCCATTCCCACACACTACAGAAGGCCCGATCTCTCCTGGCTTTGACACAGCATCCCAACTCCCCAAGACATGACTCCTCCATTCTTCAAAACCATCTCTCCTTCCCAGTTCTTAATCTCCATTTTCAAAGCCAATTTCAGTTATAATCAAATATAACTTGGACTGTACCATTCTGCAGTGAGACACACAGACAAAGACTTACACTGGAATTCCTTATGCTGAGTAGGAAGAAAATTCACCCCAGGTACCCCAAGGCAGAAGCTTAAATGAAAAGTGTGGGCTAGGACCTGCAAGAGAGCTCAGCAGGTAGGGCAAGGGAGCTTACTGCCCAGAAGGATGAATTGAATTCCATCCCTGGAACCCACATGGTAGAAAAAAAAGAACCAAGCTCTAACCTCCACAAGCTCAATATGGTACACAAAGGCCCTTCCCCACCTATATAAAAATAGATAAACCGACAGGTGATAGATACATACATATATACATACATACATACATACATACATACATACATACATACATAGCGATAGATAAGTTTTAGACTCCTGGTCACACCTACCAACACTCAAAGCCTCAAATCCAGGCCTCCTTAGTGATACCAAAAAGTGCATCTGAATTCTTGAGGTCCCCCAGGGACTCCAGCAGAGTCATGCACCGGGTCAGTCTCCTCCCCACTACCAGTTTCCTTGGCTCCCTGTGCTCACAGAACAACTGTAGCAGATCAAATGATTCTATCCCCAGGGCACTTCCCAGAGCACAGCCAGGAAGCTTCCTGGAGACTCAGCCCAGCCTGGCCCTGCCCTGGGTGGCACCAGCTGACCTGGGTGTTGCCTTTTGGGAAACTATGTTGATATCAGAGAAGCTGACCTCCCTAGATACTTGGTCCCTCTCCAAACCACCAAATAATCTCTACTTTCCAACCATTGCTTCCACCACTGGACACCTGTTCACAACGTTTAAAAAAAGAAGTTAATAAAAAGGAAACAAGAAATTGAGATCCTGAAGGCTGATTTTCACATAAAGCCAAAAGAAGGAAAGGGGTGGGGACAGAGTCTGGTTTAAATCTGCTAGATATATAAGGAGTGAGGGTGGAGGCAAGCGCGAGGTGGGGGGAGACAGTGGGACAGCTCAAAGCAGTTGTCCTTCCAACGACAGGACAGTTGTGGCTTCGCACGTTGTTGCTAGAGAAGAACGCAGACTTGGTCATTTTGTAAGTACATTTCCTATAGTTCTGGAGGCTTGGAAGGTCAGGACCAGGAGACCCACATCTGGTGATATGGAAAGTGAGAAACAATAGATGGGGAAAAAAAAGAAGAGAAAGGGACCAGACAGATTCTTTCAGCACCAACCACTCTTCCTTTGTCTAACTCACCCCTCAGGAACAGCATTAACCCGGATATTCAGGGGAACAAAGCCATGTCACCTTAAGCATCCTATCCCCAAAACTGTTGCACTGAGGTTCCAACCTTGGGGGACACATTCAAACCACAGTAAATAAGATTGTGTGTGTGTGCGTGTGTGTGTGTGTGTGTGTGTGTGTGTGTGTGTGTAATATGTAAATGTATAAGGATATTGTGTGTGTGAATGTATTCGTGTATGAATGGTGTGTATGTGTATTATCTGTGTAGTATGAGAGGAGTAGCGTATGTGCCTATCCATGTGTGCATGCATATGTGTATATGTGTGTGCAGATTTGTATGATATGCACACAAATCTCTGTAGGTGTGTATTCATGTAAACATGTGTATATGTATTATATGCATCGTGTTGTTTAGATATATGTGTTATATGTGTGTATTATATTGTTTGTATATGTGTGTCTGCTTGTGCATGCTGTGTGTTATATTGCTACATTTATGTGTTGTATATGTGTATTAAGATGTGTCTTTGTATGTACATGTGTATATTGTATGTATACATGTGTGGTATGTGTAACTAGTACATACTTATAAGTGCAGGAACATATGAAGACCAGAGCAAGAGCGTAAGTGTCTTTTCAATAGTTCTGCCTTACTGCCTTTGAGACAAGGCCTCTCACTGAACCCAAAGCTCAGTTTTTCTTCCAGGATCTGCATGTCACTATTCCTTAATATTTGGGTTACAGAATGTGCCGCCATGACTAGCTTTTTACCTGGGTGCTAGAGCTTCTAACACAGATCCTCATGCTTGGAGAACCCGTGTTCTCACCATCTGAGCCACCTCCCCCCCACACACACACACTTCAGTGCTGCATATGCCACAAGGTAGTCTGTCTCCAAAGGAGAGAAAAATCTAGGGGTTCTGCTCAACCATGGAACACTAACGGACTCCTTAAAAAAACACAAGTTGCTCAGCTATATTCATAACAGCTTTATTTGTAATAGCCAGAACTTGGAAACAACCCAGATGTCCCTCAACAGAGCAATGGATACAGAAATCATGGTTCATTTACACAATGGAATACTACTCAGCAATTTAAAAATAAGGAAATCATGAAATTTGCAGGCAAATGAATGGAACTAGAGACAATCATCCTGAGTGAGGTAACCCAGGGCAGAAAGACACACAGGGTATATACTCACTTATAAGTGAATATTAGACATATAATATAGGATAAACATGCTAAAATCTATAGTCCTAAGGAAGCTAAACAACAAGGAGGATCCTAAGGAAGATGCTTAATCCTCATTCGGAAGGGCAAACTGGATAGACATTAGAAGCAGGAGAAGACAGGGAACAGGGCAGAAATCTACCACAGACGGCCTCTGAAAGACTCTACCCAGCAGGGTACTGAAGCAGATGCTGAGCCTCATAGTCAAACCTTGGGCAGAGTACAGGGATTCTTAATGAAGAATGGGGACAGGAGTTCCACAAGGAGACCAACAGAGTAAAAAACTCTGGCCCCAGAGGGGCCTGCAGAAACTGATGCTTCAACCAAGGACCATGCATGGAGAGGACCTAGACCCCCTGCTCAGATGGAGCACATGACAGATCAACCTCCATGTGGGTACCTAGTAAGAGCAGCAGGGGCTATCTCTGACATGGACTCAGGGGCTGCCTCTTTGATCACCTCCCCCTTCAGGGGGCAAGGGGACAGCCTTGCCAGGCTACAGAGGAAGACAATGCGGCCAGTGCTGATGAGATTTGATAGATTGGCAAAGCTCAGATAAAAGAGGAGAGGAGCCTCCCCTATCAGTGGACTAGGGGAAGGACATAGGGAGAAAGGTGGACGGAGGGTGGGACCAGGAGGAGATGAGGGAGGGGACTACAACTGGGATACAAATTGAATAAATTGTAATAAATGATAAATTTAAAATAATAAATTTAAAATTTTTAAATAATAAAAAAAGAAATTCCCAACATTACTGTCTCAAAAGAAAGGAGTCATTTCCATTCCAAATGCCAGAATTCAATTAGGAACCTAGGAATCTATCAGGTTGCAGCTCCTTTTCTATTAATGGAAGCTCTATTAACGCAAGCCCATCCATCCACCCATCCCATCATTTAAAATAGAACAAACACTAGCACCTTCCACTGAGTCAAATGGTAATGAGAAGAAAAGAAGAGAGAGATGAATTCTTAGAACATTTCATTCGTCCTTCCATTCTCTCAAAAAAGCAAACTGCACCAAAGGAAAGCAATTCAAAATTGAATTCTCCTTCCTGTCCTCCCACCTTCCAACTATAAATGAAGCTGCCTTCCCGTTGACAGCTCCCAGTGATGTCAGAGCTCTGTGACTCACGGGTTTAGACCTGCCATTTCCACAGAACACAGCTCTATCTGCTGAGTGTGGAACCACAAGAACAACACCAGGAAAATACCACCGCCCTTGGAGAAAATTAGTTAGCGTCAATACATAACCTAATATCTATATTTACCTATGTGAGGGGGAGAGAAAAAAAAAAACTATTGGAAATTCAACAGTGTTTGCCCCAGCAACATAATGCTAATTCCAATCATATATGACTAAGTACCTTCATTTAAAAATAGCTTATTAATTTCACATCCCTCCCACATAGCATAAAACAGTTTTATTTAAAGGGGAAGGGAAAAAAGCAAGCACTCAAAGGATCCCTAAAACACAATGCCACTTAGCACGAATGAAGAATGCCATTCCGGGAGCTAAGAGGTGGGTTTGGTCCAAGGTCATACAAATTTTCTCTTCTACTTTATAAGTTTGTTATTATATAAAGTCAAGTACATAACCGAGACTAAATACAATCAAATGGCAAACAGAAATAGAATACGGTGTAACTACTAAACCCAGATTGAGAGCAATTGTGTATGATCTGTTTATTAAACAAAAATAGGATACTCAACTGTATAAACTGTTCAGAGAACAAAAGAACTATCAACTAAAAAAACAAACACAAAACCAAACAAAACAAAAACCCGCCCACCACATCTTCTCTCCTGTACCCAACAATGCAACAGAGATAGTAGGTTTGAAGTTAGGTGTGATGGTCAAGTCATTATTAGGTAAAGCTGAAGGCACTATAAGTCACAGGGAACCACTAAGATAATCAGGGCAAAAGTCTACAGTGGGGATTTCATTTGGGGAGTTGCCAGCATACAGATGAAAAATGTAAGTTCTATGACTGAATGACACATCACCTGAAAAACTATTCATAGAGGATGGGACCAAGGACTAAGCCCAAAGAAACAACACAGAAGGGTTAAGAAGCAGGAAAAACAGACCAAGCAGCTTAGGGAGGACCACCCAGAGCCTGTGGTGCAAAGGCTAACAAGGAGGTGCAGACCCCCGTGCTCCTGAAAGAGTTAGACGAGGGATCTGAGGAATAACTGGTGCATTAGTGTCCTTCATATCCACACCCTGGGAAACACGGTTAAATCACTAATAGCATTTCCTCAGTAAAGGGAAATGCGCAGGGGCAGGCGGCAAATATTGACACCAATGGAAACCCTGTCAAACCACTCATCACTGCAAAATGCAGCATATTGGAATGCTGAACCAGAGTGCTGCAGGGGGTATATCTCTAGACTTGAGCCCAGGATCAAAGCCAAATCTACATACAATATGGTTGGAAGTCTACCATAATAGAATAAATACAAGTCTTCTAATTGGGAGGCTTACAATAGGTGAACAGCAATCAGGGGCCAACTGACACACTTTCACACAATGATTGTGTGCCGTGGAGAAAGAAACTAGCATCATCATAACAGCACTTCAGGGCAAAAACAAACAACAACAAAAACAAAAACAAAAAATGGAAGAAAGAAAGAGAGAGAAATTAAATTAGAAAAGTGCTATGTACTTTGCTGTCATAAATATGCACAAAATTAAAATTCTGAGAAACTCCAAAGCAAGAGAGCTCTTTCCCTTATACTTTGAATTTTTCACTGTTTGAGCTTATGGGCATCTTTTAATGAGTCATTTTCCAGTTACAATATGTTAACATACTACCTAAAACTTAACTAGTTAGTACATGGAATCAGAACGATGCCCTTATTAAGCATTTTCTTGTTGTTCTGTATTGCTATCTCGTTTAATCCACTTCAGGCTGATGATGTAGAAATTAAGACCCAGACTCCAAGAGTTAAAGAAACTTTTCCACATTTGAACAACTATTAAGTTGTGATGAAAACCCCAAGCAGCCTCAAGACCCTGCCTCAGTTGTCACAAATGCCTTCTACCATAGCTTTTAAAAAAAAATAATAATAATAAAAAGCACTTATTTATTAACCCTGAAAAGAACTCTCTTTATCATACCCTAAAATATTGCTATCTGTACTTTTTCAAAATATTGGATTCAAAGCCAACAAATTCCTTCCTGAATCTATCTTCAAAACATAGAAAGACAGAAGCCCCCTAAAAGACAGATTCTATTATGCTGGATGGTGGCACTCATCTGAGGTTTCCACTGATGGAAAATTCCTAAAGATCTTCTCAAAAGACTGAAGTAGCTTGATAATAATTATCCAAGAGAAAATGCCACTGCAAATCATTTCCTAGTCCTTCCTGCTGCCAGGCCCTAAGTGTGGGCTCTGAGTAAGAGAGAGAAGACAACTGTAAAAAAAAAAAAAAAGAAAGAAAGAAGGAGGAGCTGGGGTGGGGTGGAGATCTGTGCAAGAATGTGTGCCTAGTATGTATGAGGCCATTCATCCTCAGCACCCAGAAAACAAAGTTCTATTGTAAAAGTGCAAGGGTAAATGGAAACACCATGTAACTTCTTAAAGATAACTTTTTTTGGACTGGAGAGATGATTCACTGGTTAAAAGCACTGGCTGCTCTTCCAAAGGGTCTGAGCTCAATTCCATGAAAGCATGTGGCATCTCACAGCTATCTGTGACTCCAGTTCCAGGGAATTTTGGCGTCTATGGACAATTTATGCAGATGGTGTACCTGCATAGATGCAGGTAAAGCATCCAGACACAAAACATACATATACATGTATGTATATAATGTATATACATATGTATATATAATATATACACAAAAAGATACTATATAACATATAGTATATATGTAGTATCTTTCGGTTAAACATATATATTAATAATTATATATTAAATGACATATATTATATACATATTATTTAGCAAAAAGATACCTTTTTTCAGTGTTAAGAATAAATGGTGAGGGCCTAGGGTTGTGGCTCTGTAGGGAAGCACTTGCCTATCATATGGAAGATTTTAGGTGGAAAAAGATGAAAGAAGGAAAGGAAGGGAGGGAGGGAGGGAGGAAAGGAGGAAGGGAGGAAGGGAGGAAGAGAGGGAGACACACTAAGCCAGAAAGGAAAAGGAGAAGTGGAAAAGAAAGAAGAGAGGGAAAGAAGGTAATTCATTTAGGTTATAAAAATTAAACAATTATTTGAAGTGCTTGCTGTGTAAATAAGATTTCCTTGCTGATGTACACAAAGCTCTCTATAAATCCTAAGATGACGTAAACTGTTTTCTGTAAACTATTATAACATTACACCAACTCCACAGCTGTAATTTAAGTATGTTACGTATGCTCTATGAGGAACAAACTTCATATAATGAAAATAACATACACCAAACCATTCCTGTAACATATACTTGACTCTCTGTATTACTCAATAAATTATTCTTAGTTGCCTACGAGCAAGACTTGCTTGAAAATTTGGTATCTAGGTCTGAGAGATGGCTCAGTGGGGGAAAACGTGTTTGCCATGCAAGACTGATGACCCGAGTCGAGTCCCCAGACTTCACAGAAGAAGCAGAATTCAGTGGCATACATCTGTAATCTCTACACTCCTACTGTGAAGCAGGAGGCCTGAATAGAAGCTAGCCAGCATCTAGCTGAAAGTATACAACAGTGCTACAGAATAGAGGCCCAGACATGACACAGTTGGTGGCAAGAACTAGCTCTGACCCCAACAAATATATAGATGAAAATCTATATATTTTTATATTTATATATATTTTTACAGCAATGAGCAAAAACTATACTTTCCATAATTTTATTTGTACTAAGGGTTCATCAGCATAACAATTTTAGATCAATGCTGTACTAACATGAGACCTCAGCAGTACTGATATTATAAATCTCATAGTTCTTTATGACACAGGAAATGTCCTGAGCTATGAAGGCTATGAAGCATCATACTTGCTGGCATCCCGTGGCTAAGAGTTAGTCTCTCACTTCTGGATCATCAGAAAAGTGTCTATGAATTTTTGCCTTACAGAACTGAAGAATTCAATCAATTCCTCTAATCAAAAGCAATATGCTTGGGGTAGGGGGCCAGGCTTTCTAGGGACTGAAATTAACTGAAGGGTCATTTAATGAGTGAAGCTTGAAAAATGGCATTAAATGCATGAGCAAGGCAAATAGCCGAGGTAGGAATATACACCAGAAAGGTGAATAGAAAACATGCCGTCAGAAGGAAGGACAAGACCCAGGAGCTGAAAGGCTAGCACAACAGTTAAGAGGGCTTACTATTCTTGCAGAGGGACCAGGGTTCAGTTCCCAACAGCCACACCAGGCAGCTCACTACCACCTGTCACTCCATTCTGGGGATCCGATGACTTCCTCTGGCCTCTGAAGGCACCTGCATATATGTGGTATGCTTAACTCACCCAGGCTCACATACAAACATGTAAATGAAAATAAAATTTTAAGGGGGTAGATATAAGATTCAGCTTTGTGCCTAGACCTCAACAGACACTCTTAGGTAAATTACACACTACAGCTGAATTACAGGTCAGCGGAGCAGGCATTCGACAATGGAAACCTCCTCGTTAAAGCGCTCCTGTCTCTCATTTAAAGGGGTAGAAAACAATGTATTTGATCTTTCATTTCTCAAATACAATGATATGGTCATACGTTCCTAGTCTAACCAACATATATACATATATATATATATATATATATATATATATATATATTCTTCCAGTTAAGCCTAGTGCCTGGTGCACACACTCTAGATCCCCTCTGGTTGTCTATTTACTGTCAAATGCCTGTACGTAAAGAATATGCTACATCTGAATAATCCATACCATATCACCACAAACAGTTCCTTCTTGGAAGACTCCATTATAACTATTTGATCTTCATTCACCATTAAAATCTTGATAACTGATAGAGTAATGTGTTTGAGTAAGTAACAGAACCTCTCTCATTTTACTATCCAGCACTTCCGTGGGTTGCAAGCTCTTAGATTTGTATGGTAAGGCTCTTCCACACAGATCTGATCTGTTTTTGATTTGCCTCCTGTACTCTGACTGTAAGAAGCAGCAAGCCAACATCTCCATCTCACCCCACTCCTGCCCCACCCCAACTCCCACAAACAATTTCCTTTCCTAATCACAGGATAATCCCCAGTACAAGAAAGTTCCAGACAGGAAGCCATCTCAGCTTCATTTCGTGTTTTAGTACACAAAGCAGGGATATCTCATCTGCTTACACAGCAGAGGCGCACCATTTTACACACAGAGAAGACAGCCATGACAGGAGCCCCTGTCCCAACACTAAACCTCAGCTCAGCTTCAGCTCTCCGTCTCATCACCCATAACAGGAACAATGTCATTGCTCTTCCCAAATTCACTGACTGATGGTTTGGTCATGTCTTGCCAAGTGTCATAAAAATCCTTTCCCTGTGAGGACTTAAACACATCTCTACCTGTTTTAACAACAAACTGAAATATGATTCCAGCAAAGTCCAAGTTAAACAATGAGTTTCTGAGACTTACTTACAGAGCATAGGTGGGGTTTCTTTCAGGAGTGTGGATAGCCCCAAATGCTGCACTCATGTCACCCTGGCACTGATGGTGATGTCTGCAACACAGTTAACCTTTCACAGTCTCTATATTAGAGCAGCTCCTGAGACCATGAGGCTATGTGCAAAGGATAGAGTTATATACAGATGTCTGGAAAGTGCAGGAAGGAAAAGCAGAAAAACAACCTCAAGTGAGGGTCCAACGGCCCTCCCTCCTTCTGTGGGAACATCAACAGCCAACATGCCTGATCTCAGGGGTATCTTTCAAGTGGTCACAGCTGGCCTAGTAAAGAGGACAGCTGTTGTGCTCAGGGGATCAAGTTTTATAGCACTGTCTTACATAGGCAAAACTTAAACCCAAATTTATCTGACCTAAACACTCACAGCATACAGAAACAGATACCTGTTCCTCGTTCTCCATTTTACCCTCATCCACAGCCAACCATGGCCAGCAACAGCATCTGTACTTATTTCAGTGAAACTCAACTCAAACTATGAATTGATACTATACTTCCACATGAAATTATCTTAACTCGATTAAGAAAGGTCTTTTTAACTGAAGATAATATTTCCCAAAGCAAGTTCTCTGTGGGTGCTTTCCAAATATGTATGTGTGTATATATATATGCTTTATGTATACATATTATATATGTATTATATATAAATATATATCATATAGCATATAGCATATATTATATACATAAATATATATTACATAATATATACATAAATATATACAGTATATATTATGTAAATAAGCATAATAAATATAATATATTTATTATAAATATAACAAAATATAATAAATATAATATATTTATGTATATACTATATACAGAAATATATATCATATATGTATTATACATAAATAGAATATATTATTTATTATACATAAATATATTATATATAGATATGTTAATGTGTTATATATAAATATATATAACAATATTAGGAAACAATGAGAAATCCATCCTTTATAAAGATTTTTTTAAATTTTCCAAATATAACCTATCTCAGAAATAGAAAAAATTAAGTGAAGCTATTGACTTACTGTTCAAGAGCAAATGCCCTAATATTTTATTTTGATTTATTACTTTGTTTCTGGTAATTCCTGTAAAGCAACTTTCTTTAAATATCTACACAATTACTTAAACACACACCACCTTTACCTCTGCGTGTGTGCAAGCATGAACCTGCTACTCCCTACTTGTGCTTTCTTCTGTTAGGAATTTCTAAATATTCTGAGAGCATTACCAAGTCTCCCATGTACACCACTGAAAATGAGTAAATATGCTTGAATTTAATACCATTTACTGGCTTTCAAATTCAGGTTAATATAACCCTGCGTGACAATGAACTTTCAAATTCAATATACACTAAGTTAGATGCCTTTGACATTGACTTACACTTTCTGCAGTGAATTTTTATTTTCTCTACTTTGTGGTTTGGTTTTAGGGGTTATTTTGCTTGTTTTTGAAATGAGTCTTATGCATGAACAACTCTAGGCGCTAAGATTACAGGCATAACCCACCAGTTCTCATTTTATTTATGAATAACTTTTCAAAACCTTCCCAGGATAATGAATGAAATGATTTCCCCAGCCCTCTCACTTCCATTCACCACATCTGATCCTGAGTCAATTTTACTAATTCTTCCCAAGAAACTTTCTTGTATCATTCTGTATATACTCACTGTCATTATCCCTGGCCATGAGTTAGAACTTAACTTTTTTTTTCTTTTTCTTTTTTGATTTTTCCAAACAGGGTTTCTCTGTGTCGCCTTGGCTGTCCTGGACTTGCTTTGTAGACCAAGCTGGCCGCAAACTCAAGAGAGCTGCCTTCCTTTGTCTCCCAAGCCTGGCTTTAGAACTTAATCTCTTAAAGTGGTTGAACCATCTGATCCCCAAGGGGACCCAATTCCAACTTCAGCATCAAAAAGCAGGGTCCAAGACAAACCACTGCATTTCCTTCAGCTTTAATTCCCCAACACAGAAGCTCATGGAGACTAGCTGGTATCACATGACCACCTATGTTCTTTCACAAATGCAATATAGTGCCTGCCTAGACTGCCTCCCCTAACCCTGAAGACCTTTTTAAGGCAATCTTCTCCAGGATTAGAGGCCTAGTTACATAATTTGATGATCGATCTCGATGATTTTGCTGCAAGCTAAAAAACATTGAAAGGTGGGCTGACAAGATGGCTCCGTGCTAAAGGTGCATGCTACAAATGCCTGATGATATCTTAGAACCTGTTTTAAAATGGAAGGCGAGAACGAACTCCATAAAGTAGTCTGTCTTCTGCCCTCTGTCCACGTGCCACAGTGGGCCCACACACATACATCACATACACACATAATAATGAGTATTATAAAATACTGAAAGTCACTACCCTTGAAACACAGCAAACTAAAGTTTCACCTAAACTCAAAGGATAGCTTCACCAAATGTGGCTGCTTTTCTGAAAAAGAAAATTAAACTGAAACATAATTCATCTTTTCTTACCCAACTCAAGTTTAAAAATAAACAATAAAAAACTCAAAGAACTCAAAAGTGAGTGCAAAGCCTGGAACTCCTGCCAAGGATTTTCAAGTGTTGACTAAGAAATAAAAGAACACTCAAAAAGAGTTCACTGTGCTTAGGCATGCTTCAGAAAGCACTACACAGGGTGCTCTGGACCAGGGATTGAAAGGTCAAGGAAGGTCACTGAGTTGATTATTTAACACTCCATAGGCAGCAACACCCCACGGTTTCCAGGGGAGAACACCTAAGCCAAAAACGGGAAAAGAGAAAAAGCATATCTTCAGTTACACAGAACAAAATGTCTCAAGCAGTGCTGAGGACATTTCCACCATAAGAATTCAGAAAGGCCAGGCCAGGCCAGCTTTAACCGTGGTGCTCAGAATGAAAAGACACCGCTGCCACGTCCTCTTCCTAATACCTTGTACTCCTCTGCTACGACCCTGAAGAGCGGTGAGAAGTGTCTAGATGGTGCCTTATATTACCTAAACTTCTTCCATTTACAAGACTCTGAACTAAATGTCAGAATAACACATCCAGTGTGACAGAAAATAATATAAGCACGAACATAATGACACTTTACTAGAAATTCTGTACAATCACAATGTCCACACAGTTTGCGTGAACATAATTACTTATAATGGAGTCAGAAGGCACCAGACAGAAGGGAAAACAAACCAACTTTAAAAAAAAAAAATACAAAACACGGATAAAGAAACATGTACAGTGGCTGCACAGAGACTTAAACTGCCACTGTGGAAGGGAAGACATGAGTCCTTTATATTAAAAATTATGTACCTTTCCTTAAGCGTAAACAAGATCTAAGAGGCCTGAGGCTCTGGATTCAAATCCCAGAGATTTAACTACTTCCAAATATCTCCAAAGAAGAGAGAACTGGAGGAAAGTCAACTTTAAGAAGTCATAAATTAAAATTTATTTGGGGGCTAAAGCGATAACTCAGAGATTAGGAGCACATACTGCTTTTCCTAGAGGACCCAAATTTATTTGCCAGGGCTCGAATCAGGTGACTAACAACCACCCATAACCACAACCCCAGGGAATCTAATACCCTACTATTTTAGAGTCCACGAGTACTGAATTCCTACACAAGACACACAAATGTACACATAATTGAAAATAAAAACAAAATTTTAATTGTTTTCAAATTATAATCAATGTTATGGTCACTGATAGCTGAAAACTAATAAGCGTTTATTAAGTCATTCTTAAACAGTAATTCTAATATATAATTTTTAAAGTCAGTTTTCAGGGTAACTAGAATGATGGCTCAAAGGCTAAGAGCACTTACTGCTCTTACAGAGAACCAGGGTCCCTGGCAGCCAAATTGTGGCTCACAACTATCTGTAACTCCAGTTGTAGGGGATCCAAAGCCCTCTTCCCTGCTTCCACAAATACCAGGCACACACTCACAGTAAACACACATGCAGACCAAAGCATAATACATATAAAATAAAAATAAATAATGTAAGTAAACTTTTAAGCAGCGTAATCCCAAATTTCTCCTTAATCTTCCAACACATCATAAGAAAGGAACCAAACTTCAGATTCTGAGATTATTTCAGAATGTGTAGGAAGTATTACAAGTAATGTTCTTATACCAGAATGGCAAGATACCCCTAAAGTTGCAGTAGTGGCACCAATAACTTGATGTTCATCAACAGCTGTGCAGATAGCCCACTGTTGAAGAAGGGAAGTCATGCTTAATGCTTTTGTGCTGATTTGAATATGAGTGGCCCCATAGGCCAATACATTTTAATGCTTAATCACTAGGGATTGGAACTGTTTGAAAAAATTAAAAGGATTAGGAGGTGTGGCCTTATTGGAGTGGGTGTGACTTTGTTGAATGAACTGTCACTGGGGTGGGCTTTGAAGCTTCAAAAATTCATACAAGGCCTAGGTGCTCTCTCTCTCTCTCTCCTTCTGCCTCCCTCCCTCCCTCCCTCCCCTCTCTCTCTCTCTGCCTGCACATCAGGATGTATACAGCTCTCCGCTACTGCTGAAGCACCAGCCTGCATCCTACCATGCTTCCAACCATGATGATAATAAGCCTCTGAAACTGTAAGCAAGCCCCCACTAAATGCTTTTTTTTCATTAGTGTTTTCTTGGTTACACTGTCTCTTCACAGCAATAGAACAGTTATGAAGACAACTGTAAATCTAGTCAACTACCCAGGGCTAGTGAGGTCATGGATGTTAGAGAAAAACCTCCCACCAACACGTCTAAGCCACTACAGTCCCTAGTGGCATCCTAAATATGTATCCCTACACCCACAAATAAGTGTTGCTCTTACTCCTCATCAGGGAAGCTTCCCTTTAGAGCAAACAGCAATTACTACAGAAAGCCACCAACGGGTGAAAACGGCAGAGAGCAACAGACAATGAGTTGCCCATTTCCAAAGAATAAATCTCCAACATATCCCTATACCTAAGGCTCAAGGAACATCACAGAAGAGGGTGAGGAAAGCTGTAAGAGCCAGAGGGTTAGGAAATCTGCCACAAGGCTTTGCCATTGTGTGTGTATGTGTATGTGTGTGTGTGTGTGTGTGTGTGATGTGTGTGCCCATCTAAAAAGATCTGAAAAAAGACAATAGTAGTTGGCATGCCAACATGCACGGGAGAAATCTCATGAGTTCCCAACCCTAGATGAAGAACAACTAGGATTTAAAAGCTGCTAAGGTGGGGAGAATTCTTCTTCCCCATCACTGGATTCCCAATATCAAGTACACGTACATACGAGCAACACTGAAGAGACTCAGAAGGTTGTACTTATATATCATCCCTGTGTGTATGTGCGCCTGTGTGTGTGACAGTACTAATTAAAGGGGGGAGGTCATAAATTTGAGCAGCTTTGAGGGGAAAATGGAGGAAATAATGCCAATACAGTACACACACACATATGCATATACATGGAACTTGAACGTAAAAATAAATTTAATTTAAATATAAGAATTTAGACAGGTGTGGTGGCACACGCCTTGAATCCCAGTACTCGGAAAGGCAGAGACAGGCAGATCTCTGTAAGTTCAAGACCATACTGGTCTACCAAGTGAGTATAAGCCAGGCAAGACTACACAGAGAAACCCTGTCTCAAAAAAAAGAAAAAGAAAAGGAAAAAAAAAAAATAAAAACCAGAAGTTTGCATGGGCAAGAGATAAAGCTCAGTGGAAGAGCTCTTACCCAGCATTCATAAGACCCTGAACTCGCCCCTACAACAAAGGAAAGACCAATGAGAACTTTTCTGTGAGAAAGGCCTTCCTTCTTCTGTTGTTTTCACCCCTTTTTAATTTTTTTCAAAAGGAACCAACTTTCTGACATAATTACTTACTTCTAACTTCTTAATAATACCCTTTCCATGTTTATTATCTCAAATTAGAGGATACATCACCCTCATGTAAACAAGTCTTTGAGGAAACAGTAAAAGCAATCATCCCAAAATAATAAGCTAAATAAGAAGCATTATGTTTTGTTGTGTAATTTTGTCTTTTCTTTTTTATGCTCCTAGAGACTGAACCTGGAACCTAAAGCATTCTAAGCAAGTGTTCTGACATTGTGTGACCCTCAAGGCCTACTTTTATTTTTGCTTAGATTTATCATGAATAGACAAAACTATTTCACTTTCATATTTCATCCTAAGAAGACTGTCAAATACTGTTTTCTATAAAATAAATCCAAATAATTTCTTAAAGTAGTAAAATGCCTAAAGATTAAAGGGGAAATAAGAGTTTTCTCTAAATCTCTGGTTTCCTTGCCTTGTGATTTAGATTTATTGGTATAAAATTCTTAGTTTAATCTCACTAGCAAGTAAAGAGAAAGAAAACAATCCTGAGAATACTCAATGGTCCCTTGTGGCCTTCTCTGTGTGGTAGGTGGAGTCCATCGGCTGGCCATCTGGTTTTGCCAGCACCGTCCCTAACAAAGAGAATGTCTGGGTTGAGTCCAGTGACTTCCTGTCTGATTCCTCCACATTTTCCCTCTAGCAATATTTACCCTCCAATGACAGCTCCTTCATTTCCCTCAGACCTATTCTTCTCAGAGGCTAAAATTACATCCTCATCTAAGTGATGTGCCCTCTTAACAAGCCTCTTCATCACTACATTTTCAGCCACAGAACCATTAGTTCCTCTTCAAAGAACACTGTCAAGCAGACTGTCCATACTGCTGGAGTTCTAGGAATGGAGGAGAATCAACTTTCATAAAACAGATTAGTAAAACTCTTGGCATTTTCTGGATATTTGTGTCTTGTCTAACAGTGAGGCCCTTTGCTTATAGTAATTCATTTAATCCTCACAGTGGTCCCTCTGCAGTAGGGTCCGGTGTTACCTTTGTTATGTCTTATAAGAATGAGGGTACATAGGTGTTGTAATAGCCAGGGTTCTCTAGAATGAATATGTGTGTATGTGTGTGTGTGTGTGTGTGCATGTGTGTTTGTATGTGTGTTATTACATTCACACACACACACACACTATATATATATAAGATTTATTAAAATGAGTCACTGACTATGGTCCAGCTAATACAACAATGGATGGTTATGAATGGAAAGTCCAAGAATCCAGTAGTTGTTCAGTTCATGCAGCTGGATGTCACAGCT
The DNA here is from genome assembly GCF_030254825.1 of Meriones unguiculatus. Lineage (NCBI taxonomy): Eukaryota > Metazoa > Chordata > Mammalia > Rodentia > Muridae > Meriones > Meriones unguiculatus. The sequence continues at coordinate 98,264,350 of NC_083357.1, read as the reverse complement.
GGTCTTCAGTAGATGCCAGAATCCCAAAGAAGTAGATTCTTGCTCCAGTGAAAGAATAGACTTGATAGCATGGCAAGAGCAAGCAGGCAAAAACAAAAAAAAAAAGAAAAAAAGAAAAAGAAACGAGAAAAAAAAGAAAGAAAAAAAAAGATTTCTTTCTTTCAAGTCTTTAAAAAGGCTTCCAGCAGAAGGTGTAGCCCAGATTAGAGGTGGATCTCCCTACCTCAAATAATCCGGATTAAAGATGTGTCTTCATACCTCAAAGATCTAGATTAGAAGTAGATTTTCCCACTTCATATTAAGCAAAAGTCCATCACAGTGTACACTCCACTTTTTGGGTTTTAGTTAATTCCAAATGTAGTCAAACTGAAACCCAAGGGCAGCCATCACAGACAGAAAGACGCTGCAAGAGTCCGCAGATGATAGTGGCTGAGCGAAGACTAATGATCAGTATATATGGCTTCCTCTCCTAGATGGCTTTATGAATGAGGCCCGAGGGAGCCTAATCCCCAAAATAGCTGTCCACTCCACCCATTTGATTTGTAGATTTGCCCAAGGCATGAGGAAAATTTGGAAACTACACAAACAGTTGCAGTTGTAACATGAGCTTCTCAAGGTTACCATATACAGGAGTGCTCTATTCTCTTAACTGACTTTGATAGCCAACTGGATCCAGAAAGAAGGCCACTCTCCTACTGGTAAGGTATGGTATTGTCTTTGGAAGGGTCATGTTCCTACTGCTAATTGCTCCAGAGTAAAACAGTTCCTAAGACAGGATATCAGAACATTTCTAGAAAACATACTGAGGATTGAATTCTTATCTATGTTTTGAAGGGAGGAGGGACAAGGCCAATTTAGAGTCACATTTCAACAGTACCCAAAGATTGTCAAAATAAGTATACTCTTTCTGCACATAGCGGCACACTCTTTTAGTACAAGGACTTAAGAGGCAGAGATAGGCAGATCCTTGTGAGTTTGGGTCAGCCTGGTCTACATAGTGAATCCCAGACCAACCAGGGATACATAATGAGATCCTATCTCAAAAATGTGGGCGGTAGTTACTCATGACCTATGTACTGAGGAGGGTGAGGTACTAAGGTCATCCACTCTGGTCGAGAGCATGGTAATCATCCATCAAGGGAGAGATCAGACCACTAAGAGGCGTGTGGCAACTCCTTAGGGTCTTATGTCTCGATCATGGTAATTTTTTTAATTAAATTTTTATTTTTTTATATTAATTACAGTTTATTTACTTTGCCAGTCATGGTAATTATGACACAATTGTATCTATTACCAAAGTCAAAACTGTATACACAAACTAGATGAATTTGATTAGAAGTAAATCATACCACAATAAAGTATTTTGACATATGATGGTGATTAAGAAGAGCCTTCTAGAGAAGAAAACACAGCCCAGAGCTGCAGCTTAGATTTGAAGTTAGAAGTCACCATTTGAACAAGCAGGAAAGTACAGGCATGAGCAGAGAATACTCTAAGGAGGAGGTCCCTGTCTGACTCGAGGAGTGAAGTTTTTCTCCCCAACACCTTCTGTAAGCCTCGATCCCTGCTTCCTACTGAGAGTGTGTCCTCCATTGCAGAGTGCAGCTAAAAATACAGTTCCAGCCCCCATACCTCCCCGCCAAGACCCACACTGTAACAACCTCCCATGTCACCTATGCACATTTTAGGTTGAGAAGGGTTTGCTCAAAGCCCTGATCTCTACGTAAGGGTCCATGATTTCTTACCTGTAGCAACCAAAACATACAAATGCCTCCATTATCTCCAGAACATCCATTCTGCCCAACCGGCTTCTAGGAGCTCATGCCTGATGCTCACACATTAACAGACTAGAAAATTCCTTCATTCCGTCATCCTGCCTCTGACCTGAACACTCAGAAAAGCAGGATTTTATAATGCAAAGTGCACCCAGGTGTGGAGCAATGTGAGGCTTTCCAGAGGCACCATTTACTGAGCACTTGGCCGTTAGTACCTCAGACTGGCCCCTCAGCACAACTTTCCTATCTGTCCACTCAAGCAACCAACCTATCAGCTCAGAAGTTACACACATCCTAAACCATAGGGCCACCATTTCTAGTCTCCGTACCTGTTTATATGTATTAATATACTATCTACCTGTATATTAGCTATACGGCTAATCTGTATATAATAGCTATACAACTCAGAAAATTTTATTATCAAATCACACCCATCCAAGTAGTTAAAGAACTACTCTTATTTTTATTTTCCTCTCTATTCTTCCCTTGTGTAACTACTAGCTTTGTGTGACTTGGGTAATCTAAAATACTACATGGACAAAGGAAAAGTTCCATAAAGATTTCTTCCTGGTAGTAGGTGTCACTCACATAGAACTCGGAAATAGTTTGAAGGGACTTGGTGTGTGAACGGGAGCTCCCCGCAAGGAACTCAGAGCTTGACTCATTCCTTGGACTTTGCTTTTCTGAGTCACTGTCTGATCCCACCCCACCCCCTGTGCCACCACCACCCCCATTTCCCCAACCCCACCCCTGTACTACTCTGTCCTCTGAGCCCCTTCCCCCACACCACGCCTCGCAAGCACAGAAGAGTTTCATCTTACTGGAATTAGACTGTGCTATTTATTGTTACACTGGACGCTGTGCTGACCACCTGTCTCGCACACCAGTGGCTACAGGGACAGCAGAACTTAGGGGCAGCATTTTGTTGTAATTTTCTCTTCTTTAATCCAGTAAAATAGGTAACATAACTAACTTTTTTTTTCTTAGAATTTGGGCTTTAGAGTAACTTCATTTTAGTAAGCATTAAAGCTTTGCCCACATTTTCATAGACGCAAGTGATGACCAAAATATCTTGTTTTGTATTTCCTTACTCAGAGACCACTTAACCTGAAGCTAAGGATAAAAGCAATTGCAATTTTCTGTGGTTGTTTTTCGAAAACTAGGCACAATCAAGTGTGAGAAACTGATAAACAAGGAACTATCTAAATAAAAGGTATTTATTAGTATCTATTCTTAGACAAGTTCCGTGACAGTCTACAAAGGTCAAAGTGTGGCAGCATAATCCTTGGCAATTTAGATTAGTAAAGGTTTATAACCCTCGTGGTTTTTTAAAGATTTCTTTACTTATTATTTATACAGCATTCTGCCTGCATGTGTGCCTACGCACCGTAGGAAGTTATCGGATCTTACTATAAATGGTGATGGGCCACCATGTGGGAGCTGGGAATTGAACTCAGGACCTTTGGAAGAACAACAGCCAGTGATCTTAACCTCTGAGCCATCTCTCCAGCCTTATAACCCTCACCTTTTAAAAGATCAGAGCCATTATAATCACAAATATGATTGAACATCCATAAATATCTGCTCAAAATCCATAAACATATGAAGGCATTTATATACATCTATCAATAAAAATAAAATATTCAGTTATTTCTTGACTAGAGCTCACCCAATCTAAAACACATGAGTTATCATTTAACATTCCCACAACTAGAAAATCATAGAGAGCAATGGTCTTGGATTTGACAGCGTATTTTAATATAGCCACTTGAAGTAAGTTAAAAACAAAACAGGAAGAGAATCTAAAGATCAGAACATACAGGTATTTGGCAGGCGTCAACTTTGGTACTGTCCATCACATATACAAATTCATATTGTGATAAAGCTGGCATGAATAAAAATAGTCATTTGAAACCGGGCATGGTGGTGCACACCTTTAATCCCAGCACTCAGGGAGGAGGAGGCAGGCAGATCTATATGAGCTCGAGGCCAACCTGGTCTACAAAATAAGTCCAGGACAGCAAAGGCCACACAGAGAAAAACTGTCTCAAGAAGGAAAAAAAAAAAATAAATGTTTGACCATGTTAGGCACACAGCACAAGAAAAAGAAATAGAAGTTCAATTTCCAATGCTAGTTAGGTCTGTTTAGGCAACATGGTGAAAACAGATACCGCTTGACAGAAAACCTGAGCTTTGCTTATTTGCCCAAGGTCACCCAGCTAAGGAAGTTTGCCTTCTCTCTGCTTCATTTCACTTCAGGCATCTGAAGCAAAGGGGAAATGCCTGGCTGGGCTGTTTCTAATTTAGAAGTAAGCAGTAAGACACCTGACAGATTCTGATAACCCTTGTCCAATGTGTTTAAAGCTCCCAGAGTGACAGGAATATTTCTGAGGTGCCCTGGACCCTCTAACACAGTGATTTCCTAATCTCATTGCTATACCTCACTCTAATCCAGCATTGCCTTAGAGCTGACAAGTAGGAATCATCACATGTTCCTTAACACCCCAAACCAAAAGTTAACTAAGCTTTTCCTCTTCTTTATTCAAGGTAGAAGACAAGCTGCTTGCCTTTTCTATCCATGGGTCTGGAGTCTATATAGGATGAATGTGAAGTACTCACTGGAAGTGGTTTAAAGGGTGCCAGAGAAAAGGTCCACAGGCGAGGAAGACTCGGTGAGCACCTCCACCTATGCCTTACCACAAATATGCCCTGACCCAGCAGCCCGTTAAAACGGCTACTTCTGTCTCCCCTGGAAAGAGTGATACCCAAACCCAGTGGCCTACAGCCTAAACCAATGGTGTCAGTCTTCAATAAAGCAGGTATGCTTCACCACTACTTCCTGTTAGTCACACAGAAACAAGGAGGGGACATTGAATTTATTTCTCAGTAATCTGGGCTACCACATGGTCTGGCTACCTATAAGTAAGTGACAATATCACTCATACTGTCTGTGGTGGCTTCGGTGAGAATGGCCACCGTAAGCTCAAAGATTTGAATGCTTGGTTACCAGAAAATGGCACTGTTGGAAAGGATTAGGAGGTGTGGCGTGGCGATGCTGGAGGGGAATGTATCGCTGGAGGTGGGCTTTGAGATTTACAAAAGCCAAACCAGGTCCTGTGGCTCTCTTCCTGCTGCCTGCAGACCTGGGTGTAGACCTCTCATCTACTTCTCCAGCACCATGTCTGCCATGCTTTCCTCTGTGCCGATAATGAACTATACCTCTGAACCTATAAGTAAGCCCCCAATTAAATGCTTTCTTTTATAAAAGTCGTCGTGGTCACAATGCCTCCTCACAGCAATATCTCCTCATCACTGCCTAAGATACTGACACCACAGAAATCTGTGGTGTGAGCTATTTGGTGGCATTTTATAGGTAATGACACTTTTTAGCAGTTTTTACTCTAAGCTGATGCAAAAGAAGCCTACTAACAGGTCAGCCAAATTGTTTAACCACACACACCGAACACCAATCCTTGGAGCAGAATTTCCACATCTCCATAAACCGAGAGAAAAACTGTGAACCAGAAGCATTTTAGGCTGGTAGGTTTTGATACTGTTGCAAGGAATTGAAACAGCAGAGAGTCTGACCCTTGATATTTTGTTTAGGGATGTCTCCCCCAAATTGTTCTGAGCCCACAGACTCTCAGTAAACTAATAATTTTGGGTGTGTTAATGCAAAAAAAAAAAAAATTTCAAAAACAGGTGCTTCTCTCAGGCTCAATAATATTTTCTTTTCTTTAAAGCTTAAGAAAAACAAGCTAATCTGAGCTGTGTTAGTTCAAAGTGTGTCTTTAATCTGCTTTTTGGTTGTTAACATTATAAAAATCAAACTGATCACACCTGAGAGTGTTGGTGCGTGCCACTTGGATTTCTTTGACAGGTGACTGTTTCCTTCCCAGTGGCAGTCTCGTCAGTGACCCTGGTGCTGGTTATTGTGCATGGTCACTCAGTGTTTGCTGAGGCAACAGCACTGCGCTTTTCCGAAGATAAAGTGATGACTTGTAAATCTCCCACCCAGTTTAGGAGAGGCAGGAGAAACGTGTCTGGGAAATGAAGGATGAAACCAGCATCTGTCATTCTCCCCCAGAATTTGGGTTCAGAATGCCAAAAATTATTCTCCTGAGCTCTTACTCTTTCCTTAGCCTAAACTCTTGAGAAGCAAACAAATAGTAACCAATAAAAAACTTCTACGTCTGGTCTATTTAATACTGGGGAGCCAGGTTCTCCTTTTAAAAAAGAAAAAAATCTATCAGAATGTATTGTATTTTAAAACACATCAATAGAAAAATTATACTTCCTATTTTTTTTAAACTTTCTCATTGTGTGCAAGTAAAACTGAGAAGATTGCCCACTCTTGTTCACCTCCAAGCCTACTACAATTTAAATTATCATACCTCTGAGTAAAACCACTTCCCATCATATAATCAAGGCTTTTTACACTTTGATGGGACAAAGTGCCCTGGCCCAGGGGACGCACACTTGAGCTTAGTGAAGACCAGGAGCAGCCTTTCCATGATGAGAAAGAACTCAAGTCCTCCAGAGTCCTGACAGCAGCTTCTGATCTCCTCTGTGACCGAAACGACACTTCACAAATATGGGAGGGAAAGAGGGCAACATTAAAAATAAGCCGATAAATAATGCAAAGGCTCGGGTTTACATGTGCAGTAAATGGCATCATCTGAATTTGTGAGGCAGTTCTGGTTTGCTCTTTCTCAACACGGGGAAGTTAAGCTGTTCAGAGAAATCAATTCAAATTAAAATCGTTTTCAGGAAATACGGTGAAAAAAAAATGAACATTTTAAAAAGTTGACTAAAACAATCACTTGGTCCCACATGTCAGGTGGCAGAAGCAGACAGCAGTTCTGTCACTCTAGCTTTTTTAACAAAATTCGTTATGTCAAGGCGACTGAACATAAGTGATGAGTTCATGCACTTAGTTAAAGGGGCTGGAGAGAGTGTGCACTGCTCCCACAATGCGTCAGAACCAGTTCTCAGCATCCACATGGGACGGCTCGTGACCACCTGGGAAGGCGGCTCCAGGAGGACCCAACACCTCTGGCTCCCACACTTGTGTGCACATACCTACACTATACAGAGTTAAAAAACAAAAGTAAAATATTTCCTAAAACCACATCTAGTCAAGCACCTACTCCCAGAGGAAAGAAAGGGTGAATCACAAATAGCCTAAATTCAGAAAGATAAAGACCTGGAACTGATAATCACAATTTAAGCAGCCAGAGCTGACTTCCTCCCTGTAAGGCACACGTATTTTCCACAGGATCAAAAAAGGCGGTAGATTATGCAGATGTTTACAAGACTCCTTGTCACTGATTGGTCACTTGCTCGATGCTGGGCTCTATACACCTGCATGCTCATTTCCTTTAACCAACCCAACACTGTCAGGTGGTAGGGTGCTACCCAAGTTGTAGCCCCTTCTAGCAAATAGCAATTACCTCAGTCATTTCCAGTGAGCTAGCTCTAGAGTTTACATACAGCGTGATACAGAGCATGCGAGGAATCACCATCGGCCATGATGGCACGATTATGGAGAAGCTGATCCTTCACAAGGTGGAAAGTGACCTGACTGAGACCATTCTCCACCAAAAATACAGAGAACAGGAGTTAGCCAAAGTCAGACGAGACTTAAGTCATCAAAGATGGTTTTGTTCATGGCAAGTGACACTCTTTGCTTAAATTTTTTTTTTCCTGGATCCCAGAGAAAAGTGGTTGAAACTCAACAAGAGGTTTCATGGCAACAGTTGAAACAACCTGCTAGGAAATGGTTGATTTCCTCAGTCTTCACAGTCTTCAAATGGCTTCGAGCTACGTCACAGCCAACATGGCTGGTGAGGGAAGCACCCCAGTCTTGAATGCCGTATTCTGCTTGGTGGACCCAGAGGGGTAGCTTACCAGGATCTACCAGTTTTGGGAAGGCAGCTTTCTGTTACTGTTGGTGAAATGTCGGAGTAGAGTAACATTAGTGGCTTATCATAAGAAATCACCTTCCCCAGGAGTGCCTGATATTCCTTGCCTTTGAGCTTTACAGAAAATTTCACACCCTACATAGCTACCCTATTTTCCAGCCTGAAAATCTTATATGTGTATTTTGATTTTCACTAGTTAGAGAATGGCACATACGCACATAGAAATGTTTCTAATGTAAATACACAAATGCAAATATGTAATTATAACACATCAGATGTAAACATGTATTATTCCTATAGCTATCGAAGAATTCACTAAAACTTCCACCAACTACTTTGAAAGACTCATGGTCCAAAGTTCCCAGTTTGCTTTGCTTTCTCTTGGTGAGTGATAAGCTCGCCTCTTTTTGATGCTGTGCAGGTTTCATAAGGTACTGTAATATCCCATATCATTATCCTGCGATGATAAGTCAAAGGCAATTGAAACTGGAAAGTTCAGTAACTGCTTTGCTCGAGCAGCTCTGAGTCTGACGATGAGAACAGAGGAAGACTGGACAATGGGAGAATCAGCTCCTCCTCACCTTTAGAGTGTGAGCTTGAAGTACCCAGAAAGTGCTTGTAATTACAATCCAATTTTCAGATCAACATTTACATTAGGCCAGAAGCTAAAAGGAATAATATATGCTCGTTGTTTTTAAATAGTTTTGTGCTTTGGGCAAAGGTTACATGTAGATGAATAAGAACTTAGGAAGCACAAATGAAAAAATATGTGTCTCCTTCAGTTAGAGGAGTTTCTTTATTAAAAAGCTCAAATGAATGTACATTTTTATTTTAGCAAAGAAGCAGGTGTGCTTATCTTTTTTCTCCCTTTACTGCGTGTCAGGTGGGAGAGGTCTTGGATAGCTCAGGCTATCCTTCTCACTGTGTAGCTGAAGATGATCTTGAGTTTCTGAGCCTTCTATGTCTGCTTTCCTCACTTTAGGATTACAGCCACAACCTGGCATACCTCCTGTCTTCACCTCTCTGGGATTACAGCCATAAGTCACCAACTTATGGAGATTCGAACCTAGAATTCTGTGTATGCTGAACAAGTACTTTAACCACTGACTTACACCCCCCAACCTCCTGTGGGTTGATCCTGACACAATCTTTTCCAACCATGAGTTCTTGTCAAATTGTCAAGTAAGCATCACGTTACTTGTGGATTGTAGGTACCTGTCAGAAAATTCTGTATCGATGTTTTAATATGATAAAGAAGTAAACTGCCTCACTGAAATAAAAATCTCCTCTTCCTCAATGAAGTGTCTTTTTTGCTCTGAGATTAAATTCAGGCATACAAATTTTTGCCCTCATACAGATGATACGGTGAAAACAGGCCAGCACATAGCAAGAAACAGAACACAGACTGAAATCCAGAGCAAAACACCACTTAATGCTGGTAGCTCACACCAGCTGCAAGGAACTGAGGAGATGGCTCAGCAGGTGCTGCTTTTGCGGAGAAGCTGAGCAAAGCTGCCAGCACTCACATGATAAATTCCCAGCCATTTACAATTCCAGTTTCAGGGGATCCAGCATCCCCTTCAGAACTTCATGGGCACCAGGCACATGGGATTCATAGACACACAAGCAAGCAAAGCACTCATTCACATAAAGTAAGTCTAAAAGAAGTGAATAAATAAACACGGGGGGGGGACTACAGATGTGCCTAGGCATGTGATTTTTAAAACTTTAAAAGAGAGATTCACTGAGCACAGGTGGCCTATAGACAACGATTTGAAAGACAGATGAATATCTTTCAGAACAGTACCTGTCTCCTTGAGTCTTATTATGAAACAAATGCTGTCTGATGGAGGAAGCAATGAACTGTCAAACTCCCATGGGCTGAGTCATGTCAACTGCTAATCAAATCAGCCATGGAGTGAGAGGCTGTGAAGCATGAACATAGGTGAGGCTATTTGTGAAGATAAAGACCCTGGCCAGGGCAGAGTGTGAAATCACAACCCGCAGGCCAACCAGAGGCAGACCCGGTGGCTATGATTTTAGATTTGAAGTGAGGAAAGGAAGGGATAAAGTGATACCTGGAGAGCTTTTGATTCTACAGATTAAGAACTAGAAATGGCAAGGGAGAGAGAGACAGAGAGAGAGAGAAGCTCTGTTCTGCTCAGACTTCGCGTCAGACCACCCCCAACTATTTCAAAGGGCAAGGACTCTTAGAGGCTGAAACTTTGCAAAGGTAGAACATTTCCCAACTTCCCTAGCTGGCCTCTGCCAGGGCCTCAGACCTCTCAGGAGTTCATGTCCCCCTCCCAGAAAGTGGCTGTCCCCCAAACAAGGGCGCAAGGAGACGCAGTTGTATGCAGCACAGTGGACTTCCTTTCTGCCTTCTCTTCTGAGAGTTGAGAGGAGACACTTAAAATAGTTACGTACAGTAACAGGTGGGAGTCGCCATGCTCAAGTGACAGATCCCAGTTTGGATAGCACTAAGCTTGCTTTAAATAAAGAAATAAAATGAAGATGACAAGATACTCATTTAAGAGAAAAACTTGCAAAAAAAATTTAAATTTAACCGGGCTTAAATTTAAATAATAATAATGAGGACTGGAGAGATGGCTTCATGATTAAGAGTACCCAGAACTCATGTCAGGGGCTCCCAAGCAGCTGTCTGTAACTTCAGAAGCTCCATCTTCTACCCACACACATGACACAGACAAACACTTCTAAAAACATAAAACATAATAATATTGTATTTTTTGTTTGGTTTGGTTTTGGTTTTCAAGACAGGGTTTCTCTGTGTAGCCTTGGATGTCTAGGACTTGCTTTGAAGACCAGGCTGGCCTCAAACTCAAAGAGAGCCACCTGCCTCTGCCTCCCAAAGTGCTGGGATTAAAGATGTGCCCTACCACACCCAGCTCATAATAATACTCTTACTCTAGAAAGTAAATTAAAATAAATTATTTTGAGTACTTATCTACCTGGAAAAATTATCTACCTGAAAAAAAACTACAAATAAACACACACAGAGACACACATACACACGCACGTGATCACACATGATCGCACATGCACACTCCCGAATACACACACGTACACACACACTCGGGCTCCAGACTGTTTACCCAGAGTACCATCTGGAAACCTAAATGACTTCGCAGAGCTGTTAGAAAAATCAAGCTGGCTTCTCCAGCCACAGAGATTTGAATACCTGAAACGTCATTTTGAGCTTTCCATAATTTTCATGGTGGAACAATATTAACACTAGTTTTACTTCTAATCACTGTTCCTTTGGCAACTAGCAAAGTGTTTAAGACCAGGGGGGGGAAATTTCTTGATTTCTGTTCCCTTAAGGTAATAAATACATAATAAAAACCCAGAAAATGGCAGTTTAAAGTTATATGTTATACTTGAAGTGATACCAACCCCAGCAGTGAGCCCATACCAGATAATAATTTCTTTCCATTACTGAGATATTGTGTTCAAAAGCACTGCCGGTCTGTAATTATGGACAAACTGCAACTGAAGGGGTGTTAAAACCTAGGCTGGAATGCTGAGGGGGCAGAGGGAGCAAAGTTCAACTTCAAATGTGTGAGAGATTGTTTGAGTGAGCAGGGAGATGGCTCACTGCAAGCTGAGCACTTTCTGGGCAGAGCCTGAGGACTTGAGGTAGAGCCACCGGCGTGCACATAAAAACCAGGCACAGGGCCACCTAGCCGTAACCCCAGCGTTGGGGGCTGGAAGCAGGTGGACGCTGGGGTTCTCTGGCCAGCCACACCAGCCTATTTGGTGACCTTCGGGACAGTATGAGACCCTGTCTCAACAAATCGAGTGAAAACTGAGAGAAGACACCAAGATCAACCTCTGGACTTCACACATACAGGCACAAGCACACACACACACACACACACACACACACACACACACACAAACTTAAAAAAAATATTTAAAAAATTGTTTTAAGTAATGTTTCAAATATGAGTTTTAGTTTCTAAGTCGAAAGTTGTTAAAGATACAAAGTTAAGACTTTCAATGTTGAGACCGACCTTGCCACCAACTCCACGTCCTGTGAGGCAGGATCTAAGACTGCTCCGACGAGTTAGTTACTGCTATAGTCCGTCGCTCTGGGCCTCTCTTTCTGACCAGACACACTCACAAAGACTGTAACACTTGCTGTGGGGCATTCCCAGTGTGCTGTGGCACGCCTCTGTAGTCACTGGGGAGGGGACGCCCAGTCACTCACTCCCCCGTGGATCATGTATGTTCAGTTCAGTGTGGATACTCAGTAAGACGGCCATAACAAGGCCAGGTAAGTTTCACACTACATGTTGGGTTAACCACCTGCCATTCTCGGAGACTGGGGCCTAAGTTTGCTTAGTAACCCTTTGGGGAGAAAATAAATAAATAAATATAAAACAGATCCTACTGACTCGCAAATAAGACGCAATAGCAGAATCGTCCAAATATACTTGAAAAACTTCAAGCTACTACTTCCAGCAAAGCAAAACACCCGTGGAAACTAGACAATGTGGGGGTGTGTACAAGGGCAGCAGCATAAGGAGTATTCTCGCTCCGTTTCATCAGTGCAAATGTATCGCCAAGTCACACAGCACCGAAGGACAGCGTACGGGATGCGGATTCCTACGATCACTCACTGCAACAGCTCTTGAACTTGCTCCGGTTCTCGCTGCCCAGTCTCAAACGTTAGAAGCGTCTCCGTCACCCCGCAACAGAAACACCTCCCCTTCCCCGGCGTGGAGGGTATCAGCTGCCACTGTTTGGTCTTGGTCTACCATTGCATGTGTTTTCTCTTGGTAAGCTTGCCTGTGCAACAGGGCAGGCAGAGGTCTACGTGCTTGGAGATGCAGCACACTTAAAGTAATCAAACGGCTTACGATGTATTTTACCAGACTACCAGACTGAATGCTTGTAGGTGCGTAAAACTATCTCAGAGTACTGCCCACATTCACGCGCTCAGACAAATCACGATGAGCCTCACCGTGAAATAAACACACTAACACGGAAATGTAATTAGGAGATGACAGCAAGCGTGAAGTGACATCACAGTGGTGTCACAAGTCTCTCCAGTCAGTTTCACCTCCCCATGGCTGTTTTGCTGGCAAAGAGGGAGTTCCATGTCCACACGGGCACCTCCGAACCCCAGCATATACTGCCTAGTATAGGAAAATCCTCCCTTGCTGAGTCTGCCCTATGGGCTGTAGGGTACTTAGCGTCACACTAACCACTAGATCGTTACCCCACACCCACTGTGACAAAGAAAAATGTCTCCACACATCGCCAAATGTCCCCAGGGAGGAAAACGTGCCTCCCACAAGAGAACGACTGATCTAATTGATGCCAAGTCCTTTAATCTACAATAATGATAGGACAAGAGTTGACCTACAGCAGTCTGCATATTACATAACAACCTGGACTAAAACTAACAACCACACTTCTCTGTACCTGTTTCTTTTCATGAAAAGTGCTTCCTCGAAACACAGGGGAAGTCACTTGCCAATGATCCTCAATCTTGTCTGAAAGGCACTGAGCCTTTCACCGCAGTAGACCCTTTATAGCCCAGCAAGACCCGAGAATCGAAAGTTCTCAAGCAGCCTTTGCTTAGGCTCACTGTGATGGAGGCACGCCTCGCTGTGACAGGCTTGTGGTTTCCACTCAAACAAGCTGTTCTGCCGGCTTCGCACCATCCCAGTTTCACTTTGTCAGTAATTTAATTTCACTCAAGGCTGAGCCCAGAAACTGATTTCTTGTCAACGTTTCGACCCTGAAACCACTCCTGAAGGCGGCTCCAGGCAAGCCCTAGCTGCAGCACCCTTGAAATTAGGGGCGAACAGACATGTTTCACCTAGTCCGTAAGCCTCTGCAAGTGTACACTGCCGAGGTTCAAAGCAATGTGATGGTAGAGGGGAACACGCTCAGCCTTAATACACATCCCCGGCTTAGGGGAGACAATATTCTGAAGGCTAAAGTTTCTTTGCCCGGATGGGTCTTAGGCAAGGATATGCCAAGTAGGAAAAAAAAAAAATTAAACAAATGAACTTGTTTTAATTTTTAATGGAAGGTAAAAGGACCATGCATATGGCAGAAGTATGTATTTTCAGCAGTAAACTTAGGACTTGAACTTTCAAATTCATCAGAAATTTGGGCAGATTCCTCTTCCGGGCACATATCACTGCTGTGGAGTTGGGAAAACAGAGTACAGAAAGCGGTGAGCCAGTGTGGGTTGTTGATTTGAAATATTTACTGTTAGATTTTTAAAGCGATTGGCGCTGCCTGAGCTTTTCAGGTTAGACTGTTAGGAGACAGGGAAGATTGTCAGACGTATCTGTGGCATTATTTTTCTTCATAAAACAACTGCCATGTTTAAGATTTGCCAGTTGATCTTAGTGAGGACTGAAGGCACACCAGGGCGACATTAAGAACACAAATCTTTCTCTAAAGCACAAGCAGAGTTTTCCAGCGTGGCTAGTTCCACAAGCAGGGCTAAGCATGTTAATGGAAACATGTTAATTAGGTTCAAGAGCCCAGATAAGGAGGTAAGCATTATTTCAAAATTATATAACTTCCATGTCTCGTTTACCTGGCAACACAATTTTATTACTGATTTCCTGGATGCAGATCAGACTTGTAGGGAGAGGAAAAAAAATCTCATAGCTGCTTAAAAGCATTTTCCTGAAACCACACGCTCACACATGAACATTACTGTCCAGCTAAACTCCAGTTCCTGCAGGTGTGTGCTCATCTCCACTTTACTTTCTTGTCCAGAGAGCTAAAACAGTGGGGAAGGGTTCCTTATTTTCAAAGCAACCACAGCTACCCAACAAAGTTGTTGGTCCTAGGTCCTTCTAGAGATGATCGAGTTGTCCCATCATTTCCTACTTCCAGCTACCTAAAAACTACTTTAAACTCATTTATTTTTGCCTTTAAATTACAGTAATAGCCCCTAGATTTACTTCATACTTATAATTAATATCCTTACCATTATCAACCAACCTCTACGATGCTGGAGAGCATTAAAATATAACTGCCACTCTGGTCACTATAGAGATTTACAAGATCATACCACAGTATCAATTACAGATGGCTTCACACTCTCAGTCCCCAAGCCATTTTATAAAGAGTCTATTTTGGAATAAGACGTAAGACACAGAAAGGAAAGATCGTTCCGTGATCACAAAAACTCTCAGCCATTATTTTCACTTAAGCTGCAAGCCTTCCTTTTAAAAACATATACTTATTTGTTACATTTACATGCGGTATATTGATCATACATGTAAAACACACCAGGGAAACTTACTTGACAGTGACTCGATTTGATAAATCCTGTAGATCGCCGGGATGAAAAAGCTGGGCTTCTTTCAATCCAATCTGTTCACAAGCTTTCAAAAAAACATTTATATTATCCTGTGAAAAGAATTGGAAAGTGATTGCTTAGCTGAGCTTGTTCTCAGGCAAAGGTTACCAATTTTTATGATACAACTTCGCAGCTTCAAAGTCCAATTATAGTCAGCAAAAGAGGCGGTGGCATGAACACCGCATAAGTGTATTTTAAAGAAGGAAAAAAAAAAAAAAAAAAAAGAACCATGGGCACGTACAGCCTTTCAGTCGTCCAGAGTATAAAAGATTGTGCTGCCTTATGCCCGAACATACACTGTTTCTGTGATCTTTGTGACTGGCACGTTAAACATTACCTGTTATAGGACAAGCGCCCAGCCAGTGAGCAGTAATGTACACTTTGATGTCAGCCCTGCTCTGCAAACAAACGCCCTCTTCCCAGCTTCGCACGGCAAGCTTCACCTCTTTAAAAATAACTCCGGCTACTGACATTCACCCACCCAGAAACTGTTGGCAGGGAAGAAAGAAGAGGAGGAACGTTCTGTTTCTATGATTACAAATTACAGAACGGCTGCGGAATACCACACCTGGAATCTGGGTTTGGTCGCTGATCCAGCTCGTGACAGGCACAGAGACCATGCTATAGGAGCAAGGAGAAGCCTGGCGCCTATTGGCTGAGGCGTGCGACCGGGGAGTGGCGTATTACTCATTCCCTGCACCTGTCTGAAGAGCTGCTTCCAAAAACTGAAAACCTATCCGCCGCCTCCAAGCCTGACCTCCTATCTAATTTCAAAACCCCAATCCTCCCTTCAAACCAGTGCTTTGCCATTGTGCTGAGCTGCTTCGAGAGACCACGATGTATTCTATTTTCAGTGTGCGGCACTGCAAGAGCGCACATTTGGTTACCAGGATTAGCTTTGGCATCACTCCTTACAGCTCTGGAAAAAGAAAAGTACTTATGTGGCTGAGTTCCTGGTGACTCCATGTGGACCCTTTTGCTTTGCTGGGATTGTGGGTAAGGGAATGTCTTGCTTGCATGCTAGCACACGCTTGTCCACTTACGTTGGCTGGCAACAGTGCCTCTGTGGTGTGGGCCTCCCTGGAGGCACTCCCCACCTCCCTCCCAAGCTGAAGTCTCCACCGACCAGACTATCTGCCACTTGGAGAACGGTGCTTTCTATGCACAGGCAGCAAGAGCCAGGATGGCATGCAAAAAAGGGGGATAGCAAACAGACTGAGAGGAAGAGGCCAGTTCAGAAGCCTAGGTTCCTCCGAGTAGAAAGGGACCTGAGGAAAATGCAAGAGAAAGTGTGACCAGAGGAAAGCAACACTACCTTCCAAGGAAGCGAGGGACACTAAAAGTCAACAACCACAACAACTATTTGTGGAAGTGGGAGGTTGTTTCAGGATGCTCTCGGCAAAAGACCATGTGAACTAACCAGCGAGGAACCAAACTGCTGGTATCATTTGCAGTAAGTTGGCCCCAAAGGTTACAGAATTTCTAAGTAAAAAGTTGAGCAGCCTAAACAATACCATTTACTTTTAAATTGACTTTGTGTACAAGAGGCGGGGGGATAAGTGAGGCACACAGAGACCGAGGAAGACACCCGTAGTTGACGCCTGACCTGCATACACATGCATACACATAAACACACATCCATGCACACATGAACATGTATCAACATGTGTATACACACACACACACACACACACACACACACACACGATGGGATACCTTACTGGCAGATTTCCAGTAGGAATACAGTGGTAACTTTGCTGCTAAGTTTACAATTTCTAAATGCTATACTACTGAAAACACGAATTAACACTTTTAATGTCCACTCTCAGAAGAGCAGACAACAAAAATGTCTCATTAGGCCAATAACCCACATATGACAGGAAGCAAATCTCACATTAGAAAAGAAAAATTATTAAGCACTTTTCTATCTACCTAATTTGACTCTGAGTGCTTAAAGTCATATAAAATTATTAGTTGAGAATAGCCTGGAACAAGGAAAGAAAAGAAAAGAAGGAAGGAAGGAAGGGAGGGAGGGATGGAGGAAGGAAGAAGGAAGGAAGGAAGGAAGGAAGGAAGGAAGGAAGGAAGGAAGGGAAAAGAAAGAGAAAGAAAGAAAAGGAAGAAATGAAGAAAGGACTAAAACAAAATCAAACAGAACCATCTTAAGAAGCTAAGAGTGAAAACAACCCACATATTTTACAAAAGCATAATAGCACTTACGTGGTGAACAAAATGTACAACTTGATAAGTGAGAAGCCACACATTCCTCAAAAGCCAGCTAAGTATTTAGAGAGAAACCACTTCACATCAAAAGTGAGCATGCTCCATCGGGAACAAAGTTTGAGGAAAAATACGAGTGATGTGATTATATCTTAGTCTTGAGGAAAGACTTTTTATGAAAAAAAGCAGAACGCTGTTGTAAAATCTCAGTGGTGCTCAGTTCTGAAGCAGAAAAAACGCTCTATATAAACTCACACATGGCCTATGCACTGGGAAAGGGTGCTACTCCAATCGGATTTGTAGCCTTCATCATGTGTCTTGGACTGAAGCCCACTGGTAATTTATTTCCTGCAATTTCAAAGGATCCAAGCAGAGCATTGCCTCAGGGAATATACAAAATTATAAAATAAAATTTTCATGTCTGTTCCAGCACCAAGCAGCCACACCCAGCTAAGCATAATAAAAAGAAAGCATTTAGCCCTGACTGGGTGGAAACATTTTCACTTGAAACTACCAAAAGAAAAGGAAAAAAAAAAAAAGCAAAACAATAACAACAACAGCAGAAAAGCACAAATGGAAATCAGCCTTATCTAACTGGCCTGGGAACCAGAACTAGTTTTACAAAGATTAGTTCTGCTTTCTGGCCCCATTTTCCTTATCCATGCAGTGAGTAGCATATAGAACTGCAAGCCACTACAAAGAGGAGGCAATTCTCTCTGTGAGGAGGTGGGTACCCAACCTCCCAATCCCTCACAGAAATATTCTATAGCCCAATCTTCATAAAAGACTGCCTGTCAAAACTAGCATGCTTTAGACATACACAATCCCTACATGCTCAGTGCCAAAGGTAACTTTGCAAAAACAAACGATGATGATAAAGAGGAGGAGGAAGAGGAGAATAAACTGTAATGGTATCTAAGTAGTTCCTTCTCACTTACAGTGCTTCCATGGGAATGAAGAAAGGCAAACACTATAGAAAAAGTAGAAGGCTTGAGACTTTCATACTCTCTCCATCTCCCTCTCCACCCTTGATTAATCATCAGTAACAGTTGTGCTTACTAAGAAACTAGGATAAGAACAGCAGAAAGATCTACAGCAGTTCTCCATTTTGTACTGGCTCCATGCAGGACCGCTATTACTTATGCAATGCTGCAAAACAAATGACCCTGAAATAACTGCATAAGACAAGCGACAATCGTTTCCAATAATTGGGGTGGTTCTGACTTGAAGGAGCCCTCATCAAGCTATTACTGAGATGCCAGTCCAGTCTGCAGTCATCCAAAGGCTCTCTTGATTTTGAGGCTGTCCCCAAGGTGACTCACTCATGTGGTTGGCAAATCAGGACCAACAGATGTTTCCATTGGGCTACCTGATGGAGCCAGGGTTCTAAGAGAGATCAAAGAGAACGTTGCACTTCCTGGATTTTGAGGTATTGTTCCATCATTTCTACAGGACTCTGCTGTTACAGAGACCGGCCCTGTTCAGTAAAAACTACACAAGGACTTAGGTAAAATATGAAAGTCATCAGGTCACACTGAAATATTAGCGTCAATAATTCTTTTATCATTATTATCATTTATGACAATTTATTCCATTTGTATCCCAGCTGTAACCCCCTCCGTCTTCTCCCCCTATGCCCCTCCCCTAGTCGACTGATAGTGGAGGTCCTCCTCCCCTTCTCTTTGACCCTAGACTATCAGGTCTCATCAGGACTGGTTGCATTGTCTTCCTCTGTGGCCTGGCAATGCTGCCCCCCACCCCAGGAGGGAGGTGATCAGAGAGCTTGCCACTAAATTCATGCCAGAGACAGTCCCTGCTTTCCTTACTAGACTTGGAGACTGAATCTATGAGCTATATCTGAGCAGGGGTTTTAGGTCCTCTCCATGTATTATCCTTGCTTGGGGTATCATTCTATTCAGGGCTCCCAGGGCTCAGGGTTGTTTTTTTTGGGGGGGGGAGGCTCTGTTTTTCTCTTTTTGGAGCTCCTGTCCCCTCCAGGTCTATCTCCCCCTTCATTCATAAGATTCCCTGCATTCTGCCCAAAATTTAGCTAGGAGTCCCAGCCTCTGCTTCAATACCTCAACGAGTAGAGTCTTTCAGAGGCCCTCTGTGGTAGGCTCCTGTCCTGTTCCCAGTTTTCTCCTGCTTTCAATGTCTATCACATTTGCCCTTCTGAGTGAAGATTGAGCATCTTCCCTAGGGTCTTCCTTGTTGTTCAGCTTCTTTAGGAATACTGACTTTAGTATGTTTATCCTATGTTATATGTCTAATAACCACTTATGTGTGAGTATATACCATGTATGTCTTTCTGTTTCTGGGTTACCTCACTCAAGATGATCTTTTCTAGTTCCCACCATTTGCCTGCAAATTTCATGATTTCCTCATTTTTCATAGCTGAGTAGTATTCCATTGTGTAAATGTATAATTTCTGTATCCATTCCTCTGTCTTGAAGGACATCTAGGTTGTTTCCAGGTTCTGGCTATTATGAATAGAACTGTTATGAACATGGTTGAGCAAATGTACTTCTTGTATACTTGCACTTATTTTGGATATATGCCTAGGAGTGGTATAGCTGGATCTTGAGGAAGCACTATTCCTAATTTTCTGAGAAAGCACCAGATTGACTTCCAAAGTGGATGTACAGGTTTGTACTCCCACCAGCAATGGAGGAAGGTTCCCATTTCTCCACATCCACTCCAGCATGTGTTGTTACTTGAGTTTTTGATCTTATTGTCTAGACACCAGTGATTCACACTTCAACCATGTAAAAAAAAAATCACATTTTCTCCCAAAGCATCCAAAATTTTGTTTAACTTATTTGTTTGAGGTATTTGGTTGTGTGTGTGTCTATCTGTCTGTCTGTGTGTCTGTGTACATGTGTTGGTATATATGTGTATATGTTAGTATGTTTACATGCCTGCCACAGCACACAGGTAGGGGCGAGAGAACAACTTTCAGGAGTCAGTTCTCTTTGAACCATGGATTCTAGCACCAAACTCTGGTCGCCAGCCTTGTGTGGCAAGTGCCTTTACCCACTGTCTTAGTGTTGTTATTGCTATGATGAAGCACCATGAGCAAAACTAAGCTGGGGAGGAAATAATTTATTTGGCCTCTACATCAGTAGTCCATCATTGAAGGAAGTCAGGACAAGAACTCAAACAGGGCGGGAACCTGAATGAAACAATTGAAGCAGAGGCAATGGAGAGGTGCTGCTTACTGGCTTGCTCCTCACAGCTTGCTCAGCCTGCTTTCTTACTGAACCCATCAACACCAACACAGGGATGGTTCAACCCACAGTGGGCTACCCTACCACCATCAATCCCTAACTAAGAAAATGCCATTCAGGCTTGCCTACAACCTCATCTTATGGAGGCATTTTCTCATTTGAGGTTCCCTCCTCTCAGATAACTTTGGCTTGTGTCTGGTTAACATAAAACTGCCCTGCACACACACAGAGTCATCTCACTGGACCATCAACCCCAAATTCTTATCTCTTATCGAGGTGAGATCAAAATCTAGAATGTTATCAAAGTCAGCTCCAGAGGTTGGACAAGTGTACTTCCTGAAGCAGAGCCTTTGAGCATAGCTCCTCTCAACCGGCTGCCTGTGAATGAAAAAGAAGCTACCACACCTCTTGGTGTGAGAGCCTGATTTAACTATGTGTAATGCCTACAGTTTCAGGGTCAAAGGTGACACCTCAAAAACGAACCAAGAGGGGGAAAAAAAGGAAGGAAGAAATAAAAGATAAACCATAATGGTATCTAAATGGCTCCTTTTTGTTTACAGTGTTGCTATGGGGATAAATGAAGGCAAACACAACAGGAGTAGGAGGTTTGAGTCAGTGGGGGGGGGGACACCTGAGCCATGAGCATTCTCCACACTCCAGGTCAAGCTGTGGAGAAACTAAAGGCACACGGGAGCTACCTGCCCCCAGAAATGCTGCAAGTTTCTCTGTTAGGAAGCAAAGCCAGGGAATTGTCTTCACAGTTTCTGGCCCCTCTCTCTGGAATCTTCATTTCCCCTTACACATCATCTTCCTTTTCCCTTGCATAACAGCCCATGTGAAAGCCTACGTAGCCTTCTCAGTCTGCTTGCCATATTGCCTGTAGACGTTTGGGGAAACTAAGGATTATGGGACTCTTTGTATACGCTGGCAGGTGTTCCACAGAGGAATGACTGTGAATCGACCTAGGCTTCACTACCCTCTCAGAAAGCCACACCCGAGAACCTCGGGAGACAAGCTTCTCTACTCTGGGCTTCCAGGAAAACTGAGGGACGACACCTGGCAGCATCTTAGAAACCCCATGGCTGGGCTGCACAGTTCTAGGCACTACCTTATATCTTTCTAGGGATTCAAAGAATTTTAAAACCACACCCTCAACTTCATCGTCAATCTTGTTTTCCTGCCAATGCTCTGAATTTAATCTAGGCCTGAAAACTATTTCTCAATTCTAGCAACATTTACTGGCTCAGGATTCTAGATAGTTGTCAATGCCCATGTGCCTCAGGGAAATCATTCCATTCTTCCCTTTCTCTCTCCTCTGGGGTTTTGCTATAATCAGAAAGCAAAACCTAGACTGGATTTTAACAGTCTGGAATTCTCACTACAAAAGTCAAACATCTGTACCAGACCACCTAGCTAATTGGGTACAATTAGTACGTACACAAGATGACTTATCAGAAGGGGAGAATCACCTTGGTAGCTGGCTGTTATGATAGTTTTACAATAAGAAACATGGAATATCATTCATTTGGAACATAAAAGTATATAGAGATACTGAACTTCAGATGCCCTGGTCTGGATATCCAGCTAGCAATAAATCAACTTCAGAGCCCATGAGAAACATTTGATCTTAAAATATAATTTAAGGAGAATTGGAGAGATGGCTCTGGGGTTAAGAGACCTAGCTGCTATTTCAGGGGACCTGAGTTTGGTTCCCAGAATCAACATGGCTTGCAGCTCCAACCATCTGTAACTCTAACTCCAAAGATCTGATCCCTACCTCTGAATTTCTGAGGGTATTTCACATATATGGTGCACAAACATACATTCAGGCAAGACACTTTTACACATAAAAATAAATCTGAAAAATAAGAGCTGTTCGAAAATATTGTTTAAGGAATCAGGCAGGCATTGGCAGTAGTTGAACTCAATGTTGTAGATGAATTGCCTTGGAAAAGCCAGACCATGCACTAGAGACCAGCCTGGGCTACTCAGAGATGCTCTATCCCCAAAAGAGGGGTGGGGAGGAAACAGAAAAGGAAGGAAAGGAAAGAAAACACTAGGGCGTATCTCAGTAGGAGAGCACTTAGATAGCATCAGGAGGCTCTGGACTGGATTTCTAGAACAGACAGACAGGGAGGGAGAGGGGGAAAGAAAGATCCACAATCAACTGCAACATATGAAAAGCAGTTTAAAAAAAGGAAGAGAGAGGAAGAAAGAAAGAAAGAAAGAAAGAAAGAAAGAAAGAAAGAAAGAAAGAAAGAAAGAAAGAAAGAAAGAAAGAAGACTAAAGAAAGCATTATTAAACATGAGGAAAAAGAAGAAGTTTCCAGAAGAGAATGCTACAATGAGCTGCAATCATGAGGAATGAAAACTACTCAAAGAATTTGACAATGATATAAAGCACCTTCAGTGGCCGTAAAGTGCAGGGAACTAAGAAGTAAATAAGTGACAAAGAACTTGGCACCTGGCAAAGGTTTTCCAAATCTGGAAGACCTTTCACTCCCCTGGACTGTCAGCTTCCTGGTCAAGCCGACTGCCTCTCCTCTTGGAGCTGCCACTCTACCCAACCCCTTAGGACACTCTCTACCTGGGGGCAGGGGAAGGTGGGCAAGAAACAGCTCTCACATACAGCTAGTCCCAAACATAAACCGTGTCACGCCTCACCCTGTTACTGTCCAGCTTTTAAGAAGCACAAGTATATATCTCAGTCATCTGGGTTCTGTCTTCATGCTAAATCCTGAAAATGGAGCATGAAGACAACATGAATCTGGCCAACATCCAAGCCCTAGGCCAGAGATAATGCAAGTCTTCACTAAGGTCTCTTCCCCCCTCCATCCCCTCCCCACCCCTTTTTTTGGTTTGTTTGTTTGTTTGCGAGACAGGGTTTCTCCGTGTAGCCTTGGCTGTCCTGGACTGGCTTTGTACACCAGGCTGGCCTTGAACTCATAGAGATCAGCCTGCCTCTGCCTCCCCAAGTGCTGGGATCAAAGGCATGCACCACCACTCATGGCTAGGTTTCTCCTTTTGAGCCTTTCCAATCAGTTACCCTCTAGAAGCACTTAACCAGTATCATATTCTCATGCTACTTTAAAACATTTTCTTCTTCTTTTTGTCAGAGATAGAAATTATTGGAATGAATGTTAAATGGCCGTGCCTGCTTTGGGTAAGCTAGCATCTACACAAGGACTCTCTCCTTTCTCCTTTAGGCCAATGCCACACTCACTTCTATGCCTTCCCAAAGAATAAGAGATGCTCAGCCAAGTTCAAATACCCTCACAGCGATAGCCACACTATTTACAACAGAGAGACACAAAAACAGTTCACATGTTTATTAGCAGACCAACGGATGCACAAGCTGAAATGTCAGCATTCAGGATTGATGTTCACTCATAAAAAGCCACAAAATATGAACGCATTCTGCAGGTTAGGTGAACTTCCAAAGCATTATGCTTAAGCGAAAAAGGCCAGCCCTCAAGGGTCACATGCACCATTTAAATGAACCATTCAAAATGCATGACCCTAGAAACAGAATGTGGGCTGATGGTTGCCAGGGGCTGGAGGAAGAAAAATACAGAGAGAAACTATTCAGTCTCTTGATTTAACCCTAACATCCTGGCATGGTCAGTGATTACATGTTACTATAAATACCACTAAATGGGTTATTTCTAAGAGGTGCCCTCTCCAACATGCTTAGAAGCGTAATGTTCCTTTTAAATGTTGTGTGTCTGGGGGAAAGTACTCAGTTGATAAAGTGCTTGGCATCCAACTAGGATCCCAAGAACCCACTTTAAAAAGCTGGACTTGGTAAAGCACAGATTTAGTACTCCCCCTCCCCCACGGACTGGAGAGTCTGGACCTTGCTGGCTGACCAGCTTACATGCTCAGTGAATAGAAGCCAATGAATAGGCCTGTCTCCAAAAACAAGGCAGATAGAGCCCACGAGATGTAAAGAGCAGTTTGCATGCAAGCCTGGTGACCTGAGTTTGATCCCTAGAACCCACTTAAAAAAACTAGGAGAGAACTGACCTCCTCATGCATGCCATGGCATGCCCATAACCACAAACATATATCATACAGGTCCATGTAAAACTAATAATAATTTTTAAAGATCAGTAGATCCTGGGGAATACTCAAGACTGACCTCTGACCTTACATGCACGTGTACACACACGCAAAAAAAAAAAAAAAACTGTTTATGCATTTTAAAATATTGTGCATAGTCTAGTTTATATGAATAGTACTATGTTCCAGATTTATTTTACACACCAAATAATTCATTACCGAAAGTCTATATCCTAATTAAAGTATACTGCACTACTGAGGCTTGTAGCCTAAGTCGCTTTCAGTATTACTTGAAGGATCAAAAATCAACAACAACAAAAAATCTTCAGTGATAAAAGGAGGGTGCTGACTTCCAAAGGGCAGAGAGAATACACATCATCACAGAACTTTCCACATCACAGTTCCTAGCGCAGAGTCGTTACATTCAGCCAGTTGGACCCCTTTCTGCCAGGACTTCCTGAATAGATAAGATCAAGAAATGTCTGTCTGAAATGAGTTTTTATAGAGACAAGGCTAATAAAGCGATTCCTCACAGATGACTAAGCTCTAAGTCCTAGGCAATTATGAGGGTGAAGTGGCGCTCAGGGATCTGCCTTGAGAGCCCTGCAAAGCTTAAGCCAAAGTTCCCAGAACACCCAACCTGGAAGTCCTACTCTCCGGTCAATACAAGACTCTTCCTGTGGCTTTGGAAGCAGCAGGAGGGGGCAAGCCTACTATAAACCAAACCTTTAAAATTTTGAAGGGCATGATGTGTGTCAGCTGAGGCCCAGAGACCTAGAAACCCTAAGACCTTTCCTATTTTGCTGCAGCCTTGAAGTCTCAAAATGTTAAGAGGTAGAAGTCAGCGATGCCGAGGTGGGCATCCTTTGAAGCAGAGGCACCCATCTGATGAACAATGGTTTACAGACAGGTTCGCAGGTCAGTTCCATGCAAACACAGAAGGGCCACGCAAGTGAAGCTGATACACAGAGAAGCCTCGCTGCTTCCCATAAGACAAGGTCACGAAATGGTGTTACTGGCTGTGTCCGGGAGCCTGATGGAAACCTGGAAATCCAAGCTTCATCTCAGACCTTCTCAAGCACAGCCACTGTCAGCAAAATATTCCCCCAGAAGTCTTCAGTCTTTTGTTTTTAAGGTTTTTTATTTTATTTATTAATTACAGTTTATTATCATCCTGAGTGAGGTATCCCAAAAGCAGAAAGACACACATATATAGACCTATATAGATCTTATCACTTATATAGACCTATAAGATAGGATAAATATACTAAAATCTATACACAAAAATGAGGACCCGGGTAAGATGATCAATCCTCACTTAGAAAGACAAATGGGATGGACATTGGATGTAGGAGAAAACAAGTAACAGGACAGGAGCCTACCACAGAGGGCCTCTGAAAGACTCTACCTAGCAGTGTATAAAAGCAGATAATAAGACTCATAACCAAACCTTCGGCAGAGTGCAGGGAATCATATGAAAGAAGCAGGAGATAAGTAAGGAGTAAGACCTGGAGAGGACAGGAACTCCACAAGGACCAAATATATCAGGGCACAGGGGTGCCCTGTTTCTCCAACCAAGGACAACGTATGGATATAACCTAGTACCCCTGCCCATGGTAGCTCAGTATTCAAATGGGTTCTCTAGTAAGGGGAACAGGGACTATTTCTGACATGAACTCAATGGCAAGCTCTTCGACAACCCCCCCAAAGGGAGGAGCAGCCTTGCTAGGCCACAGAAGAGGACATTGCAGCCAGTCCTGAAGAGACCTGATAAGCTAGGGTCAGATGGAAGGGGAGAAGGTCCTCCCCTAACAATGGACTTGGAAAGGGGCAGGGAGGAGATGAGGGAGGGTGGGATTGGGAAGGAATGAGGGAGGGGGCTATGGCTGGGATAAAAAGTAAATAACCTGTGATTAATACAAAAAATAATAATAAAATAATTACAGTTTATTGACTTTGTATCCCAGCTATAGCCCCCTCCCTCATCCTCTCCCAATCCCACCCTCCCTCCCTCATCTCCTCCTATGCCCCTCCCCAAGTCCACTGATAGGGGAGGTCCTTCTACCCTTCTATCTGACCCTAGCCTATCAGGTCTCTTCAGGACTGGCTGTATGGTCCTCCTCTGAGGCCTGGTAAGGCTGCTCCTCCCTCAGGGGGTGATGATCAAAGAGCCAGCCACTGAGTTCATATCAGAGACAGTCCCTATTCCCCTTACTAGGGAACCACTTGGAGACTGAGCTGCCATGGGGAGCTGGGTCACAATCTGATCAGATAGTCCTGCTGCATTCTTAGGTTTTTGAGAGAGGATCTCACTTGTCTCAAATTTACTAGGTAGCACAGACTGGCCTTGAACTCATGTCAATTCCCCTGCCTCAGCCTTCTAATTGCATCATGTTCAGCTAATCCTTGATTTTTAATCTATTGTGAAATAAAACTATCCTAAATCTTATTGCCGATGTTGCTTAGATAATAACTAACACAGTAAGTACAGTTGTCAACAAATATACACATTTTATGAGTGTTATATATACATACATAATATAGATAGTCATCAGAAATCCAGCTTTACATTTTATTTATGAAGCAGTTAGTCTCATCCCTTTCCTGCTGATTTGTTTGAAACAGAATTTCATTATATAGACCAGACAGGGCTCAAATTCAATATTGTCTTGCCTCAGCTTCCAGAGCCTTGAGATTAAAAGTATATGTCACTATATACTGCTTCATTTTTTTTTTTAAGTTTTCTTAGTTCTTTAAGAAAAGAACTTGCTCATTGCTGAGAGCTAAGGAACAGAGGCCAAGGGCAATGGTTAAGTTTTGTAACACAAGAGAACAGGAATAGGAACTAAGGAGAGGGTAGAGGAACTGCCAAGAGACACGGAGGGACCAGGAGATTAGCCACGGCTGCAATGCCAGCAGCGTGGCAACTGATTTTCTGCCAGCACTGGTTGGCAGAGCAAAGCCTACCACAGCAAGCGAGGCAGAGCAGAGAACTGGCAAGGCAGGGCAGCTGAAGGCCAAGGGGGAAAGGTTCGGTGCTCTGGCAAAGGCTGTTAGCCCACTGTTTAATTAACCTGGGATACAGCAACCTACACAGAAGCAGTAACGGGCTTTGTCCAATGGCAGCAGGAATTAGGCAACAGTTTTTAAAAATTATTCTAACTGCACCTTACCTCAAAAGTCAAGTCATTCTAAAACTCACCTGTTTTTGTTTGTTTGTTTGTTTGTTTGTTTGTTTTTACTGCTGAAACGCTTGCTAAAGGGGTTCTGTGACCCAAAGTACAGCATGTAGCTGCTTTAAAAAGCACATCATACCAAAGCAAAAAGAGGTTTAATGAATCTGCTTTTAAGAAGGGGAAATTACCTGGCAAGGCTTGAGATCCAGCTGGAAGTGAGCACTTCCTTCAGCAAGGACACTACCCCACCTCCACCCAACACACTGACGTGAGCGAGATCAGCAGTCCAGATTCCAACCCAGCCCCAGGACTCGCTGCTTCCCCAAGCTGACTCACTTCAGTGTTTCCACCATCTCAGTCCTGGTAACGGTAGAACAAGGCTCCAAACCCATGCACTTAGTGCTCAGTGAATCCGGCCCCTTCCCAACAGAAGCCTTAGCTAACTGAACAGCAATCCATCCTCCACAAGACCCCACTGGCTCTCCCAAGGTCACATTTTCTCTTTAAATGCCCCATGTCCTCTGCCCACGTGGCAATTTTCAGTTCTTGTATTATCTAACTGGTCCTTCAACTGGCTACTTCTTCCTACTACCGAGTTTTACTTTTTGTCAAATAGCATAATGAAGCCCTTTACAAATGTTATCTTACTCAAATTCTAATTAAAAAAAAAAAACTACAAAGTCTCATTGTATTTTATACAAAGGATAAGTAGGCATCCAAGGTCACCAGCCCCATCCAAAGTCACACATTCTCCTATGAGGCTGGTACTCAAGGACGGCCGTGTAGCTCAGGTGGACGCCTAATGCTGCGAGAAGATTCCTACAACACGGCTTTATTAGCTCAGAGGTCTACAAGTCATCCATTCAAGCCGGGAGCTCTCAACCTTCCTAGTGCTGCGACCCTTCACACAGTCCCTCAAGTTGTAGTCGCCCCAACCACACAATTCTTCCCATTGCTACTTCATAACTGTCACTGTGCTACTGTTATGAATCATAATGTAAATATCTGTGTTTCCCAATGGTCTTTGGTGACCCCTATGAAAGGGTCTCTCAACCTTTAGGGGTGACGACCCACAGGCTGAGAACCACTGATCCCAGGCCTCTCACTGGGCTGAAGATAAGGTGTTCTCCATTAAGTTCCTACATTCTAAGAGAAACATCTTTTTACTTCCCCACCTTCTAAAGACCACCGACACTTTGGCTCACTCTCCTGTCCTTCCATCTTCAAAGCAAGTTGCCTTATATTGAG
Organism: Meriones unguiculatus; assembly: GCF_030254825.1. Lineage (NCBI taxonomy): Eukaryota > Metazoa > Chordata > Mammalia > Rodentia > Muridae > Meriones > Meriones unguiculatus. The sequence goes on along the minus strand of NC_083357.1, from coordinate 98,235,355 downwards.
CCTCCTCAAGCCGTATTTCTCTACACACAGGCTTGTGCCTGCCTGAGCCTTCCTGGACCCCTGATCAGTCTATTAGCACCCTCAGCCCCACCCTAACTTGGCCTTGTAAGGTGTTCCTAGTTCCTCTGGTTTATAATGCAAGCCATCTTTGAGAACCATTTCAACCTACAGCAATGTCCAAGCCTCCTTTAGAGCGGGTCCTATGTGTGAAGGTCCTCCATTGTAGAGCAAAGCCTCTAACTCAAAGCTGGAAGACAAGGTGCCAAATTATTGCCAACGACTCATTAATAATTCTTACCTCATAAAAGAAGAATGGAGCGCTATTAGTGAGAGCTTCAAGAGAGAGGTTATAAGGTGATTATATAATGGGAAGCGTCTCTGGCATATGATAAGTGGGCACTCCGTGGAAAGAGGTCACCGAACCTCACCTGGTACAGGCTTAGTGTTTTCTTCTGTTGGCATTGAAATTATACAGGCAATTGGCATTATATGTGCTAGCAATACCCAGGTGTCCCTCATTCACATTTCCTGTCCCTCATTCACATTTCACAGGAAGCTATGTAAAATGCAGCTGGTTAAATTTAGAACAAAAGCTGGATATAGGAAAATCTAAACTATAAATCTGACAATGTCATAGATAAAGGCTTAAAAATATAAATTAAGCTCATAGACCATACAAAGTCATTCTGGGTTCCCATGACCTTTTTCCAACTAAAATATAGTTAGCATCTATTCCTGATAAATGTCCTTTTGGAGCTGGGCCCATCTACATCATTTTTGTAAGTCTTTATTAATTTGTAATTAAGCTGTACTTAAGTGAACAAAATGAATTATCATGATTCAGCCAAATGTAAAACATTTTCTTCCAAATACTGATGAAAATTAAAGTTCATAGTAATTGACATGGCAACAGCATGGAAACCATCACTGACAAAGCACACTGTAACTTAACTTTTCACGCAAATAGTTGACTTTTAATAGGTAGAGTCTCCAATCATAGAAAACAGGAATAAACTTCATCATATATCTTTGTGCTTTTCACTTCCAACTCTTAATGCTAGATAGAATCTAGAGCTTCAAGGTATCCAAAATACCATCGCATCCACTTATCTGTCTATATAGAGATGTCCTGTCTATAGAAAATGAGGTTGCTGAAACCCAGTGCAAATCAGGAAATCAGGGAAAGACACATCATTACACAAAACAACAGTATAACAGGATAAAGAAAGGAGAAACAGAGGGAGGAAGTAAGTCAGTCAGCTAGAGCTCACACAGAAATTCATAATGGACCTCTGGCTACATCTTCAGGCTTCATGATGGTTGTGGGCTTGCATGTGCTGTCTAGTTTTATGTCAGCTTGACCCAAGCTATAGTCATCTGACAGGATGTCCCCATTAGATTAGGCTGTTGGCAAACCTGCAGGGCATTTTCTTAGTGATTGCTGAGGGAAAGCCCAACCCATTGTGGGTGGATCCATCCCATGGCCAATGGTCCTGTGATCTATAAGAAAGTAGGTTGAGTAAACAATGCGGCAAGAGAGCCAATGAACAGACCCCTCCATGGCCTCAGCTCCTACCTCCAGGTTCCTGACCTGTCTGAGTTCCTCTCCTGACTTCCTTTGATGATGAGCAACAATACGGATGTGTAAAGCAAACCCTTTCCTCCTGTAAAGCTTCTGTAGCAAGCTAGTTCTACACTATTTGTTCAGGAGGAAGAAAGAGAAAAATCAAAGACTGTAAAAAAGTATAAAAACTCCAGGGTATAAAAATGTCAAGAAGCTGGAAGTTAGTATAATTTCCTCATAGGCACGGTAAGCAATTAGGACAATCCAGATAAAACCTTTTTTTAAACTGGATTTATTTAAACTGTCTTTCTATTTATCTATCTATCCATCTATTTATTTATTTTGTGCGCATTTGTGCATATATGTGCATGCACAACCACACGCATGTACATATGTGCATGTATACCACAGTATGTGAATGAAGAGAATGAATTTCCACCATGTGGGCCCCAGGGTAGAACTCAGGTCATCAGGTGTGGTAGCAGTTTCTTTACCCACTGAACCACCTTGCCAGCCCAAGCCAAGACCATTAATTCCAGACCCTGGTGTCTAGCACACTTGCTGCAACTTAGGGTTCTGACATACTGTAAATTAAATTGTTTCCTGTGTTTTCATCTCATCTTTGTTTTTAAAATATAAACAGGGCAAGTATGCAGCTTTAAAGTAAAGTTATTAAAGTTCCCAAAAAGTCAAATATTCTGACTTCTTTCCCAGCACCTTACCAGTTATTTAAGACTCATTTATAGACACAAACGTGGAGCCTGTTTGCATCCATTTCAACTATTCCAAGGCCCTAAGAGCATGCAGAATTAAATTAAAGCAGATGAACCAAATAGAAAGATTGGTGATATAAATACATAAAATATTCACAAATGTCACAGCCAGACTCTCCAGAGAAAGAGACTTAACAGGGTGGATGTAGAAAGGGACTTCTTGGGCCAGCCAAATGGTTCAGCCAGTAAAGGTGCTTGCTGCCAGCCCTGAAAACCTGAGAGCAATCCCCAGATCCCACCTGGAAGAAAAGAACCGTCTCCTGACTGGCCTTCACAAACATGCTTTGGTGTGTATACCACACACACGCACACAATAATAAATAAATATAGTAATAAAAATATATGGCATTAGAACTCCCTCTTAGTAGGGAGGCCAGCCTTCTAGAGGGAAGCCTTCAACTGATTGACGAGGCTCCCCGCTCCCTGCTTTCCTTAATCTACTGATCCATGTTAATGTCATCGAAACACACACTCAGAAGCAATGCCTTGAATCACGATTGACCAAATACCTGGGCATCCCACATCGCAGTCAAGCTGATATAGAAAATGAACCATCGCCGTTGCTGAAATGTTCAACTGGCTTTCCCGCTTTCTGGTTTCTTGCAGCAACAGTACTATGTGTTAGCGGCTTTATTCAGATGTAACACACCCGTAAAATCCACCCATTTAAAACACACCCTACACTGCTTCTTATGTATACTCACAGATAATGGGCACCCGCAACCACAGGGACCACTAACCTGAGAACAACAAATTACACTGCTCTCAGAATATCCCCTAAGACTCCTAACTATGCTTCGAATGCCAAAGCCAACTAGGCTTCCTGCAGTCTGGCTTACCTACCTCTCTTCACCTACAGTCCATTATAAACCCCTCCTCTCTTCCTTAGGTCTGGAAAACTCCCTCTGGCTCCCAACTTCCAAAGATCCCTCCTGGACTCACAGCCACTTCCTTCAGGCCCCTCTTCAGGATCGCTATGCACCTGCATCACTGTCCCCATATGACTGCTGGCAACTAAGGCAGCTTTCTATTTTCTCCACTGGAGTAACTGGCACCTATCAAAACATTATTCATGTACAGGATCTCAGTGTGCTCTCACCTCACTGAATGTCAGATCCCGGGAGAGGAGCGTTCTCTGCCTTCTCTGTAGCCTGGTTCCAAGTGTGAGAAAGTGGTCTGACCTCATGGTAGGCATTCAATAAATGTTTCCAGGAAGGGAGTGCCTTCCTGAGACTTATCAAGGGACCAGTGCCTCACACCAGCTTCAAACCTTCCATTCTGTTTCTTATCAACCTCATTTGCTCCCCAATTGGCAATTTCTACATAACAAAAAATTACCTTAAAAGGAGCTGTTCCGAGTTTATTTGAATGAAACCCTGAGATAATTCTACTCAAATACTGAATCATTTCTTGGATTAATTATTTTTTTAACTGAACAAGTTAAGAGTGTTGCTTTAGCAAGTCTAATTCATTAATATTATAAAAGAAAAAAGAAGCTGCCCCCAAGGCAGAAACCTGGCATATAAATGTTGATCTCAGACTTGAAAACAAGCAGGTTTGGGAACTCGAGGGAAGTGCTCCTGTGCCTGTGCCAGCACAGTGAGTAAGAGATCATGGCTAGAAATAAAACAGGAGTTTCCTGCTTTGCTACACCGCATCATCACTGGGGATCAGGAGCAAGCCAGGGACCAGTCAGAGTGCGAAGGTGCTGGCCTTGCAAGCCTGGCATGCTGGGCCCAATGCCCACAGCCCACAGGAAGGTGGAAGGACACAACCAAGCTCCACAGTTGCCTTTTGACCTCTACACATGTGCTCCAGCATGTGCGCACACACACACACACACACACACAGCACACATAAAAACCAAACAGCTCAAGGTTGATAAGTTTTAACTTCCCAGCCTCGATGACTTTTTTTTTCTTTTTTTTTTTTTTTTTTTTTTTTTAATGAAAGGAAGAGGGAAGCAGTAAGGGAATGAGAAGCCTTGAAGTCTCCTGACAGTGCTTTGTCAAGGGTTCACCCACCACTGGCTTCTCATGCAGCTTCTATACAAGTGCTTGAGCACTCTGGCATTTGTAGCTCACCTTCCTTACCAACAAGATTGCTAGTGCCTAATCAACAGATCTAAATAACCCTGGGACTATTTCACCTACAACACCAAGATAAATCATGTAAGTTAACACAAAACCATGGAACCATTGTTTTATTTATAATGTGATTTTACTTTCAGCAGTTGGTTAGCTTTTACATTGTAATTTCTTTTATAAATAAGCCATAGGATAATAGTTACATAGTTTATTCCTTAGAAGATATAGCACTCAGGGCTTCTGTTAGTGGTGCTTGGTTTATGAAGAAACAATAAATCTCAGTATGTGAGAGACTAAGGCCAGATGATTGGGCATTTGAGACCAGCCTCAGCTACATGATGACAGTATCTCAAAAGAAAATAAGTATCTTTTTTGAATGAGACTGACAGTAGAACCATTTCAGCATTTGAGTCAAAGTGACACAACCTGTAAAGTTCGATATGTGGTCCCTTAGGAACATTGCTTCTGTGTAGTTTAATGACAGTGCTATTTGTCGGGGGGAGAGGGAGATTGCTCACACCTTTGATCCCAGCAGAGGCCAGTGGATCTCTGAGTTCAAGGCCAGCCTGATCTACAGAGCAAGTTCCAGGATAGCCAGGGTTACTCAGATAAATTCTGTCTTGAAAAGACATAAAATAACAATTGATGATGATGATGATGATGATGATGAAGCAGATTTGACTATTTAAATCAAGCTTATTAATACCGTCTAATATTCATTGTCTACATATGGATACGGGCGTAGAAATAGATTCATCTTTTAACTCAAAGGGACATTGAGGTATGAGAGGGTAGAGATATAAAATCAATCTTAGGTGGTAATTTGAGAAAAATAAAACTTAAAAAGCATGAAAACTCATGGAAGCATAGAACTTTCATTGATTATCAAACATGGTGAAATAAAAACTTTGACAATGAAAGGAGAGTTGAGCATGAGTAGACAGCTCATCATGTGTGGAGCTTCCTTTCTCCCCCTTCACACCTTCCCTAGCTTATAACAGATGCTTTCCATCCCTCCCAAGATGAGGAGCACAACTCTCAGAATCAGCTAGTCTGACTGACTGAAGAAAGCAAACAGTCAAAGATGCCCGAGTCAAAGAGAATTCATCAGGTGCAAGCCTTTCCGGAGGATCTGAGGCAGTACTGCGAACTCCTCAGACTCATCTACGAAATCAGAAAATAAAGATAGATAAATAATAGACAAATAAATAAAGCCCAAAGCAAGGACAGCGCCCTCTAACCTGCATAGCTTTTTTTTCTTACTACAGAGGTTCCTAAGGCTCCAACTTGTTTTCAGCATTCTGATTGACTGGTTTTGTTTGTTTGACTGTTTGTTGGGTTTGCTGAGGAATGAAAGAAACCCAGGGAGGGCCTTAGATATGCTAGGGAAACATTGCTCCACCTCCACTTCCAATGTTTTCTATTCTAAACACCCAAATATGATGTCCATCAATGCATGTGTTCATTATAACAAGGAGGTAACGCCTCTGAGACCCACATATATCAGTGGTGAGCCAGGGAACAAGTTCCTTAAGAGACAGTTGTCTGGATATGTGGGCCATGGTCAGGGGCATTGGTTTTCTTTGGCTCCTTATATCTACACTTCTTTTCTTAATGTATTTAATTTTATGTACATAAGTGTGAGGGTGTGATTTCTTAGAGCTACAGTTACAGACAGTTGTGAGCTGCCATGTGGGTGCTGGGAATTGAACCCAGATCCTCTGGAAGAGCAACTAGTGCTCTTAACCACTGAGCCATCTCTCCAGGTCTCGCCCCCCCCCCCTTTTTTTTTTTTTTGGTGTTTTCAAGACAGGGTTTCTCTGTGTAGCCTTGGCTATCCTGGACTAAATTTACAGACCAGGCTGGCTTCTAACTCACAGAAATCCACCTGCCTCTTCCTCCCAGAGTTCTGGGATTACAAGCATGCACCACAGGTATCTGGCTGTATCTATACTTCTTGAATTGTCCCATTCTAGAAGAGAAAAAATGAAGAAACAAAATTGAGTGCTTTTATCCCTAAAGAATATTCTCTCCAGGGCTGAAGGGATGGTTCAGAGGTTAAGAACACTGGCTGTTCTTCCAGAGGTCCTGAGTTCAATTCCCAGCAACCAGATGGTGGCTTATAACCATCCATAATTAGATCTTGCATGCAGGCATAAAATGCAGGCAGAACCCTATATACATAATAAATAAATAAATCATTTTTAAAAAAAAGAATATTCTCTCTGGACATTTACTTGTGGTAATACAACAAATGCACCATTGCCTACAAATTTTCACTCTTCTCTGAAAGGAAAAAATTAAAAAGAGGTGGGGTTTGGGCATTTTTTTTTCACATAGGGTCAGTCCACACATAACAAAAGAAAGGCAGCTATGTCACCTTGACGGCACCTCCAGGTCAAGTTTCCACAGCTCCCGGGGAGGAACAAGTAGAGGCAGAACAGGACTCCCGTCAGTCACATCATCCTGTGATGATGCCCAGGAGAGTGAAGGTTAAAGAGTGGACAGGGTCACACAAGCACATACCAACCCACCTGGAAGACAGCAGTCAGGACCCAGGCCTGCTTCCTTCCTGGAGCAGCCAACACAGAGGCAAGAGAGATGCACATATCCAATAGAGTGAGCTGACTGGGATGTTTTCCCATTTCCTCCTATCTGCCTTCTCAGCTTTTATGCTCCACCTTGCACATTCTATCCCTAAGAGTTAACTTTTTTTTTTTTTTTTTCCTGAGACACTATTTAGCTAGATAGCTGAGGCTGGCCTCAAACTCACTATGGAACCTGAGCAGGCCCTGGCTGAACTCATGATCCTCCTGCCTCAACTTCCTGAGTGCTGGGATTATAGGTATGTAACCCATGCCAGACAAGAGGACAAAAGTAATTCTTTCCATCAGACATGTTCAATTCAGCCCCTATTTTCATACATATCTGGACACACCAAGAATTTTTCTCTGGAGGCCACTGATATTCAAGCAATGTGTCCAACCACATTTTCTGAAACACCACTGCTTTTCAAAGGGAAATCACAACTGAAATGGAAAATGTGAGGAGATGAAGTCTACAGGCAGCCTGCTAAATGATCCTTGTAGAAAGGCCTGGAGCCTACTGCCTTGCTTCTTCAGCTAAGTAGCTCTCAATCAGGGATGGTCCTATCCCACACGGGTCAGAGGCAATGGCAGAAGACATGTTTAGGGACCAAAAATGATAGAAAAGGGGTGTGCTTTTGTCCTCTCCTGAGTCTCCTTGGAGGCCACTAAAGAATCTACCATGCCCAGGGCAGACCTCTAAATAAAGACTTAAATGCCCTTTTATGTCAGTGGTGCTGAGGGTGAGGAGCTCTGATTTACTTACAACTTGATTTATATACAAGTACTATGTCAGGTGTCCAAGATGGCTGAAGGTTCTAGGGTTAATAACTTTCTTGCTGTTTCTACACATATCTTGTTTCATGAAGAGTAACGTATCCCGTGGTAAGCATTATTCTGCTTCAACAGCTCTTTTCACCAGCAGAATATCATGCCTGTTCCTTGGGGGTTGACTTTGTTGGTGGACATTTTTTTTTTCCCCACATTGTTAGTTTTGAGTTTCAGTATAGTGGACACACCCACACTAAGCAGCACAGAATTCTTTGGAAGATATAAATTCCCGGGTTAGATTGTTAGTTGGTTTCTTTTTTCTCTTTTTTTTTTTAACTCAGTTTTGTGATGAATTGAAAGCACAGAAGAAACAGGAAGAATGCACTTGTTTATGAAATAAGACGATCAGCTCAGGGCCACTGAGATGACTTGGTAGGTAATGGCATTTTCCCTCAAGCCTGGTGACCTGAGTTCGATCCCAGAGACATACATAGTAGGAAAGGAGCAACTAACACAGTTGCCCTTTGAAGTCCACATTCAAATCATGGAATGCACATACCTAACACACACACACACACACACACACACACACACACACACAAATTAATTAAAGTAAAAAAAAACTATTTAAAACTTAGTCAAGTGAGACAAGCCTTATCACTAGAACAAAGAAGAGGACATATTCTCTGACCCTCTCGAGTGGTTCAAGAAAGTCATGTAATAGAAATCTCTCTGGACATTCTTCATACCTCAGAACATACTACAGGATTTTCTCCCAGGCCCATCCTCAAGGGAAAAATACATTGTTTGGGGTTTAAAAATTAAATACATGTAATACATAGCTCCCATGAACTAAAAAAGTATAGCTAAAAAGATTTAGGAAGGAGTCATGGAAAAAGGACACTGTAACTGTCCAGTTCACATTTTCACACAGAAGTCCTTTCAGTATTTGACATTTGGTGCATCTGTGCCCACACAAGCACCCTTCCCCAAACCCACCTCAACCTACAGATCTCTGTGAAGGAGCCAAAAGAAGCCAATGCTCCTGGGCAAGCCCATTTACCCAAACAGCTACCTTCTCCACAGAGCTCATTCTCGGGCTTGCTGATAGCCAGAAGTGGGCCAGAGGCCTGGTCCATTCAGAATCCTCTAGATTCTGAACCCTAGATAATAGATGTCAAAGGAAGATTCCTGTTGGGAATGGCACAGGGGTGAAGCATGCTGAGGTGGCATGTTTGTGGTTGAACACTGACTCACCACAAGAGGCATCTGACATGCCTTCAAAATAAACTACCTTCACCTGACTTGGCTTGAAAACATCTCTAGGCTTCACTACTCAGAAAGGCATTGTGCGGAAAGCTGGTGAAATCTGGGTGAAGAGCTACAGAGGAAGACACATGATGGGAACCTTTTTGTGTGTCTGTCTGCCTCTGTCCCTCTGTCTGTATGTGTGTCTGTGTCTCTCTCTGTCTCTTTCTGTCTCTGTGTTAATGTGTATCTGTCTGTCTGTCTCTCTCTCACACATACACACACAAGACAGGCAAAATCTTTGGACTGTATCAAATCAGTCTTTGCACAATGCACATGAGGTGGCTCACTGAGGGAAATTAGGAGGATAATAAAAAGGGCCTCTTTATTCCTTCTATAAACCATATTTATTTCAAAGTATGGTGATGTTAAGAAGTGATTGTTAACTAAAAACATTCATGTATGTGTATGACTTTCCTAGGGCTACCACAACAAAATTCAAATACCTCGTAGCTCAACCCAGTAGACATTTATTTATTTATTGTCTCACAGTTCTGGGGCAGGAGTCCAAGATCAGTGTGTTAGTAAAGCCATGCTTTCTGTGTAGTCTATAGAAATCGTCCTAGACTCCTGCAAGATTTTGCAAGTTCATTAGCAATCTTTGGTGGTCTTCGGATTTCAACTACTCCACAATCATCTTCACATGGTATTCTACCTCTATGTATATCTTCTCTCAGTCATCATTTTGTAGGGACACTACTCAGATTAGGAATCCAGTCTACCCAACGATAATCTCATCTGAACCAATCACATCTGTAAAAAATCATATAACTAAAGATACATTCGGAGGTATTGGGGCTTAGAACTTTCATATATTGTCAGGAAAAGAGGAATGCCCCTTCAACCTATAGGCCTATTCCACCAAGGACTAAAGACGTGCACCACCACCGCCCAGCTGGTTCATTGCTTGTTTAACAAAGTCTTATATCGCCTGTATGCATCAGCCACTGTGTTGGGTGCTATGAACATAAATGTCAATACTGTGGAAAGTCCGATCTAGACTATTAAGTATTCTTATACAAATATCAAAAACCCAGCCTTCCCCCTACTCGTTGAGGACTCTCAGTCTTCAAAGGCCCAGGTCACTCTGTTGGGATATCAATCTAATGTAGCACTCTGTAGCACATTCGCTTTGTGGTACCTTCTGGCCCACTGGCTAACTGATGTGTATGGTTCTCCCTGACACTGAGGTCAGAACCCATACTCCTTTTGTCCTCCCTTACAGCACTCCATGCTAGAAAGAACCTCAACCCAACAGGCCAAGAACACACATGCATTGAAGATTTGCTTATCAGATTCTTGGTTATCCCTTTAACTCCTCATGCCAATGCCTTTCCAGGTGGATGCTAGGGCTCCAACTCACACATTTTTGTTATTGCCACTGTGACCAGATTCAGCAGTCGGATGAGGCATGATGCTCACTTCAAATGGATCAGGCTTAGCCCACTCTGCTGCTGAAGTCACTCTTGTTCCCATACCCCAATGAAAATGCTTCTGCTGCATTGTGCTTAGAAAATCATTCTATTTAATATACCGGAAATGCATTTCATTTTAGCTTCTAAAGATAAAATCTGAACTGGAGGGAATTTCTGATGCTTGAAATAGAAATACTTGGAAAGGGTTGGGGGCTTAAAAATAAAATGCATTTGTGCTTGCATCTAATCATACAGTCATAAAATTGAATAAACCCAACAGTAGCCAAAAGCAACAAACAGCACAATTCAAGCATTCCAGATTCTCAGGGTGGGTTTAAGATCAAAGGCTAATTTCATTTAAAATGCGGGTAATTGATCCAAGAAATGAAAGTTCAAGATCAAAAAAAAAAAATTTAAACTATCTAAGAATAACTCAGGCCACTGGAAAAGATAGTGTAACTCAATATAATTCAAACATTTATTTTTACAGAAGTTGTTTAATAAGTCATTTTCATATAAAGCTTATTTTACTAAACTGAATGTTTCTTCCTGGAATGACCAGGGACACATTCCTTTAATGTTATTCTTTGAATAATAGAAGAATATGAAATCATATATAATACATAATTATATATACCATTGTGTGTGTGTGAGAGAGAGAGAGAAAGAGAGAGAATTTTTACCTACCCAAATTTAAGAGCAGTACAAATTACAGGTCAGCTACCTATTCATAACCGGTCTAGAAGAGAGGCAGCTTGATTAGAAGGAAGGAGTCAGTACTGGAACCAGCCCTCCTGAGAACTTCATATGCATTCTAAATTTCAAAGAAACCTCAACCCTTCATTCCTTCTCTCCCAGACAGATATTTTCCAATAACAAATACCCGGACAAACTTAGCCTTGTCAAGGTTTTTAATGAACTTTTGGTGCCTCCTACCAACACAGCAGCTGTGGCACGGCTGTTTGTTAGTACCCCGGCCATTAGCCACGGCTGTAAATTTATAAACAGCCACAAAAGAAGTCTTCTAAACAGACTTTTGTAAGAGCATTGAATAACCCAGAGAAAAGTAGTTGGGTTCTACATCCCAATTATTAATTATGCAGTGCTTTCTCAGATGTTTCTAACTGACTTCTGTCACCAGTATAGATTTTTTTTAAGGCTTGTTTTTGTGACTTTTAGGTTAATGATATGGTGAGGCGTGCACGTGAGTACAAGTGTACTTTGCGTCCAGTTGAGGGTCACATCCCTTGGAGCTGGAGCTGCAGGTGATTGTGAACCACCGGATATGGGGCACTGAGAACTGAACCGAAGACCTTTAACCCTAAGGAACCCTGTGCCTTTAACTGCTGGACCCTCCATCCATCCCTCCAGTATTAAATCTTCTGGAAGCTTCTTCATCAATTTTATTTAATTATAAATTTTTCTGAAGTTATTGATTCCTGCTATCATTGATTTCCACATTATCTTAAACACGTAAATAGCCACATCATGAAGGTGTATCGTATTTCTTTTCTTTTCTTTTTTTTTTTTTTTTTTTTTTTTTTGGCTATGGCAGGGAGGGAGGACATCGAGACAGAGTTTCTCTGTGGAACTCACTCTGTAGACCAGACTGGCCTCAAACTCACAGAGATCCACCTGCCTCTGCTTCCCGGGTGCTGGGATTAAAGGCCTGGCTAGTATTTAATACTTAAAAATAAAACTAAAATAAAATAAATCTTCAATTTAAAGATAGGAGGGCTGTGACTGTAGCTTAGTGTCAAAGTGCTTGCCTAGAAAGCTTAAGGCCCTTGGTTCTATTTCTAGCACCATAAAAAATAATAGTAGTAGTAATAAAAAAAAAGGAGGCACCTGAGAATCACCAGTGCTTATTTACACAATGTGACCAGACACAGAAGAAGGCAGACATCAATAGGACAGCCCATCAGTAAGAAACATGACACCCCAGAAGAGCGCTAGCCTTCTGTAGATACACTTATGATTATTAGATTATTCTGTAGATACACTTATGAGCGCCGTGCTGAGCGAGCACAGTACCTGAGCGTGAAGCGGCAGGACCACAGCAACCAGGGAATGCCTGCTAGCTGTGGGGGAGCTGCTGCAGTCCACGGAAAGCAGTGCATGCGGGGCAGAGCTGCAGAAAGAACGGAAGCAACTCGCCTGCAGCTTGTGGAAGAAAGAAGGCCCGAAAAGGGATACCAAGACTCCGAAGCATCAAAATCAAAACAAAATCAAACAAGTTAAAACAAAGGCTTCTGGACAAAAAGGAAGTGTTGGAAGGCACTTAGAAGGCTGTCACTTAAAAAAAAAAAAAGAGCAGCAGTAATTGTAAATGAGAAAGCCTACTATGCCCACTTTCTTATATTTCAAAGACAGAAATAAAGTTTTACAGTGAGAACATTCAAAGCCCTCTCTCACAGGTGTTTTGAGATATATAGCACATTGTACTGTATAACAATACCAGAGGGACATAACATTGCACCAAAAAATATGTACAATTGTTACTTGTTGATTAAAAATCAAATGAAAAAGAAAACTAGTTTTGAAGGCAATTTGTTACTTACCAACCCTGCTATTGGTGTTGACAGTCTATTGATCTTCTTAATGATGCCAGGTTTGAGCTTATTAATCAAACTGAAAGTAAATAAACAAACAACACATGCAATTACACAAATGTCAATATGATTTTAGTGCTCTTTGAAATAGCCTCAAAAATTCTGAGTAGCATAGTTCTGGTCCCAAATGTGTTGTTCTGAGCCAGAGGACTATCAAAATACTAACCAAAAAAATAAATAAATAAAAAATTTACACACAAAACAAAGAACTTCTCTGCACAAAAGAGTAGAAGGGTCCTCCCTGAATTACACCCCTAAATCCAAAGCTCGTGTCTTTAAAAGTAATTTCACACGTGTTAAAGAAAGACACAATTTCGTTCCATTTCAACACACAGTAAAATACTCACCACATTTCCCTTCGCTTGGCCCTAAGAATATTTTTCCATATTAATGATTCTCAATGGGATTTTTTGTTTTGTTTTGTTTTCTCATCTGGGTCCTTGCTTTGAAAGATAGCCTCCAATCCACATTGTTTCACATGTGAAGGGTGCAGAGGAACTCATCCAAATAATTGACTATTTCTTGCTGGTAACTCATTCATGCCCATGACTGATGGCTTTGTTACCAGAGCAGAATGACTGGGTGAAAATTAAATGTACCAGAACTCCTCCAAATTACCCTGGGATTCAATAGTGAGCGCATTTCAGTTATTGTGACACGTACTGCAAAGATATCTATGTCTCTGCACACCAAAGCACTAGAAAAGAAACTCATCTTTGAGAAGCACACTGTATGGACTCATTCTTTTTATTCACTGATATAGTCTCAGACCTTGTAGTAATTCAACACTACAATGTTTCCCCATTAATGTGAGCTTGGGTAATTAATCATTAATCACTGTCACAAAGCAGTATCTTGAAACAGTGAATTTTTTTTTTTTCTGTTTAACAATTCATCCCCCAAAGGAGTGACTCTTTACTCTGTAATGAGGTCCAACAGGAAAGCAAAGAAGGAAGAGGAAAATAAAACTGTCGGATTCACGTGTCTCTCCTAAGCAATGGGCACTTGTTGGGAAGGTTGGGGGGCAGGTGCCTAAGGAATGTCACTCCTTCCTCATTCCAGAGATTTCTATATACACATATAAAAACAGACCAGAAAAAAAGTCTCAACTTAATAGCCTTCAGAATGCTGTTCAACAGGATCAAAATTACAAAACAATGGCTCATGAAGATTTAGTCTGGCAAACAAAAGGTTGCTTTTCTGTTTTCGTAGCTTTTTCACACAAAGATCTTTAGACAGCTTAATTACAGATAATGCGACCATCTCCTTGGCTTTGAGGCTGGGAGGCTGGGAATGGAACTCAGGGCCACAGTGTGCTTAGCAAGGTCTTTACCATGGAGCTATACTGCATAGGCCCTCAGCTTTAAGTTTTCTCCTCAGTTGTGACTTCATAAGTCCTAATTTCTGAAGTGTACATTGCCAGTCATTTAAGAAACTCTTTTCCTTCTCTGTCCACATTGTTTTCCTTCAACCAACAACTGAGGACCTGGAAAATAATTAAGCAGACTAATAACAAATTGCAACCGTACATTAACCCTTCTGTTTTTCCCCTCGTTACTCTGGTTTTTCTTCATAGGAGAACTAATAAGTGAGCCATTGCTTAATAATGTAATTGTGACATAGTAATTAAAAAAAAAATCATTTACAGTTATTTACCACTATCTTGGCAAGGGTGGTTTTTGGCTTTTTTTTTTTTTATTGTATTTTACAATAGTGTTTTTCTTGGAATATACCCTCAACATAGCTTAGAACCTGCTATGAGCTTGAGTAACAGTATCCCAGGAATGTCTGATCACAGTTGTCCATTCAGAGGGCAGAGTCACAAACTCCTGCCTCACCCACTGACTCACTCACTGGTGACAATGTTGACCCGGTCACTCTGTTTACCTGCTGACACGACTTATCAGTTTGGTCATACAGTGTCAGTAATTTCAAGAGCATTTTCTATTACATTTCTGGGATGAACAATAAAACAGAGTCCTGACGATAAAGGAGCAGAGGGAGGAAACAGCACAGACAGGCAGACAGACACCTTCTGGTGAGTTAACCAGCTCCTCCCACATTGGCAGGTCGGCCTGAGAGGTTACTTAGAAGCAACACATACACACAGATCACCCTTCCCTTTCCACGCCTCAACCACCTCGTATGTGTGCAAACACGGAAATAACCGCAAAGGAAAAAAAAAAAAGAAACAGCACTCTAGAGAGCATACAATTCACCCTCAAAAAGCCTGAGTCACCAGAAGAAAACCATTTTATTTCATCCATCACAAGACTCAGAGTTATAAGCACTAGAGTAAGGAGGAAATGCACATATGGTTTTGGCAAATACTGAGCATGCAAATCACTTGGTGAGTTATGAATTATGAATCTCAAGGAAGAACTTTTAGGATATTTCTTGCTAGGATTTAAAAAATTGTTTTATGAGATCTGAAAATAGATGAAATTTAAGCAAACTTACTGGAATACAGGCAGAATCTCAAGTTAAGGGAAACTCAAGTACCATGTATGGAAACACTCTCTTTTACAAACAGGAATGCTTCGCATAGTAAGTGTTCTTGAATTTCACGTGTGGACTTTCTAAAGGGACGCTGACTTCAGGTCACCAGCTCTGCAGCAAGAGTCAAATTACAGGATAAACTTGCAGATGCTCCCAAGACCTGTGTTCCTAGCCTCTGACCCTCTGCTCTGTCCCTCCATCCTTCCATTCCTGAGTATTCCTCTGGAGCCTTTCTTTCTGTGAGAAAACAAAGCTGTGACTGCGTGATTAGCACATCAGGTTTGCTCTTTTGGTCCGATTAATACTAGGACACAAAGTAACTTGGGATACTGTCATCACGACCCCAACAATCTCCTCCTCAGCTTCTCCAGCTGTTTGTGACCCTCCTAAAACTCCCATGTTCCAACGCTAACCTCCCAAGCGCTGGTATCAGAGGGCAGGGCCCTGTGGGAGGTGGCAAGATGACGCTGCACCTCCTGAATGCCATCGGTGCCCTCAGTCAACAGGCCTTGCCCTTCCACTGTGGGAAGCTGCGGTGAGAAAACTGCTCAGAGAGGGTGTGAACTTTTAAAAGAAGTGGGCCTTACCAAACACCCAACTGTAGCCACTTCATCCTTGACTTCCCTGGCCCCGGCACTGTGAGAAACAACTTTGTGCTATCTGCAAGCTAAGCATTTGCTGGTAGTTGTTATGATAGCCCAAATGAACTGTCTCAAGATATCTACTTTTCCTTCGTTCCCCCTCACTCACAAACATATCGTCTGTTCTCTACAGAAGGGCTGAGTGGACCTGTGCGAGGAACATTGGTTCCATTCACAGACCCTTCTAGCACTGGGTATATCCTGACTTCCCAACTCGGGTGAGACACCCAGAAAGCCATCTAGAAAGTTCAACACAGCTCAGACATGGAAAGTTTTAGGAACTTGAATTTGACACTTTACTGTTGGCTAATTTGAAAAAAAAAAAAAAAAATCTAACTGCCAAAACTTCATTTTTGCCCTTGACCAGGAAGCTCTTCAGCAAAAGTACAAAATTAATTCAAGGATGCTTTTATACTTCCTGTATCCAAAGATTTTCAAACTAAATAAAAAGACATTCTTGGAAGAACCTATTGATACACTGGAAGAATTTGGTAGCTTGTAGATTATCTTATAGTCACCCACTCGGGCAGATTTCTAGTGTTAGCTGTCACCAATGTGTATCTTTCACATTATCAAATATTTATGGTTGGTTTCATTTTTTTTAATTTTTGGTTATTTTGAGACAAGATACCATGTTAACTCAGACTGGCCTCAAACTTGCCATGAGCACCCAAGGGTGGCCCTGCTTGACTTGTCAGCCTCCTGGATTATGCAGTGCAGGGGACAGATCACAAAAGCTCATGGATAAAAGAAGAGCGCTCTATGCATGGAGCAAATATCCCTATCCCACAAATTTTAAAAAGTCACTGTAAGGATGTCACGTCTTCCTAACAAACTGAAGACACTGATACCTTTTTATTGCTTGCTTGCTTATCATCTCTAGAGTATTAATTTATTTGTTTAGTTTTATTTTAAACAGGAATTCTGACCACTAGACATCTGAATGCTTACTAAAGACACCCCTGGACAGAGAGCAGGCAGGTAGGAACAAGCACTTGGAGCAAAGTCCTAAAATCCATCCTGATTTTTGGCTCATGTAAAATTTTCAAAACCTCTGTCTTCTTTAAAGACGTGACAGCGTTCCTAATGGCCTGTAGTCCCTTGTCTGTGCTTGAGACCCTGTGAGATTTCCCTTTCCATGTTGGCATGTCTACTGTGTCATCCTTGTTGATATCTTGTTTAGGTAGCCATGTTATTAAAACTTCGTGGGTGTAGCTTTCCTGACATTTCTGGGAGACGGGAATCATAAGAAAGAAGGGGAGTTAGTCTGATGGGGAAAGGATAGGAGCTCCACAAGGACCAAATATATCTGGGCACAGGGTCTTTTCTGAGACTGACATTCAACCAAGGACCATGTATGGATATAATCTAGAACCTCCACTCAGATGTAGCCTGTGGTAGCTCAGTAACCAATTGGTTTCCCAAAGTGAGGGGAACAAGGACTATTTCTAACAGGAACTCAATGACTGGCTCTTTGGTCTCCCCACCCCCGAAGGGAGGAGCAGTCCTGTTAGGCCACAGAGGAGGGCTTCGCAGCCAGTCCTGAAGATACCTGATAAAACAGGATCAGATGAATGGGGAGGAGGACCCCCCCATCAGTGGACTTGGAAAGGGGCATGGTGGAGATGAGGGAGGGAGGGAGGGACTGGGAGGGAATGAGGGATCGGGACACGGCTGGGATACAGAGTTAATAAAATGTAACTGATAAAAAAATAATAATAATAAAATAAAAAAAGAAAAAAAAATAAAGACGTGACTTAGAAAAAGAGAAACTTGCTTTGCTTCAATGAAATGCCATATTCTTTTAACCAACAATTCTTCTTCTGTATGTTTTCTGTTCAAGGTATATCAAATTGTACTGTTGCCTACTGATTGTCAAAGCTGAGCCAGAGTCCTGCCAGATACAGTCATCTGGACCTGTTGTCATCAGATGTCGAGATTATAAGTCAACGGTTTCTGCCTACATTCTCATTTTAAAACAAAAACACATCAAATAGACAGTTACCACATTCTCATGGGTAAGATAACCAGCATTTGTCATCTAAACTTTAATAGCAGTTGGTGTAAAAATTTATGGCTGCTTTAGTATTTTCAAATGTAAGTGATATATAAATTGATACATTCAACGGTAACAAAAATAAAAAACAGTAAATGCTGAGGTGGATAACCATGTGGAAGAAACATCAAAACCAATGCAGGTGTCATTTTCTTACGATCATAGGTACATGTTTTCAGGGCTCACCATTTGGTATTGGACAGCCGCTGGGGGAGCGCATCCCTGGGAAGACTATGGCTCATGTTCTCAGCGTTCCTAATGGCCTGTAGTCCCTTGTCTGTGCTTCAGGCCCTGTGAGATTTCCCTTTCCATGTTGGCATGTCTACTGTGTCATCCTTGATGATATCAAGGATGATATCATGTTTAGGATGATATCAAGTTGATATCTTGTTTAGGTAGCCATGTTATTGAAACTTCATGGGTGTAGCTTTCCTGACATTTCTGGGAGACGCAATCTCACAGCAGACTTCCTGTTCCTCTGGTAAGTTATATTTATCTTTCTAAGAATACTTAAGGATGTATATGTATATATATGTGTGTGTGTGTGTGTGTGTGTGTGTGTATTATATATATCAAAAATTAAATAAAAAGAAGCCATGAGTTTGAGAGAGAAAGCAAGAAGGATTAACTGGAAGAGGGTGGAGGGGGAAAAGGAAAAGGAAGAAATGATGTAACATGTTAATTTCAAGTTTTTTAAAGTGCAGAAAGCAGAGCTGGGGTGGGGGTTGCTGGCAGCAGATTCTTCTGATTCTGAGCAATCTCAGTAACTATGGCCTAACTGAGTGAACATCAGGAAATTTCCTTTACCATATCAGAACAAACAGCATTTAGACACAGACCTCACAGAGAAAACTCATTGATCACAAACCTTTTACTCCTAAGAGACAACACAGAAAAAAAAAAAAAATCTGGGTACCATTTGATCCGATGGATGACACCAAAGGCACAATCCATGTAAGAGACAATTGATACACTAGACTTCATTAAAATTCAAAATGTTTGTTCTCCAAAAGATGCTGACAAAAGAATGAAAAGACAAGCCACAGATGAGAAATATATATATGTATATATTCAAGAGGCATACTTCATGAACTATTACTCAAAATTAATAAAGAATTCTCAAAACTCATCAAGTGTAAAGAAAACAGGACACTGTCTTAAAATGGAAACAAAGACCTTAAGTTACTCCACCAAATAAGATGCACAAATGAGAAAATAAGTTACGAGAAAAAAACTTCACATGATGTTATGAGTGAAGTGAAAACTGGAGAAGAGCAATTAGTACCACAAACCTGTTAACCTCTACGAAAGTCCGAAACCAATAACTCCAACATTTGACAACACCAAATGTTGGCAAGGACACAGAGCAACAGGAATGCCTAGTCATTGCTGGTGGGAGCAGGAGGAAGCAGGGTAACACTTTGGAAGACAGTGTGCCATGTCGACGAGCCAGCAGTGAAGTATCACTTAGGATTTACAAAATAAGTTAAAAATGTATGGCCACACAAGCACTTGCACATGAGTATTTATAGAAGTCTTTTTGTTCTTCTTGTTGTTTTCTTTTTCTTGTTTTTTTTTAAGACAAGGTTTCTCTGTGTAACCCTTGCTTTCCTGAAACTCGCTATCATCCAGGCTGGCCTTGAAGAAAAATCTTTTCATAATTGCAACAACTTAAAATCATTTTATAATGTCCTCACATAATGTAAACTGGGTAAATAAACCGGCTTGCCCATAAAAATCACCCATAAACTATCATTTGGTGCAAAAACAAAATATGCTATCAAGCAATGTAAAGATATGGAAGCAATTTAAATTCATATAATCAACTAAAAGAAGCCAGTCTGAAAAGGGTCTGTATTGTATTATGTTTCTACATAATAACAATATGCATTATTATGTTCTATAATGCATTATAGAAATATTATATTATTAATATTATGCTACAGAAATATAATGCATAATATAGCATTCAGGAAAAGGTGAAACTATGAAAAAATATCTGTCGTTCCAAGGAATGGGGAGAGAAGGCTGATGTGGAAGAGAACAGGATTTTTAGGGCAGTGAAACCGCTCTATGTGCTACTAGAATGCTGTTCTCACGTACATGTGTTAGGTGCACTCTCATTTTTGCCACCATAAAAACAGCATGATGGCTATTTGTTTAGCCCCCTTATACCAAAACACTAATGTATATCAAGAAAGGAATCTGGCAGCATCAATCAGTTCACGTCCTGAGCAGCGTCCTGGTACCCACCTCTTGGTTCCCTCACACTCTATCGGCCTTGACACTGCCTGCCTTTGCATGTCAGCTGTCTATTGTGTAATCTTCCACAGTGCCTCAAGCTTTTAGGAGACTAAAATGAGAACAGTTTACACCAATTTTATATTTCAGGTGTTTGTTTTTAACATTTTCCATGATGAGAAGGCTTTAAAATGTTTCTCTTCCTCTACCTATTGTCACAACCCCAAAAGAAGGGTTACTAGGAAATATTATCTAAGTGATAAATGTATTTATCTTGTTAATAAGATAGCACATAGTTATTTGATAGGTGTTGCAAAATTGTTTCTTTGAAACTTGTATCGGTTTATATTAAAGTGTACATTTTCAATTTACAGAGGTAGATGCCACAACAGAGACATCTTCTTGCTCTTAGGTGGGTCCAGGGCCTGTACTTTCAAAGCTTAAGCACATGCTTTATCACTGAGCTGTGCCTCCAAGACACATCATTCTAAAAAGTTGTTTTTGGGTTTTTGTTGGTTGGTTGGTTGGTTGGTTGGTTGGTTGGTTTGGTTTGGTTTGGTTTTGGTTTTTCGAGACAGGGTTTCTCTGTGTAGGCTTGGCTGTCCTGGACTCACTTTTTAGAGCAAGCTGACCTCTAACTCACAGAGATCCACCTGCCTCTGCCTCTGACTGCTGGCATTACAGGTGTATGCCACTGCACCTAGCTGGTCTAAAAAGGGTCACATGGCACTCTAATTAATTCTTACTAATGAAGAATTAGTGATGAAGGAGGAGTTATAAATAAACAATAAAATCTCCATCTTCATTAGTGGAGATTTTATTGTTTATTTATTTATAACGTTTTCCCATTTGTCACAAATTTGGTCAGATCCTTGCCTCATTTGTTTATTGGAAATTTTAAACTGTGTAGTTTCCCCATAGTTGTAGCCGCAGATAATCTTTGACACACTTTTTGTTCTACCAGAAAAGATCTTTTTTACTGAAATGCCTCTTTTTAGTTGTAGTTGTTTTTTTTTTTTATCATTTTGCTATACAATGCATCCTTAGTAAGCTTTTTAAGTGGTTCACAGCCAACTATCTACCCAAATATCACAAATTGGCTCACCTCATCCCCATTTTCTCCCAGCTCTTTTAACATAAATATATTGCCGAACTTTTATTTTACTCATTTACTACGCATATTTTTTAATGCAAGCCACACTTTTAAAGTATTGTGTTTTGTCAGTTTTGTCATATGTTCTAACGTTAGGACAGGCAATTTCAGTAAATTTTTATTAATAGAATGTTTCCTATTATCACCTGTTTATTATTCTATGTGAGTGCTGAAGTAATTACAAGTATTGGGAAAGGCTGGTTAGATTTTCTAAGTGTGTTATAACTTGAATAGGAAATTATTTCCTTACAGGTATACACTTTGGGCTTGCTGCCCTGCTAATGAACTATATAGTAGAGTAATTGCAATCCTGCGGGCTTTAATTTGATCAATGGATTAATCCCTCAATGAATTCATAACATGATGGCATTATCAGGAAGTGATGAAGAGTAGGAGGTGTGGTCTAAATGCAAGAAGATATGCTCTATGTATCTTGTCCCCTGCTCCGTTTACTCTGTAGCCCTCTGGCCACCACCATGAGCAGCTTTTTCCTTTTACTGCGATGACACTGTATCTCATCACAGCCCAGCCAGTCAACCATGGATAGAAACCCCTGAAGCAGTGAGCTAAAAGATGTTATTGTGTCTCTTCAGTTGCTTTTCTTGGGGGACTTGTCACAACAATGAAAGGCTGAAACTAACTAAATTGAAGTATGTTGGCCTCTACAGAAAGCTGTTCATCACAGCAGGTCGTGTTGACCTGTGGAGTCAGTCATTTTGGAGCCATTTCCCCCTTCAGAAATTCAAGACCAGAAACAGCTGCAAGAAAACGACCTTTCCATCCCACCAAAGCCTGTGGGTCTTCCTGTGGACCACTGCATAGATATCTCAGCGATTCCCCAGTCCTGATCTCTAAATAGAAGTCCTCAACTCTAAGAAAATGATGGAGTTCTCTACATATCAATGACACATGGCATAGTTCTCTATGTTGTCCACTGTATTGAAAATCACTTGAAAGAATAGCATTTGTATAACTGGGTTGTTGTTTTTTTTTTTTTTGGGGGGGGGAAATATGACCACAAAATAGTTACCCTCACAGCAACAGGTGAGGGTAGTTTTGCTCCAGTTTTCCAAGCAGCAAAGGTGTGGTGAGGGGTTGGCCTGGTAACACTGTGCAAAGCGCCTTGGGAAAGGGGAGCTCTATGCCCACCAGGTCACAAAGTCCAAAGTTAACGTGCATGGACAATGGGGACAGCAGAAACGTGGGAGCATTCCAAAGAGAGGAAATATTGACTGACTAACCAGGGACACACCCAGCGAGACGGTCTTCAAACAAACATCCTTCCTTCACAGAGGAATAAAGAATGTTTTTGTGGGAAGATTTCCAAGACTACTATCACAAGACAAGTGCCTGGGAGATTGCTAACTGCTATCAGTAGCAGGACGGTGTTCAGAGCACAGCAATAATTATGACAGGGCCAGAACAAAGTGAGGCCATGGATACTTAGTAACGACAACTATTTTCCCTTTTTTTAAAATATGGAGTATAGCAGTCCTTAGGAATACTGACCAGCACTAAAGAAATGAGACAAATATCTGTTTGTTAAAACTCCAGGAGCTGGAATAGATCACCTAAAAATTCTAGTCAGTCTTTTCATTACTTCAGGAAAAAAAGTTAAAAAATAAAATAAAATAAAAGGAGGGGGAATGGTTATGTTCACATCTCACTATTGATAAAGCCAAGAGAATGTGTGTCTTACCTAAACAGTGTAAGGACAGGCAAGGAAGTGGCTCAGTTAATAAATTGCCTACCTGCATGCAAGCATGAGGATGTGAGATCAGATCCTTAGCAGCCAAGTAAAAAGCCAGGCATGGGAGCCTCAAGGTAGAGACAAGGGATCCATGGATCTCATTGTCCAGCCAGCCTCATGAAAGTCCATCAATTCTCGGTTCAGTGACACACACACACCCCACCCCCATTTCAAACAAATAAACTGGGGCATGACCAAGAGAGTATCCAGTATTGGTGGCTTCTACATGCATATACACAAATATGTGCTGCATGCACAAATATGTACATGTATACACACACACAGCAGTAATCTTCAGCTTTCAACTCACTAGATACCGAAGTTAAACATGCTAGAACAAAAATTATTACCACAAACACGCTCGTTCCAATAGTCCATCAGGCTGCCAATAAATACACAGGGCAGGGCTTGTTACTCAGACAGGTATCCTGTCTGAAGCTTCAGTGCAGAGGTTGTTTCTAATTTGGAGTCTGATATGCCAGCCAGTTGAGAGAAGGCTGTGAAAAACTTCTTCAATCCTGACTTGGCTATTTCGGAATGCCAGTTTAAAAAAAAAAAAAGAAAATTGGTATTGGAAGATAAAAGCTGATGAAATTACTTTATAAAATAGTAAGAAACTCACTAATGGCAAAAAAAAAAAAATAATGAAGATGCTAAAAACAGCAATTAAATAGAAGATAGATAGCTATTAATATAAACATATGCTTTATTAACAGTATACATCTATAATAAATATGCATGTAGTTAAATGTCTTGTCACTAGTGGAGTAGAAATTACATTTATTTTAATTTGTATTAGTTCAGATCAATTCAGGAGTTGTTTCTATTCTAATGTGTTTTAGTCTGGGCCAAAACAGTGTTTTTAATCAACTCTGTATTTTCTTACTTGTAATGATGTGCTACTCTCTTAGCCTGGGTATAGTATTTGGAATCATTTCTAATCACTCAGAGCCAGAGCTGGTGCATAAGCTTCGCTTACATCTAGAAGAGGCATCACAATGAGCAAAGATGTGTAACAAGTCACAGTTCAGAGAAGAAGAAAGAGGCTGCAGCGGAGTCGCGGCCCTACATGAAGCATCTATAACATGTTTCTATAACATACCTCCTCCTCCCAGGGCTCAGAGAGTATCAAAAGAAGAAGGGGCAAAAGGATTGGACGAGCCAGAAGTGGAAATACTAGAGTGGCTGCACATATAAACTCACAACAGCTGTGACAACCAAGCTCAAGCCAGCAGAAATCTCAGCATGGAGCAGGGAGATGGCCGTGGAGCCCCACTCCTGGCTGAGGAACTATGGGAACTGGTGTGTTAATAGGGAAGGCAGAACCAGTCTTCCTCAGGGATGCGACACCTGAGAGGTTACCCATGCTCCAGTAATCCCATACACATACATGCACATGCAGGCAGTATTAAATGGACAGCTGGATTCAAAAGCCAAAAGTAACAAACAAACAGCAAACCATGAAATTGGGAGAGTATAGTGAGAGTAGGAGAAAAGGAGATGGAGATGAAAGAATGGGAGGCAGACTTGATCAAAACACATATACATGTATGAAGCCTTCAAACAATTAAAAAAAAAACAGTAAGTGGTGCCACCATCAAACATGTTTAGTCACATATTTAGGGAGGCCCTCTTCCACAAGGCAGATCCCTAAATCATTCTGAGCAATAGCGCAGAATTAGAAATGTGTAACCCGCAAAGAGACTTCTTTAAATAGAGCATCTATTTTGGCTACGTGTGCTCTGTAAATCCAAATAAAACTCTACATTCCTGCACAATGCCATCTAATTCCTCAGCAAGACTGTGGAGCTTGGCATCCACAAACTGCTACTTTCCTGCAAACCCTTAAGTAGACAAACTCAGAGCAAAGGCAGTTTTCCTGTCACATGCTTCTCAATAAAGGTGTTTTCTCTTCTACATCTCTTTAACACACGAGAAAACACAAATCAGACAGTTCTCAAATCAAGATAATTTCCCCTCTAAGAACCACTGAGCAGACCATGTAGCCCCATTAAGTGAGTTTAAATATTACTCAACGAGGATTGTGAGCACACGGCTGAGTGAGAAGGAGAAACATCCTTTCGGCTTCATCCGTGGCCCTAAGGGCACTTCTCCTAGCATATATTAGATGAAAATACACAAAGTTGACACTTACGTTAAAGTGCATCAGGTTTCATGCCAGTAACATCACATGGAATGAATTAACGAATTAATGATATCCTCAAACAAAGGAGTTTGGACCGCTGCCAACCCAGCTGGTTCCACGGCCATCTTCCTAACAGCCTGTACCTATCCCAAGTTCCACGGCTTCTGCAAACCTAAACTAAGTATCTTTGAGCACAGCAGCTCCAGGAACCAGGCAGAACAAATGCCGTGATCTGAACTTTGCACACGAGGAAAGCAAGGCTCAAGCACTACACTTGTAAACGTAATAAGGTTACTCGTGTGAACACCCAAAAGCAATGGGAAAAGGAATCTAACCCTTTCATTTGGAATCTTTATTGCAAGAGCACCCGTCAAAGGGAGAATCAAAAGCATCCAGGGCAGCTTGTAGGCCAGCATGACCTTCTACTGGGCTAGAAGGACCCTGTCACCCAAAAGAAAGAAAACATCTAGGTTCCAGGAGTCCACTCCCAAAGTTGACATGTGGACAGATTCCATAAATATCGATGTGATAAGAGTACAGATTAGAATTATCAAGTGCTTTCAAAAAATGTGGGTGGGAACTCAAGTACATTCTTATAATTTATTTGCTCACTTCTGCAACCCATATTTTCCTCCAGGGCTTAATTTTTTCCTTCACAGGCCTGCCTTTTACCCCCAAAGGTCACATAAACAGTACTATACAGCCCCCAGAGAACTAAACACTGCCCAAAGCCAACAATGTAGACCCTATGACATCAATCAGGGCACCAGCCTGTTTAACATCTGGTAGCCACTGCCTGGAATGTTCCTCATGATGGCATCTATTAACTGAATAGTCAGTGACTCAAATCAATTTAAATAATGTAATGGCTCCACTTAAACCTTAAAGAAAAATTTGCTCCTCTGACCATCAAGACTTATTGATGAAAAGGATCTTTTACAATGAGGCAATTGTATACAGTGTAATTTATAGTGAGATATAATCAGCTTGCTTCTCAACTATCTGCCCATAAAGCAATAGCAGACTCTTGCTTTTTTTACTAATTAAAACTAACATATATTTCACTGACACTATCTTTAGATACGGAAACCGATAACCCCTTCCCTACCGGCTCATACCAGGGAGGTGTCAGCTTGCAGGGATCAAATCTCACTGTGGACCAGGGCACAAACCTGTGATCAGAGGGGGCATGCCTTAAATACTTACTCACACAACAGAACACCATTTTCTAGAGAGGCTCGGAAGTCCTTTGTTTCAAAATTCTTCTCAGTTACAGCCTGAAAGACAGATTTGGGTATTAATTAAATAGGGATAAGAAACAAGATAAATTCATAATTTTATTAATTAATAAGCATTTAATGTTTAATCTGAGTGATTTACATGTATCACCAAAAGCCATTCTTTATAGGAAATTGTGCACTACTCTGTGTTAGAACCATTTTTAGTATGAACAAACACACAGAGACAACTCAACAAATGTTTCCTGTAGTGTAAACATTTTAGTAAACAATAAACAAAAGTTACAAAAGCCATGAATTTGAGAAAGAGCATGGAGGGCCTTAAGGAAGAAAAGAGAAGGGGGAAATGATGTAATTATATTACGATCTCAAAAAATAAATATTTTTTAAACTAAACTAAATTTCCAGTGTATTAAAAAGAGACACTCTGGATGATCCCCTCAGAGTAAATATACAGAATTTAAGATATAAACTTGAAATAGCATTTACATATGTGCATCATTTACTTCAATTCCATCTTGAAATTCTTCATTTCATTACAAAGCTAAATAGCAGCTGCCCCCCCAGGCAAGCATTCAGCACCTGCCAACAGGAATCCTTGCTCTACTTGCTACCCTGGGGACAAATGCTTGTTTGAAATCGTGAGTTTGAAAGTCATGAATCTCATATCCAGGTCAGCTAAAGTGGTCAGGCCCATGATGCAAGAATGTTCACCATATTCCTCCTCACCACTGTCACTGCTGCTGTCTCTGCAATTCACCTACAATTCTTAATTCCTGTGCTGTTTCATAATGCCCAAGACTGTTATAACCAGACAGTAGGCCTGCTTGTTAGAAGACAAAATCACAGCCACTGTTTTGCTCAAAGTTAGCAGAGCATGATGGTGTGTGCCTATATTCCATGAGAGAGAGAGACAGAGACAGAATCAGAGAGAGACAGAGATTGAGCTTGACTTAGTTCCTCATAAGTTGGTTTCATAAGAGTCTTGCCAGGCTGTGATATCCTCAAACCCAGGAAGGAGAGTGTCCTTCTCCATCTACAGCAATCACAGTAGAACTACACAGCTGTGTAAGTGAAATATCAGCCTGGTGTCCTGTTCCTGCTGGGAACACTAGGCTAAAGATTAATAATGAAAAATAAAAAACAAAAAACAAGTAGCTCTTCCCTCCAGAAGCTCAGTCACCTAAGTAAGGATAGTATTTAAAAGCATGGCATTCTGTCTACACAGAATGATGTACTCCTTTGAGAGTTACCAAAGATTATCTCAGGTAACCTGTGCAACCAATTTCAGAATTCTCCCACAAACAGATCAGAAGCAAACTCAAAGTAAGGGTGGACCCAAGTATGGAAAACACCACAACAGCTCATTCTTCAGGAATCTCCTACCCATAGTCAAAGAGCAAGGCCCAGAAATGTCCAACACAGTATGAGCCACTACCTGTAATCCAAGAAAATCCCTCACAAGTACTGGTATAGGATAGCCATGACAATCGCAAACCAATTTAGATGAAAAGTGGTGAGCTAGCAGAAAGGAAGGCCATGACCAATGAAAACTGACAGTCACCACAGTGCATGGGCCAATCCAGAGAACAGAGCAGAGCAAATGACAGGAAGGAAGGAGGGAAGGAAAGAGGGAAGGAAGGAAGAGAGGGAGGAAAGGAAGGAGGGAGGGAGGGAGGGAGGAAGGGAGGGAGGGAGGGGGAGGGAGGGAGGGAGGAAGGAAGGATGGGCTTGAGTCACACAGAGCTAAACTTAACCCCATTTTCACTCTCTAGGAACAAGGCAATTGTGTGTGTGTGTGTGTGTGCGTGCGTGCCCACTCAGGCCAGAAGAGAGTGTCAGATCCTATACAGTGAGAATTTCAGATTATGAGCTAACTGACGTGGGTGCTGGGAATATAACTCAGGTCCCCTGGGAGAGTCTCAAGTGCTCTCAACTGGTAAGCCATGCCCAAGATGCTAGATAAAGATTTTTAATAATAATTTGTATGTTAAGGACATGGAAATCTGGCAGGCTCAGTAACTACAATAACTAAGGAAGACCAGCATCCCCAAAGCCAGTTTGTTCTATATATCAGAATTCTAAAATGTGGAGCCAGATACTCAGTGGGTGAAAGTGATGGCAGCCAAGCCTAATGACTTCAATTTGATGCCCAGAAACCACATGGTAAAAAGAGAGAACCTACTCCCACAAGCTCTCTGCTAACCTTTACATGTAGGCTGTAGTGTACACACACGCGCGCAATCTAAGGTGACATAAGTCTGAACAGCCTTAGGCCAGAATGAGCAGACCTAGGAATTTACACTAAGACAAGACAATCAATCACACAAGGTCATACAAAATTACCATAGGATAAGCAACAGTTTCAAACATCTTACATTGCCCAGCAACAGGAAATTAGTTAGAACATGATACACCCAGAAAAATACACAAAATTTCAACTCATATAGTGAAAGTATATGAGTTTCACTATATGCAAACAATTCTTAAAATATTTTTCTATAATTCTGTCAGAAAGCATCATACAGATATAGATAAAGCAGACTAATGGCAACTATTCATAAATGGTGGAATAAGAACTAGTTTAGGTTTTATTTACCTTATATTTTTTAACATCCACAGGTGTTTGTGCAATGTTTTTCAAATGGTTTTGAAAGAGCAATAATGAAAAGGAATCACACTCTGTCAGGCACACGTGAATTCCTGTATTCCTACATTTCCTAGCAGAGAGGAAGAGAGAGGAAGGTGCCAGACGCTTTGTTTGTTTGGTTGGTTTGGGTTTTGGTAGTGTTTTGTTTTGTTTTTGAAACAGGGTCTCTCTGTGTAGCCCTGGCTGTCCTGGAACTCACTCTGCAGACCAGGCTGGCCTCGAACTCACAGAGATCGGCCTGCCTCTACCTCCCAAGTGCTGGGATTAGAGGCATGCGTGCATCAGCACACCCCAGCTGAGGGCACCAGTTTTTACACTCGATAACCTCTAGTTATCCACGCGGCTCACGCGGCACTGAGTTCGGTTCTTCTTGTTATTCCCATCTCGCTGCTGAGAAGTGTGAAGTGCAATGGCCGAACTTTACAGAAAACCATCCCCCACGACAGACTTTAAAACCTGACAGCAGTTGGCGGGCTCCCAGCAAGAGTGACAACTGCCTCAGATGGTGAGGCGGTGGAGAGTACATAAATAACTTAGATTTTATTTGAATAACTTAGATTTTATTTAATCTGAAGCACACTTCACTTCACCATCGTGCCTCCAAAATCAATTCTTAAGTGCTGAGAGCATAAAGAGCAACTCAGATGTTTTTTTTAAAGATCACTGTTTTTGTCTGACTTAACTGAGATGCTTTGTCTTAACACAAACTGAATGTGTGTGTGTGTCGCACACATGCTTGCACACATGTGTGTTTTCATGGGTGTGTAAGAGAGGAATGAAAATAAAACCTTGATACTCTAAGATTTTATATGACAAAATTCTTTCTGGATATTTTAAGGTTTTTTTTTTTAGACATTTTATGAATATTAGAAAATATGCATACTGCTAAGCAATGGTGGCACACATCTTTAATCTCAGCCCTCGGGAGGCAGAGGCAGGCGGATCTCAAGTTCAAGGCCAGCCCCGCCTACAGAGTTCCAGAACAGCCAGGTCCACAGAGAGAAACCCTGTCTCGAAAAACCAAAAATAAGAAGAAAAGAAGAAAAGAAGGGAGGAAGGAAGGAAGGAAGGAAGGAAGGAAGGAAGGAAGGAAGGAAGGAAGGAAGGAAGGGAAAACATGCATATTTTATGTCTTGGCTATCCCATCTCAGTAACACAAAAACTGGTTAATTTTTACGGAGCGATTTCTGCATCCAGATAGAAGTAAAGCCATCTATAATGGTGACTGAAGAACTAAACCAAAATGATAGAAAAACTCCGAGTTTTAAAACAAAGGCAAGCATAACTATACAGTAAGAATTTCTTTCAACACAAGAGGCTACCTGAGCTGCATTCCTTAAGGTCACTGCCCCAACATCTCAGTTGCCCAGTTCAGGCCAGGTCTGGACTCTGATGCCCATGAGCCTGGATTTCAACTCCTGCTCTGCCAGTACCTACCAATGGCTGTACAAACTGCTTCCTCTGTCTGAGCTCTCCTCTGTGAAATGGAGACTAAAGGTATATCTATCTGTGTCGTGGATTTAGGCTGAGAATCAAGTAAGGTGACATACACAACTTTCTCAGCACTTGCCTGCTTCAGAAGCAGTCCCAAATAGCTGTTAGAGTAGTTACTATCCAGCCAGAGTCTTCACAGTAGAGAAAAGGCTTTGTCATAAAAGACAGGTGTCTAATTTTCAAGGTATTAACATAGTATTCTTTACTTGAAGAAAAAAAAAACTGACTCCAGGTAATAAAAAGCTACTAAATCAATTCTGTATCTGAAAACATCGTAAAAATTATAACGATCTGTAAAACACCTCGTGGCATGGTGAAGGCAGCTTGTTTTTAAAAATTAAATTATACTTTCAAATGAGAGCCCATCCTTACATTAGGAAACACGACTATTTGGAAGAAATCGGTGTTCTAAAAGAAATTCCCAGTTTTGAGCAAATGTATTTGTCTGGCAGTTTTTGCCATTTGGGTCTTCAGTGACTGTGAACCTTACTCATTTGTAAGCTATTTAAGGTGTGATACATTTTACGTAATGAGTTGGTGATTCATAGGATTAAGTAAATAGAGACCACAGGCTTTCCACTTAAGTTATCAAAAGTCAAAACAAACAGGCGTGATCACCTTGTAGTCAGCCACACCTTCCCATCCACACACTCTCTCTCTCTCTCTTTCTCTCTCTCTCTCTGTGTGTGTGTGTGTTTCTATTTTTCTCTCTTTCCATCTCTCTCTGTGCGTTTCTTTTTCTCTCTCTCTTTCCATCTCTCTCTCTCTCCCTTTCTCTCTCCTCCTTTCCATTTACTCCAGTTAAACAAAATCAACATGGCCTTAAATAATTCGAGGCCACATTCATTCAAAGATGGAGTTTAAACTCAGACCTGCCTCACACCACACTGCATAGTCCTGATAAGTCACAGCTCAGACCCCTGACTGTCAAAAGGAAAGCGTATTTGCCCTCTCTCCTTCACAGTACAAAATAGATATTTGACAATGCTTAGCCTGCTCTAGACACCCAGCCTAGCTCAGGGTCCCTCTTCTTGCAGGTGTGCATCCCCGTGTGCTGAGCGGTCATCCTGCTGGAAGGAAGCCATGAAGTGGCAGGTCCTAGCTGGGGCTCCTGGGTGAGAAGCCTGCTGGAAGTCATAATTAAGCTAATGGAGTATAGGAGGGACAGAGCTGGCGCCAGAACACTGCACAGCGCTGCTCAAACCTGTCTAGCCACCTGTAGCCTCCGAAGCCATTAATAGAGAGTTTTTAAAGGGCAGATCTTGTGGAAGAAACTATTAGCTAATGACACAGGCAGCAACTGACAAGTTCACGAGGATTCAAAAACACCATTTTTTTTTTTGCCATGAAATGTCTAAATGCATATAAAATAAACAAATGGGAATTACCCTTTGAACCATTTCTTTTCTGGCTAATGGTTTTAGTCTAATCCTTTCACTGGATAAGATTTCCCACCAATATAATCAACAACTTTCCCCAAAGCTCCATAGCCCAGTTCTAATTCTGACCATATGATCCACACAGTCTAGAAACTTCTCAAAGACCATTTCGTGTCCCTCTGGTTATCAACAGAATACTACCAAATGCCAAATAGCAAGCTCTCATCTTAAAACCTCTCACGTCATCTTATGCAACCATCGGAAGAAGTCTACGATCATATTTGTATAGATCTCTATCAGATTTTTGTGCAAGTTGAGGTTACAGAATAGAGAGCCTGTGTGCATTTGTTTAAAAACGGAACGGAGGGGGTCATGCGCTGACCAACACTAAGCTACGAGCATCAGTTAAGCTGACAGCTGATTCCAAACTGTCACCTCACAATTGACTTAGCAGCTACGAGACTATGGTATGGGCACATCTTCATCCTGTCGGTCATTTCAAATTCCAAAAAGATTTTGGCTTTAGAAGACATAGGAAGCACATCATGAAACAATTCATAGACAATGGGTCTGCCTTCATTTTCCATTTGGGTCATAGCTGAATGTCTGCATGTAACGAGTGACCTTCTAACAAGATGAGCCCTTCTGCAAGAAGCTGAAAGCTGCTAGGCGCAAAGGGAGCTGGCAAGGTATTCAGTCCACTGCCAGAGCTGGCAATGAGCTCGCTCTCTCTCTCTCTCTCTCTCCCTCTCCCTCCCCCTCTCCCTCCCTCTCTCTCTCTCTCTCTCTCTCTCTCTCTCTCTCTCTCTCTCTCTCTCAAGCAACCACTGCAAGATCCCCATGACTCCACAAAACAACTCACTTTACTATGACAGTCCCCAAATCATGTCTATCACTGTTTATAATACAGTAGCTTTGACAGGTCTCTTTAACTATACATGCCCAAAATTCACAAATACAATGATTACAGCTCACAGCACATATTAGACAAAAACATATTTCAAAGAGAACAAGTGTCTGCCTCATACCTCATACCTTTTTCCTTTTTCAAAGGAAATTTACTGAAAAAGTTATTTGTTGGGTCAGGAAAGCTAATCCCCCCCCCCCGAAAGGAGATAGGTCTTACCTTGTAAATTATACTAACAGAGAACACCCCTTCCTTCCAAGGAAGCATTAGGCGTCAGAGAAATTTAGAGGGGCATCCCAAAGTCTTTGGACAATGATCACAAACATCCTAAGTTTCCCCGGCTTTAGTTCCCTCAGCTGCAAATCAAGCCTGTATGATGGCAGTCTATTCTCTCTCTGTGCTTGGGAACCCATCGCCCTTCCTGATTTGAAGGCTTGAGTGTGAAATATCCCCTGTTGGCTCATGTGTTTATACATGTGGTTTGTACATGATGGTGTTGCTCTGGGAAGTTGTGGAATATTTAGGAAGTGCAGCCTTGCCAGGAAAAGTAGGTTCCTACATATTGGCTTTGCGTTTATAGCTTGCACTGCTTCTTATAAGGACTCTGCTTATAGGTCTGCAGAGGTACAAAGCAGCAGCCTCAAGCTCCTGCACCGACAGCCTGGAACAGCTCCCATCATGCCTTCCCTGCTACAACTGACAGGGTCCCGTCAAAACACGAGCCAGAATAAATCCTTGCTCCTTTGAGCTGTTCCTTCTCAGGCATTTGGCTATAACAACCAGAAAAAATAAGTAATATGTCGGTTTATATATAAAGAACTGAGTTATGGAAAACTTACTGAAGTTGAGACTTGGGTCAGTAAGTACTGAACAAATGACTATGTAAGCGCTTGGTGAGCTCTAAGGGCAGAGAGGAGTCCACCTCCTATGCCCCAGGCATCCTGGTACCTACCACATACTCTGTGTCACTCAGCTTCTCACTGGCTAAAATGCAGCTGACCCATGTATGGCCATTGCTCATGTGAAATCCAATTACTCCCCCTAGGAAGAGGTGCAAGCAAGATAAAGCTTGTACATGAGGTGGATTCCTGGGGGCAAGAAGGTAACTTGCATTCTGGAGAAATGTAAGTCTTGCTTTCTATATTCAGTTTACTCATATAGCCATCTACTACTAGGCTGTGAAACAAATCCTAGCTCTGCTCAAGAATAAGAGCAAAAGTCCGTGAAAGCACGTCACTCTAGCATCCAGGCTAGTTTTACGTAAACTTGACACAAGCTAAAGTCATCCGCAAGAAGGGGACCTCAACTGGAAAAAAAAAAAAAATGCCTCCAGAAGATCAGGCTATAGGTAGGCAAGCCTAGGAAGCATTTTCTTTTTAAATTAGTGATGAAAGGAGGAAGGCCCAACTCATTGTGGGTGAGAACACCCTTGGGCTGGCAGTCCTGGGTTCTTTAAGAAATCAGGCTGAGCTGGCATGATGATGCACGCCTGTAATCCTAGCACTTAGGGAGGCAGAGGCAGGCAAAATCTCTGTGAGTTTGAGGCCACCCTCATTTACAAAGAGAGTCAAGGACAGCCAAGGCTACACATGGAACTTGTGTCTCACAGAACCAAAGAAGAGGAAGAAGAAGAAGAAGAAGAAGAAGAAGAAGAAGAAGAAGAGGAGGA
This sequence comes from Meriones unguiculatus, assembly GCF_030254825.1. Taxonomy (NCBI): domain Eukaryota; kingdom Metazoa; phylum Chordata; class Mammalia; order Rodentia; family Muridae; genus Meriones; species Meriones unguiculatus. The sequence goes on along the minus strand of NC_083357.1, from coordinate 98,200,417 downwards.
GGAGGAGGAGGAGGAGGAGAAGGAGGAGGAGGAGGAGGAGGAGGAAGAGGAGGAGGAGGAGGAGGAGGAGGAGGAGGAGGAAGAAGAAGAAGAAGAAAAGAAGAATAAAACACAAGACAAGAAAAGAAAGAAAAAGAAAAACAGAAAAGAAATCAGGCTGAGCAAGCCATGGAAGTAAGCCAGTAAGCATCACTCCTCACTGGCCTCTGCATCAGCTCCTGACTCCAGGTTCTCTCCTGCTTCAGGACCTGCCCTGACTTCCCTCAGTGATGGACTTATGGTGAGGTGTAAGCAAAATAAACCCATTTCCCCCATAACTTTTGGTCATGGTGTGTCATCACAGCAATAGTAACCCTAACTAAGCTACTCTAGTGCTACACCCCTGTTATTCTAGTGGGAATAAACCTTTAAAGAAGAGCTTGCCACAAGAGCTTGCCATTTGAACATTTTCCTGGACTCAGACTAGAATTTAACTTTCCAGTTAAATTGTCTTCCAAATAAACAAATTATTTTGTCCATTTCCTGAAAAGTTAATAAAAAATAAACTATCTGTCTTCATTTCCCCTTTAAGAGTCTAAGCCTGTTTTGAGATATGTGGTCAAGATGGAATTTTAAGGCCAGGCATTGCTGTGAACTGTGGTTAAATCTCTGAATTACAGCATATCCTTGGTGAACTGATATTGTATATTCAGCAAGTAACATGGCTCTGACGGACATAGTTCCCCAATCACCAGCCTGTATTAAGCTTTGGGTTGTACTACAGAATATTCTGGAATACGCCAGAACTATTTTTGCCAATACTAATATCATTTGACAGCAAAACCAAAGCCAGCTCATAAGTCTTCCAAATTTGTGGTCCTCAGAATTGCACAGATCACCAACTTCTAAACAGAATCCAAAGTTTCATGGTGGTCACAAGTCTAAAAATTTTTCCTAGGTCACTGCCCTCCTCAAGACCTTCATCTAAGAGTGGGTGGAGTAATTATGCCTCCCAGGGCGACCTCTTGGCTCACAGGTCTTCACACAGCCAAATGGGAAGACGGGAAAAGAGAAAAGAGACAGCAAAATTCGAAATGAGGAGTCTAAACACGTAATTCAATCATTCTGAAGCCAAATGCCATCTAGGATTGCATTCTGTGGGAAAAAAAAAAAAAGAGTATAATCATTTCTGATTCAGGGCAAGTTACAGCCCGTGGTCCATAATCCACTTTAATCTTATAGTCCAAGATAATCTCTCTAAGTGATGGAGCTGAAAGATAAACTAAGTAAAACCGAGAGGAAAGAAAGATTCCCTCAAGTCCTGACAGTAGGCACAAATTTGCTTGTGACACAAAAATCCATGATCACATGAGCCCTGCTAGCCACCAATTAAGGTCTCTGCAGACACCAAACCCCCAAAATGTGCTCTTTCTACTGATCTATTTTGCTAGCACCTACCTCTAAAGAATAAAGTTTGTCTCTAAATTCAGGTCCATACTCCAATTTAAATTGTTACAAGTGGTACAAAAATATTCAAAGTAAAGAAAAGGTCTCCCCCAAGCTCTGGCTAGTGCATATATTACTTTTTCCAGATCAACGAGTTTTTTAATAGCTGGTATACAAATCATAAGTTGATGTGAACATCCATTATCAGGATATTTTAAGTATAGTTATAATGCTTAATATAATCACGGGGTTTCAAGAGTCAAAAAGATGCTGTTGTTTTGTGCAGAAATGTCTCACACACATGAGCAAGTCTCAACAATGACCTGCTTACCTCCCTCTGAATTCCCGTGAGAGTCATCACTGTGGGAAAGATTCGTTTTGAGAAATCGTGCGTCTGCATTACGGTTAAAGGTGAGAGTCACTCCTTATTTCTATATGAACTCCAAATTGAGAGTTCTACCCTTTGGCGGCCATGATACAGTTCACTATTCATTGTAAGCTTAGCACTGAGAGACAGAGCTCATATGTCTGTTACCCAGCAATTTCCCCACCCCCAGATTCTTCACAGATTTTTCCTCCTAAGTGTTTCCGTGGCACTAATCAACAATGATGTAGTTCTTCAGGAATCCATTTGTCAACCTTCCATTAATCAACTCAACAATGAATTTCTAGGAGCAAAGAGAGAGTTACATTCTGTTCCTACTATGTACCCAAAGAAAGTGAAAACTTTTCTCCACATGAAACCTCAGACACAAACGTTTATACTCATCTAGCATTTCCCACGTTACCCAAAAGAAATGGGTATAATCCAAAGTTCATCCACTGATGAATGAATACATTTCCTGCAATTAAAGCCTTGTAGTGAAATATCATTCAGTAATTACAAATGAAGCAGTGAGACATGATACAACGTGGATAATTCTTGGAAACAGACAGAGGGAAAGAAACCAGACCAAAAAAAAAGTCACAGCGTGTCTGCTTTCATATGTGTAACAATTGCACAGAATTAAGATCAATTCGGTCCATGTATTATGTTTTTCAAATGATTTCAAGGTGAACACACACCTAAAAGTGTAACAAACGGGCCACAGCACGTGGGTATGCGGCACCCATGAGCCGTTTTCTGTGAGCTGGCCACATCTTCCGATAGCAGAACCGTGAAGAAATGCCTTTCTCAAACAACTTATGTGATGACTGCCTTTCTGTCGACTCTCTCTGTACCCTTAAGAGATCTCAATAATGTTTCCAGTGCACCTCAAAACTTTCACTTACTAGTTTAAAATATCTTTGACCAAGAGCTCATTTCCCTGGTGTGATTTGTTTAAAAGTTAAAGAATAATTTTTAAACACCATTTGGAGCTTAAGTCATGTACCATATGCATACACACACAGAAATTAATGAATTTGGGTTGCTCCCCCAAATACTGATGTCCTCCTGTCTTCCCTCAGCAGTGCTGATGTCCGTCTGTTCCCTTGCACCATCTCCTCAAGCGTGCCCATGACTTGTTCTCTCACCACCTGGAGAACATGTCCTCTCCAACTGATGTAAGCTCCTGAGGGAGATACCACAGGCTGCAGCTGACCACAGCCTGTGGCCATGTTTGTTTGGCAGTATGTTGAGGAATATAACTTCAAGGCAGGTGTGGTGGTGCACGACTTTAATCCCAGCTCTCAGGGAGGCAGAGGCAGGTGGATCTCTGGGAGTTCAAGGCCAGCCTGGTCTACAAAGCGGGTCCTGGACAGCCAAGGCTACACAAAACTGAAAGAGAGAAAGACAGAGAGGGAGGGAAGGAGAAAGAGGGAGAGGGAAGGAGGGAGGGAGGGAGGGAGAAAGAGACACTGATTCAGAGGGCTTGGGCTGACCTGAAGTCCTCCTCTAACTCACACCTATAACTGAGATCTGCCTCTGAGAAGAACCGTTTGGGTTGGAAGGACTTAACGTCTGCCAGGAATGCCGGATCCTGCCAGTATGTGTTTAATTTTGAACAGGTACCCAGGGCTTCCTTATGTACCAAACTGCCACCTTCACAGCTCTAAACTTCTTGATTCTTCTTTAGAAGTCAAAAGAAAATAGTCTGAAATCCCTTTCTGTTCTCTGCTGCCACCTTCTGACATATTCTTAGTACTGCAGGAGTCTAAAATGGCAATGCCGAGATCCAGACATATTAAAAGTATTTCAATAAAACAGCTCATTTTGAGGTTTAAAACACATCATAACTTTATATTTGGTAAAAGTTGGAAATATTTGTATAATACCACAAATTTGTAGAGGTTATTAAATAGACAAGGGCTGCCAATGTGTTCCCACAGAACCATTGTTGGAACACTCAGATTTTGACACTTTGTGTGTAAAGTTTGTATGTTAACGTATATAATTTGTTTAATTGTAGATATAGGATCCTCCATGGAACAACTTTCTATAGTTGAAACAATCTTGAGAGTAAGCTGGACACATAGCTCAATGCTACAATACTAGCCTGGTATGGGTGAAGGCCTGGGTTCAATTCTCAACACTACAAATGTACGTGCATTTTTACAGAAAAAAAAAAAAAAAGACATGACGAAAGGAGTGTTCAGATGCCAAACATCCACCCTATCTTAAGACTCCTGAGAGTCTTCTCAGTCCTCTTAATGATTTCTCTCACCCAGCAGGAAGTTTTCCTGGGGCTCATGAGCAAGACTGACACAGGGATCCGCTTCCCAGGCCTCAGGCTACCCTGCAGAAGGGAGTCCATGCGGCAGGCCACCCACCCTCCCCAGTACAGACCCTGGCCTGACTACGTATCCAAACTGGGCAAGGCCTGGGGAAGGATCATCTGGATGGGAAGCAGGAAGGCATGGGTTAATCCAGAAGGCTGCAAAGGGATGATTTGCTTCACCAGGGCTGTAAGGCACACCCCGGAGATTGCTTACCAGTGCTCTTCCTCTGTCCTTACAAACGTTGCTCACAGGGGCAAATTGCAAGCAGGCAGTATTAGACTCTTTGCTCTGGTCGTTGTTTGGAGGCCATCCTTCTGCCTCAACTTTACTCTCCCAGCTGAGCACGTCATCTGGCGCAACCTTGTCTCACCCCTCACCTCCAACCCAGCCAGGTGAACAGCTCTCTAAGAGCAAACCATGCCTCAATTTTCCATTGAAACCCTGGGATTTGCATTTTGTGCACTGCCCAAACTCAAGACTCAGAGGAGTCCTTCCTTATCCCTCCAAATCCATACAAGCCTCCCCACCCAGGTTCTTGGCTGCATCTGGAGCAGATACGAAGAGCTCAGTCTTCTCCAACGAACAAATGGATGGATGGATGGGTGAGTGGATGGATGGATGAATGATGGCTCTGCCTTCATCTTCGTCTCTCAGGCACATTTCATAATCTATCATGCATTCCCTAAAAATAGCCATATTGCTTTAGCCTTCCAAGTGTCTTCAGCCCATAAAATCTGACCTTCCTCAGGCTCTTCATCTCCTAATTCCCACACGTGAATTCATGACTCCATCCAAACCCTGAACTAAGTCCCCCCAGTGCTTTCCCTCTTCCATTTCCAAAATCCAGATGGCATCTCTCCACCGCCTTCCCTAAACACCAGTGTTCCAGGGTCTCTCCTTCCTCCCCAATTCCTTCCACAAAGTCAGGAATTATATCATTTACCTTCAAGTCACCGTTACTTAAGGCCATTCTTTTCTGTCATCGACTAAAAGTTTACTGAGGTCAGGAATCACCATACAGGGGTCATGTGACCGTTCTGCATCATAGAATATGTGCAACAAGTAGTTGTGATTCCCTTTTTACATTTTTAAAAAGTTTTCATGCAATATGCTCAAGTATACAACAAGGACATTAGCGCAACCATGTTCATAGCAGCTTTATTCATGATAACCTGAATCTGGAAACAACCCAGATGTCCCTCACCGGAGGAATGGATGCAGAAATTGTGGTACGTTTACACAATAGAATACTACTCAGCAATTAAAAACAAGGAAATCATGAAATTTGCAGGCAAATGATGGGATCTGGGAAAGATCATCCTAAGTGAGGTAACCCAGAAGCAGAAAGACAGACATGGCATATACTCACTTATAAGTGGGTATTAGACATATAATATACAATAAACATACGAAAATCTGTACACCTAAAGAAGCTAATCAAGAAGGATGACCCTGGGTAAGATGATCAATCTCCACTCAGAAAGGCAAATGGGAAGGACATTGCAAGAAGGAGAAAACAGGGAGCAAGACAGGAGCCTACCAGAGAGGGACTCTGAAAGTCTCTACCCACAAGTGTATCAAAGCATATACTAAGACTCATAACCAAACTTTGGGCAGAGCACAGGGAATCTTATGAATGAAGGGGGAGACAGTAAGACATGGAGAGGACAGGAACTCCACAAGGAGAGCAACAGAACCAAAAAAAGACAGGGGTCTTTTCTGAGACTGATATTCCAACCAAGGATCATGCATGGAGATAACCTAGAACCCCTGCACAGATGTAGCCCAAGTGTACAAGTGGATTCCTAGTAAGGGGAACAGGGGCTGTCTCTGACATGAACTCAGTGGCTGGCTCTTTGATCACCTCCCCCTGAGAGGCGAGCAGCCTTACTAGGCCACAGAGGAAGACAATGCAGCCAGTCCTGATGAGACCTGATAGACTAGGGTCAGATGGAGGAGAGGTGGACCTTCCCTAACAGTGGACTTGGAGAGGGGCATGGGAGGAGAAGAGGGAACAAGGGTGGGACTGGGAGGGGACAAGGGAGGGGGCTACAGCTGGGATACAAAATGAATAAATTATAATTAATAAAAGATTTAATTTAAAAAAGTTTTCACTCATGTGCCTGAGGTGCTCAATGCATCAGAGGCAAAGGATGAAGCTGCCCGCCACCCACAGAAAGAAAAAGTAGGTTGACTGAGAACCATGCTCTCTGCCTGGCCATACTTCAGAAACAAGGCCTCAGTTTGGTCAGACAGTACCTACACTGTGCAGATACACTCTCTGAGCTCCTGGCAGAAGCAAAACCTGGCAAAGGCCTGGAAGGAAGCAAAGTCCTACAGCAATGTTCACAAAAGTTTTCCTCCTCCTCAAAACACAATGACAACTATCCTATTCCCCGGACCAGGGAACAGAGGCAAAAGATGAAAGTGCTGGAGAGGTGGCAGAGCAGATTCAGCGAGGACAGGAGGACTGTGAGAGCAACATGAAATAATCATCACTCCAGCTTGGAGTGGAGCAGATGGCAGCCACAGACAATGGAGCCCCGTACAGGCGATATAAAATTTTGATGAGTTTCCTAATACCTGCCTGATGAAAGCCCATAGTCCAGAAATAGCCTAAAAATAGAACAAATGTCAGGGCTACACAAAGGCTGAAAAGCGTCCTTTATTATTTACTCACCTGTATTTGTACAATGCAGTCAATACAGCAAGTGTAAATCACTTTTGAGTAAAAATTTGTAAGAGATGAGAATCGCAATAGTTTATATCATGACTATGAATATTATATTGTTGGATCCTAAGATGGTACTCTGGAACATTGTATCATTTCTATTTTTGAGTGCAGATAATATAGCTATGTGTGCACCTGATCCATAATTATAGCTACCGTCATCAAACGATACCGACTCCTTGGCATTGCGATGAGAAGAATTAAGGGATGCTGTTATAGCAACAGAGTAGCAATCCTCATAATGAGCAGGCTGATTTATACATGATTTACACAGTCCACAGAGTCCTGTGGACTGGAGCTTGTATAAGCCAAACAAGACTGCGTTCATCAGTGTTTCACCACTACAATATAACACTCAAGATAAATTAACTTCTAATGAGAAAGTTCACTTTGGCTTTTATTTCATGTTTCGAGGGTCTGGTCTATGACCAACGGGCCCCAATTCTTTGTTGTGTGGCAAGGCAGCACATGAAAGGAGCCTGCAATGAAGCAATATTCTTCCCCCTCACAGCCATGAAGCAGATGACATAAAGGAATGAGCCAGAGTCCCAAACGCCAGGACTCCAGTGACCACACCTTTGACACAGAAGCCTTCAAGGTCTAAGCCAGGCATGTTGCAAGTACCTTTAAGCCAAGCACGTGGGAGGCTGAGGCAGGAGGACAATGAATTCAAAGCGCCTGGGCGATTTCTCAAGACCTTGTTTCCAAAAAAACAAAACTGGAGATAACCTGGTGGAGTCAGAGCAAACTGTTTTCTGGACAAAACACAGTCATTGCACTCCCTAACTCACTCAGCTGAGGTTACGTGTATAAGACCTGCACAAGATTGACCCTGTCATTATTGCAGCATGCATGAAGGAGAAATTCATGAGGCTCAACCCTTCCCTGAGGATCAAGGGTAAAGAAAAAGGCATCACAGTAAGAGGGTCATTGGCAGGAAGAAGGAGAGAGGGGGGAATACAGGGTGAAAGTGCATGAAACTCAGAACATATAATAAACCATCAAAATAATCATTGGAATTATTTAAAAAATACAAATGATGTTAGAAATTCTTTGGGATTTCCCAAGATGATTTAGGGGAACAAGAAATCTGTTTGAAGATGTTCTTGTGAAGAAAGCTTAATCCTAGCTTCTATAGAGCATAGTGTGGGAGGGAGTAAAGGAAGTAAAGAGGTTGTTGAGCAGAGGTAAAGATGAAGCTGCGAGTTAAGATGGTGGGACTACTCAAACATTCAACGCTGCAAAAGCCTCTCCTGGCTATAACGACAGCCAACTGTAGTTATAGAAAATAGAAGTAGCTGGAGGAGAGACCAAAGTTACAGAATTGGAAGCCTCACAGGCCCTCAGGGTCTGCTGTGTTTACCCTGGATAACGGCAGGTTGACACTTGGAGGAAAGTAAAGGAGAGGTCATCATGGAAGTGAGGAGAGAGGCTGTGCAGTTTAGCCAAGTGGAGAACATCAGGCTGACTGGGAGTAGCCACTTCCTGAATACCGAGGCAGGCAGCAAACTCAGTTGGAAAAACTACAATAGAAACAGAGGACTGGGTGGGATTCTCTTAAATCAAAGAGTATCTGAGCTGGGCGTGGTAGCACACTCCTTTAATCACACTGCTTGGGAAGGCAGAGGCTGGTGGATCTCTGTGAGTTTAAGGCCAGCTTGGTCTACATACTAAATTCTAGGACAACCAAAGTAACATGGAGACCCTGCCTCAAAAAGAGACAAAGAGAGAGACAGAGAGAGGAAAGAATAAAGAACGAGATAAAGGAAGGTTCACCTGGAATGAGTATCCTAAAATCAAGGGTGGACAGGTCTGTGAGGAAGCTGGGAATGTGGTAACAGGGGCCTCAGTCTACCTCTCTTGGGTGGTCACTAAGGCTGATGTGAGTTAGCTTGCTGCAAGGGGCCCCACTTTATAGTAAATGCAGTTAACAGTAAATAAGTTGGGACACCAAGCCAGCCAAGACCACACTGATTCTGTATATATTCTTGCGCTAACACTGTACATTTTTAAACTAAACTGAACAAACCTGTACACAGCACACCCAGAGGCCTGGTACATGGATGACACTTCAAGCATGCAGTCGTCAGCAGGGAAGTATTTTACCTAGAGCCATATTGTGTAAACCCAAACTAATTTTTTTTTCCTTCTTGCTATTCTGGGTTTGAACCAAGAATCTCTACATGTTATGTACATGCTCTACCACTCAGTGACATCCTCAGCCAAAAATTGATGTTTTTAAAGCTGTGTAATGGACTTTAAAGACATCTCCCAGTTTTGCTTCGAGTCTATCAAAATTTAGGATTCAAAACAAACAAACAAACAAACAAACTTGGGATTCAGGGGCTGGAGACACACAGAGCACACAGGTTGAGAGCACTGGCTGTTCTTCCAGCAGTGTCCATCCTAAGTTCAATTCCCACATGGTGGCTCACAACCATCTATAATGAGATCTAGGGCCCTCTTCTGGTGTTCAGGTGTACATGCAGACAGAACATATATACATAACAAATACATCTTTAAAAAATTAAGATTCATCCTCATTCAGAAGGGCAAACGTGACAGACATCAGTAGCAGGAGAAGACAGGGAACAGGACAGGAGCCTACAACAGAGGGCCTCTGAAAGACTCTACTGATCAAGGTATTGAAGCAGAGGCTGAGACTTATAGCCAAACTTTGGGCAGAATACAGGGAATTTTATGAAAAAAGGAGGATATAGAAAGACCTGGAGGGGATAGAAGCTCCACAAGGAGACCAACAGAGCCCAAAATAACTGAGCCCTGGGGTCCCTGAAGAGAATGATACCCCAAACAAGGACCATGCATGGAGAGGACCTAAAACCCCAGCTCAGATGTAGTCCATAGACTCAGTCTCCAAGTGGGGTCCCTAGTAAGGGGAACAGGGACTGTCTCTTACATGAACTCAGTGGAAGGCTCTTTGACCACCTCCCCCTGGGGGGTACAGCCTTACCAGGCCACAGAGGAAGACAATGCAGCCAGTCCTGATGAGACCTGATAGGCTAGGGTCAGATAGAAGGGGAGGACCTTCCCTATCAGTGGACTTGGAGAGGGGCATAGGGGAAAGAAGAGGGAGGGAGGGTGGAATTGGGAGGAGACAAAGGAGGGGGCCACAGCCGAGATACAAATTGAATAAATTGTAATAAATGATGATGATGATGATGATAACAATAATAAAGAAAAAAAGGAAAAAGAAATAAAGAATCTGGAAAGCTAAAAAAAAATAGGATTCATGACATCTCAGGCTTTATTACAGTTTAAAAATAGCTATTTATAAATGTAACACATCAACAGTTTCTTAGTATTCTCGGTTGCTTCCTTGTTGCTGTGATAAACACTTTAACCAAAAGCAACTTGGGGAGGAAAGGGTTTATTTCAGCTCACAGGTACTCCATCACTGAAGCAAGTGAAAGGAGGACCTGGAGACACCTTGAAAGAAGAACACCACCTAACGGCTTGCTCCCTGGCTCCAGCTCAGCTGGCTTTCTTACACAGCCCAGGCCCACCTGCCAAGGGATGGCATATCCCACGACTTATGGAAATGTCAGTAATTTAGTATCCTACCCAGACTTGAGCATTCAGCCCTGTGTCATTCTTTACACAGCAGAGCTCTGCCCAAGAGTTCCACCCCCGGGTGAAAATGACCTTTTAAAAAATGTTCTCTTGAAGTTTAGGAAATGTCTTCTGCTGCTTCCCCCAGCCTAAATGAAATAATGTTGTATAGAACTATACAGATGAAGCTATTAACAGGAAGATAAAGACTAAATAATTAAAAATCGAATTCCCAATTTCTCTACAAATGGCCCAAGAGCTGAAATGGCAGCCAGGGCCTATGTATGTGAAGGATGCTAAGGACTCATGTTGAAGTCTTCATCTCGGACTGATAGGGACATTAAGTGACCAGAGCTTAAAGATGCTTAACTCACTCATAGTGTCATCTACTGGCAGATTCTTGGCTGAGTGGGCTATTAGGAAATTGAGCCTAGCTGACCAAACTTAGACGCAAGGATGTTTTTCAAAGGTATACCCCGTCCAGGACACTTCTGCTCCCCTGCTCCCCGCTCCCTGCTTCTTAGGAACTGTGAAAAAATAACATTCCTATGCACACCCTTCCACTGGATTTTCTCTGCCTTCCCACTAGCACGAAAGCAGTGAAGCCTGAAACTCAGGATGTAGTCTCTTTGGTTGTTTAACCCAGACATTTTGTCATAGCAAAGAAAAGTGACTAACTCAAGTATCCTTTAGGAATTTCCTTAAGTATGGAGTAAATTTTAAGAATTAAAAACAAACAAACAAAGAAACACACTCTAAAATACCAACCTTGGAGAGAGAGAAAGAAAACACTAAAAAGGGTAGATTGAAGAAGGAAGTGGTAGTTCATAGAGAATTGTCTTAAAGTCTAGAACAAGGAGCTTTATCCACAATCTTGAATCTAGTGACAGGCCGAGGAAACCGGAAACTGTATGTCAGACACTACAGACCTGGCTATGACTACAGACCTGGCTATGAGCAAGGGGAAAGCAGGGCACTGAGGCGCTCTGTCAACACCCAGCTCCGGGAAAGCTGGTAAAAGCTCCAATGTGGTTCTCCTGTACACAGAGAGAATGCTGAAAATGCAAAGGGTGCTGCTCAAGAAACTAAGCAGGTTCATGGGGGCTGAGCCAAAGTGTAAATCCAACAACAACTAAATGCAGGATGCATTCATTTCCCTGCATTCTTCACCACAACCTTTGGCTTCAAACAGCTTGGTTTACTGAAATATTTTTTCCTGCCTTTGTGAAATACATCAGAAAATTGACAAAAGTAGAAAAACAAGCAACTATGCTTGGGGCCTCATCAATCTTTTCTGTCTTAAGCTCATCCTAGAAGAGAGAATAAAAGGGCACTTTCTGTTGTCTGCACAGGATTTCTAAATACACAGATGGGGGAGGTGACAGTAATTTTAAGTGGCAGAGTGCTAAGTATAAAATTCATCTTATATTTTGTCATTGTCAGCCACATACTTCATGTTTTAACTTCACACTTCATATTTTAATTTAGTATTTATTCTGATTTTTTTTTGTTTGTTTTTTAAGATTCCTCATAAAATAGATAAGAAACCCTCATATGGCACTGTCTTTACAAACAACTACACCAAATGTTATAAAAGTAACTATTAAACTTTACTGGGAAGCAGCAGAGTCAGTATTTTGCAGACACAGCGTAAAAGCCATTGATTACTTACTATATACCTTCAAATAACTGTGTCAATCAAAAAATAAAATGTATCAAGTGTTGTTAAGAAATATGTACTCAAGTTTACATCTCTGCTTGGCCAAAGAGAATAGGATTGAGAGGAAAAACAACAGAATACACACACTACACTCACACACATACCACATACACAACACACTACACACACATATACATACGCACACACATACATACATACACCACACACATAACACCACACAATACCACACACACACACTGTATTTTGCTGAAGTTAAGCGATGAAAAAAGGGGAGGAGAAAGATTGTAACTCCTTTGCAAAGTCCTCTTCACTCTGTAACTGGCCCTTTCCTCAGAATACAGGGAACAGAGGCTGAATTCTGCCCTCTGGTGGTCCGTCCTCCAAAGGGCCTTCTCCCAAACTATCCAAATTCTTTTCTTAACGTCCCATAACTTTCCCCAATTCTTTCCGTTCAAAACTCATTCCTGGTCAGAAGAAGGGGTAGTGTCAAGGCATGGGGAAGAAGAATCTCAATGAAAATAAATTTTGTTTGAAAATATCGTAGTGAAGCCGGGTACAGTGGCTCATGCCTGTGATCCCAGCACTCAGGAAGGCAGGTGGATCTCCTGTGAGTTGAAGCCAGCCTGGTCTACAAGGGGAGTCCAGAACAGCCAAGGCTACACAGAGAAACCCTGTCTCAAAAAAAAAAAAAAAGAAAGAAAGAAGGAAAGAAGGAAGGAAGGAAGGAAGGAAGGAAGGAAGGAAGGAAGGAGAGAGAGAGAGAGAGAGAGAAAGAAGGAAGGAAGGAAGGAAGGAAGGAAGGAAGGAAGGAAAGAGAAAGAAAGAAAGAAAGAAAGAAAGAAAGAAAGAAAGAAAGAAAGAAAGAAAAGAAAAGAAATCATAATGAAACCTAATACTATAGATATGTTGGGTGATAATTTATATTTTTTAGTTCAAAACAAAAACAAAAACCATTTGTCTACTCCAGTCTCTCCTGCCCGCTTTCTGCCATGTAAGGGCACAGAAAAAAAGCAAAAATGTACCATTTTATATCAGGTATCCGACCCTTACTGGAAGACAATAAATCTTTCAATATCTTAATCTTGGACTGTACAGCCTTCAGAATTGTAAAAAAAAAAAATAATAATAATAATAATAATAATGTATCTAAAACATCCAAATCTCTAGCTCTAGCTGTTATAACAGCTGAAGCTAACTAAAGCAAGAGCTTGGAATTTGCATGCCTTTTCCCTGGTTTCCTCCAGTTCTTTCACTGCAAGGACTGTCTTTCTGTCATTCTCCAAGCATTGTCTGTACCCCCCCCCCCCGTATACATGTCCTTAGGCTATCATGCACAGGCTACCAAATTCACTCCCTCAATTGCAATGTCAATGTACTTTGCCACTTTTAGGAGATATAAAAGATAGAATGAAAAATTTTGGACTAGCCTACCTTTATCTCCAGTGAGTTGGCATAAGGGAGTAATGATTTTTCTCCCTAGGTTTTGTGGATAGATAGATAGATAGATAGATAGATAGATATCTTCCCTTGTTTTATATACATGATTATGATTGATGGTTAGTGTCACTGCTGGAGCTCAGGAAAGGACACTCCAGGGTAGGCTGAGTACTCCAAACTAAAAACAGGCTCTCAGAAATAGCTTCTGTGCCCTGCCCTGTAGTCTCTCCTCCATCCTTCTCCCATATCAAGCAGAGAGGTTGGGGCTGAAGCAAAGGTTAAGGGCTGTTGCTCTTGCAGAGGACCTGAATTTAGATCTCAGCACCCATCTATAACCATCACAACCATCTATAACCAGTCTCATCTTCTGATCTCCAGGGACACCAGGTGTGCAGCTGGGCACACACATACATGCAGGCAAGCACTCATAACGCATAAAAGAAAATAAAAGCATCTAAAAATTTTAACAACAAAGAAGAGAAGAGATTTTTTTTTTTAAGTTCTCTCACTTACCCAAAGGCAGATCCTCCAAAGAGGAATTCAGCTGTCATAGTCTGGATATGAAATATCCCCAAACGGCCAATGTGTGGAGGTATTTTAACTCAGAACACGGCTGCTCTGGCAAAAGATCACATCCAAAGACCTTCTAGGTCTGTGATATGGCTGGAATACAAACACGCCTTTAATCCCAAGCAAGTAGAGGCAAGAGATCTCTGAGTTCAAGGACAAACTAGTAGATGAAGTTTAAAGTAAAGTTTAGGTCCAGGTGTGATGGTACATGCCTTTAATCCCTGCACTCAGGAGACAGATGCAGGCAGATCTTCGAGTTCTAGTCAGTTCTGTTCAGGCAGTTTGGTTGAGTCAGTGGCAGTGCAATGGAGTTGAGTTCCTAGAAGTTCAGTTTATGGCATTTTTTTACTGGGAGAGTTTCACAGAGAGAGATTGAAGAGAAAAAGAGCTAGACATAGGTGAAGACAGAATGAGCCAGAGAATGAGAAGGAGTCAGAAGATTAGAATAGATTGCTAGAGTTAATTTGGGGTCAAGCAGAGCCATTCAGTGAGAAATTGAGAAGAGCCAGATTGAATTAGTCAGCTTAGAGAGGAGTATCCAGCCAGAACAGCTGAGTTGAACCAGCCAGAGTTCAGAAAGAGCCAGAAAGGGTGAGTTTATTCAGCAGTAGGTCTCAGAGGCTGAAAACATTCTAGGCCTAGATAAGACCATATAGCAGCTAGAAGCTTTCAGGACTAGACCTAGGTTAGCAGACAGAGACAGTAAGTATCCAACACTGTTACTTAAGGCAAATAAAGAGTACTTTTACTTTTAGTTGGGCGTGGTGGCTCAAGCCCAACTAAAAGTAAAATCCCAGTACTCAGGGAGGTAGAAGCAGGCAGATCTCTGTGAATTTGAGGCCAGCCTTGTCTACAAAGTGAGTCCACGGCCGCCAAGACTACACAGAGAAACCCTGTCTCAAACAAACAAACAAAAGAATACTTTTACACCACTAGGTTAAACTCCTTGGTGGTCCTCAGCTGACCACTAAGATGAGCCTTAATGGGTAGTCTTGCACCACAGGGCACTTGCTCGAGAGAGAATTATGGACACCAGAGCATCAGGTTCTCTGTGTCCTGAGATGAAGGTTTCTCTACTGCTGATTAGATAAAAAATAAAAATAAAAAATTTAAATTTTTTAAAAACCGCACAGTTTTTGGTAGGGACCTAGAAAACAGTAGTTCTGAGTCTTGCCCTTGGCAAAAAATAATAATAATTAAAAAAATAAAAAGTGTGGGGAGTCGGGGAGGGGTGACTCTGGTGCCTGCTCAGGCTTCTTGATACCATCCCTCCTCTTCTGCACCACCTTCAGCAAGCAACACCGCCGGGAAGCTGCCTGTGAGGACATGCCCAAAACTGAGTGACATCTGAACACCTCGTGGGTGGGTCAACCAGGCTGACGGACTCACCTCCTCAAGCCGCACCTCATTTTCTGGCATGAGACCTATAAAAAGTCCCTAGACCATCAACTCAATTGAGCCCCTTTGGAGGACCCACCTCTCCTAAACAAGAGCCCTGCCTTCTTCCTACCCCTTAAGCCTTCACCTATGAGCCTTCCGATACTGGAATATGGAGAGTCTTTGAAAACAATGGAGCTTAGCTGGAAACTCTTCCGCCACCGAAACCTCCCCCAGACCATTCAAGTTCTTGTCTCGGAAATGTGAAGAATGAAATGCGCAGAATACAGATGGTGAGCTTTAGAGACGCTTGCTATAGATGTATAGGCGGGGGCTCAAGCAAGGAGGTGGCTTGCAAAGCTTATAAAGGCAGAAGGGGGCCTGGGAAGTAGGGCGCCATCAAGCTGTTAGTCTGAGGGCTTCTTAAATAACACGTGGAAAAACTGGAGTGAGGCTGGTGGAAGGGCACAAGAGGGTCATTCCATCTGTCCCTACCATGACCTGTCCATGCGCTACCTCTCACTTTTAGTGGTCTCTGTCAGTGTCAGTAGTCTCTGCCTCTAGGCGAAAGTGTTGCTTTAGGAGATAAGGAATGGGAATCTGAACCTCTTCTGGCATTTCCATCCTCCAGCAAGAACATCCTGCTTTGGGGTCACTGCCTTTTCTGGCCAGTTTCTATCTTCTGTTCCCATCACTAAGATAAATTCCTTTCTAAAATTCACCCTCCCTATTGACCATAAAATTCATTCTTTCAGTTTGAGAGACATTGGACCCGGAAGCCTCTGACTTGGGGTTGCCTTGGTAGCTATGGTTTATCCAAGACCATGTTACGCTCATCAGAGATCAGAGAAGAAACTCTTTGTCATCACCTTCAATGACCCTCCACTTTTTCTGTTACTCCAGAGCCCCAAAACTACAGAACAACTTCCCATGGATGGAAACCCCCAGGACTGTGAACCAAAGTAGGCTTTTCCTCTTACAAATTCCCCCACTGCTCTATAACAAAAACAGAGATCAAGCACAAATCCAGTTTCTCTTTTAGACACCAGAAGATTTAAACTAGAGAAAAGGCGGGTGAGCAATACCATACCCAGAAAGACGTCACAGGCTGTCACCTGGTCTGTCACCCATTCAGCCTTTCAAGAGGACATTTTAGGATGTATATAATCATCCAAATCTCACTTTAGAGACCCACTTTTCCTTTCCATGATAACCTCCTTGCATGTGGTAAATCTGCGTATATTACCTCTTGTTAATCTTTCTATTTGCTGTCAGTTTATTTCATACCTAGTGATGAAATCTTCAGACGGTAGAAAACTATTCTCTCCTCCATCATATAGCCAAGCTTTTGTTTGTTTTGGGTGATGGGGGTTGATCTTAGGACTTTGTACCGGCTAGGCAACATTCTAACCACTACAACGCCAGCCCAATCCTCAGCAGATGAAAAGCTGTTTCTGCTTTCTCTATTCTTCTATTCGTCAGCCATATAGTATCCGAGGAGCAGGCATCAAGATTAGCATATTTGCTGGAGAGATGGCTCAGCCTTTAAAGGAGCTTGCAGTACTTGCAGAAAAGCCAAATTCATTTCTTAGCACCCACATGGAGCAACTCACAATCCCAGCAACTCCTGCTCCAAGGAATCGGTGCCCTTTTCTTACTTTCATAGGAACACACACACACCAAATAAATACAAATAAATTAATTTTTTAATAAATCAAAAGATTAACACGTGAAAGGGGACAGCCGTCATTAACAGGGGAAACCCCTCTTGCCCAGGACTACCTATAATAAAATACAGCATGCCCAAGATCTCCAAATGTACAAGATGTGCTAGGCAGGCAACCTTCAGTCATGCTGCTGGGTCTTGGGGCTTTTGAGTCTTTGATCTGTCCCAGCTTCCAGTCTTCTGTAGTGTCTTTCTCTTTCTTCATAAATTGACTCCTTCTACCACTATCCACATGTTCTTGCTCCATTTTCTTGTTCCAGAACACAAGAACGTGAAATCTCAATGGGTGCCCCTCTCTCCAAAATTCCACACCTATAACTGACCTTTGTAAGCTGTGTGTTCAAGATTAATTCCGCAAACAAGGTTTCATATCAGCATGTTCTTCGGGAGGAATCTTAATAGACACAATGAACAGCAGAGTGTGTAGCGGGCATCTATGAGGAAATCCAAGTAAGTATGCCATGGGCTTCACTAGCTGTTATGACAATGCCTGGAGGCTGCTGGGACAGGCAGAGGAGAAGATTAAAATGCCTTTTGCAGCCTTTCATCTTCTAATTGGCTTCTTTCTGCTGTATTCTTTTGGAAGACAGTAGTGGGGGATGAGGCTTCACTTTCACTGCACACAAGCAGGAGGCAGCTCTAGCTGGAAGGGGGAAATGCTCCAACCTGTGGCTTAACAGCCTCGTTCTCAGAGGTCAGCAGGGTACACAGAAACTACAGTCCGGGTTATGGCAAGTTCATGTCTGATCCTGACAGGATGTTTACTGAGTCACCTCGAAGCAAAATTAAATAAAGGCAAATTCCACAAAAATATAAATCAGAGGATACTGAGAGGCAAAGTTTTGTTTTGTTTTTTCCTTCTTCTCCTTCTTACCTAACAAATTCTGGGGAAAATCCCGGCATGCTAGATAACTAGTGAGGTAAGGAAAAACGGTTTGAATTTCCAACATCATTACTTCCACACAATAACTTAACAAATTACTGAAAGTTGGTGGAACTCCCGCGGTAACCCAACAATACTCAATGTCACCCAAGAGCAACCTTGAGGGGACCTCTAATATTATCTAACAGTTGATATTCAAAGCGCCTCCCAAAGAAGAACTCATTATACAAGGAAGCCCACACAGAGGCAGAAGGCAATGGACGGAATGAGAGGTCTAAGGAACTCCAGCTTACTCCAGCTCCAGCCAGAGCTCAGAACTTGCTCCAGCTTTCCAGGTCCAGGTCTGCCTCTTGCCAGCTACACAGAAAACTGCTAAGCATATCGTTATTTCATTAACTGTTCTGAGGAAGGCTGACCAACCCCTGTTCCTTTATAGTAAGACTTTCTACCTCACATAAGTAGAATTGTATAAAGTGAAGAGGGAAAAAAAAGAAACAGAAAGAGAAAAGGGAATAGAAGGAGGAAAAAGAGGAGGAAGAAAATATTAAAATGAACTTTTATTAAATAAGAAAAGTAATACAGAGTATAGTGGCCCATGGCTGTAATCCAAGTACTTGGAAATTATGGCAGGAGGGTGATCATGAGTTCAGGGCTAGCCTTGGCTACATAACAAGTACCAAGCCAGCCTAGACTATATAGCAAAACCATGTCTCAAAAAATAAATAATAAAGAGTAGCAATAATTGGTGCTGAGTCACAAGTGAGCATCTACATGCATAAACATCAGCCCCTACTTTTCACCTTACAAGAACATGAGGCCAAAGGAATCCTCAACTCCACTGTTAAATTTGAGTCTATGAAACTTGCAAAAAGAAACATTTGGTTCACACCTTTCATCCCAGCGCTGGAAAGGCAGAAACAGAAGGATGAATAGTTAGTTCAAGGGCATCCTCAGCCACACAGCAAACCTGAAAACAGCCTGGGGTATATGGGACATTGTTCCAAAGAAACCCCCCCCCAAAAAAAATTTAAGCACTAAATATCTTTATGGGTTTTAGTTATAGAGAAAGCATATTAGATATGTACTAAAGCCTTTTGTAGAAAAGAGAAAAATACGTGTTTTCTTCCAGATGAAAACTTTTCTTTGGAAGATAATCAAGAAAAAAATGCAAATTGAAGCACTGGGAGAAATGTTTGAAAAACATATCTGATGAAGAACTAACCCAGAATATAAAACTCTCAAAAGCAATCCAATTGAAAAGGCAGTTATATAAGGCCAGCAAGGTATCTCTGCAGGTAAAGGTGACTGCCACCACGCCTTTTTTGGAAGGGAAGGAGAGAAGGCACAGGACCTATATGGAGATCAGAGAACAACTTGAAAGAGTTTGCTCTCTCCTTACACCATGTAGGTCCCAGAGACCGAATTCAGGTTGTCAGGTTCACCCCTGATAATAAACCCAGAACAACCCTATGCCTCTCACAGCCTTACTCCAGACAAAATCTGAACCCTCTAGATGAGTCCTTTGCTATTTACTATGCAGTAAGCATTATTTCATAACCATTGGTACCTATCGGCCATTTGGCCTAACTTCCATAAATTCCTGCAGGAAAGGGCTATTACCTAGAGTCCAGCAGAGAATGCAAGATGCTCGAAACAAATAATCATTAAGAAAATGCAGGTTCCTGCAACCCACTGTCACTACCACATACTAATGCAGCTTTGAAAAATTGATGAAAACAGGCAGCAGCAGCAGGAATCTCCTAAACAATCTTATCTGCCTCTTGCCTTTGACAGCCAGTACTTCGTAGCTAGAAGCGGTTAATGTCCTTCGTTCTGTCTGAACCAAAACAAAGAAATATCAAAAATGTTTAGGCGCACTGGTTCACAGCTGGTCTCCTGTCCTGTCACTTCTGCATTCCCGTAGCAACCTCATGAGCACAGGTGCTTGGAAGCTGTGTGCAACCAGACACTTTCTTGGCCTTTGAAGGTGCATACAGGTAACCCAGTCTAATCATCAGGATGGGGAGACACATGAACACCTCATGGCTGAGCCAACTGGACAGACCAGCCCACCCAGCATGCCTCAGCCCAGGAAAGTCTTACAAATTCTAGATCTGTACCTGGACGCATTTCTTGGGAGCCACTTCTGCCCTGTAAGAGTTGCTGCTTATTTGTTTGCTTGCTTGCTTGCTTGCTTGCTTGCTTGCTTGCTTGCTTGCTTGTTTTTAGGCACTCTTTCATAATAAAATTCACTCTTAAAGATCCTTGAATGCTCCAGTCAGGGTTCTGACAATCATAGTGATCATTATTCTACTTGGAACCTACTTTTGGAGGTTTAACTCATTATACTCATTTATTTATTCAGTGTGTGTGTGTGTGTGTGTGTGTGTGTGTGTGTGTGTGTTTGTCTTTGCAAATGCAAAGACTCCAGATGTAGAGGTCAGAGGCCAACTTTCAGGAGTCTGTTCTTTCCTTTTGCCATGTGAGTCCCAGGACTTGAACTCAGGTCCTCAGGCTTGGTGGAAAGCTGATTCACTGCACCAGCCCCATAGCATGTACAATTTTAAAGAAATACTACAGCAAGCCAGGCATAGTGGCACATACCTCTAATCCCAGCAATAGGAGGCAAAGGTGGGCATATATTTGTGAGTTCTAGGCCAGCCAGCAAGAACCTGTACTGTAAGACCCTGTCTCAAAAAAAAAAAAAAATGAAGGAAGGAGGGAGGGAGGGAGGGAAGGAGGGAGGGAGGGAAGGAGGAAGGGAGGGAGGGGGGAAGAAGAGAGAAAGAAGGGAGGGAAGGAGGGAAAGAAGGATGGAGGGAGGGAAGGAAGGAAGGAGGGAAGGAGGGAAGGAAGGAGGGAAGGAAGGAGGGAAGGAAGGAGGGAGGGATGGAAGGAGAGAAGGAGAGAGGGAAGGAAGAAAGGAGGGAGGGAGGGAAGGAAGGAGGGAAGAAGGGAAGGAAGGGAAGAAGGGAGGGAAGGAGGGAGGAAAGAAGGGAAGGAAGAAGGGAGGGAAGGAAGGAGGAAAGGAGGGAAAGAAGGAGGGAGGGAGGGAAGGAAGGAAGGAGGGAAGGAGGGAAGGAGGGAAGGAAGGAAGGAGGGAAGGAGGGAAGGAAGGAGGGAAGGAAGGAGGGAAGGAGGGAAGGAAGGAGGGAGGGATGGAAGGAGAGAAGGAGAGAGGAAAGGAAGAAAGGAGGGAGGGAGGGAAGGAAGGAGGGAAGAAGGGAAGGAAGGGAAGAAGGGAGGGAAGGAGAGAGGGAAGAAGGGAAGGAAGGAGGGAGGGAAGGAAGGAGGGAGGGAAGGAAGGAGGAAGGGAAGGAAGGAGGAAGGGAGGGAAGGAAGGAGGGAAGGAGGGAAAGAAGGAGGGAGGGAGGGAAGGAAGGAAGGAGGGAAGGAAGGAGGGAAGAAGGGAAGGAAGGGAAGAAGGGAGGGAAGGAGGGAAGGAAGAAGGGAAGGAAGGAGGGAGGGAAAGAAGGAGGAAGGGAAGGAAGGAGGAAGGGAGGGAAGGAAGGAGGAAAGAAGGGAAGAAAGGAGGGAAGGAAGGAAGAAAGGAAGGAGCGAGGGAGGAAAGGAAGGAGGGAAGGAGGAAAGAAGGGAGGGAAGGAGGGAGGGAAGGAGGGAGAAAGAGAAGGATATAAGGAGGAAGGGAAGGAGGGAGGGAGGGAGGGAGGGAGAGAGAGAGGGAGGGAGTGAAGGATGGAAGGAAGGAAGAGCAGGCAAATTCACATGCACAGAGAATGAACGGAGAGATGCCTCCACTGCACAGGGGGAAGCAGGCAGAAGGCTCTTAGCATCACCCCCACCCCATCTCCCAATCATCCCCAAGGAAGACCTCTGATCTATACAACTCCATTTGAAAACTTTCCTCGAGAATGACACTCCCGAGGTGGGGGTGGAGGCACATCTTTAATCTCATTGCTCACGAGGCAGAGGCAGGCAGATCTCTGTGAGTCCGAGACCCACCTGGACTACAGAGCAATTTCCAGGCCAGCCAGGGCTACACAGAGAAGGCCTGTCCCAAATAAATAAATAAGCAAGCAAACAAATAAATAAATAGATTTTAAAAAGAAGTGTCTACATTTAAAAGAATTGCATCACAGAGTTGGAGTGATGGCTTGGCTAAGCACACGTACTATACCATCATCGGGCCGCTCACAACCACCTGTAGCTCCAGAAGCATCCACTACCCCCAGC
The DNA here is from genome assembly GCF_030254825.1 of Meriones unguiculatus. Lineage (NCBI taxonomy): Eukaryota > Metazoa > Chordata > Mammalia > Rodentia > Muridae > Meriones > Meriones unguiculatus. The sequence continues at coordinate 98,178,123 of NC_083357.1, read as the reverse complement.
TGCTGTTACCATCTGCCCTTATGTACCCATACACACAGAGATGTGTGTGTGTATATTTAAAATAATAAAAACAATTATTCTTAAATTGAGGGGGAAAACATTATAAGAATGAACATACAGCTTTCAAGACCAGACAAGATTTTCGGCGCCTTAGTAAATTTGGCTACATTATTGATGAAAATAAGAGACAGACACTGATCAAGGACCCACAGCAACAATTCCAAGAATGTCCTCACTAGAGGCCAGAAACGCCAGTGGAAGTTCCTGTCCACATTTCTTGTGTTATCAGTTAAATGTACACTTCAGCCTAGAGGACATATGACTTCAGGACTGACTGAGAATTAGAGGCACATGGGCACATCTTAGTTGGGCCAACTGGACTGATGAGTCAGTCATCTCTTCCTCACAGTGCACCCCAGTTTCTATTATAAAACCTTTAATAAGGCCCCAGACTTCATAGTGGCCTGCTTCCTAGGACCACTTCTTCTACACAGGAGTTTTATGAGCTCTCTCTCTCTCACACACACACACACATTCTCTCTCTCACACACAAACACACACTCTGTCTCTCCCTCTCCCCCCTTTCTCTCTCCCATCTATGAATCATCTCTAATAAACTTTCCTCTGAAACTCACCCTCTATAGTCCACGAATTTCATTGTTTGAATTTTTTAGACAAAATCCCAAAAGCATATCGGGAGAGATTAAGCAGTTAAGAGCACTGTTGCTGTAGCAAAGGACCCACATCAGTTCTCAGTACCCACATCAGACAGCTCCCTGGTCTGGCATCTGCAGGCATTGGCATACACATGGCACACAGACAAACACTTAGACATACACACATACACATCAGATAGATAAATAAACAAATAAATAAATAAGTTTCGTACTAGTAGGCTTTGGTAGCCATCAAGGTCTAAGATCTTAGGTCTTCAAGAAATGCTCATTTGTTCTCAAAGACACTCCAATATTCCCTTATCACTTTAAAATTATTTTAACACTCATAAGTCATTCTGCATGTTTGTCTGATTTTTTTCACTAATATATCCAAATACCCACAAAAATCACTAGCACATAATATGTACTCAAGAATGTGTTGAATGAATGAGTGAATATAATATAGCTTATGGTCATTCATTAAAGTATGATTACAAATACTGGTCAAGGGCTGTCTCTGACATGAACTCAGTGGCTGGCTCTTTGATCACCTCCGCCTGGGATGTGCAGCCTTGCCAGGCCACAAAGGAGGATGATGCAGACAACCTTGATGAGAACTGATGAGCTAGGGTCAGATGGAAGGGCAGGAGCTCCTCCCCTATCAGTGGACTAGGGAAAGGGCATAGGGGGAGAAGAAGGAGGGTGAGTGGGAATAGGAGGTGACAAGGAATAAAAAGTGAATAAATTGTAATAAATATATAAGTAAAATGAAATTAAAAAAAAAACACAAGTATTGGTCAAAATTGAATGGCAAAGGCCAACTTTGCCAGAAAGTAATTACAATTTTAAAGAATATTAAATAGATGAAAATAATTAATCAAAAGTGTTAGATTTTATAAAAGACTTTCCACAGTCCATGTCTCCAGCCAACAACTCTGTCATTGCTGCAAATCTGCCTGTCTTTATTAGTGCTTTATGTCAGTACAATGAGCGTACATCCTTGTTAAATTAAAGGAAGCTGTGAGGAATGAATGACGAGGTGGGCTCCTGCCTCACCATCCAGAAGGTCTCCAAAGCCTTTTCTTTAAAAAGACAAGGTAAATTGCTGTTTATCTCAGGCACAGACATTGCACCACCAGTATCTGATTCAAAAGGAGAGCTTCACAACTCCCACAGGAAAAACCTCCATGTCAGACCTAAGGTTGTAATCCGGAGCCACAATCCCAAGCATTTGATAGGTTAAAAGCCCCATAAGAAAGCTTACAAGCATCAAAGAATCACCTTCTTACAAAAGGTTTTCTTTTTTGTTAGAAGTGGGGGGAGGGGCGGCTAAGAAGGAATGTGGGAGGCTATCCTCAACTTATTTACCTAGCACTCCTCTCAGTGGCTAAAAGCTCTCTTAATAATGCAGCGCGTTCTCATCTTTGTTAGCTAGTGAAAGGCGGTTTGGATTTCACACTCACATTCAGTGGTAGCTGCTGTGGAATGCATTAAGTAAGGAATGTTTTATCCAAAGCTGAACAACCCTAATCTTCAGGTGTGGACTGATACAAAAAGAGAGAGCGACATTCACAGACTTCAGAGAGAACCAACACCTAAGGAGCTCTAGCTCCCAGTGGGGTTTTACCTTACTACATAGCACTCTATTTAGAGAGGATCCTTACCCTACAGTCCAGGGTGGGTAGAATCTATTCACGCACATGTGAATCTACAAAAATACTGTGATCTTGTCGACATCAAAGGAACGGGCACTGTTCAAAAAGGAATGCCCATAAGTGTTACCACGGCAAAACCGGAAGAGTCTACAACATCACCCAGCATGCCGTGGGGCATCATCGTAAACAAGCCGGTTAAGGGCAAGATCGTCCTTGCCAAGGGAATCAATGTGTGCGTTCAGCACATGAAGCGCTCTAAGAACAGGGACGGCTTCCTGGAGCCTGTGAAGGAGAAAGATCAAAAGGAGGAGGCCAAAGAGAAGGGATCCTAGAGTCAGCTGAACAGCCAGTCTGCGCGTCCCCCAGAGAAGCACGCTTTGTGGGGACTAAAGAGAAGGAGCCTGGGCTGCTGGAGCCCATTCCATGTCCATTGCCTTCTACAAAAGAAATGAAGGACCTGGACTGTAAAAAAAAAAAAAGAAAGAAAAAAAAAGTCATTGCAAACTTTTTGCTGGTAGACTTAATCTAGTCATTTCAATAAACAACCATCACCTGTATTTTCTATACTACAAAGTCTCATATTTAAATTGGATGCTACTATTCCATCACTTTAGTCAGAATATTGTTCAAGTGACTATGTTCTGTTTCCTTAGAGGTTTGCACTCCCCTTCAGAAACCAGGAAGGTGACATCATATTTCAAGGTCATTCTGTGGATACCCCAGCCCTTGAGGCAAGCTTGAAAAAGCCAGCACACTAAAAATTCAGCTCTTCCATCCGGTGGCATGCATCTAGTGTATTTTATCATCTGCTTGGACTTTACCAGCAAATGCATACACAGAGGCACTCTGACCTCTGCTGCCCGAAACGGGAACTTTTCTCATGCTTAGATTTCAATTATATTCCTCAGTAAAATGTGTGGCATTCATGGTGGTGGCTATGAGCCTGTATTCCATCATTTCCTGCTAGCCCAAAAAATGCTAGGATATGATTTCAGTGCTGCATGTTGATTTGATGGTAATCTTTCTAAAGTTTTTGCAAATTATCAAGGCAAAGCAAGTCTTTGATAGGTGCCTTGATAGGTAGGTATTTTTACAGAATGAGCACTTTTTTTAATTGAGAGCAGTCAGTATAATCTCATAGTCAAAAATACACACACACACACACACACACACACACACACACATACCATACACAAAGCATTCTTAATTTCAGACTTAACTGCTTAAGAATAACAATGTGACTTTTGTTAAGGCCACTTTCCTCTCTTGTTGTTTATTAAAGTTTTCAAAATAATATTTTAATAACTCACAAAACACAAGGAAGTCATGCACACAAGTTTAGGAAACTGTAATTTGATACTGAACGGACCATTTTATAGGGAAAAAATTCAAGTTCAATGTTTAAAATCAATTAAGACTCAAAGAGGAAACAACTGATTCCCAAGCTTCTTTTGACTTACAATGAATTTAAGACAGGTTAACTATACTATCAAACAGATATTCAAGTAGCAAAAAACACAAATGGTTTGGCACGTTGGCTGAGTGGCTAGAGAAGTTTGCTGCCTGACAAAGCCCACCTGATGAGTTCAGCTGAGTCTCCAGAACTTCTGGGATCCATGTATGTGCCCTGGTCTGTGCACCCTCATGCATGCATGCATCATTCTCACACACACAAACACACATATAACAATAGAAATAATAATTAAAATAATAATTTTAAAACTAAGACTGACAGACAAGTTGCGGCTGAGGCTCAGCTGAGTGCTTGCCTAGCACGCTTGAAGCCTGGAATTCCACACCAGCGCTACTCAGACTAAAGCTTGTGCTGTACCCCAGGGTCCTAGCACTTGGGAGGAGGAGGCACAAAGGCAACATGTTAAAGGTCATTCTCGGATACACACTGAGTTTGAGACCAGCCTGGGACACACAAAACCCTGTCTCAAATTTTTAAAAATATAATACAATGTTTGTTACAAGTCACAGAAGTATGAATAACTCTGGTTTTCTATTTCCATTTTCATCATTTTCTGTGTTTCATTCTGAGGACAAGTGTTCCCCATAAGAATCATAAAATATTATCTTTTTTATTGCAGCTTATTCTGGAGCTGAGTATATTACATCACGTATATACACACACGGGGAAATAAGAAAAAGAGAAATAGTTAGGTGTAGCTTAAAAGACCTCAATTGTTTTTGTTCCAAAGAGCAGTAAACCACCGCAGATGCCCTGAGAGCCACAGGCGCTTTTGGCCCTTAGCATGTCAGCCTTTGAGACTGTGAGCACCAGACTGAGTACCTCAGAATCATAAAGTGGCCTTCCAACATCCGTCCACTCTCATTCAATATTTTTAAAAGGTGAAGTAAGAAGACCAAAGGGAATGCCGGCTCTCTGTCTCTCTTCACCAGCAAAGCAGTGACTCTCCTAGGGGTCAGATCCACTGGTCTTTGTGACACATGGCCACCGTTAGCACCAAGGATGTCTGTGAGGATGACTGTAAAATCTGGATTGACTAGCATTCTCACAATGCCAGCGTTCAGACCACGCAGAGGAGAGAATGGGCATTGGATGAATACTGTGTGATATCTGCCACAGGTAAGTCATGTGAAAAAGCTAGGTAGCCATATGGGGGAAATAAAGTCAGATCGTGCCTTCTACTTCATGTCAAGTAGATCACTGATTTTGGAGAGTAATAGATCACCCCACAGCCAGGCATGATGAGCCACATCTTATGACAGGCGTCAAGCGATCATACTACTACACTAACAACCCTTAGCGAAGAGCCTGAGAAGGCTTTCATCCAAAGTAGCTTTATCACCAATTCAACTAGCTGCAGAATCGGGACTTTTGTTGGGTTGCTCGCTTTGGTTTGTTTTTTATTCTTATTTTACATGCTCTTATTATAGGCTGAAAAGCATGAGGGAGGGACTGGCAAGGTAGCTCAGATAGTAGAGTAATCTCAGCCCTGGGGAAGCAGAGCTGGCTACCCATCCTAACCACATCCTTCCCTAGATATATACAGCCTTTCAACTTGGGGACCCCTAGCTTCTAGAAGTATAAAAGGAATTAACCTTTGTTCTTTATTAATTTCTCAGTCAACAGTTTTCAGTTACAGCAATAGAAAATGGACCGATAAATGATCTAATAAATAAAACCTCTTTCCTAGCAAGAAAACAGTCCCAAAAGAGGAGGAAAGACATTATGCAGCTGTAAGAACTCAATACTTTCCTGCTACTCCTGGAGGAAGCTTTAAGGTCTGTTTCTGGAATAAGGGCCAAGCAAGGGTGGGCAAGCCTTAAGAAGCCAAAACTGCAGTGCACAGAAACTACAATGCTGCCACCAACCCTCAGGGACATTCCACTGCTCAGGCAGTTGAAAGAGAAACCTGGGGCCCAGAGACATTCTCTCACCCTTGGCGCCAGGAACACTGTTTCCACCAACCAGATCCTGTCCTACCTTGTATCCTGCAGCTGGTGCAGCCACAGTGAGCCTTTACGAAAGGACAGCACCATGAAAAGTGCTAGGAAGAGAGTGCTATGTACCCAAATGTGCAGTCGAAAGTAAGCCGCATTCTTATGGGGCTCATATACACCTTGCAATCAAAACCCCCCGAATGAAGGTATGCCAGCCCACACAGGAAGCCCCTGGAGTGTTCCCCAACAGAGACGCTTTCAAGGACTGCAACTCTAAGTGCGTTAGCACAAAGGGGATAGGATGGCAGTGGTTGCAACAGATGAGGCCAGGTGGGGCTTTGCCTTGCTCCTCTTAATCTTACTCCGCTCTATCAAGCAATCTCCCTCTCCTTATCAGCCAGACTTCCAGAAAGAGAACTCTACACTGCCTATCCTCACGTCTGCATCTCCGATTTACTTCTCAGTGGACTCCAACTCATCTTCCACCTCCACCCACCAACACCCTGACTAGCTGCTAGTGAAACCCTAGTTTTCAGGTTCAGTATTTTTTTTTCTGCTTCTCTTTCTACCTCTCCTGATACTACGTCTATGTTTAACCATTTGTGGACCACAGCTCTTTTTAGATACCTGATGAATGTTATGAGCTCTTCGTCAGGAAAGCCACCACCACCCACTCCTCACCCCTTCTCTCTGCAGGGGAGTCAGAAACCTCACGAAACTTAATCTTCAGTCAGCAGATCCCAGGCTGAAGGGTTGCTGCTCACTAATCTATCTGATCATACTAGCAGCATCCTTTTGCGAGACTATGTAGACTCTGTTGAAGGTTGTAAGAGATCAAAAAATATATAATCTATGTCTTTAGGGAATATTCAAGGTAAAAGTGAAGTCCTACCATGAGTACAAAGCTTTAATATAATTTGGTTATGATTTAAGTGTGCTCCTAAGAGGGCATGCGTCAGGACATTTGGTCCCCCCACACTTTGGGGCAGAGGTAGAGTGGACCTTTAAGAAGTGAGACATCACAGAAAGTGACTGGTCATAGGGCTGCTGTTCTTAAAGAGAAGTAAGCTGGTTCTCAGAAGCCATGGAGAGATACTGCTTACTGGCTTGCTCCTCATGGGTTGTTCAGTTGGTTTTCTTAGAGAACACAGGACCACCATCCCAGGGATGGCACCACCACAATGGCTGGGCCCTCCCCCATCGAAAACGAATTAAGAAAATGCCCATACAGGCTTGTCTCCAGCTTGATCTCATAAAAAGATAATTTCTCAGTTAAGGCTCCTACTCTCTGATGACTTTAGCCAGGATACCATGACCATAGTAAAGCAGCTATGGGGAGCCTTGCCTGAGACAGTATCACCCTTGGACCTTTGGCCTCCCATGCTGCTATATAAATAAATCTCACTTTTTAAAAAATGGACTACAGAGCTTTGTAGTCAGGAACTTTGTGATAGCAATGGAAAATAGATTAATAACTTTAGAAAAGATCACATAACAAGATTCGCTAAGCCAATTTGAACAAGAAAATTAAAATATGGCATCTTTTTAGATTTAAAAGCTACTTAATTTCTTAACCTACTTCTTAACTTGATTTTTCTTTATCCTAAAGCCTAATTTACAGATCTAAAATGTTTTTAAAGAAAATTTGAAATACCACTGAAAAGCACAGAGAAAACAACACAAAAAGCACCACTAACAAAGAATTTGTGTTCACCTATAATCCCAGTTCTACTAAGGCTGAGGCAGGAGGATGGTGAGTCCAAGGCCTGCCAGGAGAAAAAGCCAAAGGAGAAAAAGCAAGAATGTTGACAAAAGGAAGAAACACAAGTAGGGAATTTCTGAAAAAGCAGAAGTAAAGTCAAGAGCACACAATAGATAACTTATCTTCAAGGCAGAAACAGATGGATTTCTGCTCACTGGCATGCAACTACAGAATTAATTACCTTCAGATGTGCCTTAATGGCAAATATATTACTAAAGGCAAATACAAACATTCTTTTTCTAATTAAAAATAATACTCCTGTCATAGTCTGCCTCAATTAGAAAAAAACTTTTTAAATAGACTGTAAGTAGAAATATGAATATGAGCCTACACATAACTATCACTGCCTTTTAAGGCAAGGAGAACTATCCCTTCAAGCATCAGAAGCTAAGTCAGCATTACCTCCTTATCAGCTTCAAATGGGTCATGCAGAGTTTGAGGGAAGTTTTCTCGTATAAGTTTTAATTTATTTTATAAACTTTTTATTTTATGTGTGGATGTGCATCTGTGTGTGCGTGCATATAGACACATGTAGGTGCACACAGAGGCCAAAGGTCAGAAGACAACTTTATGTAGTTGATTCTCTCTTTCCATTTTTACAGTTTGGGGAATTGAACTCATGCCACTTGGTTGGGTTTGTACAGCAAGCACCTGTAACCGCTGAGACATTTCTCCAGCCCCCATGTTATTCTTTTGAGGGAAGGACTCTAAGTCAAATCCAGAACTAGAGATATGACTACTCTGGCTCACCAGCTTCCTCCACGGATCCCCCGACTCTGCCTTCTAAGGCTGGACTTGCAAGCAGGTACCTATGTCCACCTGGCATTCCCCCGGGTTATGGACAGCCTAGCTATCATCAGTCTTCTTGCTTGCAAGACAAATGCTTTCACCACAAGGCATCTTCCCAGTCTCAAGAATTATTTTATTCAATTTTTATATTACATTGTGTGTGGGGTGTGTTTGTGTGTGTGTGTACTTATGGATGCCACAGAGCACATCGCATATATGGAGGTCAGAGGACAAGCTTCAGAAGGCTACTCTCTCACTATGTCAGTTTTGGGGATTGAATTCAGGTCTTAAGACTTGGTGGCAAGTGTCTTTACTAACTTATTCTAGCCCTTATTTTAATAATCTCAGTAGTAAAAATGGTAGTCTTCAATATGAATACTATTTAAAATCCACATTTTCTCTATTTTTTTTATTATTTTATTGTATGTTGGGGGTGTTTTCCCTGACATATTTATCTGTGTACCACCTGTGTGATCACAGAGGCCAGAAGAGCTGCTGGTGCTGGAGGTACAGATGGTTGTGAGATGCCATGGGGTTGCTGAGAATCAGATGCAGGTCCTCGGGAAATCAGCAAGTGCTCTTAACTGCTTAGACCCTAAAATCAACATTTCTGAAGCTGATAGTTTAAAATACACTGACAACCCAAAATTTCACACTCAAACCAAATGCGTTTTGAACAATGAAACATATAAAAGAAGAAGAGTAAGGATTATGTTTGACTTTTTAATATACTAAGCAAATATTTCACAGATCTCAATTTTAAACTAACATAAGACTCAGAAGAAAGTTCTGATGCCTGCCCCACACCTCGACACCTGAACAGATATGATACAGTCTCCGTAACCAGGCAACCTGATAGATGTGTACATCACAGAGCAGCCTGAAGCTCACTTTTGCCGATCCCCTCAGTAGCTCAGTCATCCAAGTTAACATCTGCATCAAACACAAGTGAGAAGGGTGGTGTGTCAGCCACTTTCCAGATGCGAAGTCGCTGAGGATGCGACAGCTGCCCTTTAAACTCTCGCCACTAATCAAACTCAGAAAGCCTCCCTATGGAAAAGAACCCAGCACCCACATGAAAATCTGGGCATGACAGCACACGTCTGTGATCCTAGCCCTAGGGAGATAGAGATGGGAGGGCCCCAGGAGTTAGGAGGCCAACTTCACTTACCCAGTCAGTAAGTGCCATGTTCAGTGGAAAAGCTTCCTCACAAAAAATAAGGTGGAGAGCAATAGAGAAAAACAGCCAACATTCACCTCTGGCCTCCACATGCATCTGGCACAGATACACACACACCCCCACCTACACACATACCACACACACACAAATAATAATAAATTTAATTTAAAACTTAAAATGAAAAGCTCTTAGGTATGAAATTTCTTCCTCGGTTTTAGTTCTTTTATCTGGCAAATGTGATCTTCACCTGATAACGAGGACTATAGGAGTTAAATAACACAAGCAGGAAAGTGGTTTTATACACTTCTGTGCACCAGTATAAACCCCTTTGCTCACATAATCACCTTCCAAACATCGAGCTTCATCACAAGCAGCATTCTAAAAGCGGCACGGGGCCAGTGAGACAGCTTACCAGATAAGTCACCTGCTGCCAAGGCTGACCTGGGACCCCCGTGGTCGATCAGGCTCTTCTGCCCTGTGCCTGTTGTCACTGGTGTACTTGGACTCAGCACCACCAACAGACCACAGACTGAGACCTCGTGCAGCCAGAAGCCAACATAGAATACTTAGCAGATTTCCTTCAGAGAGTTCATTTTAAGCACTGGGCCTCTCCTGTGAGGAAGGAGAGGGCTCTGAAGGAAGCTTGAGTAATTAAAAAAAAGAAAGAAAGAAAGAAAATTTAAATTAAAAAAAAAAAACCTAGAGGAGAGGGGTGGCAACAAATAGATATAATTTCTCATAAAATAAATGAAAATGTTCCTCAGCAGCCAGTCAGGCAAGACATTCATAAGAGCAAGAATAAAATCAAGAAGCAAGGTTAGGCATCGATAAAAAAGAGTGGAAACACCAAAACCGTGGCTCCCTCCCCTGAGCATATACCAAAAGAGGTAGATTCAGCCAAAACTGTTGCTGAACGCAATCCTTCTTGTTATTTCCAGAGCTTTGGCCTTTGGCCATTAAACAATCATTGTGCTAACTTTTACATCTCTAGGAATCCCTGTTCAGACAAAAGTGGCAAAACCAGAATGTATTACGGTTGCTAAGGTAAGCATAGCTCTGTGGGACAGTTAGGGGCACACTGTTCTAGCAAAGGAGTCAGTCCCAGCACCTGCACTGACAGCTCACAACTGCCTATAACTCCGGGTGCAGCGGAATCCAATGCCTCCGACCTTTGGGGACACTTGCACACATACCTACCCACACAGAGACACCTAACTAAAAATAAAATAAAACATTTAAAAACATGCCTCTAAATAACAATCCGATGCTATTTAAACACAGACATGCACACACAGCACACTACATTGGGCAAAATGGACAATAATCTTATATTTATAATATCACCTATTTCTGATTTTTGTTTGTTTGATTTTTTTTTCCACACCTGTTTGCTTGTTTTTGAGGCAGGGCCTCACTACGTAGTCAGGGTTGTTCTGGAACTTGCTGTGTAGAGTAGGTTGCCCTGAAACTCACAGAGCTCCTCCTGCCTCTACCTCTGGCATGCTTCAGTTTCCAAGTCTTGCACCCTACCCTGCAGAGCTACTTGTTCATGCCGCTACACCCCCAGGACCTAAGCAGTAATCTAGCAAGCCCTTAAAACCATTCTTAAATTAATTTACGGTCATTTTTAGAAGAACATTATAAACTAACGTTTGAGAATCTAAATAAAATGCATGTGAGCAGAAGCCTAAGAAATGCACACCAATATAGAGAAGGAAACAAACTTAAAGGCTTATGCATATGATAGGACAAGAAGGAACAACACAACTCGCCCTTTGAGGCTTTTGAAGCCTTAATCTTAAATAAACAATTGCACTCTCCCCAAAAGTACAGGAAAACCTTAGTGACTACAAATGAGAAAAACATTAGAAAAATATCAATAAAGGCTAAGAGCACGCATCTAAAACTTATAATGACAAGGGGTTTATTCTGGGAAAGACCAACTTAACACTAAAGCATCTGTCAGTATATGTCACCACATTAATTGGTTAGAGAAAGTTAATTTGAGCAATTTTAATAAACCAAAAATTTGTGTGATCTATAGTTCAATATCTAACTGTGCTGCATACTCTCAAAACCAAGAGTACAAGAAAGTGCCCATGAATTCATTTTAAAATACTAAAAGCAAAACTACAGTGCAGAGACACATAACTGATAATAGAAATCTTTGATTCATTTGCACTTATACAGAGACGAGTAAGAGACACTGCAGAAACTGGAGATACCAACAAATGCAATCTGACAAAAAAAAAAAAAGATGAGCTAGAAAAAAACAATAAAATAATTACTTTGGTTATACAGAAAAAATAATCATTCTTAATTAGATTAATTAACTAGAGAACTGAGTTCCCAAAGGGAGGACAAGTTCTCAACAGCATTTTCTATGCTGAAATGAAAGAGATGCCTCTGAGATAAGGCACAAATGCTAGGAAGTCTTCAGATTTAACCTGGTGAGTTACAAGACCTGCCATAATTCTTTTTTAATCTTAAGGAAATATTTTATAAGACTTGAAAAATGAGGAAACATGCCTTGTATGGAGATGTAATAAGACAGTTGTACAGATGTCAATTCTCCCCAAGTTGCTCTAGAAGTAACCAGGTAATTTCAAGCAGATACCAGCAGAATTATCTGGTATTTATTAGCTTTTCATATAGAAAAGATTTCTATATGAATCATAAAACAGATATGGAAAAAAAGTCACAAATTTCAAGCCAGGCACACATCTATAACTTCAGGATGTGGAGGAAGGAAGATTAGGAGTTTGAGGACCACATGGTCTACATAGTAAAACCTTGTCTTAAGAGAGGAGGGATAATTTAAAAAAGAAAAAAAAAAGATTAATTAGAACAAAGATACCCAACAGCATATGTGTATGAAAAGGCCATAATGAAGTTCAATACTTTGAATGACAACCTAAACGAGTCAGACTTAATTTAGAATTCCCTACCAGAAGGGGCTCAAGAGATGGCTCAGTGGTTAAGAGCACTTGATGCTCTTGCAGAAAACCTGGATTCAGTCCCAACACCTCCATGGAAGTTTACAGCCATTGGAACCACCATTTCCAGGGTATCTGACCACTTCCTTCATCTACATACCCTGGCATACACGTGGCGTACCTTCAAAACATGCAGGCAAGATGTTCCCACACGTAAAATAAAGTAATTTGTTTAATCTCTTGTATTTCAGGATGCAGTATGGTAGGAAACAAAAGGCATACAGATTGAAATGGAAGCAAGTTTAAAAAAAAAAACCCACACAAAATGGCTAAATCAATTTTGAAAAACTTAAGATATTCATAGCACCTGCTATTTGATATGTCTCAAAGTGAGCAACAGAGAGAAAAAAGCAGGGTTCTTTCTGTATATATGGGCCAAGGTAGCAAAAAAGGAAAGGCTAGATAAGATGAATGGTGCCATAAAATCCGGAGAAACCAATGAACAAAGCTGACTTTTGTATCACATGCAGACATAAAATGTATTTTTGTTACATTAATATAGATATCATATATAAAGGTGTCAAAAAAAGAAAATGCCTTTATAGTTTAAAGAACCATGACATTGGCAACACAAAAGAGCAGATGAATATGACAGAATAAGGGATCACTGACCGAAAAAGAAATTAAACAGAATTTAAAAAAAATAAAGGCCTTCAGAAGATATATAAAATGTCTATGTATAACAAAAGATTATATCAAAAAGCACACCACAGAAGAGACCAGAGGAGATGGGCCAGCAACTGAGAGCACGGGCTGCCTCTGCAGCCATCCCAGAGCTGGTTCCCAGCATCCCATGGCTACCCACGCACATCCTTAACTCCAGTATCAGAGAACCTGACCCTATCTTTTGGCCTCCTCTGTCAACAGGCATACATACATTGCAAAGCACACATACGGGCAAAATACTCGTATAGATTAAATAAGTCTTTAAAAAACTCTATGCTATGTGAAAAATCTAGTAGCCAGTGGAAAAAGGTTCTGAGGAAGGGGAAACACAAAGAAGTATGTAGAGATCTTCAACTTCATCTTTGATTAGAGAGATGCCTGTTGAAACAGCATGAGACAGGCCTGGAGAGAGACGGTGTCATTCCTAGGAGGTACCTGATTCACTATGTGGGCTGGTACTCTTCCTTTCTTCCGCCTGGCAGGGATGTGGACCATAACATCTGAGTTTGTGCGGTTCAAAGCCTGTAGGGATTTCAGAGCACCCGGCACTTTCATTGTTCCTTTGCCAGAACTACATCAAACGCTGATGTCACCCAGACACACGAGAATATGCGCTGCACACACACACACGCACAAACTATTTCAGACCCACAGGATTAGCAAGGAAGAGTCTCGCAGCCGATAAAACCGGTGCTGGTGAGTGCACAGGCTGGCTAGGGCCGTTACAACAGCACAAGTGAGCAACGTGGAGCCACTGAAACTTGTCGTACAGTTCCTGAGTCTACTTGTCTGCAGGATCACGTTCTTTGTCTGTCTGTCTCTCTCTCTCCCTCTTCTCTGAAACAAGAAAAAGGAGAGAGCCTTTGTGCCTTTTTTTCAGCCTTCTGCTGGTTTACTGGCAATCTTGGCAATTGTTGCTCCTTCTAGATGCCTCAGCCCAATTCTTTACCTCTTCACGCCCAGCTTTTTTCCGTGTGGTCTTCTTTACATGCAAAGTTAGTCTCTGCATGAGGAGACCAATCCGTATCCACGCCAGAGGCTTTGATTTCACTTGATTACTGCTAAAAAGGCTATTTCAAAACCGGTTGCATTCTGAGACATTAGGAGTTAAAAGTTCCACAAACCGTTTTAGAGAAGCACAGAGAAGTGACAGTATTACAGGGTGATGTGGGCCCATTGCTGGTGTGCTGACTCACTCTGCAAGGGAGAGGGAAATGAAGCCCCTGAAGCCCCTGAAGCCCCACACTGCCATGAGGTAGAGGCTGCTGGTGCCTGTCTCTGAAGCAAACCTTCTCACACGCAGCAGGACGGATGGACTCCTTCAAGAGCCGCATAGTTTACAGAGAAATAGAAGCTGGCTGGGACTTCTCACCACTGCTTCTAACTGCAACCTCCATAGTCTACTGACCACAGGCTAAACACAGCATCTCAGAAACCACAGCCATGGCAACTCCTCGGCAACATAAGACAGGCATGCATCCATTCCAAAGCCATCGCTCGAAAGAAAACGGTACACACCAATGTTGTATAATTTTTAAAAAAATAACAAGCAAAAATACTCTGCATATACTGAAAGTTGCTCATTTTAAAAACGATTTCAAAGGTGACTAGCCCATCTTAATAGCTGGAAAGTGACCAAAAGTAAGATAATAGAGTTTTTCATTTTTATACTTCATCTACTCGTGTGTGTGTGTGTGTGTGTGTGTGTGTGTGCGTATACATGTACCATGATGTGTGAGGGTAAGAGGACGGTTTGTGGGAGGAGCTATCTCTTTCCACTGTGTGGGAACTAGAGATTGAACTCAGGTCATCAGGCTTAGCAGCAAGTGTCTTTACCTGCCACACCATCTCTCTTGTCCTCAAACAATACAGCTCATCTACAAAAGGTCTCAAGTGTTCTTCAGCACAACGGGATGTTGTACTGTGTTCAGTCTAAGCTTCCAGGCTACACCTCGGCAGCAAAGCGTTTGCTCAGCATGCACCAAGCATTGGTAATATCCCCAGCACCTCCATCCACATACACACCCAGATACATACATTACTCACTGCTGCTGCAAAGAGAAAATACAAATGAAACAGTGATTTATTTTGTGTTTTTCCTTTCCTTCTATTCCTTTGTTTTTCAAGACAGTTATTTTGTTGCTGTTGTTTTGTTTTGGTGTGTGTGTGAGACAGAGAGAGACCTTGGCTCCTTTGCTTTCCTAGAACTCCCTCTGTAGACCAGATTGGCCTAGAACTCACCAATCTGCCTGCCTCTTGCACCACATGCCCAGTGTGTGTATTTTCTAAATTCTAAGATTGCATATGCATTAAGTGATTGGGAATCTTAACTAAGTTGGTTTTCAGTAATACAAGCACCTCCCATCATCAGAATGGGACGTGATTCCTGAACTGTAGGTTTTGGTACCAAAATTGAGGTCTAACCTTACCAGAATAAAAGAACACTAATTATTGGACTGTTAACATAGGCCTAGAGTTTCTTCTGCTTAACCCCAAAATGTCAGATCTCTTTCAGACTGCATCACTTGAACCGGTGGCTTTCCTTTCCTTACTTGGCACCTCTTCCTTCCAGAAGTGACATATCCGAGGCACTGAGCCTCGTGACACTCAGTGAAACCATAAGCGGAAAGGCCTGATCTGCAGAGCCCTGAACTCCCGCAGCCTGCTTTCTCAAAAGCTCTGTGCTTACTGCCTGGCTGGTTTGGTACCTCGTTTGATAAAGCTTGAGGCAAAGAGAAGCAATTGGTCATAATAAATGGAGGGCCACATCATTCTTATTTAAGGAGAGTTAGCATCAGAAGCACATAAGATGCTGCAGAAACTGCACCAGCCTGAGCCCGGCTTTCACCCAGGCTTCTTCCTGAGACAGTTACTTGGCCTGTGACTGCCAGTTTTCTTAGCTGGAGAATACAGTGTTTGAAGAAAAGAAGCCTGACTTAATGCTCAATGTAATAAATGTTCATTACCTTCTTTTCCTTGAAGAAACACTTTTTTTCTCCCAAAGGTTTGACAAAACCAATGTCTGGGCTAAGGATATAGCTCAGCAGGACAGCATGTGCTGAGTTCAGTCATCAGCACATGTGTTCATATATGCTCACACACACTCTCACTAATGCACACACACACGTGCCCAGACATTCACTCATACACCAGCTTCTGCTTTCAAATTATCATTGTCAACGACCTACACATGGCTCTTCACCGGTCCAAAATAACAGCACAAGACCTTAAGACATTGACCCCCAAGGAAAAAAAAAGACTCAGGCAAGAGGAAACAGTGCAAAACCTTCCAGAAGAGAGACCATGGATGGAGTGGAGGGCCTGGCGAGGCATATGGGGTTTGCTCTGTGGGGTATGCAATGGTCTTGCAGAGGCTGAGAATGCAAGTGCTCCCAGGAAATAGTCACATGTAGAGGCCAAGCAGGTCCTTCTAGAACGGCACCATATAGAGAGCATGGCTACATAGGGACTGGAAGAAAAGGCAGCTCACAAAAATCACCAGAAACTTCAAAGAAACTTGCGATCTAAAGGCGACCAAAGTTGAAAGGGCAATGAAAACAAAAGAACTAAGTAAAACAGATAATGTAGGAATGGGGGCAGGGAGGGATGTTATAAAGATCACTAGAAGCTAATACAGAAATGGCAATCATAATAAAGGAAAAGGCTATCAAAAAGGAAATATTGGAAAACGAACATGAGAGACACGCATTGTCTACCTGATAACGTCAGTCCCCTAACAATCGAAGCACCTTATGAAAAGCAGTAACCCATCCAATGAGAAGCATTCCCAATCCCCTCACAAACTGCATGGACTTCTGGGAAAGTTCTTTATGGTGCTGGCAAGACTTCCTCAGGGTTCTCCAAGTCAATGCCCTTTAGGCCTGGACAGGCCCCAAGCAAGGGATCCTGGACAGCTTTTAGTCACAGGCCATGCCAAATGCTGAGACACTGGTGGCATCTTAAGTTTGTGCCCCCAACAGCCCACCTAAGCTGCAATTTCCCCAAAAGCACTTAGTTTTACAAAGGATTTTAACATCACATTGGACATCCCAAGAAGCAAGGCTTGCCGTTAGCAAACTGGATGTTGAAACTTGAATTTTAAGTGACTTGGCAATCATCAAGGAGCCAGAAAGTCATCTGGAAATTATTAAGCCAAGAGGAGTCATTTCCTTACATAAAAAGGGTTACTGTAAATTGCAGTGTGGCTGTCAACCACATTCTTCTACCAGACCTAAGTCCAAATTTCAAAAGCATCAGCTACTTGGCACATTGTGCCTTTCAGGTCTGACAAGCATTTTCCAAGTCTAAAAATGTTTGCAAATTGGCTTAAAAACAAGCAGTTGTATAAACTTTATCCTTTGAGTAAAATACCTAAAAATGCATTTCCCTTTTTTCATGAACTATAAAAGTGTCTCAATTCTTAAACAGCTCATTTTTAGCAGGGCATCATAAAGAGTCCCTCTTGGAAAAGAACTGGCAATTGTCTTTTCCAGACTGAATACAGCACATGAGGTAAATTAGCAGGATGAGTGTCTCAAACACACACATACATACACACACACACATACACACACACACACAAAACATAACTTTAAGGGGAAAAACGCATATAAAATAGCTGAGACAGACATATAAATACCTGTACAAAGACATTAAAAATAACTTGTTTGAAAAAAAAAAACAAAACCAAACCTTAATGCCTGAATCTGTATTCCCAGTTTATTGTACTTGATGCCAGTTAAAAGGAAAGAAATACTGAGTATAACAACATATAAAAAACATTTCCAGAGAGACAAATGTGGAATCGATTCCTGTAAAATGTCTCCCATGAGTTAACTCGCCTTATATTATTCTTATAAATCCATTAATGGATGTTATGGATCATTTTTTAAAACTTTTTTCAGATTTTTATTTTATGTTTATGGGTGTTTGGGCTGCATGTACATCTATGCACCAAGAGCCTATAGTATGAAAGAAGAGGGCATGAGGTCTCCTGGAACTGGGGTTACCCATGGTTATGAGCCACCATTTGGCCCCGGAATCAAAGCCAGGTCTTGAGGAAGAGGAGTAAATGCCCTTCATGTTGAGTCATCTCCTCAACCAAATTATGGGTCATCTTCACTCTCAACGTGACTGGATTTGAATCACCATGAAAACATATGTGCATTCCGGAAAGGTTTAAGTGAAGAAGGAAGGTCAGGTGGTATTGGAGCATACAGGCAAGTCTCTGAATTCAACACCAGCCTAGTCTACAGAGTGAGCTCCAGGACAGCCAGGGCTACCCAGAGAAACCCTGTCTCAAAGAAGGAGAAGAAGGAGGAGGAAGAGGAGGAGGGGGAGGAGAAAGAGAAGGAGGAGCAGCAGAAGAAGCAGCAGGAGCAGGAGAAGCAGGAAGAGGAGGAGGAAGAAGGACCCACTCTGAATGTAGGCAATATTCCATGGGTTTCAAGATTCTGTGAAAGCAGAAAGCGAGCCTAGCACCAGCGCTCTTCCTTCTTTGCTTCCTGGTTGTAGAAGAAATTCAACCGAATATTCACTTTCATGCCACCATGCTTTCCCCACTATGGCATGCTGTACCTGAAAATAAGCCATCCAGTTGCTTTCGTCCTACATACTGTACCAAAAGCATGAGTAACTAACACAAGGAGAATGAGCTAGCAGCGAACCATGTCAAAACGAAGCCAGGCGGGTAGGAAGACGAGGATATCAAAAGCAATATCCATCTGCTCGATGATTGCTCTGGCTGTTTGTCCTTTCTGACTTCAAACCCTTACGGATAAATGGATTATTCTATTGGAACTTAGGAAAGTTGGGCTAAGGAGACATCAGCAGATAAAATGTTTGCTATGAGGACTGGGAACCCACAGGGAAGAGCTGGCTGTGTTAGAGCTGCTCTGGGGAGCTCAAGTTTCACGAAACATTTGTAGGGAAAGAGGACTTCCAGCAATGTTTAGGGATGAGATTGTTAAAATGTGCAAGAGCGTCATCTCCTGCGTGTTAAAAATACCATCTTGGTGTGTTGGTGGGACCAAACCAAGCTTCCCCAAAGGCTTCGAAGTGAGCCTCAGTCTAGACAAAGGCATTTCATGGGAGAGAAGATAAGAAGAGCTAAGATACCAGTGTTCTCTCAAAAAGAATATTTATTTGTGTTAACAAGATCATTTTTACCTCAGCCGACTTTTCTGGATATTTTGGAGGTTCAGGGGTATTGTAATCAAAAACAGCAAATCTGGAAGACGTACTGTGGCAAGTGGTCACAGTAAGTCTTATATCCCCAGAACCCATGCTCTCTGAGTTCAGCCTCATAAAGTGGAGAGAGACAGAGGAAGACACTCAACAGCAACTTAGCACCTCTGCACAGATTGGTGCACATGTGCACGCACGCACACACAAACAGGCATAGACACACACAATGATTATAAGATTCATAATCATAACTAATATTTGTAGAGTCAGGTGTGGTGTCACATGCCTTTAGTCCTCTGATGGCCCAGAGCAGGCTCTGGGCTGACCCGTTCACTGAAAGAACACACCTTCAGTTCCAAGGCAAATTTGTGGATCTCTATGGACGTTTGAGCTGCTCCTTAGTTAAACTTGATTAATATGACTTTAAGCTGTTAGAGTCACTAAACCAAAACTGTTTGCATGTAATGATTCTAAAATTTGAAAACAAAAGTCTCTTCACAAAATTATTTTGAGCTAAAGAAGCTAGATAGAAGAGCTGGTTTTCCCAGTGTAGGGAAGAAAAAGCAAGGGAGAGGAAAGTGGCTTTAGGAGGGCCTTCAATGTACGAAGAAAATTTTCTCTTTTTTTAATGATTAATTTAATTTAATTTAACATGCATTGGTGTGAGGGTGTCCGATCCACTGGAACTGGAGTTACAGAGAGTTGTGAGCTGTCATGTGTGTGCTGGGAATTGAACCCAGGTCCTCAGGAAAAACAGTCAGTGATCTTAACCACTGAACCACTTCTTCAGCCCCAGGAAGAGGGATTTCTAAGCTACAGTAGTGTTTCAACATGACCACTTGCCACAGTAAGTCTTCCAGATTTGCTGTTTTTGATTACAATACCCCTGAACCTCCAAAATATCCAGAAAAGTCGGCTGAGGTAAAAATGATCTTGTTAACACAAATAAATATTCTTTTTGAGAGAACACTGGTATCTTAGCTCCTCTTATCTTCTCTCCCATGAAATGCCTTTGCCTAGACTGAGGCTCACTTCGAAGCCTTTGGGGAAGCTTGGTTTGGTCCCACCAACACACCAAGATGGTATTTTTAACACGCAGGAGATGACGCTCTTGCACATTTTAACAATCTCATCCCTAAACATTGCTGGAAGTCCTCTTTCCCTACAAATGTTTCGTGAAACTTGAGCTCCCCAGAGCAGCTCTAACACAGCCAACTCTTCCCTGTGGGTTTTGTGGTCACTAGCTCTGCTTCCTTCGTCTGTCTCAGCAGAGGGCCCGAGGAAACTACTCAAAGCTCAGACCTCAGCCCATCTGCTCTACAGGCTGTTAAAATCTGAATCAAGAAATGGCCCATTGGTTCACTGCTAAAGGCTTGGTGCCCACCTCAAGTACAGGGAGGTTTTGGAAACCCTAGGGCCTTAGCTGGAAGAGGTAGTTTGGGGGTGCGGGGCTCCCTTCAGCTGTGCATCTTATAGGTGTCCTTTTCCTGCCCACCATGTGAGCCGTTTTGCTCTGCTACATGCCTCCTGCCATGACGTTCCAACTCACCACCAGCCCAGAAGTAACAGAGTCAAGCACGGCCTTGAACTTCTGATACTCCTGCTTCTACCTCCCAGCTGCTGTAATTACAGGTACACAGCACCTATCAAGCCCAGGTTATGTCGCTCTGGGGAAGGGACCTAGGGGTTCCTGTGTGTCAGACAAGTGCTCTACCAACTGATCTACATCTTCACTCCCATAGTGAAGCAGTGTTTTTCTGTTTTTAAATTGAACTCCAGTTGCAAAGTAAGCAAGATCGTAACACACACAGGAACAGCTAATCACATGGCAGGATGCACATCACCACAGCAGGTGCTGCTACGAAAGACCCACACAGCGGGTGGGATAGAAGAGAGGAGAAAATGGAATTTTTTCCAGTAGGCAAAAGCTAGGGTCAATTACTGCTCCCTACCAGCTGAGACCCCAGTTCTGCCAGCATGAACTGTGTGGTTCTGGAAAGAAACTCAGCATCTCTGAGCCTCTTTCTCCTCATCCACTTAAAAAGAAGTTATAATGATAGCGAGCATCCTTTAATTTATGTGACAGTTGGGAAGAATGATAAAGGGTGAGATGAGAGAAAGCTTGTACCACTGCAGACTTGGACAAGGCTCTCTACTCAGATTTCCCTTCCCTTCGCTCCTGAACAAAGCTCCTTTGAAAGCTTCCATGCTTGGTTGTATTCAGTCTTTCAACACAATTCCTCTTAAAACGCATGGAAAGTGTAGCCCCATGGAAATACAGGGGGCCTGATGACTTTGTTGGAACAGGAGGGAGAAGGTTGGCTGTTCTCAAATGTTTTGTTATGTCATCCCTTCTCTTTTCAAACAAAGTCTTGAGATAAGGCCCAGGATAGCAATAAACTTGCAATCTTTTTGCCTCTGCTTCTCAGTTACTGGGATTACAGGCATACATCACCAAGACAGGGTATTATTTTCTTTTATTTCTAGACATAGTAAAGATATCTTCTGCTCCTCTGTGTGATGGTTTGAATAAGAATGGTTCCCATAGGCTAATGTATTTGAATACTTGGTAAGGACTGTGAGATGTGGCCTTGTTAGAGAGATGGGAAGAGCTGTGAGGTTTTAAAAGCCCACACCATTCCCAATTACTTTGCTCTGCTCTTGTGGATAAGGTAGTAAGCCCCCAACTACTGCTCCAGCACCATGCTTGCCTGCCTGATGCCACATTCCTCACAGTGGACTCACCCTCTGAACTGTAAGCCCCAATAAACTCTTGCTTCTATAAACTGTGTTGATCATGTGTCTCATCACAGAAATAGAAACATATCTAAGACAGGCTGCTACAGCACAGTCTGGAATTAGTGAGAAGTCTCGCATAAAGGGACTTCCACAGTCTCATGATGATGCCCTGTCCCCAGCGGAGGGTATCAGCTCAGAAGGCGCACCTCCACCCTTTAAATTTTCTTGCATGATTTCCTTACTATACTTGTTTCTTTAGGGCATGTTTAGAATTGATTGGGCAGAGTCAACTTATCATGGTTTAAACTTGCTTCTTAACAAGCATGTCTAGAACTTGCTCGATCTTGAGCTGAAAAGAAAAAAAAAAACTAGATCCAAACATGACAAAATTAACTTCTGTTGAGTGAAGCATAGCCAGGAAGTCAGTTACATCACAGGCAAAAAAGATTTCAACTATTAAACAGTAAAAGACATGTACTCTTTAATCTATTTGCTTGCCCAGAAAATATTTATTGAGTACATATTAAATACTCAGCGCTATTTGGAGCTTGACAGCAAAATGAGTCCTTACACATTAAGACATTAATGTTCTAATGAGACTACAAAACAAACATGTATAAAGTACAAAAACAAGTCATGGTGACGGTCATGTACGTGAGAGCACAAGAGTAAAAGAGCAGTAGGAAGACATTACATTAAACAAGAGAATGGGTGCCCTTCAGAAGAAATAGACCCTAAGATAAAAGCCTTATTTGCACATTTGAAGATGAATAGGAAGTGATTATGGAGGAGGATGTATAAGAAATGGAATAGGATGAGGTGAATTGGTCATGGGAGGACATATCAGCTGTGTTTACAAATCTGGGATTAGAGTTGGAATGTAGCAAGCACAGTGTGAATGAAGCCTGATTGATGCTTTTCATAGATTGACAATTCTTCCTGATTAAGAAACTGACCAGAGGTGTGGTAGTGCCTGCCTTTAATCCCAGCACTCAGGGAGGGGCAGAGGCAGGCAGATCGCTGTGAGTTTGAGGTCAGCCTGGTCTTCAAAGCAAATCTGGGTCAACCAAGGCTACACAGAGAAACCCTGTCTCAAAAAAACAAAAAGAGAGAGAAGAAAGAAAGAAAGAAAGAAAGAAAGAAAGAAAGGAAGGAAGGAAGGAAGGAAGGAAGGAAGGAAGGAAGGAAGGAAGGAAGGAAGGAAGGAAATTGATCAGACACCAGTCAAAAAGTAAAGGGCAGGATTACTCTTTTCTTTTTTTAATGGAATAAAAGTTTAAGCTCTCATGAGAAAAAAATTACAAAACCAAAGTTTACTATGAGGTTGGCAACAACTATACAATTTGAAGCATGATCAACTACTGATACATAAGATACGTAAATGTAGGTTACATGCTAACACTTTAATGACATTTCTTATCAAAAATATTACTTAAATATGACTTATATTATACTCTAGCTCAAAGGAGACCTCAATGTCACCATATAAAAATGTTCCCAGGACTAAAGAGATAGTTTAACCATAAAGACCATTTACTATTCTCCAGAAGGTCAAAGTTCAGTTCCCTGTACATACATTATGGAACTTAAAAACACCTGTAACTACAGTTCTCAAAGATCTGACAAACTCTCCTGGCCTCCTCAGGTACCACACATGCAATTAGACAAACCACACACAGATAGACATGCATACATTAGTTTTAAGATGTTCTTCATATGCAGTTCATGAGGCCCCGTGAAGAACTATTGGCAGCTAATGGTTGATGGGAAATGAGATGTCACTGTCTTCAGTGGTGTAGCCACTGATAAATTGCCCATGTTCTAGTAAATAATCCCTCACTGTGCTTATGCAAGAAACCATAAGTAAACTCAATGGATCTCTCTCTCTTCTGTTTCTCTGCCTCTGTTTCTATCTCTTCCACACACACACATACACACAAGGACAAACAAGATTGTTCACCAGGTAGAGCTGCCCACCACTACGCCTGACGACCTGAGCACAATCCCTAGTACCCACTCTGTCAAAGAAGAGAACTGACTCCCGAAGGCCCTCCTCTGACCTTCACCTGCACACCATGGCACAAGCAAATGTAATCAACTAATAAACAAATGTTTGGGTTCTTTTATAGGCGGATACTTGGGAAGAAGAGTTTCAGTGGCAGGAAAAGGATGAAAGAAGTAGGAGGAGTAAGGACCAAAATGCATTATACACTTAATAAAGATAGATAGATAGATAGATAGATAGATAGATAGATAGATAGATAGATAGATAGATGGATGGATGGATGGATGGATGGATGGATGGATGGATGGATGGTTCGATGGATAGATAGATAGATAGATAGATAGATAGATAGATAGATAGATAGATAGATAGATAGATAGATAGATAGATAGATGGTTAAATGTCCTCCTTTTAAGCTGCAGAGATAGCTCAGTGGTTAAGAGTGAGCACTGCTCTTGCAAAGGGCCCAAGTTCAGTTCCCAGCACCTATGTGGTCTGCTCATAACTCCCTGTAACTCTAGACCTGGTGCCCTCCTCTGGCCTGCACTATCATCTACACTCATGTGCACAACCTATGTACACAAAATTAAAAGTAAAATCAATCTTTAAATGTTCCCTGTTTGTAATGTTTTCTGTGGTTCTTTTGAACACTAAATAGTTCTTTGTAAATGTATTTGGTTATGTGAATCTAGAGGCAGCAATCACTTGAGTGTCTATGGTCAATCCTGTAAGACAAAATATTTGATGGTCACATGCTTTCCAGGCATATCATCACCAGACAGAAGACATACTGGAAATGGAGTAAACGAAAAATGAGCTGACCTTACAGTGTCTGTCACAATGATGAGCAAAAGCCCATCTTTCTAGATCACACACCTCTTCACCATCATGACTAGCCAGTGTCACTCTCCCCAAGTCCAGTCATAAGGAGGACAAGCCATCAAGCTTAGCTGCCTATATTCTAGTTCCAAACACCTCCATTAGTTCTAGGGTTTTTTCAAACAAATATTTTACCTCTCAGCCCTTTCACTTCTCTTCTGAGAAAAGTATACTTGGACGATAACAGTCCTGCAGTACAAGGACAAGTGGACACAGTGTGCTTGCCAGGTATTTACATGACAAAAAAAAGTCATAAATACTAGGTGATTTGATTTTTAGTTATTTGCTCTTCGACAAAACCATCACTAACAGTTTAAGCCGGCTTGCTCTGGCGTAGTTCAAACTCGTGAACCCTTCTCGTCCTATGCCCCTTTGTGTGTAAACATACATAAACTAGGTATACGAACAAACAGTTACCGATAAGAAGGCACACATAAGTGTATTTTAAAATACTTCTTTGATATTTGATCTATCATTTATTTAAAACAAAAACAGCTTTCCGTGCTAATAAGGTAGTGTGCTTTTTTTATAGAAAGAATTAAATGTGGGCTGAGTAGTTGATATTTTGATGTTAGAATCATCAATGCTAATTGTCAGTTCACATAAATATGTAGCACAAAATGGAAGAAGCATGTTTTGAGCCAGTTCAAGAGGTATTGGAAACTCTGTTCTGATCACAAGCATTTAATGATTTTTTTTTGTTATTGTTGTCAACAACCCAAACTGCAATTCTTGAAATCAAACATCCCAACACAATAAAGCTCAAAGCTACATTAACTTGCTACTTAACGTACTGAGAAATGGCTGTAGGAAGTTAGTAAAAATCTTTTGCTTTCCATTAACTGTTCTGTTCTTATCCGAGCAGAAGATTTCATATATATAGTAAGAACACTGCGATTCGTAACCTGTGCTAGTCTCTAATGTGTTCCTGCCCATTAGCGCCGCATGCTGTGATTTCATTCAAACTATCTCACTATGACCAATAAACGTTTACAGTTCTGCCCACTAATCCTATACAGGCCTTCTCTAAGCTCTTTTCTGCATGCCCTTCCTTCCCTACAGTGCTTGAAGATGAAGATAATACCCCGGAACTATGTACCATTATCCAGAGACACCTAAGCCCCGGGCTGAACATGCTGTGCCTGGGGATGAGAACCAGTCTTCCAGCATACTGGCTGTGGCATTGTATAATCTTTGAAAAGGCTGTTGGTTTGACTGCTGTGATTCATCTCTAGGCTTCCTATTAGCCTCATCTCTTCAGCAGAGGAGCAGCTGATTGGCTAAGTAACTGGTTTGGTGTTGTGCAGATATGACAGCTATTATCCTTACTAAGCTTCAGTACATCAAACATGTTTTTAAAGAAGCACACCAGTAATTACCTTTGGAAACTGAAGAGTAAGCACAGCTAGACAGAATTTATCATTTCTTCAGGCTCCAGCACACTCTTGATAGGTAACAGGCTTAAGACCTAAAAACAACAATTAAACAAGCCAGCCTTCTGACTGGACACAAACATCCATTCATTCATCAAACATTTGAGATCTGTCTGTCCAGAACTTGAAGGGCAAGAAAACAACACTCACATCTCAAGTCTGAACATGCTCTTGGTATCCAGGAGAAGAGGGTGTGCAAGGAGTACCAGAGCTCCCCGAGGTGATCCACGCACTCCTGTCACACACACTAGAAAGGATAATGCCTCTCATTGTCACATGTGGACAGCTGCACTTTACCAAAAGCTGAAGAAACGCCCCCAGCTGTGACTCAGGTTAGCCTTCTGTGGCTCACTGAAATGAGGCAACCTTCCTTGTCTTGGCTTCACCTTCCTCACTGGTGAAAACCCAGGGAGTCAACTGTTACGTAAATGGATGAGACAGCCAGCGCTCTGAGGAAATGGACACAGAAGGCATCACTCATCTACTTGTTTAGAGGGAAGAGGCCAACACTGACTTAAATAACCTTGACCAAAATATCCAGATCCTGCTCTGGGTAGCAAATTCACTTCAAGCCGACACTCATCACCTTTGACCCAAGGAGTCCTCTCTCCAGCTGAGTTGAGGATATCGCTGCATTGAAGGTATAAGTTGTCTTTTCCATTACTTCATGAACACACCCATTTCTAGTTTTTAGTCCACCAGTAGAAGAATCCAGAGGACAAATGTGCTGGAACCCACCCAGTTCCTCAGGAAGTTCCTTGAGCTCCCTGCTCAGGCTTCCTGGAGTCAGGCTATTCTGGTAACATTGCAACCCTGGTTCCTATTTGTGAGACTCTGTCCCTTCCCAATGGATTTTCGGAATTCCCTGGCCTGGCACCATCCCTCCTTTTCCTAGAAGCCTTTTGTTTTGTTTTGTTTTAGTGGTTGTTGTAGTTGTGGTTGTTGTTTTTGTTTTTGAAACAGGATTTCTCCCCATAACCTTGGACTCGCTCTGTAGAACAGGCTGGCCTCAAACTCACAGAGACCTGCCTGCCTCTGCCTCTGCCTCCTGAAAGCTGGGATTAAAGACTTGCAACACCACCACCAGGCTCCTCAGAGCCCTTCCAATTTGTCAAACGGAAAGTTTCTTCAGGAAATCGTGAACTGTCACACAACAAAGGAGAGGGAGAGGGGAAACACAATTCAGACATTTTTCAAACACATGAGAAAGCTCTGCAGCTAGAAGTCAGAATCGTAACTGCTCCCTTAGAGAAGACACGGAGCATACTGGGCACTTGTAGCTGGTTACTTCCTTGAGTGAGAGGCCCAGTCTGTGCCTTGACCTATGTGCTACAGGTTCATGGCACAGCTCCTACAGGTGTGGACTCGACACCTTGGTGTTTCACTGAATAGACAACAGAAGACCCTGCTGTAAGCCACTCATTAAAGTTATGTCTCATGCGAGGCTGATGTGTTTAAAAGCTACCACGACCCAGCCCAATAAGCAAGCGTGCGTGCGTATTTGTGTCTCAAGGGTTGCCCTGACAGAATGAGTAGGCCCTGGTGGGCTCTGCCTCCGTGCCATCACACACTGTGCAAGGGACCTTTACAGCAGTGACCTGGAGATGCTATCAACTCACAAGACTATTCCTTCCAAGGCATGCCTCTCTCGGGAAGGTTCAGAGAGGAAACTAAGGAATTATTGACTGAAATAATAACCCTGACAAGAACCTGGCATACAGCAGGCATCTAGCACATGTTTTTTGGATGACTAAGTGGAAGACTCTATGAGAGGAACTGTCAAGTAGAAGACAGGGAGCGGGCCGATGTGACTGTGACGTAGGCACAGGGGTGGGGCCGAGAAGAAACGCTGAGTGAATCCACAGCTGACACACAGACACTCAGACAAAGCCCTGGCCTACAGGGAGACGGCACCAACTGACGGCAAGAGTCTGTCTGCACTACTCTGCACTGGGAGAAGAAGTGAGTTCTGACCCTTAAATCGGTTACAGTTGTAGCCTTAAGATTATGCCCGTGCTTGGCAGCACGCCAAATCCTCAAGGGAAGAATACTTTTGTGCCCCCAGCACCTTGCCTCTTACGGGAAAACAAAAACTATTGTACCAGACAGTGAGAAAGGGGACGATCTCTGCGAGACAAAGGAAGAAATGGCAGAAGTGAAGGTCTAACTGAAGGGACGTCACATTAGGGTGATTTAGCCTAAGTATGAAAAACAAAGACTTCCTCACTAACAGGGAGATCCATACCTGCCAACATGGAGGAAAGGAAAGCGTACTGTATAAACAGGGAGGCACTGGCGATTCTTAGCGAGCACAAATGTTTTTCAGTCAACATCTCATTTAACTGCACAAACACTGTGGGTTTGAAAGGAGAAAATTGCATGTGTACTTATGAAGAGAATGACGAAAAAAATAAGATAAAGAAATAGAGCAGGACCAGATTACAAAGAACAATGAATGACGCAGTAAGAATTGTGGAGTTTAAAGTTTTTCATTAAAAGCATTTATAGAAATGAAAATAAATAATTTTCATGTGACTTTCAGCAAATAAGGAACTAACAAGATCAGATTTGTACTTGGAGAAAGTTTCTATGAAACAGCTGGTATAAGAACTGACTATAGGACCTTTTATAAGTTTTAATATGTATGTGTCTGTGTGTGTGTGTGTGTGTGTCATGTCCATTGTCACACAGGTGCCCACAGAGGCCAGAAGAGAAGAGAGTGTCAGATCCCCTGGAGCTATAGGTGGTTGTGATGTGATCTGGTACCTAAACTTAGGTTCTCTGCAAGAGCAATGATTAATAGAGTGTTGTTGTCCAGTGGCTTTTACAGTAACCATGCAGGGTGGAGACTGTCCCACCCCACCATTCGCAGTTATATAGGTGACAGTGACGAGGAAATAACATAAGAAATGGAGGTGAGGTACAGCTAAATCCCCACTGGTTATACCTGGCGTGTGTCTTGTTTGAACATGGCTTGAACTAGTAGTTGCTTATGACTGACTGAGACATAGCTATTTGTTACAAGTATAGGTTTACACCCTACTTAAATATCATATGAAGTTTATTGTACCAAGAAAATTTACAATTCAACTTGGCAATTGAAATTACATGTTCTTGCCAGGTGGTAGTGACAAACACCTTTGAGCCCAGTGCTTGTGAAACAGAGGCAAGTGGATCTCTGGGTTCAAGGCCAGCCTGGTCTACAGAGTGAGTTCCAGGACAGCCGGGGCTGCACAGAAAAATCCTGTTCTAAAACAAAACAAAATAACAACAACAAAAGAAAGAAAGAAAGAAAGAAAGAAAGAAAGGAAGGAAGGAAGGAAGGAAGGAAGAAAGAAAGAAAGAAAGAAAGAAAGAAAGAAAGAAAGAAAGAAAGAAAGAAAACAAAAGAAATATGTATTACCCAATAAGTTTCTCTGAACTTAGAAATATTTTCAAATGAGTATTTGTCACTCTGTCTGCAGTTGAAAAACAACAGTACACACTCCTGAGACTTTTGGTGGCCTATAAACAATACAGGTGTGTAGTGAGTGTTCAGTATTTTACAGACCTGGGGGCTGCTGCCACGTTTAGAAAGAACACAAGCTTAGAGAGAAAGCGGGGTAGAATTTGCTTACACCAGTGGTGGACGCAGAAAGTACAATTTAAAAAAAAAAAATCAAGGAGGTCTTTAAATTTCTAAAATTCTTGAGCACAGAGGCAAACGAGGTGGTAAGTACAGTGACAGAGCATCTTTGAAGGGTAGACCTGGGGACAGGTGGAGGCCCAAACCAGTTGGAAGCAAACAAAGATCCACGCCTCTTAGTCCAGTGCCAGACTTGGCGGTGTACCCCAGCTGGCACCGTTCAGTCCTTTTACAGGACGATAGTGATACTAGAAGATGCAAACCCAGAGGCAGCAGGACAGGCAGGGGGGCAGGAGAGCGGTGGTCAAGGGAGCCCGGACCTCGAGAGCAGCAAGAACCCCCAGACTGGGAACCAGTGATCAAGCAAGGCCACGAACAGCATCCCTGCTTTTTGATCTCATCAGTATTTTATCTGTTTAAGTTAAGGGTTTGTCCCCTGAGCAGACGGAGGAAACTATTAGGTATAGGAAATTAAAAGGTACCAGCAGGAGCAAACTAAAATTAGTGGGTCCAGGCTGTGTTTTCTAGCACTTCATCATCACCTACTCTATGACCTTGCCAGGAGTGCTTTGCCTGCAAACCACTGCCTAACTCTGTTTTAAACCAATGTTTAATCATAAACTAGCCCTGCTACATTATTACTATTCCAAACAGCATTTCCACCCAGATAAGCATCTGATATCATTCTGTTGCATTATCTTAAAGGGCACCAGTCCTACATTTGTTTTCACTGAAAAATTAGTCCCCCAAGTAAGCAAACCTGTTTAATACACTCATTTTTCTTAAGAATCTAAGTACAATTTAAAATGAAGTAAAGGGGAAAGCAGTAAAATGACAATAGCTCCCACCTCTCACACATTCCATAAATCCCCCCCCCAAATGAATTTTAATAACTTTAGTTTGGGTTCTAAGGATAACATATTACGCATTTGTAGTCACAGAGAGAAAATGGAAACGGGAAGCAAGTGCTGACATGGAATCAGGTCATCATGTCAAGTTTTGCAAGGCTATTGGACTTTCTTGACCTTGGGAGAGTCAAAACTGCAGCTGAAGGGGTGGGGCGGGGAGCTCAACAGAAAAGCACATACACAGTAAGTAAGGAGGCATGTTCAATCCCCAGCACCACCACAGGTGAAAAGTATACTTTCATATAAAACTATAAGTGAGGACAAAGACAGCAGACGAGATTCTACACAATATTACATGGTACAGCATATATGCATACATGAGATGAATGAATCAGAAGCTTAGGAAGAGCAAATCAACAGAAAGACCAAGATACAGGGAGAATACTAACAAAAAGGAGAGCTTCATGATACTGTCTTATTCCTGTACAAAGATGCTTTAGAAAATACCTTGAAATCAACACTTTATCTTCAAACTAAAGGTTCTTGAAAGCAATAGACTGTTGCAATGAAGAGTCAGGCATTCTTTTTCCTGGGCAAAAGAATATCTTAAATACATGCTTTAAATGTAAAGAAAACGCTAACAAGAGAACCAACTAGCATCACTTCAAATATCCAGAGTCCTCCCAAAAAAAAATAGCTGATATAAATTTTAAATAAGAATATGAGTCCAGGCATGATGCTCTATGCCTTTGGTCCCAGCAGTCTAGGGCCAGAGCAGGTGATCTTCATGAGTTCAAAGCCAGCCTGGTCTACAGAGCAAATTCCAGGCCGTAAAGGGCTACATGGAACTCTGTCTCAAAAAGAAAAAAAAAAAGAATATATGAATACAAAAATTATTCAAATAGCTTCATAGTCCAACTGGCATATGAGGAAAAAGCATTTACTTTTAATTTCTCTAACAATATTAAGGGGATCTTACAGTACCTTTAGAAACACTGTGTTCTTCATGAATAAGAAATGTACCAAGTTGCCAAATTATTGCTGCTAAGCCTTTCCAAAGACCAGGACGGGAAGGGAAGATGAACACACACAGTCTTTTATAGATAACACTTGCCAGGAGTTCACAGTGTGCATTTTTTTTTCATGGAACTCTTACACACGATTAGCATGCTAGGACGAACAAGCAACAGCGACTTTCGTAAGATCTACATATTGACCACTGGATGAGAAGCGAGCTATCTGCACAGTTCCAGAAACAAGCATAAGTCTTCAAATACTGACACTGCCTAGGAGTTGTAAAAGACCAAAAAAATGCCAAAGGCACACAGATGCCATGTCTGAACAAAAATGACCCCGCCATCACTTCCATTCCCTCTCCCTCCATCCTCCACAAGCAAATGAAAAAGAGAATGGAGAGTTCAACTTGCTTTCTGAAATTATGCAGAGCAAGCATCACTAATGGAAAATTACAGGTGAAGCCTTCACTATGCCTGGTTTATGAATGAGCAGTTATTTCTCTTAACTACATTGCTGGGATTTTTCC
Organism: Meriones unguiculatus; assembly: GCF_030254825.1. NCBI lineage: Eukaryota > Metazoa > Chordata > Mammalia > Rodentia > Muridae > Meriones > Meriones unguiculatus. The sequence continues at coordinate 98,145,750 of NC_083357.1, read as the reverse complement.
ACTCTCATTTCAATTCTGAATACACTGTTTATAACTTCTCCCAGCCTGGCATGCCCTCCCTCACATCTCTCCAAGTCACCTTGGGACAGCTCAAAGTTTCAGCCCGTAAAGGCACCGAAAGCTAACTTCTGAGACATCCCTACCACCTGAAAAGAATGTTACTTACATCTCATGTCCTCTCGCTGTATAGTAAAAATGTAACATTTAGCATTTATTAATTTTAGTTTTCCTTCAAAAGCACGTTTTTAAATGTGTGTGCACGCACGCAGGTGTGCGTTTCTGTATGCAGTGTATATGTGAGTAGGTGTGAATGTGGATTGGGATAGGGGTGGGAGTGTATAATTGGAGACCAAAAGGCAATGTCAGGTTTTCCCCAATCTCCTCTTGGCCTCATTTATTTTTTGTATCACTTTATTTATTTATTTTAAAACAGTCTCTCGAATCTAAAGCTCATCCTTTGGGCTAGGCTGGCAACCCAGCGAGTCGAAAGGCCACCTCAGCAGCCCTTCCTGTCCAGAGGCTTGTGGTATGGATGTTGGGGATCCAAATGAGAGTCCTCCTGCTGGTGAGAGCAAGTGAGCCATCTCCCCGTCCTGCATGTCTTTCTTTAAAGAAAATAACTAAAATTATTTTTAAAAATTACATTTTTAAAAATTACTGTTTCTCTGACAGTCTTGGTATTTCTATTTTCTCGGGGAGTCTTTACGCCTAATCTGAATTCTTAAATATACTGAGGAGCTGTAGGTGTGATTCAGCAGAGAGCTGTTGTCTAGCATGTCCCGGGGCCCTGAATTAAATTCCTAGCTATTGGATAAAGCAGCATGTGGCACCAATAACTCCAAAATGACTTCAATGCTGGTGGAGGCGACAATCTTAGAACAAGCAGTTATTCTGATCCCCAAGTTTGGAAGGACTCTTTTGATCCATTCGAAGAGTCACCTTAAGAGTTTTGACTCAGGGTTACAAGTTAGGTTGTAACTTAAAGGTTGTAGCTCAGGGCCGGAGAGCAGGTGTGGGATGCCTTGAGTCCAATCACAAGCACGCACATGCGCTCGCTACCTCCCAGTTCGTCAACAACAGAATAAAACAGCCTAGTCTGAAGGCAACCACGCGGGATGCCTTGAGTCCAATCACAAGCACGCACATGCGCTCGCTACCTCCCAGTTCGTCAACAACAGAATAAAACAGCCTAGTCTGAAGGCAACCACGCAGGGGCTCTCTCGCCTTCACAGAATAAAAGGAACAGAAGCTCTTGTCAGCGAGACACATCTGGAAGAATGACAAACCATCTGTGAAACGAGCCTAGGCTGTTTTGGTTTCTCAACTCCAGAGGGGGTGAAGGGTGGCAGTGAGCACACTGGCTATCCAGGTGCGTGACAGGCATCAGCATCCCAAAGAAATGCCCCCGGGATTCCCAGCCTCGCTCAGGGTCCGGCTTTCTGGGAAGTGCCCTCATAGAGACGTCTGAGGAAGCCGGACCTCTACCGAGCCTCTGGGACGCGCGGTACCCAAACCTAGTGGTGGAGCTCTGGGTGATCTGCACGGAAGTGCGAGGACTAGGCATCAGGGGATTGGAAACGGAAAAAATGCACAGCACCCCATACTGACTAAGTCACCGGACGCAAGCTCAGATTGGCCGGGAAACCAAGACTCCCAAATCCAATGGCAAGGAGTTGTAAGACACTCACCTCCACCCATCTTTGAGCCTCTGCGAAAGCAACCGAGCAGTCGGCCTCGGCGTCCTCCATCCCTTCCACGACTAGGGCAAGAGAGGGAGAAAGCAGTTCAGTGGGTGCGCGCCGGGACCCAGAGCCCCCACGCGACCCCTCCCTTTGTTGCGATGTGCAGTTTAAGCTCAGGAACCTAGCAGAACTTAGCGGCGTAGCTCTCTCGAAACTCCTAAAACTGGCTCAGATCCAGCGGGACTGGAGCAGGAGAGGGAAGCCTTGGGACTAACTGGAAGCAGTGTGCAGCGGCGGGAGCCGGGACTCCTGGGAACTTCAAAAGTCGCCAGCGCTGTCGCCGCCCCCGGCAGTGGCCCCGCCCCGGCCCACCCCCTACGGGCTAGTCCCAGCTTCAGTCTGTAGGTCTCTGCCCCTGACCAGGGTCCTCGCCGTCACCTCTCCGGTCAGCCTATCTGGGCGGGGAGATGCCACGGTCGGCAGGGCGGGAGGAGATGCGCCCCAGCCCGCATCCTTCCCGCCTCTGCCCGCCTTCCCTGTCCGGGGCCCTCGGGAGGCGGCGCCCCTTCTGCCTGCGGCCTGACATACCAGGAATAGCTGCACACAATTGCACCTTTCCGGGCCAAGAAGCTTGCCCCGCGGGGACGCGGAGTCGCCTGGCCTCGCTGCCACTGCCCCCTCGGCACCTTCCCCACCCCACTCCACCGAGCCCGCTGGCCCGCCCCAGATGCTGCGTGGTCCCCGCCACCGCTCCGGCTTCCGGCCGCAGGTGAGGGTACCGACCTGGGCAGTGGCGGCCGGTCCCCTAGACTGGGCTGGATCGCTCGTGGGTCCTGTGGAAGAGACCCGCGGCTTCATTTCTCCTCTTGCCACAAGGGGTTTGGCGAACTGAAGGAACTCGACTTTTCTCCCACCTCACCCGCCCTGCTTCGCCCAGTTCTGGACGCTGGACCGCCCTCACCGGGAGAGTCTACACTCCGACCCTTCGAGGTGTGGCACCCGTGACGTTATCCACCGTGAGCAGTGGGCGCGGGACCAGACCTGCAAGGTGCACAAGGTGATCCAACGCCTGCCAGCTTTCCAAGGCGACTCCTGGCCTCTCTCCCGGCTCCAGAAGTCCCAACCAGGCCACCTAGGACTTCACCGTGGGAAGAAGAGAAGACCAGCCCTTCTTTTCTGGAAAAGAAGCAAAGTTTCATTCTTATTTTCCTGACTCGTTGTTGGTGTGTGTGTGTGATAAAAGAAAACTCAAACGCACGGCAGAGAAACAGACATGCGTTTCTAAGGAAACAGCCTAGCACCTGGACTTACCTCACCTCGTCCTTCTCTCTACTACGTGAGATTTAAAGTCAGGTACAGTTCGTCTTCAAAGAACTGTGTCCCGCATTGTCCTAATACCATTTTCACATATAACTCAATAAAGCCAATAAAATTGCTAATTCATAACCAACCTAGGCTCGGATTTCCCCATCTGATCCCCAAACCTCTTTTGCAGCTGACTTACCTAGACCAAGAAGCAATCAGTGAATCTGCATTCCATTTGATTGCAGATTTTTTCCCCTAGAAGGGCCTCCTTCTCCCCCACTTCTTCCTTTTTTGGAATGGCATTGCATGTTTCAAAAAACAGGCTGCCTTCTGGATTTGTCTTATGGCTTCTTTGTGGTGTCTTCAACATATTTCTTTCTCAGTATTTCCTGCCTCCTGGAAGTTAGATCTAAAGGCTGGATTGGAACCCATTTGCTCTTATGAATGAAGACCATCTGGACTGGGGTGATGGTTTCTGTTTATTCCGCAGGTTTATTTTTGTTCAATCCCTTTTTTTTTTTTTAATTGGCACCGGCTATAATCAGTGGGTCTGTTAGAAGGGCTGGCTGACAAGCTTCAGGGATACAATGGTTCCTGCTGCCGTGGGAGAGCAGTGACTTGACCATCTCTGCCTGCTGCATGCACTCTTGTTAGGCCCAATGCAAGAAGAGAATGGGCTGATTAACAGGGAGGTAGTTCTCTGCTTTTCTCTATCCCAGAACTGCTCTGTCTTAGCGAATATGAAATAAATACTTAGTATAATGCTAAATGGTTTTATTTACGGCAAAGGAAGGGGGTTGTGGTTTTGAGACAAGTCCTCACTAATGTAGCCTACAATGGCCTGGAATTGGTGCCAATTCTCCTGCCTTGGCCACTCCAGTGCTGAAATTACTGGTGCGAGCTACCACCTTGATAAAAACACTGAAACCCTCATAAAAGCCCTCATCCTGAAACACTTAGAAGAGCTCTGCATTACCAGTGAAGTGGGACAGGGAGTTCTTAAAGTTACCACGTAAGCCCGTGCTATCCGAAGCGGCTGCTGTGGTGTCGGTTTGAATGAGGCACGCCCCTCAGAGAGTCGAGTGTTTGAACACTTGGTGCCCAGCTGTTTGGGAAAGGTTCCAGGACCTTTAGGAGGTGCAGCCATGCTGGGGCTGTCTGTCACAGGGGGCCTTGCCTGTTTACAGCTTCACCTCAGCTCCATCCAGCTCGCTCTCTCTGCTTGCTGGTGTGTGCTTGGCAGAGCGCTTTCTCAGCTTCATGCTCCAGGTGCCTGCTGCGGTCCTCTCCAGCCAGTGTGCACTCGAATGTTCCGGAACTGTGAGGCAAAAGAAACTCGTCCGTGAGTTGCCCTCCTCGCGGTGCTTTCTCACAGCAAAATAAGTGACGAATACTCGCTGCATAAATAGCCTGATGTTTTGCTTCAGAGGCAGCTGCCCAGGATGCGAAGCACACCCAGACCTGGGAACCTGCAACAACTTGGGTTACCAGTTCCCAGACCTTCAGTTTCATCATCCGAAAAGTAAAAAGCAAAAAGACAGTAACATCTCAAAAGGATTGTTTTCTAATCATTAAATACTATGGTGAGTGTAAAAGCCCACGAAGGGAATACTCACCACAAAGGAAGTGTTCTTTCCTTTGGGGTGTGCTCTCTCTCCCTTTGTGTGTGTTTGACTTTCACCCACAATATTTCCTTTTTGAATGGGGATGCCATGGATTTGTTCGACTGTACACATGGGTAGGGGATATAGAATGTTGAACACTGTTCAAAGTCAACTCAGCCACCAGCCACTGCCCAGCCTCCGTGAGGCCGCAGGTTCAGAACTCAGAACACATAAGCATAATTCTTTGCTTCATTGTTACAGAGTGTGAGCTATTTTTACCTTTCTGGGAGATGTATGCAGATTTATAGAGAAGGATGTTAACCTTCGGAGTTCAAGATAAAATTCATGGCAATTAAATGTCTGGGGCCACTGAGGTAGCTCAGCAGGCATAGATGCTTGATGCCAAGACTGACTACCTGCATTCGATACCAAAGCTCACATAGTGGAAGGAGAGGAGAGGTTCCCATAAGGTATCCTCTGACCTTCACACATGTGGTGTAAAACATGTACACACACACACACATAAAAGATTTAAGCACCCTACATACATATGGCACACACATATACACTCAGGCACATACACATACATAAAAATACACATAAAATATTTTTTTTAAGTTAAGCATCAAAAAATAATAATAATAAGGTAAGTAGTTAGGGTGTGCTTCAATATTTAGAAAACAAGATGGCATGTGGCCCACACCTTTAGCCACAGCTATCAGGAGGCTGATGTAGGAGGGCAGGAAATTCAAAGCCAGTAAATAAGCCACGGTTGTCCTTTTCTCTATGCATTAGCCATGAAATGCACGGTTCACTTTATGGGTGGGAAGGGGGGACACACTCTTTCTGGAGACTCACTTGACAATAAATTGCTAAATGTCCATGGTCTATTCCAGCAACTCTATTCCTGGAAATGAATCCTAAAGATACGAGCGAAGACAGAAATACAGCCTGAACATCTGGAAGGGACGCACAGACGGCCCACGCAAACCTTCCTTTTTAGGAATGTTTGCAGGCCAACACTGGGAAGTGTGGTCAGCAGCCACTCACAGCTGTCACACTTCCTAGTTTGGCCTCTGCTGCAGACGGTAGCCTCACCTGGGGTCGTGCCCTCTCAGAGCAGCTGTCTTCTATAGTGACTGTATGGCTTGAGATAGAAAACCTCAGCCGTTTGTTTCAGGTACTGGTGTTGAGTGATGCCTCCATTTAGCTCCCTCTATCCACCCTGTCCATGCAGTTTCACCCCTCTCTTCAGAGCACCTGATCCCTGTTCCTGACTGTACCATAAACCCACCATTTGCCCTACCATCCAGAGGATTCAAACAGTGAGAGCCTCAGTCACAAAATTAGAATCCCAAAGAAACCAAAACCTCCCATAATAGAGAAAGCAGGAAAAAAAAAATAGAAGTTCCTCCCTTGAGTAAGATACCATGCCATCATTAAAAACGTAAAAAGGATGGTCAATGATGAAGAAAGGGACTGAAAATATGCAGCAAAGAGCCAGATTTGGTGTCATGCCCCTTCCACTTACATGACAGACTACAGCAGGAGGATTACTTGAGCCCAGAAATTCTAGGCCAGCCTGGACAGCTTAGCAAGACTGTACTACAAATACATTAATTGATTAAATATGTTTCCAGAAGGAAAACATATTATATACAGGAATACATTTTGGAGGTAGGATCTCACGCAGCCCAGACTAGCCTTAAACTTACTGTGTAGCAAAGGTCAGACTTGAACTCCTACTTTTGTCTCCATTTCTCAGGTTGTGGGGTTGCAATCATGTTCCATGCCCAGATAACTCAGCTAATATTTTTACATTTGTGAATGTTACCACAGAGTACAAATTGGGACATTTCAACAGTGGCTATTTACTAAATGAGAAAAAAAAAACAAAACATTTTTTTTTCTTTTGAGACAGGGTTTCTCTGTGTAGCCCTGGATGTCCTGGAACTTACTTTGTAAACCAGGCTGGCCTCACATTCAGAGATCTGCCTGCCTCTGCCTCCCAGGTGCTGGGATTAAAAAAACCATACCTGGATTTTTCTTCTCCTGGATGTTACTTTTATGAATGAGAAAACTTGGATGACACAAGGATATATCCAAACTTGACTTAGCATCTCATGCCACAAGCTTTAATTTCCTCCTCCCTTCCCTGTGATAATAAGTAATATCATGCTTATAACTTGTGGAACCGTACTGGACTTCACCTACCCCATTCCACGCTGCATCGATTCTCTTTTCCTTATGTTTCCAATAGACCCTGCTCTTTCCACCATTTCTACTTCTTTAGTTCATGTCCTCAGCACTCTGCCTTATGTCAGAAATAGCATGAGTTCCCTAAAATGTAGGTCTTACATAGTTCTTCCTCACTGTCACCATCGATTAATTTTTTCTTAATTTCTCAGTGCTTCCTTTGTCTTAAACTGTACATTTTGTTATTTCTTTTGCTTCACTTTCTCTTTTTTACTGTAAGAGTTATTACTAAGTACTACACAACATAGATAACTTGAAATCTCCTCTGCCACATAAATTACATTTCAATTTAGCCTCATGCACTTTCTTAGGACAAGGGCAGTTACTTTTTTTTTTTTTTTTTTTTTTTTGCCAAAATATCACAAGGTTGTTGTACTGAGAATTTTGTAATTTTGTTTAAAAAAAAATGTATTATGGGAGTATGTTTTCAGTGTTTGTTTGTTTGTTTGTTTGTTTGTTTGTTTCAGGACAGGGTTTCTCTGAGTAGCCTTGGCTGTCCAGAATTCACTCTGTAGACCAGTGGCCTCGAGTTCACGGAGATCTGCCTCCCTGAGTGCTGGGATTACAGGTGTGCACCACCGAACCCTACTGTTTTTGTTTCATTCCCAGATGTGGGGATTTGCGGTGCTTCAGAGACAGTGACTATGACTTGCTTGGTGCTCTAGCAGGGGCATGATTTTGCCAGCTACAGATACGTTCTGTGAGTACATGGTGTTTGGAATTCTAGGGACTTTTCAAAGGGTATATAAATGTTAGAGCCTAAATAGGTGGGTTGTGAGTTGGTGGTTGGATGTTATTGGTCACAGTTTATCAAGCAGTTAATGTGCAAAGAGATGAAAAGAAGAAGATCAAATGTGCCCCAAGGAACTCAGCGCCCCTAATCAGCAGGAAGGAAACTAAATGGTATGTGAGGCAAAGAGAAGAGGGACCTGGTATCGAGTAGAGCTGAAAACTGTGGAAATTATTGTAACAAAACCATTCAACTTTTGACTGAGCGCATCTCTATCCTTTTTTACTGTCCTAGTTTTAAGGGGTTGAAAGGGTAGAAAAGGGGTGGGAAAGGGTGGAAGAAAAAAGAACCCACAAGGTAGTAAAAGTCCAGTTACAGGTTGTCCTCTAGTGTTGTTGGGTTGTTAAAAGCTTTGCTTCCCGCTGAAGCCTCTTGAGCTGGGCCTCCACACTACATAGCTCTCTGCACTATCTTCCAGGTTCCTATTAGGATACCCCTTCAATTCCAGTTTCTAGCTTCAGCTGTTTTTCTAGTCTAAAGTTTCAAAGTCTTCCACTAACAAGAGAGAGAGGGAGGGGATGGGGAGAGAGAGAAATCACTCATGGACAAAGTCTGTCATAGCAATACCCACTCCTGGTTCCAAGTTCTACACTAGTTACTTTTCTATTGCTGAAATAAAGCACCATGCCATGTACAAAACAACTTATAAAATAAAATATTTAATTGGGCTTACATTTTCAGAGGACTAAGTCCATGAAGGTAAAGTCAAGGCAGAAGGAAGAGCTGTAAAATGCTAGGCAGCAGGCAGAGAGCACAGTGGGAGTAGGTCCAGGTCTTTGAAACCTTAAGGTTGTGTCCCTGGGTCACACACTTCTTTCAAAAAGGCTATACCTCCTAATCCTTCCCAAACAGTTCCACCAACTGGGAACCAAGTATTCAAACTTGAGCCCATGGAGACCATTCTTATTCAAACTACCTGAGCATGCTTCTCCCTTTTCTTGAAATGCGCATCTCCTCTTTATCAGCTTGCCTTTCTCCTGCACGTTCTTCATTTCTTTCCTTGCAGTAACCTTCAAAAATGTCATGGCAAATGCTGGCAAATTTGGATATATCTCCGTTATGCAACTCCTTTCCTAAGACTTCATATTGTCCATTTCCTCATCGAATCAGGTGTCTGGTTGATTCCTGATCTATAACTCAGTATAAGAACAAAGTGTTACTAGTATAACAACAACAACAAAAATCACTGATTAGCCAGGAATGGTGATGCATGCCTGCAATCCTAGCATATAGTAGGTAGAAACCGGAAGGTCAGGAGATCAAGATTATATTTGGGTATGAAATAAGTTCAAGATGAGCCAGGGCTACCACAGGCCCAGTCTCAAAACAAAAAGAAGAAACAAGAAAAGGAAAGAAAGAAAACTACTGATTTGCAGCCAATACAATAATTACTTTACTGCAAAGGTTCTCAATGGAAGTACCCAAAACAATTTGAACTGGATAATTCTTTGTTAGGAGGGTCGGTCTAGTATACTGTAGGTTACTTAGTAGCTTCCCTCTGTTAATCTTACTAGATGCCAGTGCTGTCCCTGTAGATGCACCAATCAAAAGTCTTCAGACGCTCGTTGTTGAATGTCCCTCAAGACAAATTGACCGAATTGAGGGACATCTTCTGGGTCCTCAAAGACAGACTAACTTTGTTAGGAAATGCTTTGGTACACCAGAAGTGAATGTTAGATCCATGCGTCATGAAGCAAATGAGCTGAATATAGTTGAAAGGACTTAGGGTGAATAGGATAGAGAAACTCTGTGAAGGAAACTGGTATGTGAGGCAAAGAGAAGAGGGACCTGGTATCAAGTAGAGCTGAAAACTGTGGAAATTATTGTAACAAAACCATTCAACTTTTGACTGAACGTGGTCATGGCTTATGAGAGTGTCAGCCCTTATGGATTCACAGTCAACTAACACTTGGATTACATACACATTTCTTGTGCTTTCTAGCAGCATAATTAACCAGAAGAATCATTTCTAGAAATAAAGATTATAATATACATTACAACAATTATAATTATCCCATCTCTAATTATTCCATGTCAACCCATAAAAATGCATCCTTCAGGGTAAGAGATGAGAGGATTATGATGTTGACAACACTTACATAATGGTACTCAGAGAGGAAGATTGAAGTTTGTATTTAGTAATGAGAGCCAGAGGGTCGTAGGGAGAAGCCAGAATTCTATAGATAATGACTAAGAAGTGAACATATTGGGGGAAAATGTAAGTGTCCCAGGAAACACATGAAGAATGCCACAAGGTGATTCCATGCACCAGAGAGATTGGAGTTCTCAGTACAGTCTGCGGAGGAGGAGTGCTTTGCCCAGGGCTCCTAAATTTATCTTCTGTTCTGTTGAATGGTTAGCCGGCCAAGAAGGGAGAGACAACATGAGAAGCTCTTGTTTCTTATCAACCTTCCCTGTGGATGTGCAGACATGTCATTAAGAGATCAACTAAGATGCCAACTTTCAAAACACGGGGCCAAACCAGTAATTTAAAGAGCAGTTGGTTATTTTCTGCCAACCGTAAAGATTATAAGATGTTTCTGAGTCTCTCTTTTCTTTTTTTTCTTTTTTTCCTTTTTCTTTTTTAACATAAAGAAGAGTTTTTCACCTTCAAGCTCAAATTATTAACATAAATTTAAGGCAAATTTTCTCTCTCCTAGGGCCTCTCCTTACAGCCAGAACACAACAGTCCTATTGTAACTCTCTAAGTGAGAGCAGTGAGATCAAAAGGACTTACCCTAGAATTAGTTTTAAAATAAACTATCGGGGCTCCTGGGAAAGAACGAATGCGCATGTATTTATAGAGCTTTCTTCCTGAAGCTCAGTGAAGTGAACAAAATAAAGTTTACTTCCCTAGAAAGACATTTTTAGTAAGGATAATCCAAGCCAAAAATAAACAAGTCTCCTTTTCCCTACAATATATCTATGTTTTTCTTTGTGTCTTTCTGCCTGGGCAGAGAATTTATACCTAATCTCTCACTAACTATATTCAATACGAGACATAACCTTCCTCTTTCCCCACTTTGTTTTCCTAAAAAGACAGGGAGAGACTTAACTAGTATTTATACTGTAGAACTGTGATAGCTACCAAGCATTTGGGTGCACACCTGTAATCTCAGATGCTCAAGAGGCTGAGGCAGGTCAGATGGAAGGGGAGGAGGTCCTCCCCAATCAGTGGACTTGGAAAGGGGCAGGGAGGAGATGAGGGAGGGAGGGTGGGATTGGGAGGGAATGAGGGAGCAGGATACAGCTTGGATACAGAGTTAATAAAATGTAACTAATAATAAAAATTTTAAAAAAAGAGGCTGAGGCAGGGGGATTACAGGCTTGAGGTCAACCTGGGCTATATTGAAACTCTGGTTCAAAAGATCAAACCTAACAAAAAATGAAAAAGATGTAATTAAAAGATTAAACTATAGAACTGACTGGCCCTCAAAACAAGGGGCTCAGGTTGTAACTGTGTTTACAATTTGATCACACCATTAACAAGCAGTCCACCACTTCTACACAGTAAGAAGAACCTTTCCTCACAATATGAGCTGGACTTCCTGTCTTTGTTCAGCATTCCAGTATGACCAGGAAATTTGTCTCTAGGGGAACAGGTCTGGTCTTCCAACTCCAAAAGTTAGAACATGTTTCCCATAGCCAGCTCAGTCAGAAGACTCTTCAGGAAAGGCTTTTCTGGAGATTGGGGGTCAGCTAGAATGCTCATAGGGATCAGGACCCAAATCATGGTCTCTGTTTAGTGTATCATGAGCTCTTGGACTAGGAATGGTCTACTCACGACTCTACTATAGACCTCCCTAGTTCCTGTTGACAAAAAAATTACAGTCAGGCCTAACTAGCCCTGTCCATTGTAACTGAAGTTAAAACAAAATAAAACAAAACACACACACACACACACACACACACACAGAACATGGGCTTCCTGTAAACAGAGAAAACATCTATCTATCTATCTATCTATCTATCTATCTATCTACCTACCTATCTATTACTTTATTTCTGTTAGTGAAATAATTACCTGGGGAGAAATTCCTGTCTAAGACTTTGATATAGATCAAAGTTACAGAGCACATGTGTGTGCATACGCACAGAGATATATACACATACATGCACACACGTACACAATGTCTTCTGCCAGATCTTTACAACATGAATAATAGTTTTCTGGGCATGTTCAATATACTCAGAAGAATTAAGGGGGAAAGCTTAAAGTTATGTTATATTTAACAAATTTAAGTTGATGCTAGAATTCCAACAAGCATTTCACTCTGCAGCAATAGATATTTGCCGTCTCTACCATTGCCACCATAGCTCAAACTCTGTAGGATATACTCCTTTATGGAGCCTTCTAACTGCATCTAATGAATCCCAGAGTAAAACCAATTCCAGTAGGTAGGAAGTAGAATGTTTTCTAAAAAAATGTTTAAAATAGGCTCTGTGAAACATTTATAAAATATCTCTTGTAAAGAAGCAAGGTGAAATACATTTTAATCTAATACTAATTCTCAGCTGTAGAAACTTTTGGTATGGGGTGTACATTAGCTTTTATGTAGTAGTACCTTAAGGAGTGACTAATGTCTAACATGAGACAAAGCAGCCCTGGGAAGGGTCACTGCCTGTCACAGATGGGGAGACTGAAATCAAAACTGAGAAACTAACAGAAGCAAACGATCGAACCAAGATGAATAGAGACATACACTCTTGAAAATGTTTGGAGATTCTCTAAGAAGATGAGTGGTCAATAGACAAAGGCCAGGTCGTGGTACAATTCATAGTTCCAGCACAGCCCTTAGGGGGTCAAAGAAGGACTGAGTTAGAGTCAAACCTAAACTACATGTACGATATCAAAAGAAAAAAGAAAGGAAAAAGAAAAAAAAATGAAATAAGGGAAAGGAAAGAAACAAAAAAGAAAGAAAGAAAAAAGAAAGAAGGAAGAGAGAAAGAAAGGAAAGAATGAAAGAAGAAAGGAAGGAAGGAGGTAGAGGAAGAATAATTTGTAAAGATTATAATGAAAGACTAATTTCGTAAGTTTTGTTTGTGCTTTCTCTTGTGTTTTGTGTGTATGGTAGAGTTGGGGTGTGCCTGTGTATCTATGAGCATGTGTATGTGGAGGGCCAAAGGTCAACATCAGACATCCTCCTCTGTTACTCTTTACCTTACTGTTGAGTCAGGGTTTCTCACTGGCCCTGGAGGAGGAGGATTTAGTTAGACTGATTGATCAATAAAACCTAGGGAACCTCTGTCTACACACACACACACACACACACACACACACACACACACACATGCACGCACACTGGGGTTACAGGCATGCACACTATGCCCCGATTTTTATATGAGTGCCAAGGATCAAACTCAGGTCCTCACACTTACATAGGAAGTTGTTTCCCCACTCCCTCACAGCATTTTTTTAAGTGGTTTAAACATTCTTCAAACTGTATCACCATTGTGCCTTTTTATTTTTCTTTTGAGATCAGGTCTGTGTGGTCCAGACCAGCTGGGAACTCATTATGCAGGTCATTTTACATCAGCCTTTTAAGTAGGTGGGCCTAAAAAGGGGCCTGTGCTACCACACCCAACTTTCAGAAAAATAATTTATAGTAATTATTGGTGCCAATGAAATAGTTTAGCGGTAAAGCACTAGTACCTAGAAAGAAGTCTGTGAGGTGCTAACTTTTCAAAGTATTTTCAGCTAACAGGATGGAAGGAAAGTCTCTTCTTATGTGTAGATAAATCACTCAAAGTCAGATAGCAGTGTTGTCTCTGCTTACCGCTGTATTGAATGGATTTAATACCGGGTTAGGATAGAGGCTGTAAACCAGAGCAATCCCCGCCCTAAGCATCATTTTTCGTTTGATCCCTTGAAAGGAGCTCTAGGCTTACACTTCTTAGGGTTCTTAAAAGCATGATTAGAGTTAGGAGTATTTTAATTTAAACATGTACTTACAGATAATTATAAGATTTAGAGAAGAAACGAGAAAAAGTTTTTGAGGGAAAATCAAGCACAATAAATGCTACACAAAGCTAGACTCCCAAGGCTTGGAGTGGCTTGGATAACATTTGCACATGCCGTTCTACCAGGACTGGCACCAGAGAAACCACAGCATGCCTCACACTGTCATCTCCCTGTGCCAGGGACAAAGAGCAGTTACAAACCGATAAGAGAAGATTCAAACTCTGCAACCTTGTGGTTACTGACAATCAAAATCCAAGCTAAGGATGGACGCAGAGTTGACATGATTGTATTTTGGTTGCAGAATTTAGTTCTTAACTTCCTATTAACTTCTTTTCTATATACAAGAGCTCCTAAAGAAAAGCCAAATAAATATATAAAGAACTAAAGAAGTTAAAAGGCAATAATACAAGTAACCCAATTAAAAAATGGGGTATGGAGCTAAACAGAGAATTCTCTGTAGAAGAATGGCAGAAAAACACATAAGGAGAAGTTCAACATCCCTAGCCATCAGAGAGATGCAAATCAAAATGACCCTGAGATTTCACCTTACACCCATCAGAATGGCAAAGGTTAAAAACTCAAGTGACAACACATGCTGGAGAGGTTTTAGAGGAAGGGGAACCCTCCTCAATTGCTGGTGGGAATGTAAACTGGTACAACCATTTTGGAAATCAATCTGGTGCTTTCAGACAATTAAGAATAGTGCTACCTCAAGATCCAGCTATACTACTCTTAGGCATATATCCAAAAGATGTTCAAGTAACAACAAGGACATTTGCTCAACCATGTTTGTAGTAGCCTTATTCGTAATAGCCAGAACCTGGTAATAACCCAGATGTCCATTAATGAAGGAATGGATACAGAAATTGTGGTACTTTTACACAATGGAATAGTATTCAGCAATTAAAAACAAGGAAATCATGAATTTTGCAGGCAAATGGTGGGATCTAGAAAAAATCATCCTGAGTGAGGTATCCCAAAAGCAGAAAGACACACATGGTATACACACTTATATAGACCTATAAGATAGGAGAAACATACTAAAATATGTACAACTAAAGAAGATAAACAAGGAAGAGGTCCAGGGGTAAGATGATCAATCCTCATCTAGAAAGACAAAGGGGATGGACACTGGAAATAGGAGAAAGCAAGTAACAGGACAATAGCCTACCACAGAAGGCACCTGAAAGACTCTACCTAGCAGTGTATCAAAGCAGATGCTGAGACCCATAACCAAGCCTTCGGCAGAGTGTAGGGAATCATATGAAGGAAGGAGGAATTAGTATATCCTAGAGGGGACAGGGAGTCCCACAAGGTCCAAATATATCTGAGCATAGGAGTCTTCTATGAGACCGTTTATCCAACCAGGGACCATGCATGGATATAACCTACAACCCCTGCTCAGACATAGCCCATGGTAGCTCAGTATCCAAGTGGGTTCCCTAGTAAGGGAGACAGGAACTGTTTCTGACATGAACGCATGAGCTTCCCCTCCCCCCCCCCAAGGAGGAGCAGCCTTGCTGGTCCACAGATAAGGACATTGCAACCATCCTGAATGTACCTGATAAACTAGGGCCAGAGGGAAGGAGAGGAGGACACCCCTCTCAGTGGACTCAGAAGGGGGCAGGGAACAGAGGAGGGAGGGAGGGGAGGACTGGGAGGGAAAGAGGAAGTGGGCTACAGCTGGGATACAAGTGAATGTATAAAATTATTTAAAAATAAAAAATTAATATAAAAAAAAAGAGAAAAGCCCAGTAGAGTACACAACAATGTATGTAAAGCAGTGTTCTCAGATTTCCTGTTATGAAGATACGGGCGATCTACGGAGACACAGACCTTGGTCAGTGCCTTCCACACTTCCTGGGCTCACAGTGTCATTCTCAGTAGAATTCCACCTGTAAAAAGCAGGACTATCACATATTATAATTGTCTCAAAGCACTCATACTAAAAATTAAAAAAAGTTTACCCTACACCCATGGGTTAACTAACTTGACCTTGTCAGGCAAGTATAACGCCATCTGGAAATCCATCCAAATTTAAATATCCATAAAGAAACATCAATATGCAACTTGATGACCTGGTCTGGATGGGAAAGGGCGCTCCCCCCCCTTTTTTTTTTTTTAAGAAAAGGGGAGGGGGAGAGGAGGAGGGATGGGGCTACAACAAGGATGTAATGTGAATGAATGAATGGATGAATGAATGAATGAATGAATGAATAAATAAAGCATCAATAACTTAAAACATTAAAATAATGTCTCAGGGTGATTTCAATCCTATAAACTTACTACATATATTAACATTCTTGGCCTACAAAAGTAAAGGTTTCGGATAAGAATGTTTCCAAATGAACAGTGTGCTTGGTATAGGATTATTACAGGAAAGATCAAAATTCCAATCATCCTTGCTAAATTGCATGTCTGCTAACTCCAGCTGTTTGAGATTTTTTTTTAGGTTAAATCATTTCTAAGAACCAGAAGAAGTGTGCTGGGCTCCTTTATGCACAGGAATGAAAGGTGATCTGTTCATTCCATCCCCTTATTAAATTCTCTCATAGAAGGTAAATCTGATGATTCAGAAGATAAACTTTGAAACTGCTTTCAATGCAGCCTATTGTTGTATGTGTGAGGGGAATAACGAGAAATGCCAAATAAAAGCCAGCCTTTATGTACTTCATTTATAATTCTCTTACACAATCTGCATGAAAGTGTTTTTGCTTAAGGTATGCTTAGTGGTACCTACACTACTTGGTGCCAAAAATGAGACAAGGTCTCTCACTGAAAATCTGAGCCCTGGTCTGATGAGATAGCTCAGTGTGTAAAAGGCCTTTCTAGCAAGCCTAAAGTCCCCCGGGCCCACATATTGGAAGGAGACAACAACTTTCCACAAGTTGTCTTCTGACCTTTGGTACATGAGTGCCTCCTCACCCAACACATAAAGGAGACTGGGGTGAGGAAAGAAAAGGAAAATGAGGTTGAGTTCTGCTTATGATCTGGTGATTTTAGATCATTGCTGAAGATGCTAGAAGCTCTTTTTATAGTCCCATTTTGTGCCATAACTTCAATATCTGCCATCAGCCAAGCACTGAGAGGACTGGAATCCTGTTTATAAATGTCAGAAGATTTAGAATGAAGCAGTTCCCACAATGCAGCCACATAGGGGGTGCTGTGGCTTGGATATAGTTTCGGTGCCGCAGCCTGCCCCCAAGGCTCCACTGTGAGGTGTAAAGTGAAATCTAAATATACTGCCCAGATGTGTAGCCTTTACGAGGTGACTGAAATTAAAATCCTTAGTGTGGCGTCCCCATGACTGGATCCTGGTATTTTTACAAGCAAGAGAGACACAAGAAGAGACACTAAACACAATAGCTCAGTGGTGCTTGCCATATGTCATGGCATTCTTGGTTGGCTACATCTGGAATGAACCGCAATCCAGAAATGGAGGGTACACCTCTGAGAGATTATTTTTTGCTTGGGTAAAATCCATTACAAACAAAACAAGACAATAACAAAGTTGATCTTACAACATTTTTTATGTGCTTCAAATCCTTCATATCCAAGCTTCAAAAATTTACTTTCATCTCTTAGGCAAATGCATATCACATGGGACTTGCTTTTGACCACTTGGAATTCTATTTTAAATAATTTACCCTCACACCTACTGGAGGACTTTTGTCATTACTGTCACCTGACTAGAAGCCACTTAAGCATTGAAGGGCTTATTTTGGCTTACAGTTGAGAGGGATATAGCTCATTATGATTGGGAATGAAGAGCCACAAGTGTGTGAGGTAGCAGGTCATATCATATCCCTAGTCAGGAAGCCACCTAGATAAGACAAGATGTCAACCTGGGTTGTCAAGCCTCATGGGCCAACCCCATTGACTCCTCCCAGCAAGCCTCCAACTTTTAAAGGCTACACAACCTTCCAAGACAATACCATCAACTGAGGACCAAGTGTCCCAATATCTAAGATCATGAAGGACATTTCACATTCAAACTACGTGTATTTTGTATATCTGAAAATCTTTAACTTTTTCTGTAATTTTAGTTCATATAATAACAGTTTCCAGCATAGGCTGTATGCAGTGAGGGGTTCCCAAACACATTGTCCATTAGACGAGGAACCTCGGATAACAGCCTGCCTTCACTGTCTTGGTGAGCTGCCTTAGGGTATGTGGTTGTGGGCTGTGGAAGTTTCACGCTGAGGACCTTTATCTAACACGCAGATATAAATAACAGGTTCAGAATTGCCAAAAGACACAGGTTTAGAATAACTTTTATAAGAAAAGCAAGTCAGAATATGTAAGAAATGAAGTCAAAATAGCTATGGCCCACTGGCATTGCCCCCAGTGCCTTAACAATGTGGGTTTGTTTGTTTGTTTGTTTGTTTGTTTGTTTTAGATTTTTGAGACAAGGTTTCTTTGTGTAGCCCTGGCTGTCCTGGAACTTGCTTTGTAGACCAGGGTGGCCTCAAACTCACAAAGATCACTAGCCTCTGCCTCCACAAGTGCCCTGCTCAGTGTTCAGTTTTTTATATTGCAGTATTTACGTACTTTAAGGAGGTCAAATTTTATATCAAAAAGGAAGGAAATAATGACCTACTTTCTGCTATTTGAATATAGCATACATATTCCATACTTGGATTCTGATAGTAATTTAATGAAAATATAATACAACCTTACCAGAGATTTTTTTTTAAGATTCATTTTTTTTATGCATATGAGTGCTCTATCTGCGTGCCAGAAGATGGCATCAGATCCCAGTATAGATGGTTGTGAGCCACCATGTGGTTGCTGGGAATTTAACTCAGGGCCTCTGGAAGAGCAGATAGAGCTCTTAACCTCCCAGCCATCTCTCCTTCCCCAGAGAATCTTTTCTTTTTTTTTAACATCCAGAATGACTGCAGTTTCTCTTCCCTCCCTTCCTTCTTGTCCCCCTTCCTAACCTCCCCTCCCCTTTGTTCCCATCCACTCCTCCTTTGTTTCTCTTCAGACACAACAGGCCTCCCACGGTTATCAAACAAACATGGCATATCAAGTTGCAGTAAGACTAGGGACCTCTTCTGTTAAAGCTGGACAAGACAACCCAGTAGGAAGAAAAGGGTCCCAAGAGCAGGCAACAGAGTTAGACAGGCCCTACTCTCACTGTTAGAAGTCCCACCAGAAGACCTTGTTACACAACCATAACATACGTACAAAGGTCTCAGGTCAGACGTATACAGGCTCCCTGTTGGCGGTTCAGTCTCTGTGAACCCCCATGAGTCCAGGTCAGTTGATTCTGTGGATTTTCTTCTGGTGTCCTTGACCCTCTGGCTCCTACAATCCTTCCTCCCATTCTTCTGCAGGTCCCACTAATGTTTGCTATCCTACCAGAGAATCTTAAAAAGATAAAACATCAAAATCTGAGTGTATAAAAATCCCTCTAAACAAGCTCTCAAAACATCTTACAGTGATAACACAGTTTTCAGGTGCTTTCTTTCGCATCAGTCCAGGAGAATTTAAACCTAAGTTATTGGCCTTCTTCCAGGTGTGAACATCTGTGAAAGTGAGAGCATATAAGCATCCTCATCTGTGGACTGGTTCTGACTCCTTTCAATCCCACCTGACATCAACTCCAGAACACCCACATCCAAAATTGACACAGTATGTTCGTATCATCTCTATATACACTCCCCTGCACACCTGAAGCAATCTCCAGATCAGGAATAGGTATTAGGTAGGAATACTAATACAATGCAAATATGCCAACATAGCTGTTATATTGGCTAAGGGCAATGATAAAGGTTTGTGTAATTGTGTTAATGTTTCCAAATGCTTCCATTTACAGTTGGTTGGGTCGGAGGATACCTTTGAAACTTACATATAGAGGACTGGTTGTACACGTTATGTATTAGCATACGAATGTATGGGAACACAAGACTGTACATATATGCAGACATATCTATGCAAGATATTTCTACAAGTAAGGGTTCTATAAGTCCTGGAAATGTGTTTCTCCTTAATTTTTACAAACATTGGTAGAGGAATGGTCAGGTTGCAGATGGTTTATATTGGAAGCTATGAAAGCAGATAAGCATTAGCAGATAAAAATATCTTTAAAATTTATTCTTGTCACAAAGAGTGAATTGTATATTAAACACGGCCAATGATAAGACTTACCTAATAATCACTGTATACAAATCTAAAATGAAATAAAAATTTACTTAATATTATAATTATAATGTTATAATATTATAACTTTTGAAAGGCATCATTAAAGTTTGATTTGCCATGAAATATGTGGAACTTCTGTTTTAGTCACAAACATGGAAAGATTAACAGATTAACTATGGTGTTCACTAAACCATCTCTGTGTGTTTCAAATATTTTTTTCTTGTAGTATTGGGAGTTCAAAGCAAACAATTACAGGTGATAAAAGATGTTTAGTCACCCATCCTGTTTTCTCTCTTCTACGTATCTAGTGTCTATCCTGTTTGCCATTCCGGATGAGATTTTAGCATCCTCCCTAAGGTCCTCCTTGTTGTTTAGCTTCTTTACGTCTGTAGATTTCAGTATGGCTATCCTATATTATACAGCTAATATCTGCTTATAAGCATGCCTTTCTGCTTCTGGGTTACCACACTCAGTATGATCTTTTTTAGTTCCATCCATTTGCATGCACATTTCATGATTTCCTTGTTTTTAATTGCTGAGTAGTATTCCAATGTATAAATGTGCCACAATTTCTATACCCATTCCTCTGTTGAGGGACATCTAGGCTGTTTCCAGATTCTGGCTATTACAAATAAAGCTGCTATGAACATAGTTGAGCAAATGTCCTTATTGAATGATGGGACATCTTTTGGGTATATGCCCAGGAGTGGTATAGCTGGATCTTGAGGTAGCGCTTTTCCCAATTTTCTGAGAAGGTGCCAGATTGATTTCCAAAGTGGTTATACAAGTTTGCATTCCCATCAGCAATGGAGGAGGGTTCCCCTTTCTCCACACTCTTTCCAACATGTGTTGTCACTTGAATTCTTGATCTTAGCCATTCTGATGGGTCTAAGATGGAATCTCAAGAGTTGTTTTGATTTGCATTTCTGTGATGACTAAGGATGTTGAGCATTTCTGTTTTTCCACCATTCGATATTCCTCTGTTGAGAATTCTCTGCTAGCTCTGAGTTATTTGGTTTGTTGATGTTGAATTTCTTGAGTTCTACATATATTCTGGATATTACCCCTCTATTGGATGTAAGGTTGTGGTCTTGCCAGGCAGTCCTGATGAGACTTGATAAGCTATGGGCAGATGGCAGAGGAGGAGAACTCCCCTTTTCAGCGGACTAGGGAAGGGTTAGGGAAAAAAGGGAAGGAAGGTGGGACTGGGAGTAGTTGAGGGAGGGGCTTTAATTGGGATATACAATCAATAAATCGTAAAATAAATCAAAACTTTGTGACCTGACAGATATATGCTCATTGTTTTATATTTTTACTGTTGAAATTAAAATATGATTACATAAAAAAGATGTTTAGTCAACTCCCACAGCCCTTTACGAAAATACATTTAGTCCCTACATCAGTACCAACTTTCCAGAGTTGAAAGTTGTGAATCACTGTGATTCACAACACGGTCACAAATGAGCCATAGGTTGCTCAGTCTTAAGTCTCTTCAGATTTCTACAGTAAATGATTAATCTTCTTACAAATACCACATTGTGAGAAAGTGACTAAGCACAGTATTGAAGAGCACAGAGCAAGACGATGTGGCAAGTAATTAGAAAAAAGCAGTGAGAATAAAATGTCAAGTTGGCTCCTAAGAACTTGTTGAATATTATAGGCTACTGTTTAGATTGAGCTCCTCCTGCAGTAAGCCCCAACAGACCACGCCAAAATGATTCATTTATGCTAAATGTCACATAAACAGACACTTTTAAAAAGGCAAATCTATCCTCAAACAGATGAGTTTGCACTGAAAGCTGAAAGTTCCATCCAGTTTACCACGAGTGAACATGGTTAGCAAATAGCCTGTTTTGGCCCTTATACATTAAAATAAATAAATAAAAAGCAACATGTAAACCAATTAGTTTTCCCCCTACTGTTCTTCATGGTAAACATGGAGGAAGAATGGTTCTGGATTCTGTCCCATTACTTTAGAAGTGAGAAGTTACATGTAGTGGGAGAAATGCGGTCACACTGGACTCCATCACAGGTACACACAAATGTTACTAGAACAGAGCGCTTGGCTCTTATTACAGGCTGGCAAAGGCACCATGAATGAAGGCAGTCACAGTATAGAATGTATTTCAGATTGTTTTATCCCAACTGTTAGCAGCTTATCTAGGCCCTCTTGACAATGATAGAAAACTGGGACCTTAAATATCCTCCAAAGTAGCTTCCTGATTATACATCTTGTTTTTTCCTAATCTACTTCTTCCCCAAATATTCGTATGAACTACTTGGAGACCTAGTTTAAAATGCAGGTTGTGGGGCTGAGTCTGAAGTGCATCATTTATCAGTTTCTAGGAACCGATACAACTAGACATTAATAATAAAGATCATATTCATTCTGCAAGCCACCACGACGATGCGCTCGCTAAAAGACACTTTTGCCACATAACTGCCTCAGGAACAAATAGTAATTCACTAATCATCTTTAAATTACAGCATATCACCGGTCCAAAATTTCACGTAGAACAAGCTTGCCTTTCTATTATACTCAGTCCAAGCCAAATCTGCTTTTGTTGTGTCTGAGATGAAATGCACATACTGTGAGATACACATTTTAAAAGTGAAATCCAACGAGTTTTCATAAATGTACCCAAGTAACCTCTTCCCGACAACTATCTAAAACATTACATTTCAGTAACCCTGAGCCTTAATCCAACCCTATA
This sequence comes from Meriones unguiculatus, assembly GCF_030254825.1. NCBI lineage: Eukaryota > Metazoa > Chordata > Mammalia > Rodentia > Muridae > Meriones > Meriones unguiculatus. The sequence continues at coordinate 98,123,287 of NC_083357.1, read as the reverse complement.
AATGCTCTTCCACCTTTTCAGAACCTTATAATTGTCTTTCAAAACTTCCTTCCTCAGAGCACACCTCCCCCCACACACCCACATGCCTCCCTTAACTGCCACTGTGGACTTACAAGTGCGTTCTGAAGCTCCTCTGTCTCAAATAGCCATCCATAGGTGTCAGAATGATCTCTCAAAGTTATAGATCCTCACTCTTCTGCTTAACCTGTGCCTCTTAACATCACACAGGCAATAAATCCCAATGGCCTTCCTTCTCTGACTCCACTTCCTGCACTTTCCTCATGTCCTATGTGCAGGTCATATGACCCTCTTTCAGAACCTAGCATAAGAGATGCTGCATTCATTATTTTCTGTTCCTGCTAATCTACACTTTATCATTTTCTGTCACTCAGGACTCAGCTTTGATCAACTTCTCACTGAAGCCTTCTTTGTCTAAGTTACTCAGTTACTCTCCAAGCTCTATCACTGCTCTGTGTGTTCTTTATGTGTTTGTTTCATATCTCTGATCACAAAAACATGAACCCCAGGCTGGAGAGATGTCTCAGCGGTTAATGGCTGCTCCTTCAGAGGTCCTGAGTTCAATTCCCAGCAACCACAGGGTGGCTCACAACCATCTATAATGAAATCTGGCTCCCTCTTCTAGTATATATGAAAAAAAAACAACAACAAAAAAAAAAACATGAACCCCATGACCCTAGCATTTGTCAACAGGATTCACAGCTACTAATACTCCTGTGTCTAGACTAGTTACCATCTTGTTGCAAGTAAATGTTCAACAACCGTTTTCTAGCTAAATTAGGAAACATAAAACATAATGCACATTCACCCTGGGGATGAACAGTATGCCTGCTGTCCTAATACATGATCTTCTTGAAACATCCAAGGAGTCAGAGGCCTTCGTAAGTCCTATCACAAGATGATTCCGCTTCAGGAAAAAGAAAGAGAACTGAGTTTTAAGCTGTAGCAAAAACAACACAAAACACAGGTAAAGTCAAAGTTTATTCACATAAAGTTTAATCAGTCACGTTAATGAAAATATTAAAAATTGAGTTAGTTATGGCATCAGAAATTTAACTTTTGTGGCAAATAATACAGTATTTGGTGTTGCTGTCGAAATGCTACGCTGCTGACAGAGCGATTGCATTAAACCTTAACTCATCAGGGTCACGTTCCATGAACTTCTTGCAGACTTCTATGGCATCCTATGGGAGGGAAAGGAGAACTTTTCAGTTTATAAATTCTGGACTTTTCTAATTCACATTAATTTTATACTGAAGACTTCTTTTTCTGATATGAAACAAAAACTAAAATGTCAAAGAATAAACAGGTGGCAAACTAATATGCTTATTAGCATGAAATATAGTAGACACTGTCATCACATTCCCCTAACTGCTTCCAGGACAGGGGATCAAATTCAAGGTCTTGGCAAGCATACTCAAGTCCTGCCCCTCCCCCCTTTTCAGAATCTCACTAAGTTGCTCTGGCTAATCTTAAACTCACTCTTGTAGCCAGAAAAGTAATTTCAATTCCTCTTTTCTAATTGTTCCAAGTAGTTGTGATTATTAATCTGCTATGAAACACAGCTGATGAATACTCTTCCCGAAGGTGGTTTTCAAGACCTTTTAACCCAAAAGGTGTAGTGACAGCCTCTGGGGGAAGAACTCTGAAAGTTCAAGACCAGCCTGGTCCACACAGACAGCTCCAGGTCAGCCACTGCTGCATAGCAGACCAGCTCAAAAGGAAACTAAATCTAAAAAATGTTTAACAGGAAATCACATAATTCCTTGACAGTAAGCTACACAATTTATTCCCACTAAAAGATCTCTAAAACTAGGTTCACGTCACCACTGATGGTATATTGGAATCAATGAAATACGACCCATAATGAGCAAGTCTTTTGCCTTTAAAATTTAGCCTTCTTCACACAGAGCTCTGGAGGAAAGCCTCTTCCTTGCAGAGTTTTAACACTAATTCAACATTTTGTCTGGGGATTTTCTAAAAAGATCAAGTGCCAAGAAATATCCACAGAGGGTTTAAAGATGACAAGGTCAGTAAAGGTTAAAATGGGCCAGTTATTTTTGTTACCTCTAACAACGTCTCATCACTAGTTTTCCCATGGTTAATTGGAAATGGTTTCCGTCCATCTGTGAAAAGTAGACAAATAGGTAAATCCTTTCTTGTTCTTACAAGAGAATGTATCTTACCTTGCACTTCTTCTCTTATAGTGAATCAAGGGAAGTTACATAGTTTAAGAAATATATCTTAAAACAAGAATTTTTAAATATGTAATTTTCAACTATGGCTTTAGTTTCCCCTGAATATACAGAATTAGTATATTTATACCATTTACATTTAAAATAATTATGCATTTGGATTAACACCAATCCCAAGCAGAGGCCTCAGTTTTTGGGATTCTTCATTTAAATAAGCACTTTAGACAGCGACACTTTCTTTCCTTAATGTATCAGTGATGCTCTTCTTGGTCACTGCTTGATGGGTCTCTGGTATTCACAGGACACATTTTGTCTAGGGTACGTCTACTTCAAGTACGTGTTCTGCTTTATGTGCAGGTCCCTATAAAAGAGAATGCCCAATTGGCTCATAATAAATCTTTTTCTTTCTTTCTTTTTTTTTTGTTTTAGTTTTGTTTTTTGACACAGGGTTTCTCTGCATAGCCCTGGCCATCCTGGAACTCATTCTGTAGACCAGGTTGGCCATGAACTCAAGAGATTCAACCGCCTCTGCCTCCTTAGTGCTGAGATTAAAGGCATGCAACACTACCAACCTGCGATCATTTTTACTCTTGGAGATACTTTTTTCATTTTTAAAGCTAAATCAGAAGATCTTATACAAAAATGACACGATTTTATCAGTGAAAAGCCATACTGTTGTGGCTTAACTGTGCACTATAACGGAAGTACAATTCAAATGACATAGAACTCTAAAATATTTATACAAATATTTATTCATAATCATCTTCAATAAGCTAGTATTATGAAAAATTCCACAATGATAAAAGCCAAGGCTAATGAAGGTGAACTGATCCGTATCCAAATCTATCACCTCTTACATAGCGAGAGCTTGTTTAAAAAACAAACAGAAAAGAAATACAATAATAAAATGCCCTTTTATGAGAGATGCTCAATCCTCTGTGGCCTCTCTGCCCTACTGCTGTAAGAACAAATAATATTCATTATGGTCTCCCCACCCCCACAGTTATGTTGTTCTATGTTTTAATTTTTATGTGAAGGCAAAACAATGTAAGTTTCTCCTTCTTAACTGAGTAATAAAATTAATGCATATTATTTCCCTGGATCGTACAATTTATATTCTGACATCTTATTAGACTCTCTAAAGCAGTAAACTCTCCTGAATAATTTCCTTCATGTGGAGCAGTTTAAAATAATGTAGAATTTCAATCAACCTTATTAAGAGTAAATATTAGACACTGGTCTTGAGATGTCAAAGAAATAAACAAAATGAAATTATATACACTCCACTCTAACAGCTGTCTAGAGTGAAGACAGCTCAGCGGCTAGAGAGTCAGTCTTCTGCTGGACTTTGTTACCCATGTTGTGAGGTGCTAGGGCCTGGACCAAGCACACACACCGGCTAGAAAACACCTCTCCCGCCAAGCTCTACCCCATTCTCTTTACATTTAACTCGAGGCGGAGACGTGCTACACTGATCAGACTGGCCCTGGGTTCACTGTGGAGCCCAGGTGAAGACTCAAAGACTTCATCCTCCTACCTCAGCCTCCATAGCAGCTAGGATCACCTGCACCACACAGGGTCTTGGCTCTGTTTTTATGAATCTGTTAAGAATGGTAACCACCAGCTAGACACAATGAGACACACCTTTAATCTCAACATTGGGAAGGTAGAGACAGTCTCATCTCTGTGGGTTTGAGGAAGCCAGGGCTATATAGTTAGGCCCTATTTAGAGGGGGAGGGGTAAAAATCATATATTTATATAGTCTCAAAGGATCTCCTGAAATAATACCTATTTATTGCTTATTAACAAACACAGAATAATTATTAACTAGCATTATAGTAGAAAATCCAGACAGATACTAATTAAACCAAGTGACAAAAGTTAACATCACCAAAAATGATAGGAATCGGCAAGCAGCCTTCTGACACAATACACTAGGAAAGCATGTAGCATCAATGCTGTAATGTTCTCGCCCCAAATGCATAAACCAAGATGAAATAGCAAACAACTCAGATGGAGGAAAACCTCAAAAAAGTAATGGTCCTATCCTCTTAGAAATAAATGTCAAGGACACGATGACAGTAAAGGGTTGAAGAACTTAGGGATTCAGGGAGACACAGAGAGAACAGGGTCAACTAAATCCAGCACCTGATCCTGGGTTGACTTCAGACCCTCTAAATGACATCACTGTTATAACAGGCATAATCTGAACCAGATCCTTTGGTAATATTGCATCAATGCTGCTTCCATATGGCACTTATACAGAAAAGCACCTGCCTCTGTTTCAAAATTACATATAGAGCTATTAAACGATATGGCAGTAGCTTATTTTCAAATGTTTCAGAAATACTAACAGGGTCTCACAAACCTAGAAGAAAGTAAATGGAAGCTCTCTATTCTATTCTAGTTTCTGTAAGTATCCAAATTATTCCAAACTACCAGTTTCTCAAGTTTACTTTTAACAGGCAATAATTCATTAGTTACCTTTTTAAAAGTCAGCTTATTCTGTCTACTTGGAATTCACCACTGAACCTATCTGGAAGGAATGACTCATTTAAATGTGCAGTTCTTCCTTCTACATATAGTAGGAACTTGCTGAAGCCCCAAAGAAAAGATCATTTAAAGCCAGAAATAACTTGGTCCTTTTCAACAGTTAACCTCACAACTTAGTAAGGCGTAAATAATTAACCATGCCACCATTCTCGGTTAAGAAACTGTCCTACAGGAACTACTTGCATCATGCCTACAATCGGATGGCCTTAAAGATAAGATTACACAGGATGGAGGTAGAGCTCAGCGGCAGACTGCTTGCCTAGCATATATGAGGCCCTAGGTGCAATCCCAAGAATGGATAAATACAGTGACTTTTTTTTTTTTTACATTGCTCTTTTCTTAAAAAAAGAGTATTCTTATCATCTCTAGTTTTAATTCACATATTCAGTATGAATTACTCAGCTTGCTCAACATTCCTTTGAATTTATGGGGATCATTACTGTCATTCACACTGGGGTAACAGCCAGTTTATGCTGAAGGAATCAATAACTGTGCATATTTCTTTGCTTTGCAGCTATCCCAATTCTCCTGCAACACTTCCAAGACTGGCTTTCTTTACATCTCTGAATTTCTTCACACTCACTTTAAAAACTCTAATCTCAACAGGCTTCAAATTATATATATACACATAAGATTTCATACACAGGTCTGAATATACATATCCAGGTTGCCCACTCCTAGAGCTGGAGTCACAGGAGGCTATGCGCTGCCTGATGGAGCTGCTGAACTAAATTCCTCTGCAAGAATCCTGTACTCTTAACCTCTCAGCCAGCTCTCCAGCCTGAGCTTAGCTTTGAGGCATGTCTTTCTTCCCTTCCAACTGCCCTATTAGACTCAAGGCTCAGAGAACAATTTGACCAACCAATGTGAGGGATTGTTTTATTTTCTTTTAACTGCTACTTTGTTTTACATATGAGTGTTTTGCTTACAACTATGTCAGTGCACCAAATGCATGCCTGGTGCCTAGGGAAGCCGGAAGAGGGTGTCAAATGCCCTGGAATGGGAGTTACAGATCAGTCTGAGCCACCATGTGCGTGATGGAAATTGGACTCGGGACTCTCTGGAAGACAGCCAGTCCTCTTAACTGCTAAACCTTCTCTCTAGGACACCCTACTCCTATTGAATTTCTAAGACAAATCCTTCTGTCTCACCGTTGTTTCCCAAACATCTCTTATATGTCACTGTCTTCTCTGTAAATTCTCTCCTTTTTCAATACCAACATCACTTTAATAATCTCTGATTATATACTATATATATATATATATATATATATATATATATATATATATAGTATTTCTCTGGTTTTTTTTTCCCAAATCTCCTTCTTTTTATTTCACTTTGTTTTTTTGTTTGTTTGTTTCACTTTGTTTTTCTTCCTTGCATGTAAGGGAAGGAACCCAGAGCCTAGCATATGCTAGGGAAGAAGTTGACTTTCCTGAAGTCAACAGAATGTGTATGGCAAATCCCAGAATTCTCCTTATTTCCCCTTCCATCAGTTTATTAAAGCTTCAGAGTAAAAATTCTGTTTTCAGAAGTAAACCAGACTCACAGGGTCTATAGTGACTATTGCGTGTCATCTCCATGCAGACTTTGCAACCTAATCAGTCAATAATGCACACTTTCTAACGTGTTCTGCAAATCAGTTTACACGGATAACAATGACTTCTTTCTGGTTTAGTTTAATTCTGACACAAATCACTACACTACTGCAGAATGTACCCTTTTCTTTTTAATAAAGTGTATGATTTTATTGCAATGTTTCCTATACAACATTTATCTAAGTTCCATAGATTATATTTACAGTCACAACCTGAGCTATTTTAGAACATAGTTGTTTTTAAATAAGCTAAGAAAAACAAAAGTGACAGCTAATGGATACAGAGCAAACAGAGAAGCAGGAGAAGACTACAGATGCAGGATTGCTAGAAGACTTTTGTTTCTTTTATTTAGACTTTCTTTTCTTTTCAATGCTGGGAACCTTTGTTTGTTTTCAATACTGGGGACATTTTTTTTTCTACCTAAATAAGCAAGTTAAAATTATATGCATCTTCTTCAGTAACAGCTCAATTATTTGTAAGAAAGCTCAGGTATTCAGTATTTAATCATTGTGCCATTACCAGACTAACATAGGCCCCTGAGAAGTTTTAAGAAATCAGACAACATACAGTGTAGTACAAAAGGCTGAAAAGGAGTGTACTCCTTATTGAATATACATAGTTCAAATGTAAACAAAGTTCATTCAGATATGACAACTAATTCAACAGCTTATCAAAGATTGCCAAAGCTCTTCATAGCTGTTTCCTGTAATGGTTTTTATTTTCTTCTTTGCCAAAATGCAAAGAAGGTATATAAAATTCCTGAATTATAAGATGCTAAAACATCAAAAAACACTTTTTTTCTTTAAAAAAAAAAACTAAAAAAGAAAAACCATTATTCTGCCAACCCAATTTTTGAGCTTTCAGTTTCAGGAAACAAAATGAGAACAGTCCCGTCGAGAAAAGCCTGGTCATTACTCTCCCCAGGATGAATTAAAATAGTTCTTACCTAATTCATAGAGATGCCCATCTACATGAACTAATGCAATAAAATGAAGATCTACTTTCTCATCTATACTTGGTGCCTGGAATAGGAGGGAAAAATATATTATCTACATTAGTAGTTAAACAAATCAATCAAGTACAAATAAATATACATAAGTAACAACAAATGACAGAAGACAACGTGTATCCAATGAAATTCAAGGCCAATTACTGATATGAGCACAGAGCGGCCATCTGTGTGTCTGTGACACCATGCTCACCACCAACAAGGAAGTCACATCTTTTAGTTTCGTCAGTTCTGGAAACTGAACACCTTGTTTAACTTGGAAATCTCAGTGACCAGCTTAAGATACTGTACATGTACACAGCAAACACACAATGTTCATTGCTCAACAAATTGCATGACTGAGCTCAGATGTGCAGTTTTTAAACTTCAAAATATGAATGTTAAAACATTTTTCATAATTATTAATGTTGGCACTCTTTTGAAGTTAAATTCTAGAACACTAGAGAGTAAGCTGTCTGTTGCTTGATCTTAAAGAGCTCATGTTTTGAACAATGCAGTGTAAACAATCATTCTAGATTCGAACAGCTTATACATGAATAGCTAGTCTGGTGACTATAACTGTAGAAAAAAAATTAAGACACAATAAACTGTAACCTCTATTTCTTTCTTCTTTTAACTCTCAATGACCAACTTGCTATTTAAACTATATTTATATTTCCTTAATCAAATTCAATTCACACAAGCAATATTCACATTTCTTAAAGATTTCAATAACTTAGGTAAAGTAAATATACAAACTGGTATTTCATGATATATATTAAATATGTTAGCTATTTACCAAATCTAAACACATTGAAATCACAACTAAACACATATGGAACTTCAATTGTTTGAAGCAAAAATTTACAAGTAGCTTAAATCAAATTATGTCTCGTAATATCTAATATGTTTTTATGTAACACAGTATCTTAACTCAAAAGTTGTTATTTTCACCATCAAATAATTATATATTTCTCAATAATTTAATGTAAATTTTTTGATGCAGAAATTAAAGTTACAGAATAACCACTAGTTTTTATTCACTACTTTTTTAAGTTGTAAGGCATATAGAATGTTTCCAAGTATTTACTGACATAATGACTCATTTAATCTTATTCTTCTAATATTATTTCCTTTGAGTTATGAATGAAAGAAAGTTTTCATAATCTGATATAACAAACTAACTCCCAACAATTTCAGTCCAGAACTAAAGAATTCCACAGTTGGCAGGAATCAAAGTTATATAGCTTTATCATTGCATTACTGTTCTCATCTTTAACTGCAGACCCCTCTAGTGATAGAATCTGTCATTAAGTTTTGAGACTATCTAGGCCACTAATTTGACAGTTTTGTAGAGTTATGTCTCATATAGAGGCTCAAATATGTCTCATGTTTGGAGAAAAACCTAATCCTTCTTGAATCTAATAAATCTTCAAATAATTAAAGTTGGTGATAGGGCCAGAGAGATGGCTCAGAGGTTAAGAATACTGGCTGTTCTTCCAAAGGTCCTGAGTTCAATTCCCAGCAATCACATGGTGGCTTGTAACCATCTACAGTGAGACTTAGTCCCTCTTCCGGCGTGTAGGCAGAACATTGCATAAATAATAAATAAATAAATAAATCTTTTTTTAAGTTAAATAAATAAATAAACTTGGTGATAACAAATTTCTTTACTTCCCTACCAAAAAGATTTTCATGATTACTCAATCTTGTACCATTTTATCAGTGAACAAAAGAGAATCTAGTTTTTCAAGGCAAATCATTATAAATTCATTAAAACAAAGAAACAAATTACTACAAAGAATTTCTTAGCTAGGAATCTTATTTTACTGACAATAAGATAATGTTTAAGGAATATCAAGTATCTGAAGGCTCTGAGTTACAGTTTTCCTAAATTAATTACTTGAACAACTTCCCTTAAGAACTAAACATCATATAGCTTCCATTTTTCATATTGGCCAGCAAGGTGCAATGTCACTAAAAGTTAAGAAAATTTAACTGGAGTTGGAAAGGTGAATGTGTACCCAGTCCCTTAGAGCTCTGGGTTTCTTATTGTTTTGAGGCTTAAATGAGTATTAAGCTAATAGCTGTGTTCCACTACATCTGGTGTTCTGAGTTTTTGTTTATTTGTTTTGTTTATTTATTTTTAATGTTTTCTTTCAGGTGTATGGGTGTTTTTCCTTCATGCACGTCTGTGCACCATGGGCATGGAATATCTTGGAGGTACAGAAGGTTATGAACCACCATGGGTGCTGGAAATTGAACCCGGGTCCTTTGAAAGAGCAATCTGTGTTCTTCACCACTGAGCTGTTTCTCCAGCCTCACCCCCCTGAGGTTCAAATGAGATTGTGAAAATGTCTGTGAACTGTTAAGCACTAAATGAACCTTATATACTGTCATAATACTAATGCATCATCAAAAATATAAGTAACTATCAAATCTAATGTATCAAGATTATGTGCCAATGTTCCTTTTAATTGAAAATGGAAATTAAATTAAAAATCTCAAGCCAGGTGTGCTGGCACATGCCTATACATCTCAGCACATGATAGGATGAGGCTGAACAATCAAGAGCCTGATGTCAGAGCTACACAGCAAGATCCTTTCTTAAAACCAAAAGCAAAACCCTTCTAAAGCAGTACGAAATCCTTCCAACTCTTCAAAAAAGGTAAATGTTTCAACTTTCTTCAAGACCTCATTATTTCTGATGAGCTTTATCCTTTGACCAACGTCATTAGTCTGAGAGTCTAAATCTGCAATCATTGAATTGCTCAACAGATTCCAGGAAACCTAAGGACAAGCAAGCAGCGAGTTCCAGCATGTTTGCCTGGCCAAAACAGTTAACAAACCACTATAGCAAATATGAAGCTATACATTGGTAGGTTTTCCGTACATTTTTCTATCTTTTAAATTCCCAATTTAGAAGCCTTCCCCTTAATGCCAGTGAATTAAAAAGTGGTGTAAACCAATTATTTTTATTATTATCAATAAGTGCATTAATTAACTACTAAATATAAGTTTCACGTTAGAAAAAGGTTTATGGAGCATTTAATTTATACTAGGCACTGATGGAATGCTATATTTGTATTGACCAATTAATCACACAAATCCAGGCAAGTAGGTTTACATGCTCATATGCATCTTACACTCAAGAACACAGAGGTAGAAAGACCTAAGTAATTAATACATTTGAATGGCTAATAAGCGATGGCCCCTGGACATGCAATGCAGCTCCAGTCCACGCTCTTAAGCACAATGCTATTTTACAAAGCAATAAGGCAATGGAATTAATATGCAGCAACACAAACAACAATACATGGAAACATAAAACCGGAAATGTCAAAGTTTATGACATGCTCATTCATATTTAGAATTTTTAAATCCATAAATTATTCATCTTAGAATTAAATGAATTGTCCTCTGGTCAGCATGTGCAAAATTAAATTGCACTTTGTTCATCTAATTCACCATGTATCTCTCAGTGGGCCAAACAGTACATAGCACAGCAAAGAAGCATAAATATCAAATGGATGAATGAATAAAAATGGCAAATGAATTCTGTAATCTGGTGAGGAGAGAAAGAGGGAGAAGAGAAGGGAAAGGAAAGAGTGGGAGGGAAAGAGAGGGAGAGAGCAATGACAAGCAGTCTGTTGATATTCAGCACAAACAGAAGCTATGTGATGACCATACTTATATTTAGTGGAATCAAATGCTTAAAGAAATTTGTTGACTTGATAGTTTGAAGGCAGCTTTAAAAGGTAAATGAGGGGGAAGGAAGGGTGCTTGACATTTAACTGCTTTTAAATGTTAAAATGTGTGCATAATTAGACTTCCTTTTGCTCCAAATGCCAAACTGATTTATAGAAATAACAAGTTTCTAAGAATGTATATCACAAACCAAAGCTTTCAGATACTTCATGTTTAGAAGGCCTCTGTCAAACCACAGCCACTGCCTTCAGTAGTTTCAAAGAATGGTTGCTTAATTCTGCAGTTTATTTTAATGTATGAGAACTAATGGAATTCTATCAATTTGGATATTTAAGGTAGTATGTACATGCATATTATAATAGTTGGCTGCTAATTTTAGTTTACAAGAGAAATAATAAAATTCACAGGACACCTAGGTTAGCATGCAAGAAGCAAGTCTCCATCTCCTAATCAGAAAAGATCTTTAGAAACTGAACTGGCAGGAAAGATCAGATCAAGATTAAACCAGTACCTGAGCCACATGAAGGAATAAAATAGCTTAGATGCAACACACTACACCATGAAGAATTTAGATTGAGGATAGAGTAAGTAAAGCGATCCAGAGCATGGCAAGAGACTAGTCATGCTCAGAAATATGAAAAATAACGATAAAGAAATAGAGGGTAAAGAACTTAGAGGGTACATAGTATTTGCTGATCTAAGTTATCTAAGCGAAGTCAGAAAGTTGGAGGGTAAGGAAACACACTTACTTTAACAATTCACAACAACTTAGTATTACCACAAAGGCCACTCAGTACTCAACAGCAGGCAGCTACCCTCACATTCACAGGATATGGAGTGGAAAGATGGATGTTCACCAAGCACAGGCAAAAGTCAAGCTAGACTGCAGAGCATGGAGGTATGCTTGCAATCTTACTGGGCTAGAAAAAGCTAATGGCTGAGTGAACCAAGAGAAAAGCACTTTAAAGACTTGGAGACGTTTAAAGAAAAGCAAACACACAAACAAAAAGACTGCCCTTGTCACTGGGAGAAGAGATGGAAGATTGACTACACTTACAACAGAATGGAGACCCAAAGATGGCAGGCGTAAGAAGGGTCGCCAGCGACGAAGACGGAGAGATGGACTGGTAGCCTTTGCAGGGCCTACATGGTTACGTTTGACCCAGGGCAGGGATGCATGGTGACACAATGATGAGGCCTTCGTTCTGCAGTGGCTAGAATGAGGCTGTGATGAGGATGGCGAGGAGGACTACATAATTAAAAGAGAGAATATTTTACTTAGACCACGTTACTGGGTGATCATTTATCCTTAAAAGCAACGTATGGTCATACTTGTATTCATATGGTCTAGTACTTTCAATAGTTGTATTCTAGTAAAAGATCATATATGAATGTTGGTTAAGGTAAAGTGGGAATTTATAACCAAGTACAAGGTTATATTTCGTAAGGTCTTAAGTGCACATGTGAAATTTTACATATCCTCATTTCCACTGCACAGACTCATGAAACTAAAGATTTAAAAGCCACTAAAATACTATCACTACATATATACATATATCTGGCTTTAAAACTGTAACACACAAAAACCATGCAACACAGACAAGACACATTAAGAACAAAAGTAGAAAGAAAACCGTTCTCATCATAGGCATTGGTAAAAACAATTATTTAGAGTATAACCTCTAATAAGAGGGGAGTAAATGCTTAAAATCATAAACAAGGTGATGAGCTGAATCAACTGTCCTTGCTATTAGCTGACAAGTTACAAGGAAGGCTTCAGACCCTATTGTCCTTTTTGAGTAAACAGCAGCATTACATAAAATGTGTACCACTTATCTTACGTCAGGTACTCTTTGAAGTGCTTTGTATCTATCAGCTCATTTAATCTCCCAGTAGCCAATGGTATAATCACATTTTACAGATCAAAGGAAGCAGAGTACACAGGGTGAAGTGACAGAACCAAGGTCATGCTGGCAGCACACTGGATGACTAGAGCTACACCCAAGAGATGAGATTCTAGTGTTCAATGGTCTTAGTCACCAACATAGAGCCTATGTGGCCAAGAGAAAGTTTTTGGTACCAGCCTTTATTATATTAGGTTAGAATGTAAAATGGGGAATAACTTTCCAAGTGCTGCTGTCCCACAAAATATAAAGGATGTAAAACTAACTGGTCAGTGGTAATCCAGATCATCTTATAACCATCACCTTCAACAGATACCACCAGTATATGAAATTTATTTCTAGCCCAACAATGCCATCATCCCTCTAAGTACAGTAAGAAGAAATGAAAGTAGAATCACCAGTTCTTTGGTGATAATTCTTTTTACCAGCCATACACTAGGGAAGTAACTTTAGCTTGAAATGATCTCCAAAACTCTTAAAAGCCTATGGTCCTTGTTGGTACTCTTGCTTTACATAAGTTATACACTAGCCTAAAACAATACTGTCATCTCCCTCTATTAATCACCCATCAGAAATATATAAAGAAATCCTAAGCTTGTCTCTATAGGCAAGAAAGGTGAATATAATAGTGCTTGCTCTCACAGCCTGGTACAGTCGATCTGAGCTCGTTCAAATGAGAGGCAAGGGGAAGAAGGAAAAATGGCAAATTACGGAAAGGGGGAGATCAGAGTCAAGAGTGGGATGAAAGTAAAGACTAAAGAGCTGTGGAGAGAAACTATTTTCTAAGAATCTGGGGAAGGACACAGTACCATACCAGAGTTACACACTGAAATAATGATGGCAGGCTGGGAGAGATGACGTGAAAAGGGGTATTCTGGACCAAAAATTCAGAGGAAAAAAAAAAAAAACACACTGGAAAAAGTAGAACATGTTGAAGACTAGGTCTGGAATTTGATTTTTACCTTTCAATCTAATAATTGCTATTTTTCGATGGGTGCTGGCAAAAGACATGCGATTTCTATGTTAGATGTAAGTTGATTACTCATAGCACAAGGAAGATTGACAGTTATGTGCAATTACACAAGGACAAGAAGGAAGACCCAGAAAGATGCTGCGTATGTAATAAGCCGCACAGCTGGAGAGGAATGTCAAGCTGGAGGAAGCCACTGTTCTGCAGCAGGCAGTGGGCAAACCAGCACTCTGTCCTGGAGGCAGACGCTCTCATTCCTCTAAGTTGGTTACTGTAAGCACACCTTGAGGTATTAACAGCCTCATTCTTCTGTTTTGTTTTTTAACTTATGTTTTAGTAATTTCAAATTTATGAAGTTACAAAAACACAAATAGTACCAGAAATATCCAGCTATGTCTGTAATGCCCCCTATATATTACCATTTGTATTTAAACTGTCTTCCTTCATAACTTTTCTTTCTGAGACCATCTGAAGGTAAATAAAACCCATTTATTGCTATGGAATCCAACATTTTCACCCATACACACAAATATCTTTTTATATCCATGAAGGACTGGCTCCAGAAATTATAGTAGCAAAAAAAAAAAAATCTGTGGATACTCATATCTCTTATATAAAATCTTGTTATAGTATTTCCAAATAACCTGTATGCATCTTACCATATATGCAAAGTCACCTCAACCACTTCTTAAAACACTTCTTAGAATATATTCTATATATTAAGCCATGAAAAGTTATTGTACTGTATCATTAAGAGAATGACAAAATGTCTGTAGATACTTCGTACAGGCACACACCAATACACACACATTGAGTGCAGGTACCTTTGGGGACCAGAAGAGGGCATCAGATCCCTTGGAACTGGAGTTACCCTTGGTTGAGCGTTGCCTGAAATGGGTTCTGGAAACTACCTCTCTGGAATAGTATTGTCTCCTAAACCTTAGCCATCTCTTCAGTCCAGAGACACATATTTCTAAAGGATATTTTTAACCCACAGTTGATTGACTTTACAGATGCAGATATGATAGATACAGAAAGTCAACAAAGTATAGAATCAGGGAATACTCTCAGAGTAACAGCAGTACAATTGTCACCCAAGCTTTTATACTAGCACAATATTTTTGTCTAATGTCCAACCTATATGCTCATCTTGTTGGTTCTTCCAAGGTAGGAGGGTGGGTACAATGGCGCACACCTGTAATCCCAGTAAGGGAGGCTGACGCAGGAGGATGACGTGAGTTCAGAAGTTCTGGGCCTTTGGGGTCTAAGCTGATAGTGTGTCCACACTAAATCTGGCATCAATATGATGACTTCCCTAGACTGGGGCATTACCAGTGTCTCGAAGGAGGGTCAGAAATGGAACAGGTTAGGGATTAATGTAGAATTCATAATTAATTCATCATGGTTTTTAAAAGTCATTTAATCTCGAACATTTCCAGCAGTCTTTGTCTTTATGACATGTTAACATTTCCTAAAATTTTAAAAATTATTTTAAATTGTGTGTTTGTTTTGGTATATGCAAGTGAGTGCTTGAAGAAACTGGAGGTGTCAGATCCTCTGAACAATAAGCACTCTTAACCACCGAGCCACCTTTCCAGACCCACTTATTAAAACTTTATGTGTGTATCTGTATGCAAGTGTACAGGGCACGTGTGCAGTTTCCCACAGATGCCAGGAGACAGTACAAAATACCCTGAAGCAGAGCAACAGAACCAGAAATTTGAACACAGGGGTCTTCCCAGAGACTCATGCTCCAACCAAGTACCATGCATGAAGATAACCTAGAACCCCTGCACAGATGTAGCCCATGGCAGTTCAGTGTCCACGTGGGTTACATAGTAATGGGAAGAGGGACTGTCTCTGACATGAACTGATTGGCCTGCTCTTTGATCACCTTCCCCTGAGGGGGGAGCAGCCTTACTAGGCCACAGATGACAATGCAGCCACTCCTGATGAGATCTGACAGACTAAGGAAGGAAGGAAGGAGAGGAAGACCTCCCCTATCAGTGGACTTGGGGAAGGGCATGTGTGAAGAAGGGGGAGGGAAAGTGAGATCGGGAGGGGAGGAGGAAGGGGCTTATGGGGGGATACAAAGTGAATAAAGTGTAATTAATAAAAAACAATCTAAAATAAAAAAGATACATACAAGTTAAAAAAAAATACCCTGAAGCAGGAGGTAGAGGTAGGTGCTGAGAGCCAAACTTGGGTCCTTGAAAAACAGTAAGCACTCTCAACCACTGGGCCATCATCTCTCCAGCCCCCTTTACTGTATTTTAATTGTCATCTTTCTGTTACATTTTATTTAAAATGACTCTCAAGTAGACATCCTATAGTTGAGTCATATTTTTTAAATAAGTTGAGAATCTTTCTTCCAACTTATATACATTTAAATGACTTACATTTTATTAACTGCATCTCATTTTCCCCTAAGGTTAAATTATAATCTAATTGTTAATTTTGTTTTCTCCATTTATTCTTTTTTCCTTTACGTCTTTAAAAATTATTTTTGTGATTCTTTTCATCTTTACTATAGGTATGTTTATACCTGGTTTCTCTGAGAAGCCCTGACCATCCAGGAATTTGATCTGTAGACCAGGCTGGCCTCACACTCAAGAAATTAAAGGCGTGCAGCACCACTGCCTAGCTGCAGTGTTCTTCAACTAATAGCACACAACTTGATACATATTAGAACCTCACAGCAATATTATCAAAATATTTCCTCCCATTCTTTGTACTACAGTTACTGTTTATTTAAACAATTCAGGCTTCATCTTTGTTTTTGGAGATAAGGTCTCACTATGAAGGCAAAGTTGGCCTCAAAATTGAGACCCTCCTGTCTCAGGCTCCCTAGTACAGGGATTCTGGTGAGTGGCACAATGCTCAGCCACACAATTACCTTTTAGTGCCACTAAAGCTAAGAAAACACGGGCCTGGAAAGATGGCTCTGGAGTTAAGAGCAGCTAGGTGCTCTTGTTCAACTCTCAGCACCCACCTGAAATTCTAGCTCCAGTGGGACCTAATGCCTTGGTCTGTGTGGGCACCTGTATGCACACATTTAAAAATAAATTAAAAAAAAATAGGAGAGAGGAAAAAAAAAAAAAAAAGCCAGGCATGGTGGTACACCTATAACCCCAGCACTCTAGGAGGCAGAGGCAGGCAGATCACTGTGAGTTCAAGGCCAGCCTGGTCTACGAAGCAAGTCCAGGACAGCCAAGGCAAAACAGAGAAACCCTGTCTCGAAAAAACAAACAAATAAATAAATCTTTAAAAAAATCTTTTGTTTACCTTCACTTGCCCCAACTCCAGTACTTCCCAGTTTCTGCATAGGTCCAGATCTCTTCCTGCTATCACACTCTTTCTGCGTGGAGAAATTCCTTAATATTTCTTAGAGTGGAAATAAACTGGGAATGAGTTTTCATTTTTATTAGTTATAGAGGCTTTATTTCTCCATTTAAAAACACTTTTTCCACCGAATTTATTCAGTATTCTTAAAAAAGTATCTTGTGTTCTAACTTGCATAGTTTCTGATGAGAAATCTGCTATAATTCCTTGCTTATCTAATATGTCTGTTTCTTCTGGGTTTTCTGAGTAGCTTGAGCAATTTTTTTTAGTATCTTTTGTTTTTACAAGTATGAATATTTAATATTTGGGAGGGGGTTTAATGACCAGAATTTTTATTCTACCTAGTGTCTCTGACATTCTTGAAGATGGTTGATGTCTTCAATTATCTCTGGAAAAACAGTTAACCATCAATTCTTCCAATACTTTATACCTAAAGGGCACACTTCCCTACTCTCCTCTTTCCACCTCTTTTCTTCTGGGATTCCATTTCCATGGACTAGCCATTTGCGATTGCCCACAGCTCCTATGTATTCTTCTGTCTTTTCTTGTCTAACACATTTTTATTTCTTTTTGTACATGAAATTACTTAAGTAGCTTTTATTGATTTGCTATGAAGTTTTCCAAGCCTTTCAAAAAATACGTGCATGAATTGAGGCACACGTGTGCCATGGTATATGTGTAAAGGACTGACAACCTTGGTCCACACTTCCCACTTGTCTGAGCTAGAGTTTTTCATTATTTTCCTGGTCCATGTTCCAGGTTAGTTGGCCCATGAGCTTCAGGAGAGCCTCCTGTGCCTGCCTCCCATATCACCATAGGAGTACTGGGATTAGCCACTCAGGATACATGTCTGTCTGGCTTTTCTGTGGCTTTTGTGGTGCTCAGACTTGCATAGCAAGTACATTTACCTACTGATCTATCTCTCGGCCTATGTGCAATGATTTTTTTTTTCCCTTGGCTTTTCTATCTCTACTGGACAGTTGTTAGGCGTTCTTCACCTCTGGCCCCGATTTATGCTAGCATCTTCATTTAATTCTTTCTCACAGTTTTCAACTCTACTAACAATCTCCGTCTGTTGATACATTTTTTCCATCTTGTTTACTTGAACCTTTAATGCTGTAACACATTCTTTGATAGTTTCAACATCTGCATTGTATATATGTTTAATTCTGTTGATGGCTTTGTTTCCTGACAAAATGTTGATGTGCTACTTGCTATTTTTGGTTTAAAGTCAGACATTTGTATAGTATCATAGAGACAGAGATAAATAGTATTTATATTCAGGCATGGTCCATCAGGACCTTAATGTAGCGGAATGAGTCTAATTCATCCAGAGGTTGACTGTTTGGTTTTGCTTTTGTTATAGAAAGCCTCATTGCAACAGTGGATTATAATTCAACATTTCCATTCTTTTGTTGAGGGACATCTAGGTTTCCAGATTCTGGCTATTATGAATAAAGCTGCTCTGAACACAGTTGAAGAAATTTCCTTGTTGTATGATGGAATATCTTTTGGGTATATACCCAGGAGTGGTATAGCTGGGTTTTGAGGTAGCACTATTTCCAATTTTTTGAAAAAGTGCCAATTGATTTCCAAAGTGGCTGTACCACTTTGCACTTCCACCAGCAATGGAGGAGGGTTCCCCTTTCTCCATATCCTCGCCAGCATAAGCTATCACTTGAGTTTTTTACCTTAGCCATTCTGATAAGTGTAAGATGGAATCTCAGAGTCATTTTAATTTGCATTTCTCTGATGACTAAGGATGTTGAGCATTTCCTTAAGCGTTTCTCCACCATTCGATATTCCTCTGTTGTGAATTCTCTGCTTAGCTCTGTACCCCATTTTTTAATTGGGTTATTTGGTTTCTTCACAGCAGATGCCCACAGCCTACAGATGCTCCCGACACTCTCCCAAGCAGTTTTAAACAACTGTGTTTTTACTTCAGTTTGTAATTTTAAATGTCACATGAAGTTTGAACTTACTGTTGTCAAGCTTACTAAGCTAAGTCTCAGAACTTATTTTCATATAATTTGAGAGTAGTCCCAAATAAGTTTTTCAGTGAGTACAAAATTCTTTTGTTCTAACACTGCTCTCTGATCTGTAAAGTTAGAACACAAAGAACAGTAAAACCTTACCATCTCCACACATGTCTGTTCTGTTTTTATAGCTAAGGCAGTGTTAGAATCACATTTAGTTAGATCTGAAAGGGGGAATTGCTGACTTCGATACGGAAGTTTCCCTTCAAGGAATAGCTTAGCATTCCCATTCCAAAACTTGGAAACTGGAAGAGGAAGCGAGAGAGGTAGAAGAGAGGTGAGAAAACGGCAAAGCCTTCATTCAGGGAATACCCTGAAGAAGAAACAATGAAAGAAGAGAGACCATGAGAAAAGCATGAGAAGCTAGGCTGGGATAGCAGTGTTTCTTAGTTAGAAAATCCAAGTAAAATGAATTTGCCTCCAAAAACTTTACTCTAACTCTTGTCAAAATAAGGAAAACAGGTTGTGGAAAAGTAAAGCAAAATTTTAAAATGAGCAGAAAATTGGTTCCCAACTTTAAAAGAACATATTTTACTTTTATTTATGCGTGCGCGTGTGTGTGTGTGTGTGTGTGTGCTCGCACGCACGTGCATAAATGTGTGTGTGTGTGCGCGCGCGCACGCACGTGCATAAATAATTCCTTGAGTGTAGGTAGGTACTCAAGGAGGCCAGATGAGGGTTTCAGGTACGCTGCAGTTGCCAGGAGTCATGAGCCACCTGACATGGGTGCTGGGAACCAAACTCAGTATACTGCTGGGCTGGCTCTCCACCCTCTATAATTACAAACTTTTGACAAAAATTGAACTTATATAACTTAGCTACATTTTGCTGTTTCCATTTGCCTCTCCAATGATAATCAGGAATACATATGTATGTGTATATATATATATATATATATATATATGTTAATGTATGTATATATATTCCTGATTATCTATAAATATGTATATATGTATGTGTGTATATCTGTATATATACATAAATATATTTCTTCCTAATAGCCCTTTCCTTCATAGTGAAGGGAAGAACGTAAAAAAGTCCTCAGAGAAGACTTACAAAGGATAGTGAGCCCTTCGCCTTAGGGATGCGGGAATTGCTTCTGGCTGAGTGGAATGATGCCTGCTATATTTCAGGGCTAGCAAGATGACCCAAGGGGCACACTCTCTTGCCTATAAGCCTAATGACCCAAGTCAGATTCCTGGGACTCACAGGGTGGGAGGAAAGAACTGACTCCAGAAAGCTGTCCTCTGACCTCCAAACACACACCTAGGGATTCAGTCACATGCATACAGGTGCACACACAATAAAGGAAAGAAGATGTTTTTAAAATGTAAGCATCTTCACTTCAGTTAGCAATGAAGCCACTAAATTATATCTATACAATTAATAAAGGCACAACTTTAAACTTGCTTCCTATACTGACAGTAGACCCTGGCTAAGTCAAGAGTCAACTAGTCTAATAAGGGTCTCTCTCTCTGTGTGTCTCTCTGCCTCACACACACTTGGCTATGTTTCTATGAACTCTCCATCTGTTGATTTAACTAATCAAAGACTGAAACTACAATTATATATTTATACATGTGTGCAATATAAAGTTTTCTTATTATTCCCCAACATCTAATATCTACCATAAGTAATCTACAGATGATTTTAAGAACACAAGAGGCTATGCATCTATTGTATGCAAATACTAAACCATTCTATTCAAAGAACATATAAAATGAATAATGAATAAAAAAAGTTAAATAAACATTTTACACAAGGAATTTTTTTTTTAAATCTATGAGTGTTCCTGGGCTAATTTATCCACCAGAAATACTGACACACTGTGAATGGTCTGTCCTTAACCATATACACCTGTCTGTGACTATATACTTAAAATCAGAACCTTATCCAGCAATTAAGTAGATTTGCTTATAAGAGTCAACAATATCAGCCAGAGCAGATTACATATTTCATCATATATATTTCACTAAATTTGAATTATTTTGTGACTTAAATTCATTTCACAAACTTACTAAAGAACTTTGAAGAGTCATTAGCAAGGAAACATTTCCCTCTGTCAAACAAGAAAAAAGTTTAAAAATAGAATTCAGTATTCGTATTAAAATATGCTATTTACATGTATGAAACTGTCAAAAAATCAATTAAAAAGGGGAACATTTAGGAATTTAATATTAATATTGGCTATGCTCAAAGTCATTAGTGACTAAATAAAAGACCTCTGAAGAAAAAAACTGTTATTCCTGTTTATAACACACTGCCTTTAGCAGCGAACATGCTCAAATCACTTGTTTAGTTGAACAAGTGAAAGAAAGACAATTACCCTTCGGTCTGAAAACTTTAAGAATATCTATCCCTTTAACCCAGTAATCACACCTAAAAAAAAACCTCTTTGAGAGAATCTGCAATGAACATTTGGGTAAGAAATTATATTTAATAAAGTCTATTTTCATTTAAAAAAACTAAAAAGCTAAACATCAAAATTAAGGAACTAGAAAGTAAATTATGATTCACTGGAAAGTATGTAAAAATTATTTCTAAAAGAATTTTAAATAAGAAAATATTCATACTAAAAGAGGCCTTTCTCAACTGTTTAGATTATGCTAAAGGACTGGTTAACTATATTACTAAATGCTAAATGTATTTTTTGGTATACTTGCAATTTTGGTATGTTTACTTAAAAGAATAAAATCATATACTTTTTCTAAGTTAAAAAATTATTACTATAATTTACAGAGGTCCCTTGAAAATAATGTGAAAGTAGAGTCTGCAGGCAAAGAACACTTGGGTTTTTCTTTCTTGCCTTCATGACTTGTAGATTTTTTTTTTTTTTGCCAATATTACACTGCAGACTATTCATCAGCAATTAAAAATGCTAGTGCTATCAGAGTCATAGTGTCTGAACAAAATCTTTTAATCTGCCAGGTAATCTGGAAGATGCCCAGACTCTTTCATCTTTGAATCAGCTGCCAACATCCTGAAAGGACTTAGATTAGATACTTATAGTCCTTTTTAAATTAGGTAAATATGCTTATATCGATTATAGTCATTTCATATACGTTAGTAACTCTTAGGATGTTTAACCACAGTCAGCACTGGGCCTCAGATTGCTATAGCACATATGTAAAACAACACTTGTTGACAGAAACTTCGCTTAACTTAATCTCAGTAATTTTTCTAATAAGGCATTTTAAAGACAAAAGAATTAACAAAATCATTAAGGAGATGAAATTCAAGTGCAACTAAAGAGCTATCAATTTACTATCTGTCACTCAGTACATTTCCCACGCAAGAGAGGAAGACCATCACTTTGGTGTAAAGTCTAAAGTGGCTACACCATCATCAGTCTATGACCTCTCTATTGGGTTGTGTGGCCGGGCATGGGGGCACACACCTGTGATCCCAGCACTTGACTGCCAGGACTAGAAGTGGACCACGCAGCGAGACTGCCCGAGTTCAAGTTCTGGCTAAGCCTTGGGGACAGTAGCTGAACCTCCCTGTGCGGCTGCTGCTTCATCTGTAAAGGGAGATAATACCTGTAATTCCTAAAGCTCCTATAGAAGTCAACAGCACATAATCTGAATCACTTCTCTATCATTGGCTTTTTTTCATTAATTAGTTAATTAATTTACTTTATGTAAAGGGAAATCAACCTGACAACAATTTTATTCTTACTATCTAGAATAGAATACAAAATGGTGATGTAGCAAGTGAAAAAAAAAATCAAAGGATAAAGAGACTCCTCTACTGAAAACTTAATGACTTGTATCTTTTTAAGTTTAGTTTTAAAAACAAAAGCAGTGCCTTTCAGTGAGTAAACAAAGCTAAGTGAAGTGGGACTATTGTCCATATTTCTGAATTAGCCAATGTCTAACAGACAATAATGGTGAGATAATGAAAAACATCTATGTAACAATTCCACTGTGGCAACAGACCACAGACAAGCCTCTGAACAGACCACTGAATATTAGTGGCTCAACTTAATGGATTTTCTCACTTAGTTTGCAAGTCTCAGAATATAATAGTCTCCCCTGCTCCTCCATTCTCATAAAAATGTTCTGAGCATACAAATGATGCCACCGTTGCCTGTGACTGATTTCAGCTCGTGCTAGTAATGGCTGGTTCCTCTTCCTCAGTCTGGCTACCCCTTTAACACCTAAGTGACCCTAGAGTTTATTTTTGCCTCCCCATGATTCTCCCCTAAGAGTTTACAAGCTTCTATCCAAACACAAGAGATAAAGATACTTCTCATGATCTTTATACTTCTACACATAAGCTCAATACTTTTCATAGATCAAAAACACTATATCCACTACAAAGTACATACAATTGCATGATCTAAACTCAATTCATAAAGCCAATTTGACAAACACTACATATAGCATCTCTAGTACCCCTACAGTGCCTATGAAATCCAAGCTTTCTTTGATTTGGCTCCATTCTCATTGCCATTCAGATTAATTTTTCTCAGTGTCTAGTAAAATCACATCACCATCCATAGTCACTGATTGCCTGCTAGATGCCAGGCACTATTCTAACACAACTTTTGAGATTTACTCAGCAATCCTCGCAGTAATCTGGTAAGGGAGGTAGGATTCACTTTAGTTTACACAATGAAAATATCTTACCCACACTAATAAGCAGAGGGCTCAATATGAAAACCTCCATCCTATGTTCCAACCTGTATATTGTTACTTTTTACTGAAGCCTATTTCGCTAGGCTTACATTGGAAATGTAAAGCATACTTGGCAAACCAGGTGCATATTCTCATAGGACCCACATTTTAGTAGGTGAGCAGAATGAAAAAAAATAACCAAAAGAAGAAAAAGCTTGCCACAAACTATTTTAAAAGACCAGGAAGAAAAAGACATTATAGAAAATAAGAAAGGTAGATGATGAAAGAAGGCCTCCCTAAGAAACAGCTTTTCAGGTGAGATCTGAAGGAGCCACGCCACCTATGCAACAGTAAGAGGTATACCAGAAGGCTCCTGTGTTTACTAAATTATGACAAGTCCAAACATGGTATTAGGCTGAACATCATACTAAAACTGAAGTTCTATTACCAAATCTCTATTAATTGATATTGTCCTTGTTAATTTTTTTTTTTTTTTTTTTTTGCCAACTTGCCACAAGCTAGAAGTATCTGGAAAGAGAAAATTCAATTGAAAAAAATGCCTCTATCTACTGAGCCTGTAGTCAATCAAAGCTGTACAGTATATTCTTAATTACTGACTAATGTGGGAGGCCCAGTCTACCATGGGGGGTGCTGTCACTGGGAAGGTGGTACTGGGGTGTATAAGAAAGCAGACTGAGCAAGCCACAGGGAACAAACTAGTAAGACGTGTTCAAAGTCTCTGCTTTAGTCCCTGTCTTACTCCTCTTCATGACTGACTTTAAGCTATAAGGTAAAATAAATCCTTTTCTCCTTAGTCACTTTTGATCAGTGTCTTTATCACAGCAATGAAAGTAAACTAAAATAGACAGGATGGAATAAGATGGTCCTTATAAGGAAAAAAAACAATATCCCTTGTCATTCTCTCTTGCTTTCTCCTTCTCTTATCACTCCCTACACCTCCTTACATTCCCAAAATGCACACAAATGCTATCAGCAAGCCAGGGAGAGATGCCTGACAGAGCACCTTTATCTTGGAGTTCTAGCATTCAAAACTGTGAGGGAAAAGTTTCTCTTGTTTAAGCCACTCAATTTTTTTTTTTTTTTTGTGGCAGACCAAGAAAACTAATTTGGGTGGAAAAGACCTAGGTCTTCTGTAGGAACTAACAAAAACAGTTTTATAGAATATAAGCAGGACTAGAGATAATCAGACTTTTAAACCCAAGGGTAGCAAATGATTCTATAATAGGATGAACAGAAGAAACTGTTCCTGGTAGAGGTTTCAGCTGGTTATTCAATGGATTTGAAATATGCAGTGTGGTCCTTTTTCTTTCAGTGACAAGAAGTCATCAACAAATAATTACTTGGGGCTAGCAGTAAGATCTTCTTGTAATGTGCAAACCAAACCCCCAAAACAAGGAACTGAACTCATATAAAAAAGTCTACTGTGCCCTGGTTATAATATTTACTGTAGAACTCCAAAAAACCTAAGTTTTTGTCTTTTGGTATTATTTTAAAGACAGTGTTTTACTGTGTATCCCTAGCAAATCTGGAGCTTGCTATACAGAACAGGCTGGGTCAGACTTCTCAGAAATTCTACTGCTTCTGCCTCTCCTACATGCTGTCTATCTGTACCATATGCACTTAGATACCCACAGCGGCCAGAAGAGGGCATCAGCTGTGAGCTAGTTGATACAGGTGCTTGGAGAACCCTTCTAGAAGTGCATTAAGTGCTGTTAACTGTTGAGTCATACCCCTAGCCTGTGAGAAAAAGTTTCCATACTACTAAAGACATTTCTAACCTAATACTGAGAAGAGTAAATATGTAATGAGCCTATGTGTAAAGACCCGTTCTAAACAATTTGAAATGTGCAAATAAACAATCATTAATCCTCGGCCTAAAAGCTGAAACAAGAATAAAATTCCCTATCTCACAAGCTAAGGCACTATCTATTTATAGAAGGCATTTTATATATCACTAAGGTAGAAACAATAGCAAGTAAATTATGACAACAGTTTAAACCGATCCTGATTCTAGAACTGTTAAAATGTAGGAAAATGTCCATTACTGCTTGTTTAAACAGGGTTCACTAAACAGCCTAGGTGCGCCTGGAACTCACAATGTAAACTAGGTTACCTCAAACTGCTGATCCTTCTGCCTTAGTCTTCTAGGTGATAAAATTTTAAGCTTATACTACCATTTTTGGCTTAGAAATATACATTTTTAAACAGCTAAATAATTTGAAAATAAACAAATGTGAAACACTGAAGTCACTTGAAAAAGTTCACAGCACAGGTAAAATACATCCAGGTTACAAAGCACTTTATGTAGAGGATCACACTGAGGCTGATTCTGAAGGTTAACTAGAAGTCAGAAATGCAGATACTGAGAAGATGAGTATTTTCAGAAATAGAAATTATAATAACAAATAACAGAATAAAAGATTAATAGAAATAGCAAAAGCAGCGAGGGCTAGGACAAGCTTGAAGGCAGGCAGGTTAGGCTGAAATTAACGCAGAAGTGTGAGGAATGGCCCCCAAACAACTTTTTTCATCCCAATAAGTCTTAGAGCTATAATGCACATAAACTATATAGCTCCAACAGTGATTTGCAACTGTGAAATATCATAAAGCAGAAGAATTCTCCTGAGAGTAAGGCTTGAAAATGACCTCCATAAGCCAGGCATGATAGCACATGCCTTTAATCCCAGTGCTCAGGGAGGCAGAGGCAGGCAGATCTCTAAGAGTTCAAGGCCAGCCTGGTCTATAAAGTGAGTCCAGGACAGCCAAAGCAACATAGAGAAACCCTGTCTTGAAACTGTACCCTCCCCCGCAAAAGCTTCAGTCCTTCCACTCCAATGCATTAAGAAAACAAAAGTTGGGGCTGGGGAGATGGCTCAGTGGTTAAGAGTACTGTCTCCTCTTCCAGTGGAGCTGGGTTCAATTCCTAGTACCCACATGGCTGCTCACAATTGTCTGTAATGTCAATTTCAAAGAATCTGAAACCTTCACGCTAATGTACATAAAATGAAATTAAATAAAAATTACAAATGATAAAAAAAAGAAAACAAAAAGTTTAAGTCACCAATTTATTTAATTTCAGAAAATGGAGTTAAAACTGTAGGAAAATGAAGGGAGAGAAAAGAAGGTGAAGATAATAACCTCAAACAAAAACAAGTGCATTCTAAAATGTCTAAACGATGACATTTTACAATGTCAGTCCTGTGATGGCTAACTGGCATTCAGGATCACCAAGGATGATAAAGTTTCAGTCTGGACAAAAAGAGATGTGACTATCATTCAGATTGTAAAGCCATTACTTGGATCAAACTCCAGAAAGGACACAAAAGGCGACACCACAATGACAGATATTCTTGGAAGTGACTATGTATGAACTGTTTTATGTTTTGTTATAAGTAATTGCTACCTTAAAATAACCTTATGCTGATCCTCATCCCTAGTTTTAACGCAATCAACACTGCAAATCAAGCTTCCTGAGGCTCACAAGGAACACTGTCAACAACAGGAGCACTGCCAAAGCTGCCCATTCCACACATCTACTGCAACCTGAGTACAAACCAGCAATACACAACTTTCAGCGAAGAACCTGAGAGCAGCTTAGAGGGGTAATTACATAGACATCTAGTGTTTCAATTAGTCACACACCCACAGTCATACAGTTTGAAAGAAGAATAATTACGGCTATATTATAGTATCAACATATTTTAGCCTTAAAAAGAGTTAAGATTAACATAAAATCAGTTTTATAATTATAAACATTTTCCAAGTATTTTCAAAGCCAATAGGCAAGATTATCCTACATGTGAAAATGTGACTTTTTCCTGTTTATTAATATACATTAATTACATAAACAAATTTATGACTTTTCCATAAGAGTACTTCATATAATGTACTTTTTAAAAACTCATACTCTATCTCATTGTCCTCTTTTGCCCCCACCCCTTCCATTGGCTCTCTTCTTCCAAAATAATCTTCCCCCTGAAAGGTATGATTTCAAGTTGCATATGAAGAAAATGTACAATTTCCTGGTGCTGTAAACACTGGCTTTAATTAAATTCTATTCATTCTAACTGAATATTTTCTGACAAAGTTCCCACAAGAGTAAGGGCTTGAGAAAGGCAGAGAGAAGGAATGGATGAAAGAAGTCAGTAAATGGAGGCAACAGAAGAAGCAGAGACATGACCCTGTAGAACTCGCTACCAGCATGAAGTTGGTGAAAATAATGGTGACCAAGAACAAAGTCACTGAGCAATTCCATTTGTTCTGAAAGCTAGGTATGACAATGATGCCCAGAGATCATACAGGCTAACTATGTGGATGTAGAGAAGTCACAGACTCTGAGAGGGGAGAAGCAGGCCACCTGTCAGGTAAAGAGCACAGTATCTGCAACCTGTGAGAGGGTCAGCACAGCAAGCCAGACATTAATACAGCAGCCGAGCAGCCTGGCAAATGCTATCACTGATGGCTGCTGCTGTTGCATAAGCACATTTTAAGGAAAACCAAAATACTTTGGAATATTTGGAAATATCAAATACTTTCCCAAAGTCACAGTCCTACAATAGAAGGTCAAATTTATACACAGCAACAGTTTTTAAAAGAAATGTGAAATACCTCAGTCTGACCTTCATGTGCACTGGTTTCATGAGTAACTCGAATAGCCTGTAATAAGAATATAAACTATTTACAAATAAAACAAAACAACGATATCCCAACTTTTAGATGAAATAGTAACATAGCTCAGTTTTTACCATAGAGAATCCTGTAATAAGGCAGGAAACTGGAAGAACTTTAGGAGCAGTTTAGCACTAACCTTTCATAATTGTATCTAGGTAAGCAATGAACTGCTGTCCTTTCTACCCACAGATCTCTTAAGCATTAGAAAACTGACCAGCTCATTTTTTTCTAAGTTGTATAGTGCAAGTAGAGGGTCATTTAACTTCCTTAATCACTAGAGGCAACACTTACCACTTTATTCGCTTGAGACTGGAATAAAGTGAGCATCTCACAGAGAGAGACTGAAGAAGCCTAGCCCATCTGTCTCTCCAAGGTGCATGCTCCTGCAGCTCTGGCTGTAGTTATGCTTCATGCATTTCAGTTGGCAATTTAAAAACGTGGTGCAAAAGGCATGCATTTATGAGAAGCTGAAGAATTTAGTTAGCTAAACGTAAAAATGCTCCAATCATACCCACTATTATCAAAAATGCAGAGAAATGGGCATAATAGAAAATCAGGGGTAAAAGTATAGTTGCTATGTATAGCAATTTGGTGATAAGTAGTAAAGCCTTAAAGACATGCAAACTGATCAGCAATTTTTCTTCGAGGAGTTAATATGTTGATATATTTAATGTACTTGATTATATGAAATTAAGAGTGGTTCTAAAACCTCAGACACAGTATTATACATTTGCAATAATTTTTAGTAGTAAAAAAGAGAGGGAAAACTCCTAGATTCCAAACAGCATTTTACTGGTTAAACATACTATACAATGGAAAGCTACTCAGCCATTAGAATAATAATGTTAAATATATACTTACTGATGTTAATACGTTTGTGATAAGTGAAAAAAGCAAGTTATAAAACAGTATTACAGTGTGATCAAAATGTAAAAATTATTGTGTATATACATACATGTTCCCTGTAAAAATATCATTGATAGCTATCTTTCACTGGTGGAATTACTGACAACAGTAGGATGTTAATTATACTTTTATGCAAAATAAGGATGTTGTATAAAATTTCCAGATTGTTTTTAAAGTTAAAGCAACTAAAATATTTTGGAACACTAAACAGTATAATAAATGCACATCATATTGCTTCTAATTTCAAAGAACTTATCACTATTGATATTATTAAAAGGTACAAGGCCTTTGAAAGAAAAATTATTTTTAAAAATAATAAATGTTTAAAACAGCTCATTTCAAACTTTATTAGAGGGTCTAGCTATTAATTTGCAAACTGTATTTGTTTGTTCATTTTGTCCTGGACACAGAATTGTCAACTGAGCAACATTATAGATATTTCAGGTACAGTTACCTACAAAAATAAATAAATAACAAAAAACTTCTTATAGATAAGACAAATGATGTTTACCCAAACTATGTTTTCAAGACAAACCATTAAGCAGAACCTATAATCCCGTAAAACTGCCCATGGATGAGGTCAGGACAGAAAGAAGGTACTGACATCATAATTCTCCAGGTATTTGGCTCTTTCTTCAGGGCTCATTGACACAGACTCCTCCAGGAATTTTTTCAATGTTGATCCAGATTCTGAGAACGTCAAAAAAAAAAGATTAAAAATTTATGTTTAATTACAAAAAAAAAACCTAACAGTAAAAGTAGCACAGTATCTCTTTAGGTTGAAATCTTTTAACTGGTAAGAATCTAAAACTCTTGAGATAAATAATTAAGTCAAATGTTCTTTTGCTAAGCATATGCATCAACAATATGAAAAAACGGGAAGGATTAGTATCTCAAGCATACACAGTCCCATAACCACTACTTCATAGCGAGAGTTAGAGTACCCCCTACTGTTCAATGAAGTTAGCACATTTGAAGGGAAAAGCTGGAAGAGAAAATGATTTACCAAAGTGCATTTTGTCTTTGTTATTTGCAATGGCATGGATTAGTCCAATCGTCCCACAGGCATTGCTGATAGTCTGCTTCATAAAATATACTGATGATGTAACATCTTGTCCTTGAGATTTTATTTTTTCTTCCTCTTCTGTTCTGAACACTTCATACTATTAAGACAAAAAGTCAATAGTCCATATGCAAAAACCACATACTAAAAAAGACACTCAAGTTTGTAAAAGAAAGGGTATGAACCGCTGAGATTTAGATTAACATAAGAAAAGATTTAAAGGTATAATCTACCAGGCTGACAGAAGACTGCAAAGAGCAACTGCTGGGAAAGATATGAGAAGGGCATTCTTGAATTACTTATTTTAGTCACTGCTTATTTTTGAAAGACAAGGGTCTCACTATTTCTCAGGTTGGTCTGGAACTCCTGAACTCAAATAATTCTCCTGCCTCAACCTTTCAAGTAGCATGGATTGCAGGCATATTCCACTGCACTTAGCTTCACACACCACTGTTAAAAGTAGCCATTGACACAACTACACTAGGCAAGATACAGTAATCTGTGTTAACACTTTTGATGTTTGCAATTCTAACAAACAATTATTTTTACAACGGCTTTGTCTAAAATATAATCTTTATATGTACACACAGGGATGGGAGTATAATTCCATAGTAGTGTTGGCCTAGCATGTATGAAGGCATAGGCTCAATCTCTAGCAACACATACATACAAACACACACACACTGAATACAACAAAAAATAAGTTCAGTATATCTATATATTTTGTTACAAACTAAGTGAGGAGAAAGGGAAGTAGAAATATGAGTCTTTCTGTTAACTGAGCTTCTATAATTTTGAGAGTCTAGAGAGTAGAGGTAAGCCAATGACAGACCACAGCTAAACCTGACCACTCCTGTTTTCATTAAATAAAATGTTATTGATATACTGATGTAGCTGTTTGTCTATAGTTAAAAAGTTGAATAGTGCTTTGATGGCTATACTAAAACCATTTTTTTTTAACCATTTGGTCCTTTACAGAAAAACTTCTGATCCCCATAATGAAGACTACAAATGATACCTATAGAAAACCCAGAATTTAAAAGGTGCGTCTAGGGCCTGCAAAGATGGCTCAGGGGTTAAGAGCACTTCAAGGCCCACATGGTGGCTTACAAGTGGCTGTAACTCCAGTTGCAGAGGTTTGAAGGCCTTCTTCCTTGGGCACTGCACACACATGCATATAGGCAAAGCACTTATAAAAAAATCAAAAGATAATAAAAAAGTACCTATAAGAACAAATCTATGCTTAAAAATAATTCTATGAATGTTAAGCAGTATCTTCAGAATATGCCAATATTGATTCATTCATTTAAAATGACTGATAAGGGGGCTGGAGAGATGCCTCAGTGGTTAAGAGCACTGTCTGCTCTTCCAAAGGTCATGAGTTCAATTCCCAGCAACCACATGGCGGCTCACAACCATTTATAATGTGAACTAATTCCCTCTTCTGGCAGGTGTAAATGCAGATAGAGTACTCATATACATAAAATAAATAAATTTAAAAAATAAAATAAAGTAAAATGACTGATAAGAAAAGTTCAGTATTTAAAGGTCTCAACATTAAAGTGCTGATATAGTTCTACCATTTAGTTTTGTTGTTTAGCATTAATGCTGAAAAGCAAAAAGGACCTGATAACTTCTGAAGAGTCAATGTTAGAGTAAGGAGAAGCCTAAAGTGATACAAGGTATAAGAACAAACAAACAACTACCAAGCAAAGGGGAAAGACACTAAATGACCAAGTACAAAAACAAAAATGTCACAGAGAAACAACATTACTGACTTTATATAAGGAAATAAAATACCCAAGATAGTTCCATTGGTGTTAGTAAACTTAAGTATTTTCAGCTCCATGTTAAATTTCTAAATTAAGAGTCACAAGACTAAACATACTGTATACCAGAAGAGCTCTAAGTATCTGTAATACATCACTTTTGAGCTGAAATTGGATCTACTAAATTAAAAGATACCAGAAAAAGGACAAGTACCACTTATACAGTGCACATGTGTTAATGTAAATAACTTTTATAAATATAAATACTTTAAAATTGTGTGTGGAACAGGTTGGTGTTTGCTGGCTGGTTATTTGGTTTTTGTTTTCAGTTTTCTGCTTTCTTTTTGTGGTGTGGGCAGATAAAATTGCTTTCTTGCTAGCAATAAGTCACTGGTTTTGACTAGGATTATATTCTTTTAAAATGCTGATGACTCACTAAAGGAAGAAGATAACATACCTAATTTATTTTTATATATACTATAATATATACATATATATCATGATCTAATTTATTTTTTGCCAAAAAAATGCAAATCTTGAAAATCACTAGTTTTAGAAATTTCCAACTCTAAACAACAGCTAATCTGGACTCACATGATGTCAGTGCATCTTGAGCTCATATTGTGTCAGCAAAGAAAGGCCAACTCTGTCAGGAACGCTGACACATGCCTATAATGGCATCATTTGAGTCATGCTTGGTAACCCTGTCACAGGGCATCAAAAGGCCAAGTCAGGATTACAAAATAGAGGCCAACCTGGGACTACATACTGGAACCTATTTGGAAACAACAACAAAAAGCCTAAAATACAAACTTTTAAAAGTCCAAGCTGTAAACAAGTGACTTTTCTCTCTCTCTCTTTCTGTTATCTTAACAGCTCCTTACTTTTAGAGTCTGAAGACAGATCCCTATTGGCTTATTTAGTCATGTAAAAAGGTGAAAATAACATTGGGCTAAGCCAGTAAATTTTAAGATTTTTGTCTTAACACTCCTACAAATTTCATATTAAGCAAAGCCTCGTCCCTAAATTTGTTTGATCTAATACTAGATGATTTAAGAGATTCCTAGGAGGCCAGGTATATAGAATACACTTTTATCCCACTACTCTGGAGGCAGAGGCAGGGAATCTCTGTGAGTTTAAGGCTAGTCTGGCCTACACATTGAATTCTAAGTCAGCCAGGGCTACACACTGAGACCCTGTTTCAGAAAAAGAAAGAAAGAAGGAAACAAAGAAAGAAGAAAAATTCCTAACTAAATTTCTATGACTGTTACAAATATGGGGGTAATAGTTTACTGAATAGTTTGTTTTGTAGAAAAGTGGCAATGTTATTTTTTCTCTAGGACAACTAATTGATTCGTGGTGCTAAGCAGTGACTCAGGAATTTCTACCACTTGGCAGCTGCATTCGGTGACATAGGCAGCGATGGGCCCCAGAGCTGCTCCTGTCAGAACATTCGCATCTCATTCTCCCACACTGCCACAGCACTTCTCCATTTTCACAAGGGCTGAGTTCACCCTACTGTTCTAAGTTCAAAAAGAAAGTCAGAGGATGAGGCCACAAGAAGTTTTAAAATGCACTTAACGTTCCACCTCCACGGAAATGCAGACCTGGATTTCAAAACAGACCTAAGATTAGCTATTTACCACATCCAATGCATTCTGTCAATTAAACTGTATCTAAGTTTAGCAATGTTCCCCAAATCTGTATTGGAAATAATAGAATCCATTCTATCGGTTTCCCTACTTCCTTAAAATAAACAAAGAAGGCCTGTTCTTATAAATGTAATCGAAATAGCTTATATGCCTTATAAGTTGAAAACCTGATTATTCTTTATTTGTGTTTTATACCAAATGTTTAAGGTGGTTCTACTTAAAATTTTAACTAATATTCATGATAATGTGATGAAATGTTACATGAAAACAAGGCTGAGGCAAGCCAACCGTATCTTTTAAGAGAACACTGAAGGTAAGAGACCAACAGAGAGCTTTATTGGCAATCTATAACCTAAATATCTTTTATATTAGTAAGACATTAAGATTTCCTTACTTCTTAGTTTGCTGATTAGATGCCACAAAGGCATTATTTGTTTTAAAAAAGTATTCTTTGATTCAACATCAAAACCCTGCATTTATCATAAACTGCATACCTTGCTTTCTAATTACCTTTTCTGTAATGGGGAAGAGGAGTAACACTGCGCACACTGGTCTTGGTACCATGCTAAGAAGTTCAGGATCCATCCCGTACACATCAACAAACTGCCAGTTGGGATGCAGGCCTAACTGTTTGAGAAACTAGTAAAAGAAAAAGCAGTAAAACGTTAACTGGTAAGGGAAAACCCAGAGTGTTAACAGAAAAATGATCAACAATGCCTTTACCATAAATCTAGTATATAAAAAGGACTGTGACCAAATATTACTAATGTTCAGTGAGAATGCAGAAAGTAATACCATCAAGGCATAGAATGCACCTATAAATACATATAATCCTTATTTGACAATATACCATAGCCTGAGAGGCGAAAAAACACAGCAAAGCAAAACTACAATGAATAGGGTAGGAAGAGAACAACTTATATCACATTAACAAACAGGTAAAACTCATAACACATGAAACAAATCTGGTTTCAAAAAATATAATTTTGGTACTGAATATGTTAGCCAGGACTTCACCAAATACAAGTCACCTTACGAACTTATTTCCAGCCTTTAATGCATCAATTAGGCAATGAATTACTATTTTGGTACATTAACAGTTTATCCTGATATCCAAAATAACAACTGGAGTTTAAAGACAAGATAGCTAAGCATTTTGTCAATAAGCAAAAAAGTAACACATGCAGGCAAAAACTTAATAGACAGACAGACAGACAGACAGACAGGCAGATAAGACTCTCTGTTGGGAAAAGCACACATGAATGCAGCTGCCTTTCACCAGGCTGCATGGCCTGGGACTACAGAAAGCAAGACCCCTCACCATCCACCCTTCACCGTGTTATTGTCATCGTTTCAGGGTTTAGTAGAGCTCACAAGCACACTTGAAGATATCCCCCTTTCCCTTCTTCACTTCCTCCAAATTCACTGTTCTAGAATAGTCAATACTCAATTCTACCTAGAAACCAAAATAGGATTTTTTTTTTTTTAAGCTCAGTGTTACAGAAAGGAATTCTTACTGATCTTTTTCCTATTGCTACACCTGGGACTGCAGTCCTTTTTGCTAAGGACTACACCTGGCCAAACCACAGGCACTCAAGTTATATTGCTTGAACTAACATGAATACGCTTCAATAACCTTGTCATCTACATGTCCATGTTTCTTAAGCTTGTTTATGATGAACACTCACTGTATACTCCTTTTTTCTGCCAGTTAAAGAAGATTGGGACATTTAGCTCCTTATCTACAATCTGATGCCCATTAAATCAATTCTGCATATTACCATGATAGAACTGACATCTCTGAGGCAGGCAAGCATAGAGAGTTAGCAAACCTGGGACTACTCTACTTGGTATGTGTGGGCTATTCACACAGCCGTCTTCTGATAGTAAAGTTGGCAGCCTGAGACCCTTACCTACATGTACTACGCACAGACCCCTTTATCTGAACAACATACCCTGCAACCTGTTAGCACACACAGCCAACTCCAAACAAAGAAAAGCCCAGTCTGAACTGATTTGGGGTACACGTGCAGTAAAGCCCACGGTGTACTTAAAGTGAACTTCCCTGGAGAATGCTCTATTTACTATATGTCCACGCATAATTGGGCATGGATATAGTTAAAATCAGATGCATTATGGGAAGAGATAAGTATAGTACAGAAATAATCATGTAACTTAATATCTGTCAATCAAAACAGAGAACCACCCACGCTACAGCCCTAGTAACCAAACTTTGCCTTCTTTCTAAGTTATAAAAGGAAATCACAAACAACAAGGGTCATTGAAGGGCTTCAATCATATGGCTCGCTGTCACCCTCAACAGTGCACCCGACCTATTCCAACATTTCACTTTAAATAAAAATATATTCCTGCTGCGTTGCAAATCCCTGTGCACTTATTCAGTGCTTTGAATAAGATTCCAAGAATCTGGAAACACCAGGCTGTACCCCAGCAAGTAACATTTCCAACTGTAAGCCCTGATCAGAGGACTTATATTTGTTAATTTTGATACTCATAAAACCATACTGTTATTATAAACTTACACAAAAATGGCACATATGACCCAGTAATTCCGTGTATGTACAACAAAACAGAGACACGCTGTAGCAAGAAAGCAACCTGGACAAAACTGCTAAGATTATTCAATATATTTTATGTCAGCAAAGCTAATGAAAATAAGCACCAAGAAGATTCAAGATCTAAAGGTGTAATGAGACTGAATAAGACCAAGGTAAGAACACAATGAATGATTAAATTCATTAATTATAGTAAATAAATTATATAGTAAAAATTATATAAATTATGTAGTAAAAAAATTTTATTAAACCTTAACAAGTGTCACAATTTACCTTAACTCTTTAATCCTATCACTAAATGTTATACCATAAAAATTCAATTAATATATTATAAGTATATTTGTTATATTCTCTGGCTCCAGGTTTCCAGGAGTCACTCATTGGAAGCCATCACATAATACAAGGAATAAACAGTTAAAGAGTAGTTACAGCTGGGCCTGGTGGCAGACGCCATTAATCCCAGCACTTCAAAGGCAGAGGCAGGAGGATCTCTCTGAGTTCAAGGCCCAGCTGTTCTATGTAGTGAGTTCCAGGACAACATGGATACACAGCAAGACCCTGTCTCAAAAACAACACAAAAAAGTAATCATGAAAATGCCCTCTTTCTGTACAAAACAAACACCAATGCTGATTTAAAATACCTGAAAAAACTTAAAGATGTATTTTGTAACAGGTCAACTATAATTTGTTCAATAGTGTAAACCCAGCCTTTTAGTTTTATTTTCTTAATTGTTAAAAATGTGGTATTTTACTATGGTCAAGTTTAGTAGGTAAGTTAAAAAAATCTATAGCTCTAGAACACAGTTTTTACTTAAATTTGCAAAACTAAGAGGAAACTCAAAATCACAGTCTTAAAATCTAAAGTCGGGACAGTGGGGAGCTCAGGTGGTAAAGCATGTGCTTCCCATGTAGTTTGAGAACTTTTCAATCCTCCAGAATCCATGTAAAAAGATGGGCGTGGTGGCACACCCTTAAAATGCCGTATGGTCCAGCCACAAAATCGCTACCAGATAACGCACATTCAAATCCAGGCACGGTGGCACCCAAGTATGATCCCGGCACTCAGGAGGAGGCTGAGGCAGGAAGATCAACAGGGCAAGGCCAGCACTTTTAAACTAAAACTGCTTTCTCTGGTCTTTTCCCAAGCTTGACCAGGGGGCAGTGGGGTTAGGGACTGAACCAGCAGGCAGGCTCCACCCAAGTGACAACACAGCTGTCTCTGGTGCAAAGATCTACTCAGGACAGCCATTGTTCCTGCTAGTTACTGGTTCATTAATGACTGGAGCTATGACATAATTACACTTGTCCAGCAACTGCTTCATATCCCTGCCAGTGAGAGCACACTAGCAGTAACTGCTCTGCATGGACCCAGGGAAAGAAGTTAAATAAGAAATTCTATCTTAGAAACAAGCAAAATGATTTTAACAGACTGACTAAAACTAAGGCAAGATTACATTTCCTTAAACATCAGAATAGGGAATCACTGAAAATATCTTATGTAGAAGTTAAAAAAGACAGTTACTTCACTGCAGGCTCATTATGGACTAAGAAGAATTATCAAAAGGAGCCACAGTGCAGGTTTCCTCGAGAATCAAAAGCCGTACCCAATAGCATCTCCAAGATGACACAGGAAGGCAGGAGCACTAGCATCGACCTGAGCAAAGGATAAAGGGCAGTGCCTTTGGAAGACAGGAGGAAAGTGGTTCAGAGAACTATGAGGATGGAAAGTCACATTTCTTTTTCAGCTATATTAAGTTTGAGGTATTATAAGTATCCAGGTGGAACTATCAAAGCAGTTAAATACACACATTGTCACTATGAAGGAGAAGGAAGAGCTTAGGGGGATAGTGGGGTCATCTGCGTGATGACAAGTAGTA
Source organism: Meriones unguiculatus (assembly GCF_030254825.1). Lineage (NCBI taxonomy): Eukaryota > Metazoa > Chordata > Mammalia > Rodentia > Muridae > Meriones > Meriones unguiculatus. The sequence continues at coordinate 98,084,820 of NC_083357.1, read as the reverse complement.
TAAAAGCAACGTAACTAGAAGCATCATTAGGCAACTGTGTGCGGAAAAGAGTACTAATCTAGAAGGAGCTCCTTTCTTGATGCTGTGATCAAACATATGACCAAAAAACGACTTAGAGAAAGAAGGGTTTACTTTTGGCTCACAGTCTGAGGCTGCGGTCCTTTGTGGCGGGCAAGACATGGCAGCAGGGGCATAAGGCAGCTGCTCACTCTGGGTACCGGCAGGAAGCAGAAGAATGCAGGCCATCTTTTTCTCTAAACTTTAAAATATGTACTGTGTATGCACACACGCGTGCCACAGCAATCTCTGGAGGAGAGTTTGTGAAAGTTGATGCTCTCCTTCTGTCTGTGGGTCCCGTGGAGCAGTCTCAAAGCATCAGGCTTGATGGCAAGCACGTTTACCTGCTGCACCACCTCACTCACCATTTCACTTTTTATTCAGGCCTAAACTGCAGGTCATGGAATGGTACTCACATTTTAGGGGGGTCTCCCCACCAAAATAAACCTAATCCTTGAAGTCCCTTATCACAGATAGACCTGCCAAGTTGACAATCAAGGTTAACCTCACAGAGGCAGTTCTGAGGCTCTCCTCAGAAGGTAGAAGGTGGATGACCTATGAAGTAATTGGGAATTAGAAACATCAGAATTATCAGAAAAATAAGAATTAAAAAAGCATTATATTTCAAGAAGGCTGCAGCAGGCTGCCACTAAAAGGCCAAGAGATATAATGACAGAAGAGTGGCCGTAGGTGTCAGGGAAGTGATCCCTAATAAACTGATAAAAGTTATTACTAGGATATGGGGAAAGGGAAGCAAGTTAAGAATAAAGATGAAGGGGATGAGGGGTAGCAACAGTCTTGACAGATGATTGTTTGGTGAAAGTTTACAGAGCAGGGAAACACAAGCGTGGCAGAGGCTGTAGGAGACAGGGAATCAAGGTCTGTTTGTTTGTTTGTTTGTTTGTTTGTTTCCAAAAGTAGAATCCTGTACAAGAAAATTACTACATTATATTTGGTAATAATCTAGCAGATGGCCTCCAACTTTAAGCACTTACATTAAATAGTAAAACTATGTCAAGGTATGCATGTTTCCTTTAGGTATGAAACAAGAAAATACTACTTTCTCAATAACATCACAACTAAGAATAATTTTAAGGAGGTTCCCTATTTAAAAACTCATAATTTTTCTAAGTTATAACTCTATCCCCCCCTCTCCATATATATGTGTGTGTGTGTGTATGTGTAGTAAGGTGGCATATATATTATGTATATTATATAATTATATGTTATATGTAACATGTATTTTATATAACACGAACATGTTATATATAATTGTGTAATATATATCATATAATAATATATACAATATATACCATCATATATCATATAATAAATATATATAACATCTCATCAGTATATATTATATAATATATATATATTCGATCAATGGATCGATAAATGGAGATGGATGAATGGATGGATGGGTGGGTGGGTAGATGGATAGATGGATGGATAGACAGACAGACAGACCATACCCAAATCACAAAAAAATTTGCATGGCAAGTCTAGTATACTCACAGGTGATATGGTTACCCAGATTATTAACTATATTTCTTTTAAAAAGTTTTAATTTTTAATGTTCAGTTATTTGCAGCTTTCCATCAGCTACTTTTACCATTTAAATATATATATGTAAATACAGTAGAGCTTAAATTATTTTTTAAATGATTTTAAGTCCTATCTGTAGCATAATGAAACATCTTTAAAGTGGCTGACACTGTTTACCAAATGTGTATATATATACATACATATGACACATATGACCCACGGCTACTAGATGATGCCAGCAGTCAACACTAACCTTCAGGCTGCAGAATATTCTTACATAACACCAGGCTTCATCACTGCTTAAAACACTACTTGCTCAAACTAAGAGTTAATAAGACCTGTAACTGCCAGATGGTGACACAGTGAAATCAAGATCAGGCTCTTCTTGTGATCCCATTAGGTGAAAGAAACAAGAAAAACCAAGGGAGGACCAGCTGTGGGGCCTATAACCTACATGATGCAGGCTAAGGCATTCAAGGCCTGCTGGGATAATTCTCCAATCCCAAGTCAGTTAATCAAACGTCTACTCATTTTCTATCCTCAGTCTGGTACAGAACATGAACACTAAAGAAATATAAAAATTCTGGTTAAAGCTATTTCTATTTCTAACATGCTTGCCCATTCTCTATATAAAAACACATTATTTAATAACAACAACAAACGAAAACTGAGGCAGTCTCACTCTGTAGAGCAGGTTGTCTCAAACTCTTGATTCTCATGTGCCAGTCTCCCAGGTGCTAGAACTGTAAGTGTGTGCTACCATATACAGCTAGGGGGAAAAAAAGTTAACCAAGCCAGGGCACAGCACAGCAAAGACAGCACACAGTTGTCTCTGTCTAAGTCACTTCACAAAGGCCTCTTGTCACTATCCAGCCTACTTGGTTCTGACCTCAGCACCTGATCCAGTTTTTCATTGCACTTTTAACAATGGCTAATGGTTTATTTGCCTGGTTTTACTTTCTGCCTTCTCACTGCATTGAAAAACAAGAATAGTCTAATCACCAAAGTATAGCTAGTTCCTGTCCAGCAGTTGGTAATGCAAAAGGTGACCTCAAAATAGTATTTAATTAATGCATTTTATAATTTATCAAAGTTATCCAGGAATTAGGTTCTGTATCAGCTGAACCACAGACTTTATAAATGTCCAGTTATATAAACTTTTTGTTTCCTTAAAACCATAAACAGTATCATTTTAAAGTTTATTTTAATCATTTGATAAGGCTAATGACACTGATTGGTTTTGAATGATAAATCAGCTCTTCAATATAAGAAGTTGCTCTCCGTTATGTTCTTATGATTTTAAAACACATCTATTGTTGAAGGCTTTTATAGCCATATTCGCAAGAGACATGGGCCCACCGTTTTTCTTCTCATGGTTTACCTAGTTTGTACACCAGTGTAAATAAAACTGGCCATATATGTGTTTCTTTATCTTTATCTTTCTTTAGCCCAAGAAAAAAACCTCTACAAAATACCTATAACACTTTAGAATGAAAGTGTACATGCTTCCCCAACTAAGATCAGAAATAAGACACCTCAAATTCATATTTAAGATATTACAAAGTGTGGGGCTAGAGAGATGGCTCAGCGGTTAAGAGCATTGGCTGTTCTTCCAGAGGACCCAGGTTCAATTCCTAGGACCCACACGGCAGCTCACAACTGTCTGTAACTCCAGTTCCAGTGGATCTGACACCCCACACAGACATACATGCACATAAAATAATAGCTAAATCATTTTTAAAAGATATTACCAAGTGCAATATGACAAGAAAAGAAAATAAAGGTATTTAGACTAGGAATAAGCATCTGACTGCAAAGATCACAACTGTCAATATAGAAAATCCCCGAAGAACATTCAAAAAAGGGAGAGGCACAACACAAATATTTGAATTTAGCAAGGGTAGGATGTGGGCATTTTTAAAATTATATTTCTATACACAGCAAAAAACTCAAAAATAAAAATTTAAAGCAGCACCCTAAATCATCAAATTTATAGGTATGTAACAAAATTTTCCAGGAGCTATGTGCTCAAACTATCAAACACTTATGAAAGAAATAAAAGGCCTAATTAAATGATGGGATATACCTCTTTCAGAGATTACAAGATCCAACGTAATAAAGACACATTCCTCAAAATACATCTATCCACTTGACACATTCACCATCAACTTTTTGTAGAAACTGACAAGGATTTTAAAATTTATCTAGGGGGGAAAGTAATTAGAAAAGCTTAGACCATTTTGAAAAGGTACAATGTAGGATTCATATTTGAGGACTTATAAAGCTACAATAATTAGGATGATAAAATGGAACAAAAGCTATTTACATAATTGGTAAGTTGCTATAGGTAAGTGTGTAAAACATAACTGGATTGCAGCTAAAATAAACACTTCTTTCTATGCACAGAAGATGCAAATTGTGATTTCTTCGAACTTAAGATTTTTACTCTCGACAACGAAAATAAAATGGGTTAGGAAAAGAGATGAGAAAATTTCAAAGGGGTGAGAACAAAAGAAAGTTGTCCTCAGGAAAAGGGGCAGTGAACAGTAACATAACCGGTAAGGGTTTTAAACTTTGCACAGTTCACCTTACTAAGAAGATAAGAGTTGAGATAGTAACAACAATACATAACCAACCCAAATACGATGCAGGGAGTCAGGCCAGTGAGTAAAGGCTCTTGCCATCACCAAATATGAGGACCTACCCGAAGGAAGGCAAGAACTGAGTCTAGAAAGTTGTCATCTGATCTCCAAAAGTACGTCACCCACAAAATAAAGGTATTAGAAATTTTTAAGAAACAAAGAATGTCACCTCTAACATAAAGCCTGTGTACAATTTGCTAAAAAACTTTGAAAATCAAAAACCATTTACAAAAACAATAGCTGGAGGTGGGGAGCAGGTTTTAGACAGCGTCTCAGTCAGGGTTGGGCTGGAACTCAAAATCCTATCTTCAGCCTCCCGAATGCTGACATTCCGGGCATTTTTAAAGGTAGATGATAAATCTTTATCTTTTGGTGACGGGAAGGAAGAAGAAAGAAAAGAAAGAAAACTATATAACAAACTAAGGGCACGGTCATAGATGAACTAAATGTTGAAAGCAGAAAAAAATAGGTTAAGACAATACATACCGGTGCAAATTTTAAAAATATATAATATATAAGCCTTTTCTCCTAATTCGAGGGCTGAAAGGTATCCCCATTTGCCATCCCCAGTCCCAATCCTCAATGTTAAAAAAGAAACTTTAAGAGTATCAGGTGGCCAAGAATGACATGATAACCATTAAACCGGGCTTTGTGTGGTACAAAAGGCAAAGACAAGGTCCACTTTTTAAAGACTGGAAGAGAAAGGGGGCGTGGCAGGGAAGAGAAGCTACTTGATGGGCAAGAGAAGATTACTGCAAGGTGTTTTCATTGTACGGGAGGTGGATGGAATTACCAAAACTGGGTGGGCAAGTTTACAATGCCGGGAGTCAGGAGGTGTTGGCAAATTCAGTCACCTAGAAGGGACAGGGGCAGGGATCATGATGGCACCCACAGAGCAGCAAGGAGACAAATGAAGGGGGAAGAGGAGAGGGGACGGCAGGTGAGGGGCGAGCAAACCTCAGACCCTGAGGCCCCGGGCAGCACAGGTGACCCGGGGTCCGGCGGAGGGACCGAGGAAGCCGCACCGGCATCTCCCAGAGCCAGGTGGTGGCCCGAAAGGGGCGGAGCCGCCCGCAGCCGCAGACAGGGGGCCTCCCCGATGAGATCCCTGAATCCTTGAGGGGATGCAGAGGTTGAAGGCCAGCGGGGAGGGGAAGGCTGGCGGGGAAGGCGGAAAGGGCTCCGGGGTCCGGGGTGACGAGCACCGCACTCACCTGGTTGGTGACCTGAAACGAGACAGAAGAGGGTTTAGAGACGCGCGCGTGCGGGCTGGCGCCGGCCTCCCGGCTCGCTCGGCCCCCGGCTGCGGCCCCCGGCCGCGCTCACCTCGGGATTGGCCTCCAGCGGCAGCCAGCGTTGACCCTCCATGACTGCTCCGCCAGCCGCGCTCCAGCTCTGACAGCCGCCGCTGCCGCCGCCGCCGCCGCTTCCGCCCCCGCGCGCTCCGGCCCGCCCCGGCCAAACGCCGCCCCGCGGGGAGGACCAGCACACGGAGCGCGCGACTCCCGAGGCTCTGAGCCTCGCCCCGCGGCGGGGAAGCCAAGAAGACAAGTGTCCACACTGGAGACAGACGAACCGTGATAAACCGGAGCCACGTCCTATGTCACGAGGAAAACAGAGCCAGGATCCAACAGGGAGCCCCCCCTCTCCAACTTGGGCTCGCCCGAGTGAAGCGAGCACCGGAGTTCTACGCACGCGCCCCGCGCTGGCCTGGGCCGCGTGCTTGCAGGCTCCGTCACCTTGTTGCAATGCCCAGCAGAAGCTCTAGGGTGCGCGTCCCGGATTCCTACTCTGTGAGGGTGGGCGGGCTTTGCTGGCCAAGAGAAGGCAGCCAAGCTGGAGGTTAACTCCTTGGTCCTCCGGCTTCTTTGTGAGGAGACTGAAATGATTTGTTGGCCTCCTCTGTTATTGCACGGCCGGAGAAACAGGTCATAGGCAGATGACTGACGGAGGTGATAGGTAGATGCTCGGTTCTGCTTGAGAAACAATATGGAGCCACTACGAAGATGAATCAGACATTGTACTAAGTGACGGCACAAACTAAAGGACTCAAAGCACCATTTTGAATGTCCCTTCTTCATCACACTAAATTCAGGGATGCTAGATGTAACTAAAGTTTTAGTTTTCTTCACATTTTCGGGGTTTAACTCAATGGCAGGCGCATAGTAGATTCTCAAAGAGACTAATTTAAAGAATGATGCTGGAGACGGAACTGAGTGGTAATCTAGCAGGCTTGAGGCCCTGGATCCAATCTCAATTATCACAAAGCATGATCATGTATGTAGAAATATTATGTAGGGAAATGCAGAAGAGAAAAGTTGACACAAGGTAGCATTTATTAGACAGAGGCATATGCAAATTACGAAGATAGGATTACAAGGAGCAATCCTTTTGGTATGTAGGAATCAAGAGTCATGACTCCAGAATTTTGACCTGACATATTACTTACTATTCTGTATCCATGAGAGGGAATTCAGGGATAGACTAGTTAAGAAGTAGGGAAAATATGATTATACTGAGTTTGCCTTTCTTGGGGAATTTCCAACTCTCCCACACATGTTCTGGCTATTATTTTTATAACTCAATGACTTTTCCAATCCTTTGACTCTTTCTATCTATCCGAAGGCTTGCTGCCATATCTATCCGATATCGTGACTTGGTAAATCTGGCAGTGTCTGGCTCATGATCGATCAGAAGTTGCAATTCTATGGTCTTTTATGGTGACAGCTTTGGTTTCTTAAAAAACCCAGGGATGTTGACAATACATTTTGTTTTAATCCCAGGTTAGGGATGCGGGACTGCTTCAGACTGTCCACAGCAGGTAACTATAATCTGACTTGTGCTCCGGAAGGGCTGTGATTCTACTAGCTGAAAATAGTTTACATTTGGAATTCTGGGGCCTTTTAAGGGGGTATAAATGCAAGAGCCCTACAAGGGCCTACAGTCTGCTGCTGCTGTTGCTGCTGCTGCTGGTGGTCCCTGCTGTTGCTTTTGCTGGGTGCTGGGTGCTGGATTGCTAGTTGCTGATTGGAAGTATCCTGATGTGGAAGAGTGGACTTGCTCCAAGGAACTCAATGCCACTAATCAGCAGGAAGTAGTCTAAAGAGATCTACGCCACTTTTCCCCCTCTATCCTTCTTTCTTTCCCACCTAGTGTTGGGGGGTTGGAATGGGTAGGGGTGGTGTAGGGAGGTAGGAAAAAGAACCCAATAAAGTAGCCAAAATCTGGCTACAAGTGGCACCCAACATGTGGCTTGGCAGAGTGGAAAATCTGATGTCTCATGCCATAGAGCAAACGGCAAGGGAAGAGGGATGAATATTCTGTTTAGGGACAGCAGCAGGGAAGTTTTTGTGGCCACTGCCACTGGGTCGTCTCCTACTTTGCCTCCTCTCTTCCTCCTCCTCCTCTTCTTCTTCCTATATTCTGTCTCAGAAAAGGTTGGGAGAGCACCTTGAAAATTGCAGATAGAGGTGGAAGTGCTTGGAGAACAAGTAGCACTGGAAAAGGGAGAACCAAAGGGCTCAGACCCAGGGACTGAGCAGGAGAATGGAAGTTTCCCCAAAGGAACCTTTTGTGGTACTTTCTGTGTTCTCAGACTCTGCTGGGGCTAGTTGGCATGCCAGGGGGATTGTCAGACAACTTGCTTTTCTCCAGACTCCTGACTCTACCCTGTGTCTCCCTCTCCTCTTACTGCTTGCCTAATACTCCACACAACATCCTTATCTACCTACCATGAGAATTCCTTTCCTAGGTGACTTAAACCATGCCTGCCTCTTCATAAGATCCCAACAACAAACCAAAATACAATCCCACAAAGTACCTTGGGGAGACCAATGACATAACTGGGCATTGAGTTATGCAAAGCATGGAGGAGGAATTATTGGCAAGGGCATAGGTAGCCCCAAAACATCCACACTGTAAAATCTTCAGCAAGCATTGATGATGGCAGTTACGTGTCTTTTGCCTTCAAGAAGTGGTTCTGGCACCCCAAGAACTTCAGACCCCTCAAAATCTTGCAAATATATTGGGCTTCCAATCTCTTCACTTCCAGTTTACCAGGTTAACTTCCAGCATTGGTATGGATGCACCTACATGCTACAAAGAGCCTTAATCCTCAGACTTGATTATGCATATGAATATCTGAATCTGAAGCACAGGTTTTGATTACATATAAAATGGGGCCTAAGATTCAGTATCATTGTCCCCAAGGTTTGAATGTCCCATTATCTCCATCCTTTGCCATATGGCTTTTGTTTTTGTTTTTCTCCTAGGGGACAAAATTCTATCCATGTGTTTTATTTATTGATTCTGGATTTTGAATTTTTTTTCTTGCTAACATTGATTTGTAAATTCAACATTAACACTTGCAGGATTTTTGTAGTCAGTCGCAGACATGCACAGACCTCCCCCACCCCCAAAATGAGTTCCCACTTGTACATGGTGGTTTGAACATGTAACCCAGGCACTTGAGAAGTCAAGGGAGGAGAATCATGGTGAGGATTATGTATTTAGGACTAGCCTGGGCTCCACAGTGAGCTCGCAATTAGTCTTGGCTGTGTAGTGAGGCTCTATCAAAGAAAGAAAGAGACAGAAGAGAGAAAGAAGAAAAATGAGAGGGAAACAGAAGAGAGGTGAGAAGGGAAAAAATATAGGGAGACACACACACCCACAGAGAGATTCATTCTCCTCTCTCCCCTCAAATCCATATTATCCTAAAACCCATTCTTTGTACTTTTCCAACACCAACAATCTTTTGTTATGCTAAGTCACAACATAATTGCTTAAAAGACACTATAAGTGGCAATTAAACATAATACCTACGAGGTCTGTGATCCTCATAACTCAAGACAATGTTAAAGAGCTATGAATGAGCTCGTGCTTGCTTCTGCAAAAACAACTGAGTCACAATGCCACGTAGGGAACCGTCAGTAGAAGAACTTATATGAACAGGAACATTCCTCTTGAGATTTTAAATGCAAAAATTAAAACTTTTTAAAGGATTGACTAAATATATCTGGGCACAGTGCCATGCCCCTGCAACCAGCAGCTAAAGCAAGAGAACTGCAGATTGGAAAGCAGCCTGAGCAACATGTCAGGTTCAGTGTGTCTCAGGGGAGAAATAATTAATGAAACGCAGTAGCTCTTCAACAATTGGTCTAAGTTTAGCATAACAGCTGTCATCAGCCCAGATTCGGGTCTTAATTGTCCCAAGGGGATCAATATCACTGCTTGGCCACAGCCCATTCACTGCACAACGTCTTGACTATTCATTATCTTTATTATCTTCTTAATGGGAAGTGCTCTCACTGCCATTCTGATGCACGTGTAGTACCCTATTATCTGCCTCAATCCTGGCTTGTACCGCCAAACTGTCAACTTGAACATCGTCTTGCCCGTAAAGACATGCCAGTCTCTCACAGTCTGAAAACACCTGTGTTCAAGATGACGTAATAATTTTCAACACCTGATCAGAGAACATGGCTGCAATAAAGCGGCTCTGTTTCCATAGGTCAGGTAAGTCACCTCTTTAAATCACACTTTTAAAAGAGACTCTAGGACTCTAGGAAGACAGCTAAGTGGGTACAATGTTGGGGTGCAAACATGAGGACCAGAGCTCAAATGCCCAGCACTCATGATAAAAAAGAAAAAGTGTGTATGGGTCTAATGTGGTGGACCAAACCTTTTTTTAATTCTAGCACTTCAGAGGAAGAGGCCAGCCTGGTCTATATAGCTAGTTTCATGCTAGCCAGGGCTACACCGTGAGACCTTGTCTCAAAACAAAAGAAAAGAAAAACCCTTGGGTGTGGTGATGTGTACATGGAGCCTCAGTGCTGGAGTAGCAAACATGAGACAATCCTTAGAAGTTGCTGACCAGCTAGTTTTGCCAGATTGGTCAGCTTCAGTGAGAGACCCTGTCTCAAGAAAAAAAAAAAAAAAAAAATCCAGTGGAAAGTAATAAGTTCCTGTTAGCCAAAGGTTGACAACTGTGATGGTTAATTTTAATTGTCAATTTGACAAAAATTTACAATCACTTGGGAGGCAGACATCTAGCCATATCTTTTGGGGGTTATCTTAATTCCCTTAATTAGGTAGGAGACCCACCCACTGTGGAGACCATCTTTCCCTAGCAGGGACTTCTGGATGAGAACAAGTGGAGAAAGTCAGCTGAGTCCTAGCATGCATACATTAATTCATTCTCTGCTGCCTGATGGGGTGCAATGGGTGCAGTGTGACCAGCTGGGGCGGTTTCTGGACTCTCCACCACTCCCCATAGTGACAGACTGCAACCCGGAACTTCGAGCCAAAGTAAACCCTTTCTCCCCTAAGTGGCTTTCATCTGTGTGCATATCACAGCAACAGAAGCGAAACTATGATAATTGGAACTTACTGTTTTCAGGTCAATGGTTGAACTGGCCAGGTGAAATTTCTGTGTTTATAACACAGTTCTTTGTATTTTCTTTGTTGCTGATTTAATATGTGGGTCAGCCAGATTTGGCTCAAAAGCTGAGAAGTTTAAGCCTTTCTTTAAGCTGTGAAACCCTTATGATGTAAGGAATGATAATCAAGTGTAGTCAAAGGTGCCTATCTTTATGTTATCCACTGATTACACACACATTTTCATAATCCTAAATAGCCTGAACCATGATATTCAATCCATAGGAAACACTGGAGGATCATGAAAGGCACTCAAGGAGTTTGGAATCCCTCTGGAAGCCTCTGGAATTAGAAGGCCAACTGTAAATTAAAAGCCAGGTGCAGTGCTACACACCTTTAATCCCAGCACTCAGGGAGGCAGAAGCAGGCAGATTTCTATGAGTTCGAGGCCAGCCTGGTCTACAGAGTGAGTTCAGGACAGCCAAGGCTACACAGAGAAACCCTGTCTCGAAATAAACAAACAAACCCCACCACCACCAACAACAAAAGCAACAAACTGTTAATTAAGCCATACTCCTGGAAGTTTTACTTGGTAGCTAAAGGATACTGTTTAACCTACCTGGGCTTCAGTTTCCTTGTGATTAAAATGAAGAGGATGTATGTTTTGAATGTCGTGCATGCTCTGGAAGTTTGATTGGCATGGTGATGATCAGAACTGCTAGTGTTTCTTCAGTGCCTGTGTCAGGGAGGAGCTTTGCTGTGCTTACACATATGCTCCCACTAATACACTTGGATAAACACTTTGGAAAGAACAACAACAGCCCTCTCGTTACAGGCAGGAAAGCTAGCACTCAGATCTTCCAACAGTCAGCAGTCACCCAGCTGATTGCCAGAAAAGAGACCTGAGCTTGGGTTTCAGTGGCCCTAAAGCCCCCACCACTTCAGTAAGACATCACACTGTATTGGTTGCTTACTGCTATTGTAAACAATTTTTGTAGTTTTAATGACTTTTTCTTTTAAATTTATGTTTGTGTATAACAAAGAGGTCACCCGGAGGTCATCATCAGATATCTTCCTCCATTGCTATTGTCCTGATTTTTGAGACAGTATCTCTCACAGATCTGAGTAAGATGGCTCAGAGGCCAGTGTGCGCCTGGGATCTTCTTGCCTCTGCCTCCCAGCACTGAGGTTACAGCTGTATCCTATCCTATGGTGCCTGTCTATTTTACTTAGGTGGTGGGGATCCAAACTGGTCATCAAGTGCTTATGTAATAAGGACTTTACGAATTGAGCCATCACTGCAGCCCGTAAGTTAGTGGTCTAAAGAAACAAGAATTTAATACTGACTAGTCTGAAGGTCAGAATTCTGAAGTAGATATTGCTGGACTACAAAGTGTCCAGAGGACGATATTCCTGGAATCTATGTGGGAGAATCCACTTTCTTTCCTAGCCTGGCTTCTGGAAGCTACCATCATTCTTTGCCTCTTAGCCCCTTTCCTGTCTACAAAGCCAGCAGATTAGCTGAGTCTTACATTGCTTCACTCTGACGAACTCTGCCTCTGAGTATAACTCATCACATTCATCTTTCCCAAAGGACACCTGTCATCACCTGAGTAACATCTGGTTAGCACCTGATGTGCAGCTATAATTCCCCTGCGTGATGTAAAGTAACTTATTCACAGAGTGTGGGGTAGGAAGTAGACATCCTGGAGGATTTCAACTGCATACACTGATGGTGCAGGATGACACCGTACGATATTATACATATGTTAGGGGACCTCTAGTATTTCATTAGCATCTTTTAATCTAAGTTAGGTTACATCACCCTCATCTCTCCTACTGGTGATATCCTTCATCTCTGGCACACCAGTGACTTTTCCAATCATATAATTATACCCTTTCTAGCCACAATGGGGAACACAGAACAGACACAAAGTAATGCATCTTCACCTAGTACTGGTTCAAGGAGTGGAATGTGACTCTGTATGTTAATCAGTGTCTCTTTCGGAATTGAGATTCAAGACCAGCTTCCCTTATCCCTTTTGGCTTCCTCTTTCCCTTTGTAGGATTAGTCACACAGCTGTGACCCCAAAGACATTGGCCATGTCTATATATGAATCCTCCTCCCCCAACAGCAAGAAGACAAAGAAAATGGAGCCGAGAAACAAACAGGAGGCCAAGCCAGGGCTGAGATCCAAGGGGTTGGGCTCTTTTGCTATGCAAGTCTCACAATAGTCTTGGCACATCAGTGTGTTCCACCCTCGTGCTCCAGAGGTCACAGCCGTGGGGTAATAATTTCTGCTATTTTGCTTAGGCTAGTTTGATTCAGATTTGTATCACCAGGAATCAAAAAAAAAAAAAACAAAACAAAACAAAAAACTAAACAAATGCTTAAATAGAAAGAAATGTCTTTTTGTTTTCTTCATTCCACTGTAACCCTCATTACATCAAGAGTTCATGTTAAACAGCGCTGTGGGCTTCCTCTTAGGTGAGACTGAAGAAGTTTATTGAAAACACTCTAAAGTACTTTCTGATTTACATATTCTACTCAGATGTTATTGGATTAAAATCAATTTTGAAACGTTACTGCTGTGGTTATATAACTTTACAAAACTGCATTTTTATATTTTAAATTCATTATTATGTGAATGTGAATGTGTGTGTGTGTGTGTGCATTAGCACCATGAGGGTGTGCTTGTGTAGGCGAGAGGACAACTTGTGACAGTCAGTTCTCTTCTTCCACTACACGGGTCCCAAGGGTCAAACTCTAATTGACAGGCTCAGCATCAAGCTCTTTTACCAACTGAGTCGTGTCTCACACCCCAAATCTGTATTTTAGAAGTGAAAGTCTTGTGAAAATTCTGTTGTCCTGTAAGATATAGGTTTGAAAAATAGCAGTTTGCCATGTCTTTATCATTTTGTAGAAAGGAGACCCACAGAAAGACTGTATTTGGGGAGTTATAGGTTCATCATAGCCATGATAATGTCCTGAGTGGGAGAGCATTAACATAGAAGTCATCATACCAGAGGCATGATGAGGCCTTGAAGGAAGGCTTTCCTTTCCACTAGGACAAAAGGAATTTCTAAGTCTTATAGCTTTTCAGGAGCCGGCTGGAGTGGGGTGGGGAGGGGGTCAAGCAAATGTAAGCTGCATACCACATGACGAAGCCTGGCCTGGTCTTTGTACTAGGAGTCACAAGGCAGGAAGGCAATAGATAAACTTGTAATTCAAGGTTGTCTTAAGCTTGCACACAGCTGCATGGGGAGGGAGAGAACTTCAAGGCCAAACAGAATAATTTTTTATCAGGTCTCTGTGCCAGTAGAGAGGCTGTAGGAGCATATGGCCTGATTTCCCAAAGACAGTGAAAGAGCGAGGTAGAAGAGGATCTGCAGTTTAACTGCGTTTCTGGATCAACAGATTTGTTATGTCTACAAACACACACACACAACTCTCATCTTAAAGGGAATAAGAGAGAATTTATTCTGAATTTATTCTGGAACCATTTTGAGTGACCATGGCCCAAATTAACCATAGCTTAATCCAAATTCAACATTTCAATGTGAAAACAGTTTCATGAAGGTTTTTTTTTCCCCTTTTCTTTTTTCTTTCTTTCTTTTTTTTTTTTTTTTTTTGTTGTTGTTGTTTTAATTCACAGCCCCTTAGTCTCCCTATCTCAGGCCTGTTTTTACTCCTTGTTACCATTGGAATGTCTTAATTTGTATAATGTTTTCTCTTGAGCCAACCTCAAAGCCCATTATCTCAGGTTCTTTTTAGACTAATGATGAAGGAAAAAAAAAATGTTCATCTCAAATGTAGGATAACAGGCCCGAGTCCTGGCTCCACCATGTCCTTATAGAGGCAATCTGAAAGATTTGGAAGGACTGAGAGATGGCAAACTTACAACTAAGCCAGGCTGTCTAACCAAGGTATGTCTTTCCTACTGGTAAAGGTCAATGACAGCGAACACGGTCTCTCATTTTTTTTTATTAAGCTTCTCCAGCTCTTAGTTTCCCTATTAAGGTGAAAGTCCCACTCTTTTGGTGCTTTTATTTGAAAAAATCTCCATTTCTCTAACTTAAGGAATCTTTGTCTCCTTCCTGCTTTGGAAAAGGAATTTTTAAAACCTCCGCTAATTTATACAGTCATAACAGACAGACCTATGAAGACAGGTCTCTGTGGCTGGAGAGGTAACTCCATGGGGAAGGGTCCCTAGGGAAGGCACCCAAAGCCTCATGAAGTTTTTATGGTGCTGCAGAACAACAGCAGCAACAACCACAATGACTACAACAACAGCAGCAGCAGCAACAAAAAGAGCTCTAAATTGAGGGAAGTTTGAGATAAAATGATGGGCACATCAGAGAGGCAGGTACACTGAGATAGGAGAAACGTTTCTATGGGCCAAAGATATTATATGATGGCATTCTTAGCTTTTGGACTGGTGGACGCCAGTGGTCTGATTAAGTTAATAGGGTCCAAAAGATTTTCATCTATTAAGTCACAGGTTATTCATTCTGACACAGAAGTGGTGGGAAATGGTTATTTTAGCCCCCAAGATAAGGTTATTTGTCTCTGAACCTGCAACATTCCAGTCTCTCCCCAGTACTGAAATTCTAATCAGCCAATTCAGTTTCTGTAGACACAACTTCTTTTGAGGAATTTCATTCAGGGATAGAGGTACTCATATTGAATAATAATCAGCAAAAATTCATAGGCCCTGGATGGTGGTGTATGAGGCAGCCTGATTAAAATAAAAAGAATCCACAAATACATAATATATAAATAAATAAATATATAACATATAAATATAGCAAACTAACAGAAGCTAACTTTGACATATTTGTCCTGTCTCCTTTTGGAAGCCTTTTTATAAAGTTTATGTGTGTGTGTGTGTGTGTGTGTGTGTGTGTGTGTGTGTATGTGTATGTGTATGTGTGTGTGTTTTCTCCACTCCCAACAGCCAGCAGCTGAAGAGGGGTGGTGGTGGTGGTGGTACACACTTTTAATTCTAGCACTCAAAAGGCAGAGGAAGGTAGATCTCTGTAAATTAGAGATCAGCCTGGTCTACACACTGAGTCCCAGGATGGCCAGGGTTACATAGTGAGATCCTGTGTTTAAAAAATAATAATAATAATGAGGAAAAGACCCTAATAATCAGAACTAATGTACTGATCCACCTGATGTGTAATACTGTTTTATCTTTTCATCCTATTTCCATGGAGTCGGGCTCTCAATTCATTCAAGGATTCTCTTCCCAAGCTAATTAGTATATTTAAGTAAGCCCGATAATACTAGCCAGAGAGTTTTCTAGACTTAGATTCCGACTACAGCATTCAGGGCACAGCTCTAGGTGTCTGTTGTCTGCGCGTTAACTAGTAGAGTTCAGCCATCCAATGAGAGCTGTTTTGTGGTAGGCAGAACTCTAAAGATGTTCAGCCTGCAAAGATTCTCACCTCTAGTCAACAAAACTGTAATCTGGATAGTCTAGGGACTATTCAGGAAAAGTAGCTAGTTTAGATCATCTGGGTATGCCTTATTTAACCATTTGAGCCTTTAGAAACAAAGAATGGAGGTAAAGGAAAGCAGAGGAGAAACTGGCCAGTTAAATTAGCAACACGAGGGAGATGTGTTTCATTTGGCTTTGGAGTGGCGGTGTGGACACAAAGAAATAGGTTTGAACAGTCTCTGAAATCTGAGAAACTGCGTGAAACTGAGTTCTACCAACAACTTGAGTGATTTTAAAAGCACATTTTCCCCCAGTCCCTTGAGGGATCACAAGCTATTTACAAGCCTTACTTGTGGAACTTTAGGGACCCAAAGAGAACTAACTGAAGCACCTGTTTGTATTCTGGTTGTGGGTGGGTTAATCAATGTTAAGAATATTGTTGGGTCATGCCTTTAATTCCAGCACTCAGGACGCAGAGGTGGGAGGATCTCTGTGAGTTTGAGGCCAGCTTGGTCTACAGAGTGAGGTCCACTCACCAGCTATTCATTCCATCAGTGTTAAGTTTCCTGACTTATGGTTGGCGTGTTCTTAGGAGATAAGTGCTCTCGTCCGTCAGCACGAAAGCAAGCGTGTACGGGGGAGCGGTAACCATTGGCAAATGTGGGTGACACCTACAGGAATGTTAGTATCTGCAACTTGTCTGAACATATTTCTAGGTTTTTCTAAATAAAATGTTGGCAGGTGACTTAAAACATCAGCGTGGATATTCTCTGCAGAATGCACGCAAACGACGGGATGAGAAAGAAGGTGCTGCTGAAATCGGGTTGAGAGTGAATATTCAATAAAGACTACAGAGTTTTGTTGTTTTTTTCCAGGCCTTCCGCTCCAGCCTCCTCAAGTCAGGCCAGGCCGGCGAACTCCATCCCAACGGTGAGAACTCGACAGTAAGCTATGCTCACACCACTGGGGGGTGTGGCCGCACCTCAAGCAGTTTGGGTTGGGAGCGCCGGCTCCCGGGCACAGCCACTCTGCGCTTGCGCGGAGACGGCCCCACTCCTTGCCCGACCGTGGGGGAGGCGACATCGCGAACATCGCGAGTGCTCCACCAGGTCTCCCCACAGCCTTGGTCTTTCTCCCCACGGAAGTTCCTCCTTCCCATTATCTCCTACAACTGATGTTTAATGGAGACAAAACCGGAGTTCCATGAAAATGTACTTTCCTCCCGCTACCCAGCGTGAGTGGGCTGGGCCTCGGACCGGAAGCGGAAGTGCCGGCTAGTGCGAGAGTTCAACTGTGGCCATGGAGGGGTCTCAGCTCCGCGAACCTGTGTTGGATGCCAAATCGGAGGTAAGTACGGGCTGGGAGGCGAAGGGGCGCGGGCGAACGGTGGCTCCGGGAAGGCTCTTGTCTAAGTTGTGTCTCTGCTTCCTTCCAGGTCACCTGCCAGGTGAGTGCCCTGTCCGCAGCTACCGGCGTGCGGTCCCCGCCCCTCCTCGCGGATCCCTCCTCCGGGCTGCTTTCCCCGTTGCAATTAGGGGGATAGCCCCTGTTGGGGATTCAATTTAAACTGCTCTGCCTCTAGAGTGCAGGCCGAGCTTTGTTCCACCTTATTAGGCAACCTTTATTACAAGGTAGGATATTCGGTGTTTTAAAACGTGAGGGTTACAGTTACTAATATTTACAAAGATAACTTTTTTTCTTCTTTTTCCTTTTAACTGTCTCTGGAGACAGGGTCTCACTGAGTAGCCCTGGCTAGGCAGGAACTTTTCTAGAAAGACCAGACAACTTTGAGCTCTCAGAGAGCCACCTGCCTCTGCTTCTGAAGTGCTAGGATTAAAGGCGTGACCCATCAAGCTCAGCCATTTAAAGAAGTTATGTTGAAGATGGGCTGTAACTTTTCTAACCATTCATATACGTTAGGAATAAGATTTCGACCTTCTAAATTACTAACAACGCTTTTTCAAGAGAGTCAGAAAACTGGAGTTTTAGTTGAGGAGCTAGCCAAATTCATGTCAAGTACAACAAAGTGCTGAAGCTAGAACATGATTAAGAATGCAGAGGCTGAGAGAGAAGTGTCTATGGACAGACTGGTACTTGTCTCCAACGGATTTTCTATCCCCCCCCCCCTTTTTTTTTTCCAAGGCAGGCTCTCATTAAACTTTTAAGGCTGGCCTTAAACTCAGCTTGTAGCCCATCCCAGCCTCGAATTTGTGATCCTTTAGCCCCTGCATCCCAAGTAGCTGGATTTAGAACCTAGACCTGTCTGGCTTATCTTGCTTTTGCTTTGGAAGATTCCTGGGAGGCCACTATGTGACACCAATAAACCTGTATGGTTTTGCTGATCAGTCTATGAGTTAGGCAAATTTTGTTGTTGTTGTTTTTTAAAGATTTATTTTTATGTGTCTGTATAACATTTTATGGGCTTCTGGAGATCAGAAAAGGCCTCCACTTCTCCAGAATTGGAGTTATAGATGGGGTTATGAGCTGCCATATGGGTACTGGAAACTGAATCGAGGTCCTGAGGAAGAGAAATGAGTGCTTTTAACCACCAAGCCATCTCTCCAGCCTGAGCTGAGTTTATTATTACTGTTCAAGCTCCAGTTATTTTGCCCATTCACTTTATATTATATGTTCTATTAAATACACTCTGAAACCAAACTGTACTGGGCTATAAAGTGTTTGTTTATTTTAGGAAACTTCCACCTTAAAGCAATACGAGTCCATCCCTTAGAGTTCTGGAAGTCACAAGTATAAAATCAGTTTTCCAGGTACAGGGGGAAGGAGGGTTTTGCCATGGTTTCAGGGAGAGGTCTCTTGTTTGTCCTTTTCTGTTTTCTGAGCTGGTTTCCTCTCTTAGTGTGTGGCCTGTGCATTGTTCCAATCCCTGCTTCCTCTGCTGACTTTTACTTTCTTGCCTTCCTTCTACAAAGACTGTGATTACATTTGGGATCACATCCAGGAAAATTCAGCTCGAGGTCTTAACTTTGTTAAGTCTTTAATATCTGCTTTCTCACATGAGAAAGCCTGTGTGATTAGGCCATGGATGTATCCGAGTGACGAGTGTGCTATAAACCATTCACCCTTTGATTGGTCATATGATTATATACACAAGGAAAGCCAAGGTAATTTACAGGACTATTAGAATTAATAATGAGTTTAAAAATATGATTCAGTTTTGAATTTTGTTTTTTTGCTATAGTTCTGGCACAAAGAGCTGAAAATACAATCTTAAACATGTTGCATAACTTAATTTATTGCAAATAAATCTACCAGCCTAGGTGTGTGTGCCTATAATCCCAGCACCTAGGTGGCTGAAATAGGAAGGTCACCACAATTGTGAGGCCATTCTGGGCTTTGTAGAAAAACTCTTATCTCCAAAACCACAGGCTGGGGGTGGATGGAGGGTGACACGGGACATCGACACACACTTGGTAATAAGCTGTTTCACACCTTTATGAGGAAAATTACAGAGCCAGTGAGGTGGCTCATTGGGTCAACGTGCTTGCTGCCAAGCGTGATAACTTGAGTCCATCCCAGGAACACATGGTGAGGCAGAAAACAAACTTAATTCAGGTTGTCCTGTGACCTCCAGTGCCCAAGGAAATACAAGTAAACAAAGTCATTTTTTTCATTATGAAAAACAATGGACTTGTGATTTCTAGTTCAGCATGCAGGGACCTCGGAAGTTATTACTTGTTCCTGATGGCTAGAAACTGCACAGTCAGCACCTCCGCTTGTGTCTATCCGAGGACTGGTATCCCAAGGCATACATTAACTTCACTGCAGAAGGGAGCAAGCAGTCAGTCAGCAAGGGTATTTTGAGTGTCAGGCATCATGTCATCTTGGGAAGTAAGGCGGAAAAATTTTTCCACCAATGTTTTAGGGTCAGTATGAAGTGCTGCATTTATCCAGTTCTCTTTGATACCCTTTCAACAGTGAAGAATCAGCATCAGGAACTAGATGTTTAGGGTCAGACAGGGATTTCTGTTCCTGTTTCTGAAATGTGGGATCTTGAGCCCATTATGTCAGCTCTCTGAAACTGGGTTTTGTCAGCTACAGAATGGAAATAATAACCTGTAACGCTGAGGTGAATCAGTGAGGCACGGACACGGGACACGTGGGTACCCTGCATAGTGCGTCACCTGGCATGTTGTGAGGACTGATGAAATCTAAAGCCACGTCATCACCACTCACTGTAATAGTAGGTTTGACCTTAGCACTGTAGTGAAGAAACAGTGGGATGGTTTCCACACGTGCCTCAGGCGGGTGTAAGGACCATGTCACGCATCTTTTGTTTCGTGACAGGAAGGAATGTGAAAAATGCTCTGAAGCACTTGGGGGTGCCAGTGAGGTGGCTCATTGGGTAAACATGCTTCTGCCAAGTGTAATGACTTAGTTCATCTGGGCACACGTGGTGAAGCAGAAAAGAAACTTAATTCAAGTTGTCCTTTGACTTCCATATGCGGGAGCAGAAGTTAAGCCTGTAACAAAAAGCCACTTTGCTGCAGCTTTTACTTGTGTTACACATCTGGTAGAAACTTGGGTTTCTTTGTGTGCCTTCTTCCTTTTCTCCACCTGTTCTCTGACTGTCCTTGTGCACTTTTGTTTTCTCCATTGCCATTTGACCATTGTTTGCCTGCCAACATAAATGAAGCTGTTTCCTTAGACTCTGACCAATATTGAAACAAAGACAAGACTGAGCACAGAGAAATGAAGTATTTGTTCAAGGCAGTGGTGTTTCTCACGTGATCTTTGTGCCGCTGTGTTAAAGCTTCTAGATTTTCAGTGGAAACTGGGCATGGCTGTGAGCTCAGACAGCTGCAGATCCCTCAAGTATCCTTACGTGGCAGTGATGCTCAAAGTGGCAGATCAGTCTGGCCAGGTAAACAGCAAGACCATCGAAATGACAATTCCACAGTTTCAGGTTTGTAGTTTAACTCACAAATGCAAATATCAATGCTGTTTCAAAAGCTGCATATTGTCTTTCTTAAGGGGAATTTTATTTACCTGCAAGTTGATGTACCTTACATGTAGTGGTTCATACCAAAACACAGTCTAAAGTTATTTTCTTTTTTTCAGTAAGATGTGCCAAGTTGTTGTATGGTGCCATTTAATTACTGTAACAGTTTTTGATTGATGTATTGAATATTTCCTCTTCTCTGCGGGATATTTACTTTGTAGTTAACTTTATTTTTTTTTCTTCAGGTTTAATAATAATTTTAAGCAAAACTAATCTTTTCATTGAATGACATTGAGTTTTTAGACTAATGACTAGAAAACGCAGTTCAGATCAAATACTTATTGGCCAGTCTTATTAGCTAGAGATTTAAGTAACTCAGTAGTTTATGCTTAAACTTAGGCTATTTATATTATCAATTTACTTACTTTTTTTCCCAAGGAAGAAAACAGGAGTGAACGCTAAGTCTAATTTACTATTGAATGTATATGATGAGAGATGTTTACTATTAGCTGATAGTATAATCAGCTAATCTGTCGTGTACAATTTTGGTTTGGTTTGCTGTGAGCCCTTCAGTAGTAGAAGCAGTTCTCAAAGGAAAGTTGAACACTCTAGAAAAGCGGCCAAACTGAAGGAAATGGAAATTAAAAGTTTTTTTTTTTTTTTTTTTTTTTTAAGTAAAAATGCACTGGTTCTGGAATCTTTTATTTGCTTTATTTTAAGTATATGGGTGTTTTGTCTGCTTGTATGTCTGTGCACAGTGTGCATGAAGTACCCAGTGAGACCAGGAGAGGGTATCAGATTCCATGGGACTGAGAGTTTGAGACAGTTGTAAGCGGTCATGTGCGTGCCGCTGGAATTCTGGGAGAGCAGATAGTGCTCACAACTGTGGAGCATCTCTCCAGCCCTGAGCTTTCCTTTTTATTTGGGTATGTGGTAGGGAGCTCACCTAGGGCCTTGTTCATGCTAGGTAGGTGCTCTGCCTCTAAGCCGAGGCTTTCCCTCCCCATCCTGGGCTTCTGGAAACATTTTTCCCATACCACTGTATGACCTTTAATTTCCTCTTTATAAATTGTATTTTAAGGGGCTCTTGATAGACAAGACTACACACATTTGTTCCTACTAATGTTGATATGTGTTTGAAGAAATGGGGTGTGGGAAAAGGAAATCTAGTGTGTAGTCACTGACTGAAAGAGCAGCTCAGTCTCGGGCATTTCAGGCATTTACATGTGCAGGTCCTGCCTTCCCCTGAGCAGAACCCTGTTTTCTCATTCCACCTCTACATGTTTTTCTTTATATTAATAAGTAGATCACCTTCTTCCTGAAGCATTGTTGTGGAGTAATTGATAAATAAAAATTGTATGTTTTCAATGTACACTGTGATTTGGTAAAAATATGTGTTGTGCAGTGATTGTGTCCATGAAGATAATTATCACGTGCATTACCATGCAGTGTGTGTGAATGTTTGCGCTGAGAGCACTTAAAATTCTACGCTCCCAACCTCTCACAATACGCTGTTATTAACTATACTCAGCGTTCTGTGCATTAGATCCTCAGAACTTTTATAGCTCAGTTAGCTCCCTTAGTCAACATCTTCACTCTTTCCCCACCCCAGCGCCCCCCAACCACCTTCAGTATTCTCTATTCTGTGACCTCAGCGTCCTTAATATAAGTAAGATCTTGTAGTGTCTGTGGTGCTGTGTGTGGCTTGTCTTTAACGTAGTTTCCTCTGGATTCATCTGCATTAGAAATGTCAGGATTTCTTCTTTCATAGGTGAGAGATTCCATCGTGTATATGCTTATGTCTACAATATGTCAAATAGTAAGCACATATATGTAGATGTTACATGCAACTCCTGTGCATACCTGTCAAGGGTTTGCATGTTGCTATGCATGGTCTTCCTTCTGAGACTGCCCCATGAACACTAAGACACCCGCAAGAGTAGATACATATGTAATGTATCTTCAGGTGACATTTCTTCGTGTTTGTTTGTTAGATGTGGTCATCCTGGCATTTGTCTCACATTCACTATGTATTCTGAGCCCTCTTGCTAGGAATGTTTGCTTTCAACGATTTTCACCAAGAAGATAACTTTAAAATTCAGACAGCATGTATCTGGTGGTTAGAATAATTAAAAGAACTATGTAAAGAGCCTTGAAAAGCAAAATTAATATTTTCCCTTTCTCTCCAGAATTTCTACAGACAGTTCAAGGAAATTGCTGCTGTAATCGAGACTGTGTGAGAACTGGTTTCTGATTCTACAGTAATGGACTCTGCCTTCCGAAAGAGAGCTGCATATGGAACAAAGGATATTTATAAAAATTGTGCTCCTCTGTCTTGAGAGATCTTTCAGAGGTTAAGAGCACTGGCTGCTCTTCCACAGGACCAAGGTTCAATTCCAGCATCCACATGGCAGCTCACAACTGTCTGTCACTCCAGTTCCAGGGGACTCGACACCCTCATACAGACATATATGCCAGTCAAACACCAATTGCATGTAAAATAAAATAATTATATTTCACCTCCAATTTTAAAAAATAACTTAAAAAGCCAGATGATCATGAATCATTTTAGTGGTGATCCGTGTTTAGCCTTGTCAATGAGCTAAAAGTAACTGTTGAATGCTAATGTGTGTAGATTATGTGTAGCTGTATTTTTCGAAAACAGATGAGTAAATGATACTATTAAGTACAATACAGTTTTGTATGTTAGAAAAATTTCAAATCTTCCTGATAACTTTATAAATAATATCTTGTCTGGAACTTATATGAAGCTAATGGATTAAAACAGTTTTACTGAATTTGAAATAATGAAAGGAACTTCTTGAAAGAATTAATGAGAAGAGTGCAGCTTCCTTCTCAGACATTAGTACTCAGGTTAGGGTAAGCCAGTCCTTCCTGGATTAGCATTCAGCTGTTTGTGCTGCTGCTAGCTGTAGAAAAGTCATCACCAGTAATCTGTGTGCAGCGCAAACCAGAGCATCCGTAGTAGTATTTTGACACACTTCCGCCTTCTTCCATGTCTGCTGTGCCGTGGTGTTCTGAGTGAGAACTGTCCCTGTAGGCTCATGTGTGTGAATACTTGGTCCCCAGTTAGTGGAACTGTTGAATTAGGAAGCATGATCTTGTTGGAGGAGCTGTGTCCCTAAGGGTGGGCTTTGAGTTTGAAAAGCCCATGCCAGGCCCAGTATCTGCCTGCCTGCCTGCAGACACAAGCACTCAACCTCATGCTGCCTGCCTATTGCCTTGTTTCTTGCCATAGTGAACATGACTTACTCTCTGAAACTAAGCAAGCCGTGTTTTTTGTTTTGTTTGTTTTTGAGACAGGGTTTCTTTGTGTAGCCTTGGCTGTCCTGGAACCCACTCTGTAGATCAGGCTAGCCTTGAACTTGTAGATCCACCTGCTTCTACCTCTCAAGTGCTGAGATATCGACATGTGCCACCACTGTCTCAACTAGCAGGACCTCCATTAAATGCTTTCTTTTGTAAGAATTGCCTTGGCCATCAGGTATTTTCAGAGCAATAAAACAGTAACTAAGACACCTACCAACCAAATGTGGTGAGCTAAAGGTTGCTTGCTTCATCCTTTCTGATTCTCCACAAATACCTCCCATTGGTAGAAAGTCAACCAGAACCTTCTGATCCAGAAGAGGGGATCAGATGCCCTAGAACAGGAGTTAGGAATGGATGTGAGCTACTGTGTAGGTGTGGAGCAAGCCTGGATCCTCTGCAAAAGCAGCAAGTGCTCTTAACTGCTGAGCCATTGCTCCATCCCCTGTCTTACCTTGTTTGCAAAACAGGCCTCACTATATAGAAATTTCAATCCAGGAAAATGCCCTTAGAAATAAGAGAAGAAGTTGCCTCATGCATGGCTTCCATCAGACCTCTTGGGAGATTGTATTTCCCAGCTTCTAGCAGTTGGACCTGGAGCCATATAACTGGGTTGAAGCTAGTAGGATCTGCCTAGAAATATCTTAATATATTCAGATTCGGTTATAAATCATTGCTTAAGAAAACAGGGCGAGCTATGACTCTTCCAAAACGTCAAAGCCCACAACCAGTGACATCCTTCCTCCAGCAAGGCCACATCTCCTGATCCTCCCACAGCCACCAACTTGGGACCAAGTATTCAAGTGTCTGGTGGAGGGAAACTGGCAGGCATCTTCCGTGTGTCACCTGGCCTTGGCTAGGGTGCTTTGAATACTGCCAACAAAGTTGGCGACATCTGAACTGATTCTAACAAGCTAATTATAGACATACACTTTTATCTATCAAAAGCATTCCATGAGCTCTAACTGAAAGCCAGATAGATGGTTTGTGCTCTGTCTAGTGCTCCCATGCGTTATTGTCACATAGGGGCACAGCTCTAAAAAAATCTGGATATTCTCTCATATTGGGGGCAAACATTTAAACTTTTAACAGGGAAAGTGTGCCTATCTTTTAGTTTCAGCTTTTTTTTTTCCTATATAAGACCAAACTCTGATATGTCACTGTGCACTCAAAAATGAGGTACAAGCCCAAGCAAATAAAAATGATAATAATAATTGCTTAGCATTTTTCAAGCTCGTCTGTCCTTAGGCTGAAATGATGACCTTGGAAAGAACAAAGGATGGACCCTGTACCACCAGAGGCTTCTGAATAATGATAAATACTATTTTGACTTAACCTAAATAAAAGTCCCATAGTGTGAAAAAAGAAATATTGGAGGACAAGTAATTTTCCCTTCACGGCAGTGAAAGTGCACGTGGAGGGTAGGTAATGAAAGCAGAGGAGACTAGTGGGAGCTAGAGGCATCCTAGAGAGCTTAGTCAAGTGAAAGGGGATATAATGAGAAAGGTTCTTCGAACTACCAGTGTTAGCTACTTGATATGCGTCTCATGTATGAATTTAAAATTCATTTTAAAAATCCAAGATACTTTGGATTTATCTGCTTCATTTTTGTCTTTTGTTTGGTTATTCTAAAATACCTAGCACTTGTGTAACACATAACACTGAGTTATGTCAACACTTGGAGGAACACACATCTAAAAGATGCTTAATGAGCATTAAATTAGAAAGCTTGAAATTCTGCAAACCCTATGCAAGCACCTGTATCACGAAGATGTTTGTCAAGGATGCAGACCTAGGACCTTGGTTCCTCTGCTCACCCTCCTTGAAAATATTACAGTGACACACCCTCCAAGTGTTGTACAAGCTTGGGAAAACATACAAAAGACACATAAATGCCCCTCAAGAAAAGATGGGGACTTCAGTCTGTCCACAGTGAAAAGTCCAGGCACAGAGCTGCGAAGTTTGGGAATGGCATGCATGGGTACAGTGATGACCTGTGTCATCTGACACGCGTGCTGTGATGGGTCCACAGTTTCTCAAGCATCTCCATGAACTCAACTGAGAGCCAGATGAGCGAAGGTACTAAAAGGTGTTTTCTTCAGATGCCTGGTACACTGATGCTGTAAGTAATGGCACCACAGGAATGGGTAGGTGCGACAGTGGCCGGGCCCATGGCCATCCAGTGGGCCCAGTAAAGAGCAGTGTGACATCAAGTATAACAACCAAACTCCAGGGCAGGCTGTGTGCTCAGAGAGGTTGGCCAACAAAATAAACCTCATGCATTTCTCGTTGCTTGCTTGGTTCTTTGTGGGCTTTTTTTAAATTTTATATATTTTTTAGCATTTTTGTCTTACTGTGTTGGTTGGTTGGGTTTTCATTTTTTCCTTGTTCTTTTGAGAGAATGAACATGAAATAAGATGGGAAGATTATGAGAGGAAAAAAACATCAAAATAAGGGTAGGGGAAAAATTAAAAAAAAAAAAAACTGTGGCAGGGCGTGGTGGTGCACAGCTTTAATCCCAGCTTTCAGGAGGCAGAGGCAGGAGGATCTCTGAGTTCAAGGACAGCCTGGTCTACAAAACCAGTCCAGGAGAGCTCGTGCAGTTAGGCCTGGGCTGATTTCCACTGACGGGCTGTATTTAGAGGTCTGACTTAGGTAGGGGTGAACCTGTGGAAAAAAGAGAGTGAGCAGGTGTTAGATCACCCACTGAGGGACAACAGATTTGTAAGGAAGCACATAATAGAGTTTAACAGGGATGCAGCCCATAGCTGTAACCTAAAAAGCAGGAACCCTTGCTAAAACGTAGGCTGTCTGCTCTTGTGTACTTCTGGAGCGCGCCCACCAGTTTCATGTTCAGTCTGTCCACAGGTGTTTGAGTAGCTCTGCAGTTCCTGTGATAAAATATTCTGACAGAAGCAAATTAATGGAGAGAGAGTCCGTGTTGGTAAGAAAGGAAATCACAGGGCAGGAAGTTGAGACAACTGGTTACATTGCATCCACAGACAAGAGCAGAATGCAGTGAGAGAGAGCATGCCAGTGCTCAACATCTTTTTATTCAGTCTAGGACTCCAAGCCCAGGGGGTGGAACCACGCCCAGGGGGTGGGGCCACGCCCAGGGGGTGGAGCCACCCACAGCGGTGGATCCATGTGGTGGTTTGAACAGGTAGAGAGAGCCCTCATAGACTCACGTGTTTGAATGCTTGGCCCTTGGGGAATGTCACCATTAGGAGATGTGGCCTTGGGGAAGGAAGTGTGTCATTGTGGAGGTGGGCTTTGAGGTTTCCTCTGCACAGGCTTTGCTCAGTGTGGAACACGGTGGTTCCGCTGCCTGCGGATCAAGATATAGAAATCAGCTCCTTCTCTAGCACCATGTCTGCCTGTATGCTGCTGTGCTCCCTGCCGTGACGATAATGGACTAAACCTTTGAAACTTTAAGCCAGACCCAACTGAATGTCCTTTATAAGAGTTGCCATGATCATGGTGGCTCTTTACAGCTATGAAAACCTAACTAAGACAATCCATCATCACTTAATGTAATTAAGAAAATCCCTATAGGCAATCTCAGAGTCCCTTCTCCCAGGTGATTGCAGACTATGTAAAGCAGATAATTAAAACAAACCGCAATAGGGAAGCCAAAATAGACTGGAAAGTAGCTCAGACCACTAGCATGCCTATGAAATATTCCGAAACTGTATAATGTTTGTGTAGCAAACATGGTTTCTTGATTTTACATAAATAAGTAAAGTTGTATGTAGTGAAATGTATAGTAAAGCCTTTATGTCTAACTTTAAGGAAAATAGATAGTAAAGCCTTTGTGGTCTGCCTTTGAAATGTTTCAGCAAAGCCTTGCCATGTTTGGATCAATAGATACAGGCTAAGAAATTGTTTTGAAACTGTTTGAACGCTGAAGAAATGTCTCTCTGTAGAATCTGCACTTTATGTTGAATGGCTTCTCTGGAGACAATAAATTGAACTGAGCCAAGTGTATACTAAAAAAGCAGGTTTATTGAGGGCATCTCTCTGATTCACTGAGCTCACAGGATGAGGTCAGTGAAGTTGCAAGTTTGGGCTTGGGTAGGGGCTTCTTAAAGGGGAGTGGGGGTGGAGTTGTGACGTGACAGTGAGGTACTGGGTTATAGCCTTATCTAGTGAGTTCTGGGCTTGGAGGTAGGTCTTAGGTCCAGGGGTCACTTCAGAATCTGGAACTAGGAGCTGGCTTAGTCTAGTGTTTTGTGGAGACTTTTGAAAGCAGGGCCTCCAGGTCAGAAGAGAAGAGCGGGGACCTCTTGGTCCAGGTCATTTTGCCTTTGGCCCAAAACCTCTGACCCATCAGGTGCTGTGTGGAAGCATGCAGCTGCACTCCCGGCAAACCTAGAGTTCTTTTGATTGTGGAATGTCATGGTCAAAAGGGACTGAGATTGTGTGGCTTGCCTGCTCTCAAAGGCAGCAGGAGCAAGGTAACTTTAGTAGTTGGGACCTCTCCGAGCGGGGCTCTCCGATGGCCCACCCCAACATCCACCACACCTCTGAGCTGCTGCAGCATGTGAAGTGGTTGGTCCTGCAGATCCAAAGCTGCAGCATCTCCATGACACACAATAGGATAGCTGAGAGGAGTCCCAGTGAGAATGCAGTACTGATAGCAGAAGCCAGAGGCCTCGAACCTGACCGTTGCAATGAACATCTGCAAGTAAAGCTATGTGGACAAAGGGCTTATATTCTATGTATACTGTGTGACAGTGACACGCTGCAGCCTGCAGCTTCCACATTGAGACTTTATTTTTAATTTTCTTTTTGGGGGAAGGTTACAAGGGTGGAGGGTAGATGTGGAAGGACTGAGAAAAGAGTTGGGATTAGGGTGCATGATGTGAAATTCACAAAGAATCAACAAAAGCAAAAACAAAACAAAATCCACAGAACAAACAAAAAAGGGAAAGATCTAGAAACAGTGGACCTACATTCTCCAGTGCCAAAAAATGGCTAGAGCTGAGCAGCATTCAGCCTAGGACCACCTATCAGGGCCCTGACTGATGCCCTAGGACAGGTGAGGTAAAAATACGGAGTTTTAATAATTCTACACATAGATACACGTGATGCCTTCATACTCGTAGCAGCCAGCCTCTCTGAGCTTCTGAAGACTTTGGAGCCTGGGACCCTTCTGATAAATGTGCTGTACTGTGGTGACATCTTCCTGTTCAGTCTCATCCATTCAGAAGTTCTTCTCATTTCACACTTCATTAGTACTAAACATTCTTTAATAACGTGAAATAAAATCATGCTCATACTGTTTCCCCCTTAGTTCTGCCATATTTATATATTAATATATATGTGCATGCATACCTTATGGAAATATTCCCTTTATTTGTTCCCTCTGAGTTTTATTTCTCTGATGAGATATGTTTGGCTGTTTATACACTGATGCTATTATGTCAGACCCTGAGTAATTTTTCAAGTCTCTTATGAGGAAAAACACTGAAATTTGCTAATAACTTCTTCCCTCCTCTTCTGCTCTTCCAGCATGTAATTAGAAGTAATATCCTTTATTCCCAGATAATGTCCGTGAGCTAGCTTGATTTACTTTTCATAGGTCCGCTTTTTACCTCCCCTTCCTAAAATTCACCAACTTGTTTAATGCACAACTGTACTTTATTTAATTAATTTATGTGTATGATATGTGAGTTTTATCTGTATGTATGTCATGCACCCCTGTGTGCCAGGTGTCCATAGGTCAGAAGGCATCTGATCCCCTTCTCTGAATTACAGAAGATTGTGAACCACCATGTGGGTACTGGGAATCTAACCCTGGTCCTATGGAAGAGCAGCTAGTTCCCACCCTGGTCCTGTGGAAGAGCAGCTAGTGCTCTTAACTGCTCAGCCATCTCTTTAACCCCAAATGTGCTGTACTTATTAAAATAAAACTTTGGACTGGAGATGCAGCTCAGTGGTGGAGTATTTGCCTAACATGCTCAAAGTCCTATGGTAACTTTCCTATGGGTAACACTCCACTACTGGGTGGTATGAAAAAACCTGGGGGACCAAATAGGTAACAGTGAAACTACTATTAGTATGAAGAATGTTTGCCAATGCATATTTAGTCAAAAGCCAAGACTTAAAGGCACTCTTTAAAATAGATGTTGAGAGATAGTGCAAAGACCAGGTGAAAATGAGAGAGAGAGTTGTATTAACTTCTAGAATTGGTAGTTGAGTCAATTTCCACAGTGGTAAGGTTCAGCTTTTCCCTAAGAGGTATCCATTGAAGATGTGAGGAAAATATCAATACCAGAAAGGACACATCCCAAATTGTGTTCTCTTGAAAATCAGACACCGCTATTTTACCCAGACTGGACTCTCGTGCTTTATTATGAACCTTCCAACAGCAACAAAACGACTAGGATGGGAGTAGTCAACTGGTTTCTGAATGGAATTGAGGCTTCCTCCTGGAACGAATTCATGGCTGTCACTATGAACCTGTTCAAAACCTGTGGCTTGGTTTCTCAGCCCATGCAGCTGGGTCCTGGAACCTGACTGTGAACAGTGGGAGATGAAGACAAAAATGGACACAAGCAATGTAAAGCTGGGACAGGGTTTTTGCTCACTGCTCTTGTACCAGCAGTGAGTTTTTATTTTTATTTTTATTGTTTTTTGGTTCTTTTAAAAATTGTTTTATTAATTCCAATTTACTCACTTTGTATTCCAGCTGTAGCCCCTCCCTCGTCCCCTCCCAGCCACACCCTTCTTCCTTCTTCTCCTATGCTTCTATCCCAGTCCACCCATAGGGGAGCTCCTCCTCCCCTTCCATCTGACCCTAGCCTATCAGGTCTCATCAGGATTGGCTGCATTATCTTCCTCTGTGGCCTGATAAGGCTGCTCCCCACTCAGTGGTGGGTGATCAAAGAGCCAGCCACTGAGTTCATGTCAGAGACAGCTCCTGATCCCATTACTAGGATTCCCACTTGGACACTGAGCTGCCATGGGCTACATCTGAGCAGGGGTTCTACGTTATCTCCATGCATGGACCTTGGTTGGAGTATGAGTCTCAGAAAAGACCCCTGTGTCGAGATTTTTTGTTTCTGTTGCTCTCCTTGTGGAGCTCCTGTCCCCTTCAGATCTTTCTATCTCCCCTTCTTTCATAAGATTCCTTGTACTCTACCCAAAGTTTGACTATGAGACTCAGCATCCAGCAGTGAGTTTATTATGTGCTCTGTGAGTAACGGTCTTGCCACAGCCTCCTGGGAGCTGAGATTACAGGCCTGAACCACCATAGCCACCTATGAGACTTTTTTTTTTGCATATGTATACATATATGGTGTACATGCATATGTGTGAATCTTACATGCCACACTAACTCCAGAGTCTATGTGAGCATAAAAATGTGCTATATAAGCATAAAATTATGCTGCTAAGACGAGGAGACACGTTTCCTACGGGAATCCGCTCCCTGGAAGTCCCTGGATGTTTCCCCGGCCATCTACGCCAAAAAGATGTACTCTGAAAATCCTGCTTTTTCAGATGAAGGATTGAATTAATGAGCCTTTTGATTTTTCTCTATGATTCCTGGTACAGCACAGGAATTTAAGGAAATATATATTTTGATAGATTATTAAAAAGCTTTAATAAAAATAAAGTGGAAGAAAAATAATTTTAAAAGAAGTAATGACTCAGATTTAGTATCAGAAAGCATTATAAGAATAGAAAAAGAAATAATGGGCTCCTTCTTAGGAAAAAATAGCTTAAGTAAGTACAGCAGGCTTGAGCATGCCTCCCTTTAGCATCTTGTTTCTAAGGAAGATTATAAATCTTTAACAAGACATATGGGAGGATGGTTGACCAAGGTGTATTTAGATTTTAATGTAGAAAAAGACTTTGGCAGGTATTTGGCTTGGCTCGGAGGACTATTACAGCTCCTGACTTTGCCCTTCACTAGTCAGTGATAATGAAACCACAGTTTGAGGTTTTTGTTTCTTGTTTGCGTTGATCAGAAAGTTCCTAGGCCAAGATTTCTTGTGGGCACTGCTTTATG
Organism: Meriones unguiculatus; assembly: GCF_030254825.1. Taxonomy (NCBI): domain Eukaryota; kingdom Metazoa; phylum Chordata; class Mammalia; order Rodentia; family Muridae; genus Meriones; species Meriones unguiculatus. The sequence continues at coordinate 98,052,450 of NC_083357.1, read as the reverse complement.
CTTAGCTGCATTTTCGAGTTAAAAACATAAACTTTGTATCCTTGGTAAAAGTTTGAATGTTCTGGAAAGCATGCCAACTTTAAGGTGCTTTCTTATGAAATCACTATAAATTTATTATCCTGACTTCAGTAAAACTACAGCAGGGTCAAAGCCATCTCGGTGTCATCTCTGACTGTCATTCGCCTGAAACTGTGCCTTCCTGATATCCAAACCCTGATTCTCCCTCGGCTGTGGGACCCGGCTGGGTCGGTCCGTGGCAGTTGCATATATATATTTATGCATGTTTGTATGTATGTAAATGCATTTGGAGGCAAGAGGTAGATTTCAGGCGTCTGCTTGATCTCTATCCACTTTATTTACTGAGGCAGAGTTTGTGCCTGTGCCAGAGTTGATGACTCAGTCTAACCAACAAGCTTGTCCCAGGGATCCTCCTTCTCCACCTCTAGAGTTCTGGAATTAGTGCTTGGGGTCTGACCCTTTGGCCTGTGCAGGGAGTGCTCTAACCACTGAATATCTCTGCAGCCCTTTGATGTCCTTTCTTCATTTGAGAATTTTTTTTTTTTTTTTGCATGAGAATTTGGAAACAAGAAGGAGTTTCTTTTCTAGACAAGGAAATTCTTTTTTTATTTTTTTATTTTTAAATTAAATTTTTATTTTTTTATATTAACTACAGTTTATTTATTTTGTATCCCAGCTGTAGCTTCCTCCCTCATTCCCTCCCAACAGACTAGGAAATTCTAACCCCTCTATAAAATCTCTGTTTTCAAATTGGCCACTTATTTTCTGAATTAATCTCTTATTTTGAATCATCGTATTGTATTCGAAGCCCTCTTACTCGTCTGCTTGAAATCTCTTTGCTCAAACCCAAAAGTGCATCAAGTGGCACTTTTACTGCCTCGTGAGTCATTGTGTTTTTAAGGTTTTTTAGCAATTTTCTTGCTATTCCCTCAGCCCTTTGCAGTAGTTTCCTTGCTATTTTTGGAGCCTCTACTGAAAATGTCCTTTCCATCTGCCACACAGTCCTGAAATCGGTGGCACACATTTTAGATTTTTGTTACGGCAGCGTCCTGCTTCTGTGAGGTATGCAACATTTTTTTATTTGTTTGTTTGTTTACATCCCTTTTTAGGCCAGCGCCATGAGGATGGCAAGACTGTTCCAGTACATGGGCACAGCAGTTACTCAATGTATATTGCATACCAAATAAAGTGATTCCTAACAACCAAGGCTCTGTCTGTCACACACTCACACACACACCAGCAATCGGCTTACAACCTGGGGCCAGCATGCATGGCCTTTTATGTGGGTTCTGTGGATCTAGTCAGGTCATTATGCTTTGTGCTGAGTGAGTTATTGCTCCAGCTCCCTTCAATTCTCTCTCTCTCTCTCTCTCTTTCTCTCTCTCTCCAGATATATACATACATATGTTCACCCCACAAGTGTTTTGAGGCATCCATTATACATCAAGGATGAATAAATACTACATAGGAGGTCGGATAAACTTCTACAGAAGCAGTATTGCTTTAAAGTATTGCTCCGAATTCTAGTCATTGCCTTGCTCTAAGTCTTCCTCCTTTATGATTTCACACAAAATGCATCTAATGCACCCTGGCTACTCTCTCCTCCCTTTCTTACCTCCCCCTGATCGCTGCCAGCTCCACTTTCCCCCCACAAGCCTCTTTCCCACATGCATGACGTTCTGTTTTCTTTCTTGCCCCACAGAATTTAACTAGGGCTTCCTCTGTGCCATGGGTTTGGAACTATCCACTGAAGGCTGGTGGGATTACCAGTGACTCCAAAGTTGGTTGCAGTGCCACCTTCTCCCAGATCTGTTATCTGCCAGCAGCATAGTAGGAAGTGTTAAGGCTCCATAGGCCCTTTCCTTAAAATTACATATGCATACCTGCACATTAACTTTCTATCTTTTAATTCACACACAATTACTTGTCTTGTTTATTGAAACAGTAAGTCAGTCAACGTTTGCCACAAAAATGTTTGCCAAAGTGACTGGCTTGAAAACTCCAGCATCACATTCATGTGATGACATTCTAGATCAGAGGTTCTCAATTTTCCTAATGCTGCGACCCTTTAATACAGTCCCTCATGTTGCGATGACCCCAACCACAAAATTATTTCACTGATACTTAATAACTGTCATTTTGCTGTGATGAATTGCAAACATCTGACTGACATACAGGATATCCGATGCGCGACCCACAGGCTGAGAACCGTGGCTCCGGGTGAAGGCATCTCACTTGCCCGTTCCCATCCACTGTGTGGTTCTCCAGCAATGCTAGCTTTACCGTCTTGCTCTCCAGCTCTGTCTTCTTGGGCGTGGAGTGAGCTTCCTCCTCTTCTCAGCTCTAAAGGCAGACAAGGAGTTTCTTCCTGCTGCTCACCAGCAAAGCTCAGCCTTTGCTGGTCAGGAGGGATTCCTTCCTCATTCTGGGTCTTAGCCTTTACTTTTTCCAGTGTTCTAAGGTTCAGGCCTGAGCAAGATGGTCTTCCTGTAAGCATGTTTATGAAAATCTACATCATGGTGGCAATTACACTGCACGTGACATATAGGAAAGGTAGAAGGATATAAATTTAAAACAACAATAAAACTGACACGTGATAGCGCAAGTCTGTAATCTGAGCACTAGGAAGAGGAGCCGGAGGCAGGAGGACTGTGAATTTAAAATCACCCTCAGCAACATAAATAGAGGCTGTCTCAAAAACCCTGAGATACGTAAGTAAAGAAACATTTCAAAAACATCAGTAAAAATTAAGAACAATTAGTCTGCTAGAAATTTAAAGTAGGGATTGGAGAGATGGCTCAGAGATTAAGAGCACTGGCTGCTCTTCCAGAGGTCCTGAGTTCAATTCCCAGAAACCACAAGGTGGCTCACAACCATCTATAATGAGATCTAGTGCCCTCTTCTGGCGTGAAGGTGTACATGCAGGCAGAATGCTGCATACATAGTAAATAATTTAAAAATCTTTAAAAAAATTAAAGTACATTAGAGCCCATTGGAAATAGCAATTAAGCAAGAAGCAATTTCTGAAGTAGACAGTTTTATAGAGACATTACTTTTGCTTTCAATTGTAAAGGTTTTCCTTAGGGTCCAGTCATGGTGCCAATACAAACACACAAAATACATAAAAACGTGTGGTTTCACTCAGTGGAAAAGTGTGGAGGGACATGTTTAATATCTCCATATTAATATAGTTTTTGTGCTAGTATATAGTATTTTACAGTTTGCGGTCCTGTGTTGGGCTGATGTGGGACTATTTATGCTGAAAGTATGCATTATTAACTTTGTGCTTTAATATTCAACTTTGTTCTACCTTTTATCCTTTAAATAGGGTTTATCACAATAGAGCTGCAGACCACTGTGGACACTTACATTTTCGCTGCACTTACTCCTACACAACGCAGTTAGACAAAAATGTAAATCTGTTTCCTCTAGAGAAATGTCCAACTGCTGAAACAAATTGATTCTATTCTTTGGCATCCAACAGAGCTCTAGATGAACTCGCTACAAAATATTTATGAATCACCCTCTGTGTGACAGGTAATATGTGTTTGATTAACAATAAGTTAAAGCATTCTATTCATTTTCTACAATACTATTTTTTAAATACAAATATTACATATATTTACTTATCTATATACGTATGGATGTGTGTGTGTGTGCGCGCCATGATTGTGTGTGTTGAGGAGAGGGTGTGCCATGATGTGTGCATGTCTGTAGATCAGAAGACAACCCACCGGAGTTTGTTCTCCCCTTGTTACATATGGATTCCATGGATTTCCACCAATCAAACTCAGACCACTAGGCTTGGCAGCAAGCACTATTATCCATTGAGCATTCTTACCCCTCAATGTCACTTTCTTACACACTTAACCTGAACTTTGACCTCTCAAATCTAAATAGAAACATTGGCACATTTCCAACTTTTTGAACTTTCTCTCTGTCAGAAGCATTAAGTAGTATGGGTGGGGGTTGTTGGAGAGGTGGCTCAGCAGTTAAGAGCACTTGCTGATCTTTCAGAGGACCCAAGTTTGGTTCCTAACACCCACATCAGGTGGATCACAAACACTTGTAACTCCAGGGAACCTGTTACCTTCTATTCTATTCTACACACACACACACACACACACACACACACACACACACACACACAGAAATTCTTAAAGATAGAAAGTACTGTTTAGGCCAGGGTGGTAGCTCAGTGAGTAAAGATACTTGCTGCATAAGGCCAACGACCCGAGATCCCTCAGGCCCTCCTTATATGCTAGGGTAAAGAGCTCCACATCAGCCAAGCAGGGAACATGAGCCACAACATAAAAAGCATCTGCAATCCCAGCACTCCTAAAGGGAGAGGCCAACACAAGAGACTCAGCTGCAAGATCCAGGGCCGGCAAGTTTGGACCAGTTAGTGCAGAAGAAACGAGAGAAACTGCATCGGCATGGAGAAGAGAACTAATTCTCTGACCTTGCAACTTTCTCTATATCTCTCTCTCACACATATACACACATGGACGGACACATGGACAATTACAGAAATTTTAGTCAGGACATTATAAACATTACCAAAAGAAAAAAAAATATGTGTAGTTTAATCTTGCTCTAGAAACCATACTGACAAGAGTGACATCATAATTTACTGTGGTAGTTAGTGTTGGTGTGAAGACACTCCAAGAACAGGTTTATGCCTATTAATTATTCTTTCATGTTAAGTAAAAATAAAGAAAAATTTCTTCAGACAAACCTTGACTTGAAAATACTTTTCCAACTGGGTGTGGTTGCATATGCCAGTAACCCTAGAACTTGGGGAGGCAGAAGCAGGCGGTTCTCTGTGAGTTTGAGGCCAGCCTGGTCTACAGAGTGAGTCCAGGACAGCCAGGGCTTGCTACATAGAGAACCCTGTCTCAAAATCTTAGATAGATAGATAGATAGATAGATAGATAGATAGATAGATAGATACTTTTCCAGGAGCCAGAGAGATCACTTCATGGGTATAGGCCCTTTGCTCATACAAAGGAACCTGATTTTGAATTCCAGAACTCTGACCTCTATTCGTGCACCGTGGAAAGTGCTCATGCTGCCATCCAGTCATACAAGTCTTGTGAGGTGGAGTACATGAGAACGTCCCAGCAGGCTCTAGCATTGGAACATTTGGTTTCCACTTGGTGGTGCTATTAGGGAGGTCTAGGAGGTGTGGCTTTGCTGGAGGAAGTTCGTCAGTGGGGTGGGCTTTTAGTGTGCAAAGCGTTGCACCATTTCCAGTTCTCTCCCTGCTTAGGCTGGCAGTTCAAAATGTGAGGCCTCAGCTCTTCTCCAGGCACATGTTTGCCACCTGCTGCTTTTGTTCCACCATAACAGACTCTAACGCTCTGGGACTATAAGCCCAAATAAATTATTTCTATATACATTGCCTTGGTCATGGTGTTATCGCAACAACAGAAAACTAACTAATATATTCTGCTTGTAGCCAACCAATTAATCAAAGAATCTCTTGGAAAATATTTTATATTTTTATTACATAAATATAAGCAGAAGATTATTAGAATGTTGAGGACCAAATTCTCAAACACATGTTTCTGTAGGGATATGCCATATTCAGTACATGATAAAGGACATAGACTTTTGAAAGGAAAAAACTTAAATTACTTGTATTGTTTTATAACTTATGGTGTATGTGAGAGAGAGAGAGAATGCTTGTGTGGATGTAGATAGCATGTTTTTGGGGACTGAACCAGAGTTTCAGCTTCACTTTTTCTAGGCAAAAACGCTATCAATGAGCTACATCCGTGGCTCCTGTATTTAAAATTTTCCCATAATTATATTAGAATTTTTTGTGTCAGTAAATATTATTTTAGTTTACAAACTTTGTCTTATGAATTTCATACATGGATATTTAAATTTTAATTATTATTCCATCAATGGAACTTGGCATGTCTAAATGTTTAGGTATGTTTAAATGTTTTATTGATAAGTATGTTTCTCATGTATTTGAAAGAGATAACTTATTGTTTTTTGTTATTATTTAGAAGGAAGTATTTATTTTGGCTCACAGTGTTAAAGACTTCCGTCCATGGTCAGCTAACTACATTGCTGAGAGCATGAGAACATCATGGGATGTATGTATATGTTGTTGAGCAGACCAGCACTTCTTGACAGAGAAGAACACAGAGAGGAAATGGTAGGGGAGAGAATACTACTTTACAGGACATGCCTTCAGTGACTTATTTCTTCCAAGTACTCCTGAACTGGATAGTTTTATGTCAGCTTGACACAAACTAGAGTCATCTAAGAAAAGGACTCTTCATTTGAGAAAAATCCCTCTGTAAGATTTCCTTACAGGAAGCCTATAGAGCATTTTCTTTCTGCGAGATGGGATTTGCTACCTGAACAATCACTCAAAACTCTCTATAACGTTGGAGCATCATCTTCAGCCTTCTGGCTGAGTATATTTGACAGACATATTTGTGAAGCAGGAACTATTTAGGACTTGCTTACCCTGTCTTGGCAGAGTTCAGCAGTACACTTGTCGTGCATTTAAGCTTGCCCATTTTGGCAGAATTCTGTCTGTCGTGAAACAAGGGCATTTTCTTTTTGCCTGAGTGGCTCATCTGCCACATGTGAAGCCATCTCCGTATGGAGGTTCTTTGATGCTCTTCATCTTCTTTGAGGTAGATGGGGTGCTGCCAGGAGATGACCTGTCTCGTTGTCAACTAATCTTTAAAATAATAAAGATATTTTAAAATGCCATATTCTGTAGGTCTCTAAAGTTTTTGACAACTTACCTATCTTCATGTAATCGGCCTGTCTACAAAAATCATATCTATCAGTTAAACCTAGGATGTGTACTCCTGTGATAAATTAGACTAGTCCATGACTATGAGTTGATTAATCAGTGATTAACTTGCATTATCTAATACCCTAAACAGTTTGTAATAGCAGTTTAAAAGTATTGGAAGTAACCTTGAATTTGTATCAGTACACTAAAATTTACCAATGTAAAAAAATAAAAAAAGACTTATTTTTGCATCACTATACAAAATCCTATACCAGAGTTAAAAATAACCTTATTTGAGAACAACAAATAAAGCCTTAAGTTGAGTAGATTCAGTAATCTACCTTTTGTCTTATTATTCCTATAAGATATCCCTGTATTCCCCTGTCTTTCTTTTAAACCCCCTTTCTCCTTATCTAAGAAAGAGAAAAGAAAAAGGAAAAGAGAGAAATCCCTGAGTCTAACCTTGTTTTCTCTCTGAATAAGATCATTAATAATTTATAACCATCTCCCAATGACAATAAACATTCATAGCCACAGAAAACAACCAAAAACCTACTCAACACCACTTAATGGAAATTGGATGTCATTCTCATGAATTTTTTCTAGATGACTTTTTGGACACACAGAAATCCTGTTAGGGCGCCCAAAGGAAATTGGGAAAAATGGTTAATTAAGCAAACATTAACATTTGTGGTCCAGTCTTTGAATGTTGAGAAATTTCAGGCTTAAATTTTTGGAACAGTCTAAAATGCTGGACCAATTGAGATTAGAAGCTTTCTTCAAAGCTCTCTTGGGAGCAGGCTTTGATGAGAAACAGCAATTGAAGCAGTTGAGTCAGAAACAACCAGAATGCTGGAACATGCAGGGTGCTGGATCTGATGTGTCAATGTCTCAGCATGCTGGAAGAATGAATTCTGTATGAGAGGTGCAGGATGAAACCAAACTGTAAAACAATTTTACCTATGCCAATTAAAAGAATGGCATAATAAACTTTGAGGATATTGTAGCCAAGGAATATTGGTGATGTATTGTTGAAATTCTGGCTGGAGACATTTTTTATGTCTTAGCCAGTTTCAGAGTTGTTCCCTTGTGAAGGGATCAGTACTTTATGTTACCTGTTCTGTTTAGTCTTCTTGGTTTCTCTCTTCTTGTTTGTGGCCAAGATCTTCTGGTGGTCTTTCTCTGTCATATCTGATTTTTATTAGTTTTGATGGAACCCATAATTTCTCTTCTCCTGTATGAACATATGTAAAACCTCTCCCCTAGTGTAACATATTCCCTGTTCTCCATTTTGGATTTAGGACCTTTATATGCTGCTTTAATTCAGCAGTCATTTCTAAATTCCACTGTGTCTTAGCAGGTGTGCTATTTATCTCATTTAAACATTTTAAAATTGATAAATAATTATTTGATCTATTTTGGGGATGTCCCTTCTGTTATATGACCATCTTTTTAAAATTACTGGTAGATATTTGCATAATTGTTTGACCTGTAGGATTATAAGTTATATCTGCAACAGGTTTCATGTCATAATGTCTAAAATACTGTTGAATTCCAGTGGATATACATGCTGCAGTACCATTAGCCCCAATTTGCAAGGACATCTCCAAAATATTTATCATCTCTAACAAATGTGTAACCTTAGGATCATGCTCTCCAGAATTCAAGGCAAATGCACACTGGAATTTTGGATATGAATCTATGGCATGATTCATGTATTTCAGGTCTTCTAACTGTAAAATGGAGCACACCAGCCACTGTAGGACCTTGTTCCAAGACAACACTAAACAGGATCTGCATTTCTATTTTACCAGATAACCCTTCATCCAGTAATTGAACTTTAAGACTACACATATAATAATATTCAGTCTGACCAAGTTGGCCTATAGCTGGAAACTTTCTCTCCAGCATCTCACTGGGCTTCCATTGTAAAATATCTTCAAGCCTCTGTGGACTTTTGTCATCTGGAGCTACCTCTTTTGGTCTTATTGTAAGTACCAGATTGGATTGCTCGGAAGGCTCTCTATTTTGATTCAAAGATTCCCCCAGCCTCTGTTCTATGGTCTTTAATTCAGCATTTATTTTCTCAGTCTCTTCTTTCTCCAAGTCTGTCTTACCCTGATCTTTCTCAAAGAGGATATACAAAACTGAAATCATCAGTGAAAAAATTATTTGTATGCAATGAGAAACAAACTCAAAATGGTATCCAGAAGCACTGAGTCATTGTGTGTTCCTCCATTTTTAACACAGAAAATTACCTTTTTAAACCTCAAAACCTTTCCCTAAGGACTTTACTTTTTTAGACCCAGGTTCCCTTTTAGACCTCACCAGTTCAGATGTTTGAGGCTTCTCAGTCTGTCTCTGGCTCCTGCTTCCAGGGAGAGGTATTTTTTTTTCTGCCTCCTTCACTGGATCCTGACCCCTTCCTCACTTTGGGAAGTTAATGGGTTCACAAATGTTTGCACCTCAGACCAGCAAGAACCCCTTCCAAAGGGATTTCGCTTTTTGCCTTGGTTAGCCAAGTCTGGCTTTGAGAAGCTTCCTTGTTAAAGAGCCACTCTTTTCTGTACCTGAAGAAACTGCCTCTCTGGTGTTTGTATGTAACAATTTTTGTTGTTCTGCAACTTGCTGGAGTCCTTCCTCCTCTGCAAGAGGTTTGTCTAATCAGGAATCTGAGTTTAGGAACTGCCGTTGCTTTGTTTTTTCTGGACATAACTTAAAAAAACTGCTCTGTAGTTTTACTTTCTATGTAAGTTCTTGCTAGATTACTGTAAAATCTGCCACACATTGGCACGGCATTTGTTGTTGGTTATTAATATTTATTATTGGTTTATCTTTCAGTTAAACAGTGGTTATTCCTAAACCAGCTGTATACCCAAATCACCACACAGAGACTGGGATTTATTTAATTAGTCTAGAGCACAATCCTGGACAATAGTTACTCCATCCTAAACCTCCAAGCTCAGATAGTTTCCTCCCATTCAGATTTCCCACATTATACTTGCTTTAATCCTATCTTAGGTCTGGTTCATCTCTCCTCATGGTTCCAAGTCCTGTCCAGCCTATCTCTGCTTTCTAACTCCTCCCC